>NC_142772.1:41812598-43012598 GCF_988280905.1 Pimephales promelas
TACATACATTTTTAAGCGTTAAAAAGAGTCAGGGAAAATGAGACAGGTGTATGTTTTAAACAATATGACAACTGTTATTTGTGTAGTGAATGTTTTTATAGTTTCAATTACTTGTAAGAGAGGAATGCTTCTGGAAAGCTGCAAGTGTGTGTATGTGTGTGTGTTTCTTGAATGATGTCATAAACGTTTTGCATCTCTTTGTTAGCTTGTCTACACGCCATTTGACTTGAAAGAAAGAACTGCAGTCTTGTTATGTTGAGAGAGCCAGAGAGAGAGAGAGAGAGAGAGAGAGAGAGAGAAATGGAGGTGCCAAGTCTATAATATCCCTCACATTTCATCTTTATTGTGTGCTGTAAAATAGCTATGAAAACATTTAGAGATGGGGCAGAGAGGAAACGTCCCATTAATTGTGAATAAAAGGAGCAATGAATGTTAGAGATTTAGACGGAAAGGTCTACAACTCATAAGCTTCCTCTCAGACCTGTTCACCTGTTTCTACACCTTACAGAAAGAGCAATCATAAACGGTACTTAACTTTAATAGTACACAAATAGCATTGTTTAATCCGGGTTTTAAGGTAAATCCCAGTTCTAGAAAAAGATTGTGTGTTTATACTATTTATTTTGCAGATGCTTATATTCTATCCATTCATGCATTTGTTAGCACCAAAACATACCACGCAGGGCTCCAGAATGGTTGCAAATGCAGTATGATATCAAAATGTGCTACAATAATTTGAAATCTAGTCGGGAAAACTGTATCCATCCGTATGCTGTTTCATGTCATATCACAGGGAAATGAAAACAGTGTGAATTTTGATGGTCGATTCAATAACAAATGACTCTTATGAACTGGTTCGTCATAAAGATTTACAAAAATAGGTTTAAAGTCGCTGGTGAATTATCGTTTGGAATCAGACTCTCGCAGTGACTCATTCAGAGCCGTTACTGAGTTCAAAACTGACTCCCTCAATGACCCATTCAAAATAATCACAATAGACATATATAATAAATACTAAACGTCCCATCACAAGTGGGACAGTTGTGGGACAATTGTAATGCCCTGACTTATTGGACATGTTCCACGGTGTTCTCTAAAGTACCATGTAAATACTGTTTTACATAAATATAGTTAGTTAGTTAGTTAGTTAGTTCGTTAATTAGTTAAACTTTTTATTTGTCCCCTTAGGGTGATTTGGTTTGCAGCAAGACATACGTAGACACAGGACAAACAAAAATATAAAACCGAAATACATAAAGTACTTAATAGTACAGGCACTAGTTACAGTAGAATTGAGAATAAAGATTAGCCAAGTGCTAATAGAATTATGTGCTCTATTTCTAAAATGGGCTTCCAATTCGACAGCCACATATTAAAAAGAAACATCTGACACTGTTCATCATAAAAAACAATATAGCAACACAGGAGGACATTTTCCAGGACAATCACCATTTCATTGACAACATCATCAACGTCAATACTATACAGATTAAGGATGGTTGTATAAACAGTAGCAAATATACATAAATCAAAGTAGTCAATGTTGTGAATAATGATATTTTCTCTGTATTCAGTGTAAATCAATGGTATATCAATTATAGGCCGGTTATTTTTTTGCTGCTTTGTATCTTATTTCCCAGAGAAACTTTAAAGTTTAATTTTCAATCCTCAATCTGTCAAGAGCGAAAGTGCAAGCAATCGTTATGCATTTGTGGCATCACTGTTGTTTTCTTGAGTGGTTTGTTAGCCACTTTCAGGTGTCAGTTCAGTGAGGCAGGCTTGAATTGTTGTGGTTGAATCAACGCGTAATGCCGCAAGAGTGTCTGTGTGTGATATAGATACAATAGATTCTGACAACCAAACAGTCTCAAAAGTGTTGGACGTGCATCTCGAATTACAGTTTTTTTTATTCGCTTTGGTACTATTTTCACAAGTAAGGTGTACATTTTCAAAACTCTTAGTACAAAAATCCAAACTGATCACACTTGTAACGCAGCTAGTCATTCTTTCAAAACCTGATGTAATGCTTTCAGTCAGTTGCACATGTTTTCAGTCCACATAATAATTATTTCAAACACAAGATTATTGTAATATGTAATGAGAACATTTGGTTTAATCACTGAAACACAACAATATGATCTTCTTTCAGTTTAGTACTTTTAACAATCAGTTCATCCAACAGCAAACAATGCAAGATACATGTTTCAAATCGGCCTTAGAAGTGCTGAAATGAATATGCTACAGTACCATAAAAGACAGATTACACAGTTTTACTGTAACATTAGGCAATACACTTACAGTACCCAACATTTACATAATCTATAATTTCCAAATATCCATCATATATAGGCCTACAAATGAAGGATCAATGAAAACATCCTTTACAATCATTTAGGCAAATTATAGTTTTTATTTTTCAAATATAATTGTAATATAGGTATACTTTCTATAATGAAATGTAACTAAAGAAGAACAAAACATAACATTTAGTGCACACATTACAGTACATAGTGGCCAATTGTGGTCAGACTGTGAAAAAAATTGTGAAAAAAAAATAGCTATAACGAGTATTCATCATGTGTGGTTACTGGTTACATGTAATTTAAATATTCATACAAACACACATTTTATTTCTGTAGTTCTCAAAATCCATATACTGTATATTGCTGAAATGAAAATCTATAGGTTTACCAAATGATTAATTGATTAACCATTAAGATCTGTTGGATTAAATAATAGACAAAAGTATTAAACTGAACAAAAAGAGATGCAAATCAAAAGTTTGATAGTAAGAGCTTTATGAAAGGCAGTTACTGTGAATGAAACAATAATGTAGATGAAACACTTATTTTGTGTTGTGAAAAGGATACTTTGTGATTGTGTGAATTGTACTAACACAGTTGAAAACATGATGAAATGTTTGAAAAAAGTGCACTTTTGATGATCTGTTGTGATATTAGCACTAAGAGTTTTGAAAATGTACACCTTACTTGTGAAAATAGTACCAAAGCGAATAAAAAAAACTGTATTACTGTTTGTCGAACAAGTCCTAACTCGGCCCCATTTTAAAGCTGCATAAAATAACTATGTTAGCTACATTACAAAAGGACATGATTGTCTAATTGCCTGTTTTGTCATTTTTATTTGATTTAGAAGTGTCAGCACTTGTACAGGCTCATGCTTGAGTTTCATTCCTGCTGTAGCATATGTTTGCCATGTTGACCAAGCACAGCTCTGAGCGTATTAGGCAAATTTCCCGTGCTCATATTTGCTTTGGATACTGGTTAGCTGCAGAGGGCTAATAGTGTGGCTGAAGTTGGCGTTCAAGAAAAAGCTATTTTCAGCCTTTCCCTGCTATTGTCACAGTATTCGACTGCACCAGTCTGTCTTTGTCTTCACTACACTTCCCAGAATCCTTATTGTCTCCACACCTGGAATCACTCCCTCAATCCCCAACCTGTTCTTCGTCATCATCCGTGTCACCTGTCCTCACCTCGTTATTGTTAGTTTGTATCTATATTTAGTTTCCTTCTGCCCAGTCTGTCCTGTACGTTCTTGGTTATGTTATTGTGTGTGTAACCTGTCTGTCTGTATCCACCCTGAAGCTTCTGCCTTCTTGCCATGATAACTGTAGATCATGCTTTTGTTGTTAAAGAATCATAGGTTTGTTTTATGAATAGCCCTGTGCCAGAGTTGTAAAAGTTTATCATAAATTTTATGATTATGGTGCATGGAAAGCGTTCAAAAGATTTTCTTATTAAGGAAAATCTTTTGAACGCAAGCCAGACAATAACAGCTGGTTTTCTCTCAGTTCATATGGCCAGTAATGCTGAACTTGGTCTCAGGTGTTTTTAGTAAGAGTTTGGAACTGTAGGGGATGGTTCACCCAAAAATGAAAATTCGATCATAATTTGTTCATTCTCAAATCATTCCAACCTGAGTATGACTTTCTTCTGTAAGAGATGGTTTGAGATGGTGGCCATAACTCATATGGCATAATTTGGTCTTAGAATAGTTTAATGAGAAACGTTTTAGTCCATAATATTAATTGCAGACTTTGACTGCAGCTATATTGGCAGATTTCAGCAGAGCTTGAGACATTGTTGAGATATGTTCTGAAACACTGGAGAAACATGCTTTCCTGGGGAATTTTGCTCATGGAAAATATCTTAGAGATAGCAGGAGACTGTTTGCTTTCCATATCATTACTGTCCACAATTATGAAATTAATTAAGAAAGAAAGAATCCAAAAGACCACTAATAAAATGCTTCTATTTTTTTATACAAATATGACAACTCTCTGAGTGTTTGGCATGGTGATGGATATGACAATGTTGATATGTTTGGTCTTGGTGGAATTTGCTACTGCCAATAGTTAAGTCATCTTCATTTATATAGTGCCTTTCACAATACAGATTGTTTCAAAGCAGCTTTACAGTGATAACAGGAAATAATGCAACAAAGTTTATTTCTACTGTACTTTTTCTAGAAGAAAATAGGTTCATGGTCCATTTTAAGTAAGTTTAGTGGTGGTTCAATACATACACATGCTGTTTGAGCCAGTAAGACATGATGTACAATATAGTACATGAATTACCCATATACCCATTTAGCTGTGGAGAATGATGTGATTGCAAGCAAATTGAGTTGAGGAACGATCAGCTTGTACCCTCTAGAGTTTCATGACAGAACTTTGTATTTACTTTTCCAATTATATTGTCAGAAGGACAAATTGAGTGAAAAACAATTTCACAATTTTTCTCTCTTTTGTGCCGTTCTAAAGAACACCGGAAGCATGAACATCTGACCATTTGTACAGAGACTTGGTCGGTGTCACAAATTTGATTTCAGACCTAAATAGTGCAGAATTTCTGTCTCGCACACCATCATATTTTATTGTTTATTTATTTATTTTTTCCAGATTTTAGATTGCGAATCCCAGATTTTCACTGTAGTCTTACTGTGTTAACAGTATAAAATTGTGTATTTACAATTAATTAGAATATGAGAACTCATTGGTTGTTTCCTTGGGGCAGTTCTAAAGTTTATAAATCTCTAAAGGAAGGGGTAATCCCCCATCCCATTAACCAGCCCGGACAGATGATGATCCCATCGTTACGGTAACACATGAAAGGCCCTGAGATTCTACACTCATTTTCTGAAGGCACTTGACCCTGCAGGCTTAAGCGGACACACACACTTAGCATCATAAAGTACACTTTTGCACACACACGTCCACACATTTCGAGTCCTGAGGGCAAACAGACCTGTGTTTGGTGATCAAAGCCACCTATTATTTCTGGCATGGTACTTCACCCCAGCATTCTCTGTGGCTGTGCTTTTCTCTAACCATTGAGGGAAGGAGGGGAGTGATTAGAGTTTAAACAGATAGATTAATTTCAAGATTAGTTTACTAGTGCACATGCAATAGTTTTGTGTCAGTTAGTCAGTTGCTTAGACACGAGTCATTTGAATTACATTTATGGTACTTGCATGGTAATTTGGAGTCCTTTTTGAAACTTGAAAACTGTAGTCCCCATTCAGCCAGTCTAATTTTGTATTCTGCAATCAGAATTTAAGTTAATTACTCATAATCTTCCCCTCCAGTGAGCTTCTAACAGTTGCCAACACTCCTTTGAGTTACTGAGTTGAACTCAAGAACCAGAAAAGTCAAAGTCATGAAAAAAATATTAAAAATAAGAACATTTTGATCACATTTTTGGAGATTGTTTCTTGGCACGTTCATGAGAAGGAGTGTTGTTAGCGATGAACAATTACATTTTGAATTAAATTAAAGTTGTATCAGCCACTTTTATGGTGCTTTTTTTGTCATTTTGTAGCTTGGCTGGCCCCAGTTCTCATTCACTTTCATTAAAAAGAGTTTCCAAAGCTATTCTTCAAAATGTCACCTTTTGAGTTCCACAGAAGATCAAATGTTCCGTGGGTTTGGAACAATATGATGGTGACTAAATGATGACCGAATATTCGGTTTTGGGTGCACTGTTCCTTTAAGTGCTCCCCATGTGACCCCAGAGGCAGACTGGATCAGATAAAGCCATATAGAAACCTGGCACAGTGTATGAGTGTGTTTATGTGTGTCTGCCAACGGGAAAGATTCCTCTTATAATCTAATCTCCTCCATTGAACCTCAATTGCCCTCAAGTCTTCAACTCCAAACAGGTGTCTTTCCTAAAGAGGAGAATACATTATTCAAAAAAAAAAAAAAAAAAAAAACCTATGCAAAAAAAACCCATTATACTTGACTGAGTCATAATGAAAATCCCATCAGGCTGGAGGGGTTTGTCGAACTTGATGGTCGAAATACACACACCGCTCCAAATCGAGACTGGTTTGTTAGCAGGCCAGATCTCATTCTCCTCAACAGAAAAGGGGAAGAAAAAAAAAGTAGGGAAAAATGGGAGATGTTTAACTGACTCCAACGTGAGGTTAAGTTTCCCCCGGACACAAAAAAGAAAGCACATGAAAAGACGCTTCACTCAATACACTTTCCTGTTGTAAAGAGAAAAGAAGAGAAGCTGGAAAGTGTTTTTGATGGGGGAAGAAAAGACCGTGGCACGCCCTTTTGATTCCACCGCACAATGGCTGAAATCAGATAGCTGTCGCCTCGGGGTTGAGCTCGAGATGTTGAATTGTGGCTCCTTAAAGACAAGAAGAATAGCCTTTCTCGCAATTATCGTTATTTCTGACGGCGCGGGCACCCGTAGCGCACGTGAAGGGGCATTCGGCCGGGTTGTTTTATGATGAATGTTCTGGTTCAAAAAGAAATCAACCAATCACTGTCTCGTCTAGCTGTGCGGCTGTAATCAATACTCGGTTTTGAAGGCTTTTTGGGGTTTGGGCATCAAGGTTTAAAGTACGCACCGGAGAGCTTAAAGGGGTTTTGAAGCAGACAAAGCCGGAGAACTCCGCAGGTCACTGTCTGGAAATGAACAAAGCCCTTCCCTGGGCCCTCGCGTAGACGCAGACCTGAAGGTGGACATGCTTGGATGGACAGGGCAGGGGGAGAGAAAGAGGCTCAATAAAGCACATAGGTTCCCGCTGTAGGGGGTGTTTCTGTCTGACTGACAACCCATGAAAAGGCTTTTCTCTTCGGTGACAGCTACGCTTGAGCTAAATTACATGCAGTAACTAACTAAAGGCAGTGATGCGACTAAATTAACATTTTTTAATATGCCGTGACAATTTCTCAGCTGTTTTCAAGGTACACTACCAGTACCATTTGGAGTCAGTAGCAAGCAACGATGCATGTCATTGATCAAAATTGACAGTAAAGACTTTTACATTTTCATAAACAAAAATCTATTTCAAATAAATGCTGTTCTTTTGAACTTTCTATTCACCAAAGGACTTTTAATGTTAAGCTAATATTAAGCAGTTTTCAACATTGATAAGAATTGCTTCCTGAGCACAAATTGCTGCTGGAAATTTTTAAATTGTAGGAATATTTCACAATATTACTATTTTTACTTAAATTGTTCGTCAGATTAATGCAGCCTTGGTGAACATAAGAAATAAGACTTGAACGTTAGTGTAGTTCACTTTTTTTATGTCAAATTATATTGCATATTTATATTATATCTTAAAAATGTTGAACTTTTTCTCTTTCTCAGATTTGATAGTCTGAATCATTCAGACTGTTTATTTTAATTATCAGGTTTATTAAAAATTCATTGATTCATTTGAATCATCATTGAATTGTGTTCTTGAAACTTCCTGACTTTTTTGAAAGTTATAGACCATTTTGCAAGATGTAAACAAAACTGGTCCAGAAGCACTTCCTGTTTCAGTTTTTTTAACTCTACATAAAAGCTAGTATAAAATACAACCAACAGAACATATAAAACTTAATCAAAAAGTTAAACAAACATCTTTAAGATGTTTTCTTTACATGTGAAATAAAGAAAACAGTTACAAACTGAAACAGGAAGTGTTTCCCCAGATAGCAAACTGACATTGAATCAACGTGGAAACGACGTCTCTCATGACATTGAAACAACGTTGATTTTGCTCATCGAATTAACGTTGAACCAACGTCAGACGCGGCATTCTTCAAAGCTAAATGAAAATCGAAAATTGGTTTGCTTTCATAACGTTGAAACAACGCGTTGATTTCAAGTTGATTTTCCGTTAGTTTTGAAAGAATGACGCGTCTGACGTTGGTTCAACGTTAATTCGATGAGCAAAACAATGTCAGATCAACGTTGTTTCGATGTCATATTTCCACGTTGATTCAATGTCAGTTTGCTATCTGGGTCTGGACCAGTGTTGTTTACATCTTGCAAAATGGTCTATATTAAACTGTCTGAAAACAAAACAGTGTTCACTAACTTTCTAAATATGTTCATCATGGTCCATTTCTTTATAATCGCATCCTAGTAATATATCAACATTCTAACTACTCTAAAGTTGTTGTTTGTTTGTTTGTCATTTCATACTCATATTCATATTTCCAGTCCAGTCCTCTTTAGAAAATTAAATAAATATTTATTTCCTTGTTCACTCTTCCTATATTCTGAACTTGTTGGTTTGCCATGCTGCCTCTTTTATCCTGGCAACTTCCTGTTTCATGTCAGGTGATCGCTCACATGACAGGAAGCCTCATAATCATTTAAAGACATACACACATAAAATAGATAAGAGAAATAAAATGGACTAAAATGACTAAGACAACATGTAAACCAATTAAAACTCTAATATACATAAAATCATGAAAAATTCATGAAACTTGATTGTTGTTGATGTGAACTAATTTGGTTCAATTTTGCAGTTGTAAACTAGCCTCTTTCTCGCACAGGAACCCAGATGGAGATGTCCGGCCATGGTGTTACATCGCAGATCTTGAAGACGGAATCTACTGGAAATACTGTGATATTCCGTCCTGCCAAAGTAAGTGTTTAAAGTGGGGAAAATAACATCGAATCAACAATGAGCACAAGTTAAAGCAGGAACCTGCCCAAAAACTTTTAAGTTCCCATCATCTGGATTATAAAACTGATGTGCGAAACCGCATTTTTGGAAAGGACTCTTAATTGCTCCATCAGAAATCACACTGTCCCAGCATGCACAGATATGTTTGCAGTGCTTGTCATCACTTGACTTTTTTGCATTTTCCATCCATAGAGTGTACTGTGTGTTGAAAGTACGTGTTTACCTCAGATTTATAGGGTTCAGATTATCAATGTATTTGTTTGCAGTATTATTTCATATAATCAGTGCAGACTTCTCTTTCTTTCTTGGTTTTAGTGAATAGTGTAAGTCTTTCTGTGCATGTCTCGAGGGCGTGTGTGCATGTGCATACAAATGCAAACCCATTTTTCTGTCTGTCAGATTTGTATAATCTCACTATGTGTTTTCTATTGTACTGGCAGAGAAAGAGAATGTGTGTGTGTGTGTGTGTGTGTGTGTGTGTGTGTGTAATCTGATATCCCCAGCTCCTCAGTTTCTTCTCACTAATCACACCCAATAAACAAGAGCTGGCACACAGTATCACAGGATGGGTAGAGCATGAATACAAAACTTAACAGCTGTGACATACACCAGGAAACAATCTCAGTAGTTAGAGATCAGTCTGAAGTTCACTTACATGTGTGATTCTACAGCCATATCAATCATGACAAGTAAATGTGTAAATGAAGACAGTCAAATTAGCATGTTAATTTAGCTCAATTAATTAGAAAAAAAAAAATGTATGGATGACACTGGAGAAATTCAAGCTTAATGTACCATGTTTTGGCAAATCTGCAGCTCCAAAGTTATATTCTGTTTAAGTTGATGCAAACTAAAGTGTATCCTCCAGGTACGCGTGCATATGAGGGAACGTATATTCTGTTCAATTCATGTTTCTTATTGTGTTATGGTCCTATAGAAATTGAATGTTTCTTGATTACAAATTCAGCTTATCATAATGATTTCTGCAGAAGATTAAAGAAATTGCAGAAGATTAAAGAAAAAGATCACCATTCTGGATAATGTTATTATTGACTGTATACACTCTCAGAAAAAAAGGTACAAAAGCTATCACTGGGTCTGTACCTTTTCAAAAGGTACACTTTTGTACCCAAAGGGCTGCATATTGGTACCTTAGTGGTACATATTACCACCTAAAATAGACATATTAGCACCTAAAATGGACATATTAGGACCTAAAATGTACATATTAGCTCCTGAAATGGACATATTAGGACCTAAAATGTACATATTACGACCTAAAATAGACATATTAGCACCTAAAATGGACATATTAGCACCTAAAATGTACATATTGGGACCTAAAATAGACATATTAGCACCTAAAATGTACATATTAGCACCTAAAATGTACTTGTTATGACCTAAAATAGACATATTAGCACCTAAAATGGACATGTTAGCACCCAAAATGTACATATTAGGACCTAAAATGTACATATTAGCTCCTGAAATGGACATATTAGGACCTAAAATGTACATATTAGCACCTAAAATGGACATGTTAGCTCCTGAAATGGACATATTAGCACCTAAAATGTACATATTAGTACCGAAAATGTACATATTAACACTTAAAATGTACAGGGGTTGGACAAAAAAACTGAAACACCTGGTTTTACTACACAATAATTTGTTAGAATGGTGAGGGCCTCATTTTGCATCCAAATACAGCACCAATTTACAGATAGAAGTCCTTCACAGTGACCAGAGGGATTATGAGCCGTTCCTCTTCCAGAACAGTGTCTAGGTCACTATATGATGCTGGTGGACTCGCTCCTCCAAAACACCTCAATAATATTCAGATCTGGTGACTGTGCAGACCATGGGAGATGTTCAACGTCACTTTCATCTTCATCAAACCCTTCTGTCACAAGTCTTGCTGTGTGTGTTGGTGCATGATCATGCGGTTTGAGCGGTGTGAGCATCAGGTGCTCATGATCCTCCAGAAGGGTTTGGTAGTCCTCGGCAGTGTCGTGTCCATCAAATACAATCAGGATTGTCATGATATTGGAGCTCAAACCATCACTGATCCACCCGTGCTTCACTCTGAAGATTGGCCGCCAGGCATATAGATGTGAAACCTCCAACATTGGCCAGTGTTTCAGTTTCATTGTCCAATACATATTTATTTATATATTTTTATGTATATATACATATTATCACCTAAAATGTACAAATTAACACCTAAAATGTACTTATTAGAACCTAAAATGTGCATATTAGCACCTGAAATGGACAAAAGTTTACCTTTTGAAAAGGGACAGCTTTTGTGCCTTTTTTCTGATAAATACTGTGTATATGTATATATGAGAGAGAGAGAGAGAATCTTTAATTAAAATCTAGTTAGGATTGTTGTTTATGGCAATCCCATCAATTTGATCTTTTTTCCCCAATCACATCCACTCCTGTTCTATGGTGGTTTGTTAAGGCCTGCTTCCCATCTCTGGCTGGTGGTGCGTGACTATAAGTTTCCTCCATCTCCGTATTCACTGTCCAGTACAACTGCACTCACTGACCCATTTCCCAAAAGAGCCATACACCCATTAATCTGTCTGGACGCCCAGTATCTCTGTGCCCGAGTGGAGCTAACAAAGCCCACCCAACTAATGCCCCTCTGGGCTGAGGCTGTCTTGGACGGCAGGCAAATTTAGGACAGCTTTTGTCATAGCCAGTTGTCTTCTCTGTTAGGCTCACTGCTTTGAGTCTGGTTTACCGTAAATGTGTTTGTGTGTACCGGCTTGTAACCCATCTGTTGTTTTTTTTCATGTCCCAGATTCCCTTCAGCTCTCAGGGCATCGCCCATATCAAGTACAATCATTCGCATGCTTCTGTTTCGGCTTGGATATCATTAGATAGGTCTTGGGTCTTGGGTGGTGCCCTAAAGCCCCGATGCCCACAATGTTTGCCAATGAATGGAAAGGTGATTTGTTGGACTTTTTAGCTCCAGGCAGTTGTTATGCTGTAAAATCAGAAAGCAGTCGGAGCAATTGTAGCATCACAATCGACACGCGTACATGCACCTGAGGCTGTTTCCCTATTTGTAATGTGGGATGAAAGAACAGAATTTGCCCCAATCTCCATTAGGCACGCTGTCATGTGCAAAATGACACTTATCTTTGCAGCACGTAGAGAGAGGTCGATTTTCGCCTTTGTTTGTTCTGTTTTGGTGGCGTTTTTTGTTCTCTGAATAATAGATATCATGTTAACCTTCTGCAGACTTTTTGTCATTTTACCAACCCGCACACACACATAATTAAGTATTAGTTTATAATATCTAGAAAAGATATGTAGAAAAGCCTTTCTGTATGTAACGGACGGACTTGATGTTTATTTATATAATGTCAGAATCAGCGCTGATCCGAATCACTCAGTGTGCAGATAAACTTGGGATGGTTACTATGTTTACTTTCATTTTTATAGTATGTGAATATTCAGCATGTAGGTTTAGTGCCAAATAATTGGGATGGTTAACAGTCAAGTGTGAGTCATAAGAGAACCAGCTGCATTCCTCACAGTTACTGTAGGTTATTTTCTTAAAGCGAACAACAACATTATCTGTTAAAGGTGCATTTTTTTTGTCTTTTTAATCAAGTTTTCAGTCACGGGTGTGTATGTGTGTGTGTGTGTGTGTGTGTGTGATGGTTGGCTCAGAGTGATGTTTGGATTTGCTCTTTAACCTCCTGCAATAACAGATGAGAAGATTGGTCTCAGTGCCACATTTACACTGACAGATCTAATAGTAATTTAAGGAATTGAATCATTCTGGGTTTGATTTCGTTTTTTTTTATTCCGATTACATTAATTATTATTTTTTTGTACTTTTAAAGAAAAAATAAAATAGTATTTGTACAGTAGTATTCTCTTTTTCTTTTTTAATATATTTATTAATTTGGTCATTTTTATACAATGCTACTTCCAAAACGTTTATCTTTAATTAGCTGTCATATGAACAACCATTCAGTAACTACTCATATTCATATCTCACAAGCCTTACAATAAACAACACAATAGCTTTAAATGTTTGATTCTGAAGGGAACTGACTCACAATAATCATTTGTAGGGGAATTGGATTTCAGTGTTTGGACTATGTTTTTGATTCACTAAAAAGTAATGACTCTTAAGAATCAATCATTCGGGAATCAGACTGGTTGCACTGTATTAGATATGCATGATTTTGGATAAATCGAGACTCACAAATTTTTTTCTCTAAAATAGAGATCATGATTCTCCCACGATTCTGACTAGATTGTGACAAAAACATGACAAAATGTTAATTGTTGCAGTCTATAAAAATATTTTATTTGAATGAATTCTTTTTTTTAAAGTTTGAATGAATGATTCAATGACTCGTTTCATTACTGGATGAATCAGCGTTTTTGAACAAATCTCTTGAATGAATCCATTTTTTAACTGGCATTTGTCGCCACCTACTGGTGCAATGATGTAATTGATATGACCTTTATTTAAATCGTCAAGTTATTTTCAAAAGATGATTTTGATCACTTCTGTAGACATCAGTGTTAATATCCAAACTATGAATTTTTATTTCAATACTTCTGTGATAATTTGCATTATTGTAAATAATGATAATGTGTGGTTGAAGAGACCGTTTGTGAAGTTGTTTCCATGACAACTGCTCTCTCTGGGTTACCAGCAGCTCCAACGAAAATCTGAATGTTCGCTGTGAGCCTACTTGTCAATGATTGGACATTTAAAGCGAAAACGCGACTTTTAAAGGAGTAGTTCACTTTTAAAAAAACTTTTGCTGATAATTTACTCACCCCCATGTCATCCAAGATGTCCATGTCCAAGAAATTTTTTGATGAACACATTCCAGGATTTTTCTCTATATAATGGACTTTACTGGCCACCAAACGGTTCAAATGAGTTTCATTGCAGCTTCAAAGGGCTTTGACACCAGACGATGAATAAGGATCTTATCTAGTTAAACGATCATTTCAAAAAAAAAAAACAAAGTTTAAGTTTTATAAGCACAAATGCTCGCCTTGCTCTGTTCTGTGATGCACGTTCATGACTCTCCTGTTCGAACTCGTTCCTCAAAATAAACAAATCTTTATTCGAGTCATTTCGTTCCAAATGGCTCGAAAAAAGATTCGTTTAAATTCGTTCATCAAAATGAATGAATCTTTTTTCGAGTCATTTCGTTCCAAATGATTCGAAGTTTTACATGCATTCCGAATCATAAACATCTTAAAGACATATTCTAAACGTCTATTTGACATCTGACAGGAAACGTCCTATAGACGTCTTCATTAACGAAACAAAGTACAAACTCCAAATTGCTGTTCTTTTTCCACGTTCAGCAGATGTTAAGGTACCCTCTTGTGTTTTAGGAGAAGAAAAGCAGGTGATATGTTCTTCTGTCTCTCTAAATTCTTAGGGTCGCCCGTACCTCATGACCCAGGGCAGGTCCAGCGAGGTTTGAGAGATGAGATCCATACAGCTCTTTTCACTGCTCATTCCTGTTGTTTAATTTTTCCAGCCTCCGAAAACCCTTTAATTATTCTATTTCTATTGAGAACGCCTCCTTCAATCTTTAATTAAGCATGCAGTCACTCCCTGAAGGGCATGGCGGTGAAAAGCATTGATCTCTGCCTCAATTGTGTCGTAACACGGCCTCCGGCACGACTAATGCAATGTGGTCGCCGGCTTGCAGATGCACGGCATGGGAAAGTATATGCCGTGAAGTTGCGCAGCAGTCCCCCCCCCCCCCCCCCCTGTTAAAGGGTCGATGGTATTGTTTGTGTTCCTTGCATGTTGTACTCCAACCGAAGATTTATACTCAAGATGTTTGGAACGACCCCGTTGACTTGTCCCTTTGATTTTCACTTTTTCTCTCTCCCAGTGTAAATCTCAGCTGCTAAATGTATGATAGATACAAGGGTCATGGGTAAAGTGCGGCATAACACAAACAGAATCTCAGTCAGAAACGCCTGCCTTATAAACAAAGCTACACTGTCAAATTCCCCCGAGCAGAAAATGAAAGCATATTAATAGTCTGTTTTTTGTGGAATGATCCACAACATCAACAAATTAATTTCACTCCGAAGCAGATCCAGCTGTTGTAACTGTACAAAAAAAAAAAAAAAGTTAAACCAAAACACATGTATTCTGGCTTGGACAAGTGTGTCTGTAACAGGAGGGAGCCTGCCTAAACAGGAACACAACTTTAGTATCTGAATTATTGACAGACACGCATTACTAAAAACAGAATAGAGGATGAGGACTTTTGAATGATTCACCAACAAATCACCAAACCCCAGATGCTTAATATAGTCATTTTATAGCTGTTTTACACCAAAGTGTGAAGTGCAGCACTAAAACTAGATAATTGCTGGAGGTTAAAAACCCTCCTCTACCTAAACTGCACTGTGTGTCCAAATGTGAAGTGACAGTTTCAAAATAGAAATGTTAAATAAATGCTTAATTTGCAAGATATTTATATGAAGAGTTCAGATGCAAAAGCCTCTAAATGCCATTTGAAATTTTCTTCTTTAATGATGATTTTTATGAAACTTGTATATTTAAGTTCAGTAATATCACTTAAATAACAATTAATAGGTAATTATCATTGCCATTTAAGTGAAATTACTGAACTTAAATATACAAGTTTGATAAAAATCATCATTAAAGAAGAAAATTTCAAATGGCATTTAGAGGCTTTTGCATCTGAACTCTTCATATGTAAATTCATTTCAAGTTATTTGAATATTTGAATAATTTTATCTCTTGATATGATCAATATCATTAATCATAGTTTCTGCATCTTCTTCACTTGTGTTTTGATCAGGAGATTCAGCAGATGTGTAATAGCGCCCCCTACTAGCCTGGCTAACGCCAGATCACGTATCATTGAGAATGAGACGTGGTCTGGAAACCACATGTTCATTTTCTCGTATTTGAGGCGTGAATGCTCAGAGCCGTATTATTGGGTGCTACAAATGTCTATCAAATGCGCCTGTACTGTACGTAGCTCATAGCCAATCGGTTCAATGATACCAGAGAATGTACACTCTTAGAATAAATGGTTCTATTTAGAACCAGAAATGGTTCCATCCCGCGCTTCATATATGGAACTCCAAAATGGTTCTATATAGAACCATTTTTTTGGTAAAAGGTTCTATTGGCCAAGTACGGAACCCCAGGGTTCTATATAGAACTCAGAGAAACCTTTTTTTTAAGAGTGTATAGAACCTTTTAGGGGTTCCAAATACGTAGTGCTGATTAAACCTTTTAAGATTCTATATAGAACCTTTTCTTCTAAGAGTGTATAGGGCGACAGAAAATTAGACGATGAAGACAATGATGGCTCAGGAGATTTATTTATACACAAAACGTTTTTTCTCAATGTCAAGGATACTTCCTTGGCAGGACGGGTCCTTCCAAATAATTTCCTTCAGAGGCTAGACGAGGCTCCTCTTTAGCATTCGGAGAGGCTAGCAAGTGCTATTTGAAAGCAAGTGTGGCGTTGAAATCTTGACGGATTTACAAACGGTTTGGTTTCTTACAAACGTTATTAAAGTGGCTATAATTCTGGATGATTATTTATTTATACACTTATTATTCATATGTATGCAGTGTCATAACTACAACTCTGACGTTTATAACAAACCAAACCGTTTGAAAATCGGTAGAAAATTGAGCAAGTTATGGTTATTTAAATAGTACATGCACCATTAAAACACAATGTTACGAGTGAGCGAGCTGCCTGTGACAAGATGGCCGCCAGGTGCAGACGTCGACCTCCATTGGCCAGCAGCATGGACAATACATTAAACAATACTATACATTAAAGCACCAAGCAATAGGAACGCCTACTCCCACCAACTGAATGACCTCCAGTAATAAAATTGCTGTCAGTGTGAGCGGCCCTTGAGAGCATTAGGTGTTGACAAGACCGTAGATGTGTTAATGAATTTGTGTTGCAACAGCTAGAGGAATAGTCTACGTCTGTGGAATAAACCTGTTGATGTGGTGGGAGGGAGGGACAATGTGTGGGTTTGTGTATGTGGACTTCATTTCTTGTGACAGTACATTTTTGTAACATTATAAATGTCTTTACTGTCACTTTTGGTCAGTGTAGAGAGTCATAATGATACTCATTGTTACTACATGAAAAAGAGCCAGCTGCGTAGGCTATTATTAAAAGTTCTGTGGAAGACCCAGAGTCACACAGGCGAAGGTGAATAAATGATGACAGAATCAAATGTTTTGGCTGAACTATCCCTTTAAACATTGAGAAAGACAGACTGTCTTATTAGAAATAACAAAACGTCTTTTTATTATTTCACCCCCCCTCTCCTCAAGTGTATCTCAGCTTTTGACTAAAAGTGTTCCTGGCAGAGTCTGCAGGGTGTGGCACAGAAACTTATGAATGTATTTTGGAAAAAAGAAACACCCACAATCCTCTGCAAAAAGAAAGAGGAAAAAACGCGCCGCAGATGTCATCTGAATTTATGTCTGTAATTACCTTATTTTAATAACACACAGAGACAGAATGAAAGAGGGAAAGAGAGAGGCCCTCTCAGACACGCTTATCCGCTGTTTCTGCCAAATGCATTTGCCAAGATCTGCAGCGTTTGATGTTGTTGTGTTTGTTATCTGGGTGTTTCTTTCCTTCTTCCTTTTGTCAGTTTTTCTCCCTCTCTCTTGAATGCTATTATGTCTCTCTCTTCGCTTCAGCGGACTTGTGACACGTCTTTCGCTCTTGCATCACCCCCATCAAGCCCTGCAATAATGAAAATATGAATTGTGAAAAGCACGGATGACTCAACACAGCTGAGATATGATGTGCAATAAAAAGCCAGAGACCATCGTTTCTGCTCTGAACAATATCGGCGGTTCTAGTGAGCTTAAGAGAATATCAGTGGTATTTACCGTCGCACAAGATGAGAGTGGAACTGTCACTCTTCAGAAGAGGGTTATTGGAGATAATTCATGAGTGCTGGTGGCCTTGTGATTAAGGATCAGGGTTGAAATTGGAAAAGTTATCGTACACTCTGCTGGGTTGTTTCAACCCAAATTTGGGTCAAATATGGACAAACCCAAATATTGGGTTAAAAATTTTAACCCAACTTCAACTTTCACTTTCCACTGTAAATTTTTTAATTACATTTTTAACCCAACATTTGGGTTTGCCCATATTTGACCCAAATTTGGGTTGAAACAACCCAGCATTTTTTAGAGTTTACATGTACAAGTATGTGGTTACAAAGGAGTGGTTACATTTACATATTTCAATTAATATTTCCAATTAAAATTTAATTGAATAATCTGTGTGTATTTTAATTGAATATTTGATTCATTTTTTAAGTGTATTCTTTAAATGCTATTATATTAAAAAATATTTAGAAATTTATTTTTTTATATTTTATAATTTTATTTACATTTTTGTTTAAGTTTGAATAATTTTGTTGTGCTTTTGCCATGTTATTTATTTATTTATTTTGGACAGTTCTATTTAGCTTTTGATTTATTTTTATTTCAGTTTTAGTCATCATTGTTAACTAATTGTATTTCAGTCAGTTGTCATTTCTAATTTTTGTTAACATTTTTTTAAGTTAAAGGTTTTCATCTAGTATTTAATACAATTTCAATTTACATTTTTACATCAGGTACAAACAAGGTGAGTGGGAACTGCTGTGTGCAATGATCAGTGAGTTCAGACAAAGGATTATGGGAAATGCAGTTCATGATAAGGGGGTGATGGTATGGGGAAGAGGACTCTAGTGGACACCCAGGGAACACCAACCTGACACATATAACACATAGACATGTAACTGTACCTTATATGTATGCTGTTTGATTGTTGTGTGTTTTGATTTGTGTAATGACCTGTATATTTCTTGTCAGGTGACCTTGGGTGTTCTGAAAGGCGCCATGAAATAAAATGCATTATTATTATTATTATAAACAAAACATAACATAAATAGTTCAGGCCTGGTCCTCTCTCATCCTTCACTGTCATCGCTCCTCCTTTTATCAATTTGGAGCTCCTCCGTGAGACACTCGACGCCGATGTGGCGCGCAGGTGAAACTCATTAGCAATCGTGGAACTGTCCTGTCCTGTCCTGCTTACCAGACATTCCTCGTTAGTTGGGGTAGCAGCTGAGTCTATGCTGACTCTGTGCTCTCAGAAACATAAAGGCTGGACTCTACACGGGATAAATTCATTTTATTGCGTTTTTAAATAATTAATCACACTAAATTAGTTTTAGCTTTACAGCTCTCCTTGCAATAGGAAAAGTTCACTGCCATTTTTAGAATGAGATCGTAATCTGGCGTGTTTTTCAAACTGTTACGGTCTATGCCTGTAAGCTGTACATCACGGTGAAGCGACTTTTCTTCTTTTTTTTTTGTCATTAGCAGATAGTTTTCCTCTAAAGTGATTGACTGTGAACTACCTTAGGTCTCTTGCTCAAGGGCACACTTGTAAATGTCATCAGATTTCCTTGGCTGCCACTACCGCCAACCAAACCAGCAATCTTAAAAAAACAAACAAAAAAAAAACACACTGAATAGATATTTCATCATGGGCCTGCGTATCAAATATCACTGTGTTTTTGTGAGGCATTTAATAATTTTATGTATTTCAGCAGTGGAACCAGCCACATTCCCAACTGCGTTTAATTTAAGGCTCCAGTTCTTTCCATGTTGAGATGCAGATGCATAGGCCTGTAAAAAATAGGCGTGTGTGTGTGTGTGCATGCGTTGCATCTTTCCATTGTGAAAGTGTGTTTCCTGAAAGCCGTATCTGGATGCGAGCCAGTCTAAACGAGGCACATTAGCACACGTAATGCCATTGCGTTCGCCAGCCAAGCGCCTTATAAAATCTTCAAATTCCACTCTACACTTTGAAGTCGATTGTATTACTTTTAAAGCATGGATATTTGCAGTTGTTACCCATGTTCAGCACATCTTAACTGCATGAGGTACGTTCTCCAACACTCTTTTGAAGTTTTCTAAGGTAAGTTAACTAAAAAAACATGGCGTTTGCTAAAACAGCAGCTGTGCTGGTGAAAGAGATGTGTCCTTTTCCATGCGGCGGGATGCAAACCCGGTGCGTGTTGAGAGGTAAAGGACAGATAAATTGATGGTAAAGTACAATCACTCTGTCAGAAGCAGAAGACCTGCTGTCTTTAATCTTGCATGAGCCCTGGAGAGCAGAATGTCCTGCTTTCAAGTTCAGAGCTATTGCCATTGAAGTGGCAAAGGAACGGCCAAGAGAAATACTCTCTTTCCCCCCCGCCTCTTCCCTAGGCATCCGAGAGTGAAAAATTAGTTTCTGTTCTCCGTAAAAGCATATCAGTGTAATTAAGGCTTTTGTCCTCTATCTAACGGTCATAATTACATGCAGTCTTCCGTTTAATTTCCACCCAGAAATTCCTCGCTAGCAGCGATGGATCATCTTCAGATCCAGTCCACTAAACAGGCCTGTGTTTGACTCAACACCACTCATCTGCACATTGTTCCAGATTTATGAGGGGGAGGAACACGCTGCACTGCAGTTTGTGGTGGATTTTTACACTCTGATTAATAAGAGGAACAGACGGTGGATTATATTGTACATGTCTGTGTTTAGACAAGCAGGAAAGTTGTAGGGTTTGCACAGTCTTTGTCTGTTCAACTCTACTTAGTCTTTAGCTAACATTTATGTTATGGTCATTTTGAATATTATATTTGCATTCAAAGGAAAACAGTTTTTTTCTCTTATGAAATTAGAGCCTAATTAGTCTTATTTTGTATTATGCGACACAATCCGTCAAACAGAACATTTTAGATGTTTAATAGTTTTTTATATTGATGAGATTTCACTCCACAATCCATCCAGACCGTTTAAGGAAACTAAGTTGCAAAAAAGAAATGATCATGACATATGTCATAATTAATGATGTAACAATAGCATTAATCAGAACATCAATATGCAAATACCATGTTTTGGGGGCCTGAAAATGATAAATATTCCGTGGAAACTACAAAAACTTTCTGAAAACGATGACGTCATGCGCGTGATGGTGTAAAATGGTCATGTTTTTGGATCAAGAAATTGTAACAAACTATTTTTTTAATAAAAGTTAATAGTATGTCCTCCTTAAATAGTGTATTTATTAGTTGACATTGCCTTTAATAATTACTTTGTTTATTTACAGCAAAGCCACTCGAGATTTGTTTATATGGAGATTAATTTTACAGTCACAATCTGTTGTAGTAGTTCATCTGTGTGTGTTTTGACTGACTGCATAAACTTCATTATCAAACTTTTCCTGCTATAATTTCACGGTTCATCAAACAGCATGAAATATTTCAGTACAACACTTTCACACAGACACAGAAAAACAGAATGTGTGCGTGTGCGTGTGTGGCCTGAGTTGGCCTCAACGTGTGTCTCTTTGAAAACAAAACTTTTCATTGTATCCAGCGAGCGGAACAAGGCCTGTGCAAGTGCTGACGTGCTGAGATGTGTTCTTGGAGAGTTCTGGAGTGTCTGAGAGTGTCTTTTTAATCCTTATCACCAGTCTGCAATCAAACCTTTCACTATTTAACCTACACTGTCATCTAAATGGTTCTGTAAAACTCTTCAGATTGAACAGATACACTTATGTTCACACAAACAAATCCCAATCATCTATTCATTTCTTGCATAAAAGGCATGTAATGTTATGTATGTGCTGAATTCCTCTGTATGGTTGCTGGGTGCTCTGAATGGTTTTAGCACATTGCTATGAAGTTTCTGGCTGGTTGCTATTAGGGATGGGCGATAAACAATATTATATTGAGATTGCGATTCAATTTACATCGACGACAATAATAAGCTCTGGATATTTTGGATTAATCTAAAAGCCTATCATGCAGCAGAAATAAATGTGTCACCAGCCAGTCAGTGCATGTCGCTCATAAGTCTCGGTGAATGTGCAGCACGGTTTTGTCTGATAACAAACTCACAAACACACACCGGCATCTCAATATATGAGGACATGAACACATGAACTTCTTCTCCAGAGTTGCTTTGAGAGTCTCTTCACAAGTTTTTCACCGTTTCATTGAAGAAACCGAAACAAAAAGGCCTTCACGACAACCCGTCAAAATAAAAGTTTGGTTTAACTTTAAGAAATTATGACAGAAATAGATCACAAAATGTACTTCGAAAAGTATTAATAATAACATTATTGTTTCTAAGGAATATCATACAAACAATATATTCATTATTTTCATTTGATTACATTTTAAAAGCTTGATTAAATTGTAAACCTCCATTCACTGATCAATTTTAAGTATCCAGATGATATAATCAAACATATCTTTTGGAGCGCTCTCTGAGTATCAATTCATTATTCATTTTAACTGTTGGAAACGGAACGTGAAAGTGGATTTCAAAGATTTCTTATCCTGTTGCGCCCTCTATAGGCAGCCCGGTCTCGTCCCAAGGCGTTATCTAACTGACGCTTTTGACAATGCGTCAACATCCGACGCACATGGCACCCTTTAGCGTCAATATGAGACGCAGATATATATGGGTCAGAAGGCGCCTCCTAGTGGTCTAACCCTAACCCTACCCCAGACCTAAACCTACCCATAACCGAAGCATGTTATATTGACGCTAAAGGCTCCCATGTGCGTCGGATTTAGACGCATTGTCAAAGCGTCAGTTAGATGACGCCCTTGGATGAGAATGCGTTGCTATAGGCCATGATCAGTGACTATAGTCCACGTCATGGCAGGGCATTAAGTCTGTTCAACTTTAGAACAAACCAGTTTATATTCATTCGCAAGGTCTGGCAAATATGGGGAAATAATTACTTTTCCATTAATGGTATAGATGAATGTTATGTATCGATAATGCATGAAATGGAAAAAAAACAATGTCATAATATTTTGCCCTAGTTGCTATATCTTTAACCTGCCATAGGTTGATAGCTATATCACACCTTGAACTTTCACCCCAAAGTCTTTCCATGCCAAAAAGAAAAACAACTACCAAAAATAGCCTAAACTGAACTTGTTGGTTTAAGACTGGGTTTGCGAGCTGATTTCTAGTTGTTTCATGTAGATAATAGCACACACACTTAACGGCACCGACATGGGCTTTCAGACATTTTCTCTCTCTCTCTCTTTTTCTTTCGGACCTCTGTGTTCTCTCACCCTGAGATGTCATTCAGTTTATAATTAACAAACCCCCCAGAATCCATCTGTGCATTCCCTTAGGATGAGGTTTAGTCGCATACGGCACTCTTCGTTCTCACACTGTTTGGGCCATGCGTGCTGTTTTAATCATAGTTCATAAAACACCTCAGTCTTTAATACACGTTTCCAGACGATTTACCGGCAGAAGGAATTTAATGATTTGCAAAGGTGTCTGTTATTGCATTTAATAGTGGTTTCTAAATTTCGACATGGGCATAATATATGGCCATATCATGTTTTCCTGTGATTTTAAAAAAAAATATGTTTAAATTTTCTGTATCTTTCTCTTTCAGTGCCTGGCAATCTGGGCTGTTTTAAGGACAGCGGGGATCCAACACCTCTATCCGGAGGCTACCAGACCTCCAACAAACTCACCATTCAGAACTGCATCAGCTTCTGCCGTAACCAAAGATACAAGGTACTAATTTCACCACGGGACATGCATACAACAGAACAGACCGATGCCACATTTAAAGCGTTTTGTTTGGGAGACGTCTTCATCTTTGGGAGATATTTTGGCACATTAATACAGAATTCAGAGCATATATTGGTTCCTTCACAAAAGCAATGAATGTGGCTTGTCCAGTTAGATTTTATAGCTCAAATTATGTATTTTTATTTTGTATTATGTTTCTTCTCTATGGAGGATATATATATATATATATATATATAATAATAATAATAATAATAATAATAATAATAAAGCTTAATTTATATGTATATAAATATATAATATATATATTTATTTATTTTGTAATTGACATTATTCTTAATCGTGATTCTAATTAGATTTTCATTAATATAATACATCAATTACAACATTAAAAATAGAACAAATAAATAGCACAAATGTACAGTACATCCAAGATTGCCAATTATATATATGTATATATATATATGTATATACTTGAAATTACTTACACGACCTTTTCTATACAATTGTGATTTTAGTCAATTTTTCCACAGTTAATGACTCAGCAAAAAAAAAAAAAAATAAGAAAAAAAAAAGAATCAATATTTGTCCAAGATGTAATCATGTGCATCTGCTTGTGTGGGATGAAATCAATAATATTTATTGTATTTTGCTTGCTTTTTCTAAATCCCTGCGCCCTTGGATTGTCCAGGCATTAGAGAATTATGATCATTTGTGAATACTTTTTTCCAGCTCGCCGGTATGGAATCAGGCTATGCTTGTTTCTGTGGCAACGACCTTGATTATCATCGTCACGGTGATGCTCCGAGCACAGAGTGCAACCATGTGTGTTTTGGAGACCACACCCAGCCATGTGGAGGCGACGGACGTGTCATTGTCTTCGACAGTAAGTTTTCACAGTCTCATTACCTGTGCAAAGCACTCGGACTATAAGTTAAGGTAAAAAAAAATAAGCTCTCACTTTTGTCCTATAGCAAAAGTAGGTGCTTGTGGAGGAAACTACTCATCTCCCTCTGCAGTAATCTACTCTCCTGACTTCCCAGACAAATACAGACCTGGCAGGGTCTGCTACTGGACCATTCAGGTATAATCTTTTAATATGCTAATGGAGAGAGAGCCTGCTAGAGCCAAAACACATAATCTGGCATACTGACAGCTGTCTTATCTTTGTCATGTTGCTCTTCCAGGTTCCAGGTGCTTCTGTCCTTCTGTTCAACTTTACTTTCTTCAATATCGTGGACCAGACTGATATGGTGGAACTGTTGGATGGAAACTCCAATCGGGTGGTGGCACGATTCGATGGCCGCAATCCGCCGCGGGACATCGTGAACATCACTGCAGACTTTGTCATTTTGTATTTTTTCTCAGATAGGACAAATGAGGCCCAGGGATTTTCTGTTCTTTATCATGGTGAGGATTTCATTTGATTTATATTTGGAAATATTTATATATGGTCATATCACTGCAAATGTTACAAAACAAAGTGTGTGAAATTGAAATCTACATACATATATTCTAAAAAAAATTCACTTTTTTTTTCATCTGTAACACTTTACAATAAGGTTTCGTTATTTAACATGAACTTAGAATGAACAATCCTTCTACAGAATTTATTATTTTTAATTAATGTTAATCTCAACGTTTAATAATCATCAAATCAAAATACTTAAATTAAAATCAAATGTTGTATTTGTTAACATTAGTTAATGCACTGTAAACTAATATGAACAAACAATGATCGACAAAGATGAATAAATACTGTAATTAATGTGTTGCTCATTGTTAGTTCATGTTAGTTAATACATTAACTTATGTTAACAAATTATTAACCCTAATTATGCATTAAATTGATAAAAAAATAACAGTAAAGACATTTATAATGTTACAAAAATTTCTATTTCAAATAAATGCTTTTCTTTTCACTTTCTATTCCTCAAAATATCCTGAAAAAATGTATCACAGTTTTCACAAAACTAGCATAAATGTTTTCAATAGTGATAATAGTAAGTAATGTTTCTTGAGCTATACATCAGCATATTAGAATGATCATGTGACACTGAAGATTAGAAAAATTCAGCTTTGACGTCACAGGAATAAATTACATTTTTAAATATATTAGATACATTTTATTTTAATATATTGTTAAAACACACACACACACACACCTTTTTTACCTTTCTACTGTTTACAGTTCATTTTAAAGAATTTTCTCAATATTACAGTTTTTTTTTTTTTTTTTTTTTGACCAAATAAATGCAGTCTTAGTGAGTATTAGAGACTTAAACAATATATATATATATATATCAAAAAGGTTTATATATATATATATATATATATATATAAACCTTTTTGAGTCAAACTTTTGATTAGTCTATTTTGTTGAATTTCACGACTCATAAATGTACTCAAAGCTAAGAGACACAAACTAAAAACAACATAACTCTAAAATGACGCATCATATGATATTACTAAACACACTCATATAAAAAGAATGAAATAGAAGCCAAATATGTGTAAGCAGCACTCTCTGGATGCTTTTTTTGTCATATCTATAAAATTTTCAGACACGCTGTCACTTTCTGTTGCGTTGTTTTGGGAGGCAGAGTTCAATAACCACAATCAGAGGAAGAATAAAAGCTTGGAAGTATGAAATGGAAAAAAGTATTTCTGAAAGAAAAGGTCAGCGAAGCAAATTGGCTTTCACTATTCACTGGGCTAAAGGATTTTCCCCTGCAGGCATAGTTTGATTCAAACACCACATACTGCGTTTATATCTGCGTCTACAACGCTGAAAAAGAGACGTGATGTTTTTTTGAAAGAGCTTTGAAATCTCTCTCTGTAATGTCCGCGGGGACGTCAATAGAAACGTTATGAATTTTAATCAGATGATCAGCATATCTTAACAAGGAGTTTTTGGGTTCCTGTTTGTGTTTCATCGGCTGATTACCACATATGAACTCCCCACAGCTTTAAGCAATCAAGGAGTCAGACCTGTGGAAGAGGATGACGATGGTGATGAAGAGGACACCAGTACAGTGCGGCCTGGTACGGGAAGCACTACAGCAAAATCAAATACCAGTCAGAGTGGAAAATCCTCGCTCCTGTACTCACATCAATCACATGTAATCACATCAAGTCCTGCAAACATGCCAGGTCAGTGGCCTGGACCGGGTCGGACCACAGGCCACACCACCAGTATGTGTCCAGTTCTCTTCATTTTGCTTCAGTTTTGCTACTTTCCTCACATTTTTATATTAAATATAAAAAACATAGCACTTGAGCACCAAATCATCATATTAGAATGATTTCTGAAGGATCATGTGACACTGAAGACTGGAGTAATGATGCTATAAATACTGCTTTGACATCACAGGAATAAATTACATTTTAAAGTAATTTCAAATTGTAATAATATTTCACAATATTGCTGTTTTACTGCATTTTTAATCAAATAAATTGTGAACATAAGTGGAATTTATTGGATTCAATCCTTTTAAAAGTTAAAGCCACAGAACAACTTCTGAAAACATTTTTGCTACTAAAGTTTAAACCAGAAATGCTTTAAAACATCAAAATAACAAAACTAGTCTAATAACACAGTCTTTAGGGAACCTACTGGGCATGTATAAAGTGCATTAAAATCATCACAAATTTGCTTCACAAAATTTCCAGGAAAGCCATCAATAAGAAAAACCACATGGGAAACGTGTTTTGCACATGGGAAATGTGTGCTTTTGGGACATTTTGTGTGAATCCAATGTAAATTCCCCTGTGAAACACATGAGATCACATGTGAAACACATGAAATTAATGTGGGTTTTCCATAAGGGGTATATTGAATATTACTAACTATTTAGTGTTACTATAATATAGCCTACTGTGGTAACATTAGCCACAACTGTTAAAAGATTAAATTGAACAAAAAGACTGTGAAAGCTTCCTTGGGAGATCCCACATTAATATATTATGATATCACAGTCATAACTTTACTGTAATGTCGGAGCTGGCATGATAAATGGTTATCATGTTTTTATTGTTAGCTTTCAAATTTTTGCTGTTAGCTCTGTGCTAGGCTACATTTCTAAAGCTAGCCACTCTTTATACTAGTACTTGAGTTTTCCTAGTGATAACCTTCCCCTTTAGTACAAGTGTAATTATGAGGCTGCATTAGTTTTACTGTCTGTGACTAATAAACATGTCATGTTTTACAGTGTGGACCATCTACGCATTAGCTGCTCTGCTAACGCTAACAGTCATAGCCATGGTAGCTAAGCTGCTCCTGCATCTTACTGTAAAGTAAGTACATATGCTACAAACTAAATATATTTTAGAAAGTTTTTCGATTTGAGAAGCCACTATTAGAAGAATTGTGATGAAATTGACTTAGCTTATAGAAGGTTTAATTGTAGGGTGACCATATTTTGATTACCAAAAACCAGGACACTCGGCCCGGCAAACAGATGGGCCTGCTCAAATGATACTCGAAGTTTACTCAAAGATACCTTATTAATTTCAATACATTTAAAGTAGGTTATGCCTCCTCTGTATGGATAGAAAATGGTTATATTGTTATATGAAAACAGGGAAAACGTCCTGGGAAAACAGGACAGTTGGTCACCCTATTTTATTGCAGTTACAAGGAAGTCGTGCAGGTTTATCACTGCACTGTTGTCAGATTTATAGAGTCTATTTTTGCTCATAATGGATGTTTGCCTGCCCAATTTGCATGTCATTTGTTTTTTTACCAGGCATATAAAAGTGTGATGTGAATCAATAGTCTTTTTTTGTTTGTCGCCCCATCTCAGATCCCCATCCATCCCGTCGATCAGCGGGTCAGATTCGTGTGCGCAGAGCACTACGTCTGAACCCTGGATCATCTTCTACAGACCTTCGACCATCTCTCTGTTTAAGAAGAAACTCAAGAACCACCATGGAGACCTCAGCCCTCTCGTGGGACACTAACCTCAACGCCTCTGACCTCTACGGCTGCTTTAGCCCCCTAAACGATGCACACACTGTACGCAATGCTGGTCTTCTGCTGCTGGGCGTTGAAAAGGGATCCGACCGATCCCTACTTCACTTCAAATGACCAGCGCAGGGCCCAGTCTAAACGTGCCGATCGGTTGTTGGTAAGAAACAAATAAACTGCGCAAAATGAGCTGGCCGATGCGCTTACTCTCAATTTGCATCTCAACAAATCATGTGACAGGTGCACATATAAACCAAGCGATTTGATTAGCAAAGGAGTGCTGGAATGTTTCTGTTGCCACAGACCAAAACGAACAAATGACCAATGGCGGAAAAATGGATAAAGCGGCCCAGCTGTTTTTTTCTTTGCTTTCACAGAAGTGATCAAACGATAAGCCTCCGCATTAAAGAAAGCGCTAGACTCCATGTGGAGCACACTGAAAGACAAAACCACTTACATAACCAAAAAAAGAAAAAGAAAATCCACGGAGCCCCTCTGGACTAGAGATACGATTCTGCTTCACTCGCTCTTTAACCTCTAATGTAGGTCACCTGTTGTTGAGGAGGACAGAACTTCTTTCTTCAGATGTAAGAGAGCTGGCTGAACCGGCGAAGGATTGATGTCACAATAATGTCGAGAGCAATTCAGACTCAAAGTGAACAACAACAAAAAAAAAGAGAGAGAGAGAGAGAGAGAGAGATCGACGAGATGGACTGCGGAGAACCAAAGCCTGAAATTGCTACAAGTTGGGCAATGTTCAAAACGAGCTGTAGTTGAGACATCCCTACGGACCTCGCTTTTCGTCTCTCGTCGTTTGTGTTGGGTTTTGATCTTTCTCCATTGCCTTTAAGTGCCTTCAGGACTGAAAAAAACTGTCTTCTGTCTTTTAAGCTGTCATAATGTCTCTATGATGTACAAGCATTGATCCTTTGGAGCATTGAATTGCAAATGAGAATAAGCACTAAGGGAGTATTTTTTATTTTTTTTTTCGTGGGGATTTTCAAGATAAATGTAGTCCTGTGGGTGTCATTGGGGTATATTATTCTTGTCAGGTTTTCGACTTGAGCAAGAGAAGCATTGTGATGAACATTGTGTAATTCTATGTGGGAACAATCGAACGTCATCCCCTTTCATTTCACTCCCCAACAGAGGCTGTGGTGAAATTCTTCCAAAACAATTTGCTCTTTCTCCCCCTTCACCACAGCTCGAGCTCTCGCATTCTGAAGCACTTTTCCAGCCAGCCAAAAACCACGCGGATCACTGCACTGCTAGCTGCGAGGATTGCAAAGGAACCGGTTAAAGGGTTGATTCACCCAAAAGTGAACATTCTGTCACCATTTACTCACCCTTGTGTCGTTACAAACATGTATAACGTACTTAGAGCACAAAAGAAGATATTTTCAGCAAATGTTTGTCCAAGTTAGTGGAATCTAAAACAACATTGGGCCTCATTCATGAATTTTTTTTTGTGTGGAAATTGGTCAAAAGTGCTATTTATTTTTATGTTAGTTGGTATGAAAAAAATGTACACCTGCTCCCAACCACAGGTGCGTAAAACATTAGCTAAATGTGGAAATAAGTGTAATATATAAAACACAAATTATTGAAAGTGGTTGTGTAATCCATTTTCTTTTATTATTATTATAGATTACACCAATAGTATTTGCCTGCAAGCTTCACACTTTTCATGTCATAATTAATTTGAATTAAAGGAGTAGTTCTCTTTAAAAAAAAACTTTTGCTGATGATTTACTCACCCCCATGTCATCCAAGATGTCCATGTCATTCTTTCTTCAGTCGAAAATAAATTAAGGTTTTTGATGAAAGCATTCCAGGATTTTTCTCCATATAATGCACTTCAATGGGAACCAAATGGTTCAAGATGAGAGTTTCAGTGCAATCTGCAAACTGTTCAAAGGGCTTTAAACGATTCCAGACAATGAATAAGGGTCTTATCAAGCGAAATGATCGCTTATTTAAAAAAAAAACAACAACAAAGTTTAAGTTTTATAAGCTCAAATGCTCGCCTTGCTCTGTTCTGTGATGTGCGTTCGTGACTCCTGTTGTGACACCATCAAATGGAAAGAATCTTCTCCCGAGTCAATTCGTTTATTTCGTTCATTGAATGAACCAAATGACACGAAAAAAGATTCGTTCATTTTGATAAACAAGTTCGAACAGGAGAGTCACGAACGCGCATCACAGAACAGAGCACGGCAAACATTTGAGCGTGTAAAACTTAAACTTTGTTGTTGTTTTTTTAAATGAGCGATCATTTCGCTTGATAATACCCTTATTCATCGCCTGGAATCGTTTAAAGCCCTTTGAACAGTTTGCAGTTTGCACTGAAACTGTCTTTTGGACCTTGAACCATTTGGTTCCCATTGAAGTCCATTATATGCAGAAAAATGCAGGAATGTTTTCATCAAAAGCCTTAATTTCTTTTCGACTGAAGAAAGAATGACATGGATATCTTGGATGACATGGGGGTGAGTAAATTATCAGCAAAAGTTTTTTTTTTAAAGTGAACTACACCTTTAAAATGCGTTACATTTTTACAAATGATCGTTTAACTACAAAATTTGAGGTTGCTGATGCGTTTGTGAATTCGGTCCATTTTACTTACAAATTACTCTGAATTTACTCTTACATTTTCGAAAAGTTCATGAACAAGGCCCAGTGTTCTCAAATGACTTTCAATGTATGGACAAAAATGTATATGATAACAGAAATTTCATTTTTGAGTAAACTATCCTGTTGTCTCATGACATTTAGCTAACATTACAGCACTTACACAGCCTTCAGTCACAGGTCCACCATTTTGTATTTAGTGCTCTGTGAGTAGTACTAATGTAAGTTTTAGTGATATTGTAAAGGCCCTTCATTCATAAATCCCCTTTAGAAGATTCAATCTATAATCTGACACATGGTGGAGCAGCATTGCATTTTTTGTGGGTATGAACAAAATCACTACATTTTGCACTTTATTACCGAAGTACTTATCTTGTATAATGTTTTAGGGGCAACCTTTTTAAAACTAGGATTATATCACAACTTGCATCTTTTGAAAACCAATACCTTGTATAAGAAAACGAATCTGTAATAAGACCTCATTTAAGCAAGCCACCCACCCAATTCAAGTGCAAAGATCTCGCTTTACCTCAATATCAGTGTGTTTGTCGGCACTCTGTTAATTAATGCATTCTTCATCATAACCTTAGCTCTGCAGTGCCTGTGGCTGCCCATGCATACTAAAGTGTCACTGGAGAGAGAGAGAGAGAGAGAGAGAGAGAGAGAGAGAGAGAGAGAGAGAGAGAGAGAGAGAGAGAGAGAGAGAGACAAACCCAAAGTGACAGGTTAAATCCAACAAGGTCATATTCATCTGGAAAGGCTGGTGAATAATGCAGAAACCAGGCATCCATTTAGATCGGAAAGCCGAACGGCGTGACACTTTTAGCACTGGAAAAAAAGTGTCATATCCTTCTGTGGTTTATCACAATGTCACTGGGCCTTTCTTCTGAGAAACCAAGAGAGGAATCCCTACAATTTTGGGAAAGGGTGCTTCCAGGGATAATAAAAAAAGATGTTGTTTTCATGGAATTGTAAATAAAATAGTGAGAATTTTTATTTATACCATAAATTATTGTTATTTTGGATGTAAAATTGGATATAATCTATCTTTTGTATAAGTTACCTTTGTAGTTTTTATTTAATGTGTCCGAGTGCAAAAATAAATATGCATGTTTCTTATGCCTGTCTTGCTTGCTTTGTTTGTATACATCATGAGTTGTCACCAATGCTCTCTCTTTTTTAATGATGTCATGCAATCATTTACATAGAGGTAAGAAGAGAGAGAGAGAGAGAGAGAGAGAGAGGGAATTTACAATGCAAATTAGATCCTTCGGGAGACTCCAAAATTTGCTTGTAAGATGACCCAAGTTTCATGCACAACCACACCCATATAAACAGAGATGACAAAGGGGGGAACATGCAAACAAGCATGCAGTTGAAAACTAGACAGACCTCCAAAACAACATCTGCTGAAGAGGAAAAAAGGAAGGAAGAAATTCAGCTCTGATGTTTTTCTGCGTTGCTTAAATGCTTATCAGATAAAATGACTACCAGACGTAGAGTGGATGCACAAACAAAGCCTGTATTACAGGCCCCATGTGTAAGCCATTTCCCCTGTGTGTGTGTGTGTGGCTGCCCACCTGCAGATGTTCATGGTATGTGAGGTGAACACATTCAGAATATTACCATGCAACACAAACATGAATCACAAAACAAATACAATTCATCAATGAGGTTTTTTTTTTTTTTTTTTACTGATCTGAATAAATGATGCACTCACAGCTAATGCATCTATTAATGGTGATTTGTTTGATTACTAATAAATGCAATCAGCCTTTACTTATTAAATACCACATATAATGAAATCCACTCAGGCAGGCAAACAAGCAGTTCGACATGCATTTACATTTTGCTGGTGACTTCAGTCATAAGCACTGTGTCATCAACAAGTATGACTATGAATCCTATAGTGCCCTCTACTGGTGGTGTGGGTTACTTAACACATACGTGATTGTGTGAAAAGCAGTTGCATTCAGTAAGTGACATTACAGATTAATTCAACCAACAAATGTTTAGATGACATGACATTTCGTGGAGTTTTAGCGGATTTCTGTTACATTTTTTGTTTTTATTGAATGTGGTAATGTGTCTTTAACCATACTTGAATTACCAAAGCATTAACATTTTCCAGTTAGTTGTGATACAATAAAAAATGAACAGTAATTAAATCAAGGGAAATAAGTAAAGAATATAGACCAAACAATAATGAAAAGTCAAATAATACTATTAAATAGGCCTATTAAAAAAAAAATAAAGTTTGAAATCCAGAAATATCTATCAATAATTCTTCGCGCCTACTGAAACATTTTTTTTTCAAATTATTAGCCTAAATACATTTTTAAGATTTACCAACTCGTTTGTGTGACAATATCAAATAGTTAGACAATGCTTTCGTTTACACGACAAAAATATAGGCCTATATAGAAGCTTACATATTATAGCCTACATATTACATAAAGTAAAATTATCTTTTTATTATTATTTTGATAATTGTTAACAAACCTATCGCCACAGAACAAGCTTTCACACACTGACACACACATAATACATTTGGCTCGTTCGCATGGCTCACACAAATGGGCTTTAAATTGCCACTTTTTTAAAAAAATAAAAAAATTTCATCAAGACATCTTTAACTTGGGGTTCATTTTTTATGCAAGTCAATGCCGGTTGTCAAGCACCATAGTTTTTACTACTGTTAATATTTACTGAATATTTGATCAGTTTGTAGTCCAACAAAGATCCGCTGGAACTACAACTCGTCTCGTTACGGGTTTATGACGTACAACTTGCGCAACTGAACTTGAGAGAAACATGGCGGCCTCCATCAGGGCATTAAGATTTTTCTCCGACTCTACGCGAAATATTCATCATGTTTCACGGTGTCGAATCAAACATGTATGCTGTCGTGCTGGGATCACAGGGTGTCGAGGATATAGCGATAGCACAGAGGGCAGAAATACGCACTTTGGATTCCAAACAATCCCAGAGGAGGAGAAAGCACAGAAAGGTGAGTTACACACATCTGTTTATTAGGACTGTTTGACAACTCAAAAGAGATGACAATATTACATGATACATTTATGCGTCCTGCTAGCTAAATTTCACATACCTAAACAAAATTATACTGGTTTTTTAGTCGTTCTATACAAGTAACTTATATGGAAACTATACTGGCAACACATCTCTATGTATCTGCCTTCATATTTGGTATGGTTGTTTATGTATGTTCATTAGTATAATTAGTTGTCTATCTATGCCTAATTAAACGTGTTTAAATTGAGTGTGTGATATTAGTGTCTGCTAGAACCTTTTCCACTACTAAGCCATGCATGCATGACATTTCCATTTCTCTCGTTATTTTTCAACTCTCAGTGTATAAGGTGTTTGAAAGTGTGGCCGAGAAGTATGACGTGATGAATGATGCCATGAGTTTGGGAATCCACAGATTGTGGAAAGACACACTGCTGCACATTATGAACCCTCAGCCAGGGCTACGGCTACTGGACACAGCTGGTGGCACAGGTAAGTCAAAATTGTAACTCATTCTTTATATCATTTCGGTTAAGTCCAGTGGTGGAAATGTAACGAAGTACAAATACTTTGTTACTTTACTTATGTACATTTTTCACGTATCTTTACTTTACTTAAGTAGAATAAATAGCGCATACTTTTTACTTCGTTACATTTTGCAGCAATTCTACTCCACTACATTTCTACAACTTCTGTTACATTTTCATTACATTTTCTGATCAGTTTTTCCCTGCCAAAACATAATCTGGCCGTCCGTCCGTTGCACCTTTGTCTCACCAGTGACGTTTGGTTGCCATAGAGCCTCCATTTTTGCACTCAGGTCTAAGTCCCTTGACCCTCTATCAGAATCCAGAGTTTCAAGAAGATTGGAGAGACTTATTTTTTCGCACAAAAAAATATGGGGGGGTGTTGAAATTTTGAGTTTCTCTGATCTTTTTGAAACTCTGGATTCTGATAGAGGGCTATGGGACTTAGACCTGAGTGTAAAAATGGAGGCTTTAGACCCTTCCAGAGCTGAGATATTGAGATACCACGTAGCACTTATGCCATTATAAATATCTCAGCTCTGGAAGGGTCTAGAGCCTCCATTTTTGCACTCAGGTCTAAGTCCCATGGCCCTCTATCAGAATACAGAGTTTCAAGAAGATTGGAGAAACTTATTTTTTCGCACAAAAAAACAAAAACAAAAAACGACAGGGGTAACACTGTCGTTTTTTTTTTTTTTTTTTTGGTCGAAATTTTGAGTTTTTCTGATCTTCTTGAAACTCTGGATTCTGATAGAGGGCCATGGGACTTAGACCTGAGTGCAAAAATGGAGGCTCTAGATATATCAACGCGGTCACACTAAATGCGTCTCGCACGCAGTGCGTTCATAGTGCAATTTATACGCGAAAATTTGTTTTTACATGCATAGGAAATGCACTGTGTGTAATATACGTTTGGTTAGGATTATGGCAAGCCAAGAGTCAAGCCACTTTTAATTTTGATTTTTTTTCCTTACAGTACACCTATAGCTGCCTTTACAATTTTAGGATTACGATGATCATATTTCGGGTCCATGGCACAGAAAATATTGAAAACCCTTGCCCTAGATGTTCGTACATATTCAGAAATGTGCTATTCTGCTGTAGGTGACATATCTTTCCGCTTCCTGGAGTACACACGCTCGATGTATGATCGTCAGCAGCGGCTAAGAGCAAAATCCCGTCAGACACCATCATGGCAGGACATCTCTGAACATTATTTGTCCAACGATGCAGGGCCTCCACAGTCACGGGCTGTGGTGTGTGACATCAATAAAGAAATGCTCAAAGTTGGAAAACAAAAGGCTGAGACAGCAGAAATTACCACAGGTATGATCATCTGTAACCAAAGACATGATTATGCATGTTTTGGAGTGAAATATCAAGGTTGATTTCATTGTCACATGCTTGCAGGTCTGTCATGGGTCGCAGGCGATGCAGAAGAGCTCCCGTTTGATGACGATCAGTTTGACATATACACTATTGCCTTCGGCATCAGAAATGTCACCCACATAGAGCAAGTAAAGACTCTGCACTTCACATCAGATTGCTGAACAGTTTAATAATAGACACTGAAATAAATAACACTGTCTTAAAAGCCATTTAACTTTGAATTGTTGTCCATATTGCATTTCATGTTGTTATCATTTATTAATTTCTCCATTTGAAGAATGATGTGTATGAGGTCTTTGATCATTCTGTAGGTCTCTAGTTATTATGATGATGTCACTGTTTGCAGGCTCTACAAGAGGCTTTGCGCGTCCTTAAGCCAGGGGGACGCTTCATGTGTCTGGAATTCAGCAAAGTGACCAACCCTCTTCTCGCAAGGTCATTTTTTATTTGTAGTAATTTTTTTGTGTGCTTTTGTAATGTTTTTTTGTTTAAATGTCTATATCGTTTTTATTCATTTTATTTTCATTTGTAATTTTTTTTACAAGTTGAACTGAATGAAAACGAGAAATTGAAAACTAGCTGAAATATCTATAAAAAAACGTTTTTTATATTTTCAGTTGACGTTTATTTTTATGGAGCGCCTAAAGGGACATGGTGATGGACAGGGTGGCCGCGGGTCATTAAAAAGTATTAAAAAGTCTTCAATCAATTTTCCTAAAAATAAGGCCTTAAAAAGTATTAAATTGTCTTAAATTCAGATTGGATAGGTCTTAAATATGTTAGTCATGTCACCGCAAAGATGCAGGCAAAGGCAATCGTTCTGCCAGCCAGGTCAAATATTTTCTACAAGGTAACGTAACCTGTGTCTGAGACACGCGGGTGCGATCAAACAGTGGAGTCATGAAAAACATCCGTCATTTTGTTCATACAGGACAACATTCAGTCTGCAAAGTGTTTACTTATATTTGTGTAGCAAAACATATGTATCCAACCCCTGTTTGAAACAGTCCGTGTGTTGTAACGTCTGTCAGAGTTTGAGGTCCCAGAAGAAGAGTAGGAAAGACAGTGCAAATGAACTGGTTGTTCCACGAGTCCTTTTATAGTTGGTTTCTTTCAGTTAAGCACACTCTTCACATACATGTCGAAAGAGCGGATGTTAACAGGTTAAAGAAAACACTCTGTAAAACGCTACAAATCAAAGTGGAAGTAAACGCATTATATCAAAACAACAAGCCCGCGATAGATCGGTCATCTTCTTCCTCTTTGCGTGAACTTTCTCACTCTCACTGAGCGTGCGCGCTCACATAACAACATTACGCATACAATAACGAACGCCATAGAAGAAGTCATCTTAAAGGCATATCAACATGTCATGAACACTACTGAACACTAGGTGGCCATTGCAGAGTTCCATCTTTAGGACATTCATCATACCACATTGGTTTTCATTTCTTGTCCTCAAAACAGGGCACTAATCTTTTTATTTTTAAGTGTTTGTAGTATTATTTTATAGAGAAATCAATTATTTATAATTATTAGTTTAATTAACAAACTAATTATATGAAACTATTATCAGTACACTACAAATAAACAGAATCCAGAGTTTCAAGAAGATCAGAGAAACTCAAAATTTCGACCCCCGGTGCGAAAAAATCTTCTCAAAACTCTGGATTCTAATAGAGGGCCATGAGACTTAGACCTGAGTGCAAAAATGGAGGGTCTAGACCCTTCCTGAGATATTGAGATCCCACGTAGCATTTATGCCATTATAAAAATCTTGATATCTCAGCTCTGGAAGGGTCTAGAGCCTCAATTTTTGCATTCAGGTCTAAGTCTCTTGGCCATCTATCGGAATCCAGAGTTTCGAGAAGATCAGAGAAACTCAAAATTTTGACCCCCCCCAAAAAAAACGACAGTGGTACCCCTTTTGTTTTTTTTTCTGGGGCGAAAAAATAAGTTTCTCAAATCTTCTCAAAACTCTGGATTCTAATAGAGGGCCATGAGACTTAGACCTGAGTGCAAAAATGGAGTCTCTAGACCCTTCCAGAGCTGAGATATTGAGATCCCACGTAGCATTTATGCCATTATAAAAATCTTGATAGCTCAGCTCTGGAAGGGTCTAGAGCCTCAATTTTTGCATTTAGGTCTAAGTCTCTTGGCCCTCTATCAGAATCCAGAGTTTCAAGAAGATCAGAGAAACTCAAAATTTCGACCCCCCCCCCCCCCCCCAAAAAAAAAAAACGACAGTGGTACCCCTTTTGTTTTTTTTTCTAGGGTGAAAAAATAAGTTTCTCCAATCTTCTCAAAACTCTGGATTCTGATAGAGGGCCATGGGACTTAGACCTGAGTGCAAAAATGGAGGCTCTAGACCCTTCCAGAGCTGAGATATTGAGATCCCATGTAGCATTTATGCCATTATAAAAATCTCAATATCTCAGCTCTAGAATGGTCTAGAGACTCCATTTTTTGCACTCTGGTCTAAGTCTCATGGCCCTCTATCAAAATCCAGAGTTTCAAGAAGATCAGAGAAACTCAAAATTTCGACCCCCCCCCCCCCCCCCCCCCAAAAAAAAAACGACAGTGGTACCCCTTTTGTTTTTTTTCTAGGGTGAAAAAACAAGTTTCTCCAATCTTCTTAAAACTCTGGATTCTGATAGAGGGCCATGAGACTTAGACCTGAGTGCAAAATTGGAGGCTCTAGACCCTTCCAGAGCTGAAATATCAAAACTCAAAATTTCAACCAGTAAAAAAAACGACAGTGTTACCCCTTACGTTTTTTTTTGGGGGCGAAAAATTAAGTATCCCCAATCTTCTCAAAACTCTGGATTCTGATAGAGGGCCATGAGACTTAGACCTGAGTGCAAAATGGAGGCTCTAGACCCTTCCAGAGCTGAGATATCAAAACTCAAAATTTCGACTAGAAAAAAAAAACGACAGTGTTACCCCTTACGTTTTTTGGGAGGAGGGCAAAAAATTAAGTATCCCCAATCTTCTTAAAACTCTGGATTATGATAGAGGGCCATGCGACTTAGACCTGAGTGCAAAAATGGAGGCTCTAGGCCCTTCCAGAGCTGAGATATTGAAACTCAAAATTTCGACCAGAAAAAAAACCCCACAGTGTTACCCCTTACATTTTTTTTTTGGGCGAAAAATGAAGTATCCCCAATCTTTTCAAAACTCTGGATTCTGATAGAGGGCCATGAGACTTAGACCTGAGTGCAAAAATGGAGGCTCTAGACCCTTCCAGAGCTGAGATATTGAAACTCAAAATTTCGACCAGAAAAAAAAACGACAGTGTTACCCCTTACGTTTTTTTTTTTTGGGCGAAAAATTAAGTATCCCCAATCTTCTCAAAACTCTGGGTTCTGATAGAGGGCCACGAGACTTAGACCTGAGTGCAAAAATGGAGGCTCTAAACCCTTCCAGAGCTGAGATATCGAAACTCAAAGTTTCAACCAGAAAAAAAAACGACAGTGTTACCCCTTACGTTTTTTTTTTTGGGCGAAAAATTAAGTATCCCCAATCTTCTCAAAACTCTGGATTCTGATAGAGGGCCATGAGACTTAGACCTGAGTGCAAAATGGAGGCTCTAGACCCTTCCAGAGCTGAGATATCAAAACTCAAAATTTCGACTAGAAAAAAAAAACGACAGTGTTACCCCTTACGTTTTTTGGGAGGAGGGCAAAAAATTAAGTATCCCCAATCTTCTTAAAACTCTGGATTATGATAGAGGGCCATGCGACTTAGACCTGAGTGCAAAAATGGAGGCTCTAGGCCCTTCCAGAGCTGAGATATTGAAACTCAAAATTTCGACCAGAAAAAAACCCCCACAGTGTTACCCCTTACATTTTTTTTTTGGGCGAAAAATGAAGTATCCCCAATCTTTTCAAAACTCTGGATTCTGATAGAGGGCCATGAGACTTAGACATGAGTGCAAAAATGGAGGCTCTAGACCCTTCCAGAGCTGAGATATTGAAACTCAAAATTTCGACCAGAAAAAAAAACGAGTGTTACCCCTTACGTTTTTTTTTTTTGGGCGAAAAATTAAGTATCCCCAATCTTCTCAAAACTCTGGGTTCTGATAGAGGGCCACGAGACTTAGACCTGAGTGCAAAAATGGAGGCTCTAAACCCTTCCAGAGCTGAGATATCGAAACTCAAAGTTTCAACCAGAAAAAAAAACGACAGTGTTACCCCTTACGTTTTTTTTTTTGGGCGAAAAATTAAGTATCCCCAATCTTCTCAAAACTCTGGATTCTGATAGAGGGCCACGAGACTTAGACCTTAGTGCAAAAATGGAGGCTCTAAACCCTTCCAGAGCTGAGATATCGAAACTCAAAGTTTCAACCAGAAAAAAAAGACAGTGTTACCCCTTACGTTTTTTTTTTGGGGCAAAAAATTAAGTATCCCCAATCTTCTCAAAACTCTGGATTCTGATAGAGGGCCACGAGACTTAGACCTGAGTGCAAAAATGGAGGCTCTAAACCCTTCCAGAGCTGAGATATCGAAACTCAAAGTTTCAACCAGAAAAAAAAACGACAGTGTTACCCCTTACGGTTTTTTTTTTTGGGGCGAAAAATTAAGTATCCCCAATCTTCTCAAAACTCTGGATTCTGATAGAGGGCCATGAGACTTAGACCTGAGTGCAAAAATGGAGGCTCTAGGCCCTTCCAGAGCTGAGATATCAAAACTCAAAATTTCGACCAGAAAAAAAAAACGACAGTGTTACCCCTTACGTTTTTTTTTTTGGCCGAAAAATTAAGTATCCCCAATCTTCTCAAAACTCTGGATTCTGATAGAGGGCCACGAGACTTAGACCTGAGTGCAAAATTGAGGCTCTAAACCCTTCCAGAGCTGAGATATCGAAACTCAAAGTTTCAACCAGAAAAAAAAAACGACAGTGTTACCCCTTACGTTTTTTTTGGGGGGCGAAAAATTAAGTATCCCCAATCTTCTCAAAACTCTGGATTCTGATAGAGGGCCACGAGACTTAGACCTGAGTGCAAAAATGGAGGCTCTAGACCCTTCCAGAGCTGAGATATCGAAACTCAAAATTTCGATCAGAAAAAAAAGCGACAGTGTTACCCCTTACATTTTTTTTTGGGGCGAAAAATTAAGTATCCCCAATCTTCTCAAAACTCTGGATTCTGATAGAGGGCCATGAGACTTAGACCTGAGTGCAAAATGGAGGCTCTAGACCCTTCCAGAGCTGAGATATCGAAATTCAAAATTTCGACCCGAAAAAAAAAAAACGACAGGGTTACCCCTTTCGTTTTTTTCGTTTTTGGGAGAAAAATTAAGTTTCTCCAATCTTCTCACAACTCTGGATTCTGATAGAGGTCCATGCACGAAACTTTGACCTGATTGCAAAAATGGAGGCTCTAGACCCTTCCAGAGCTGAGATATCGAAATTCAAAATTTCGACCCGAAAAAAAAAACGACAGTGTTACCCCTTTCGTTTTTTTTTCATTTTTGGGCGAAAAATTAAGTTTCTCCAATCTTCTCAAAACTCTGGATTATGATAGAGGGCTGTGAGACTTTGACCTGAGTGCAAAAATGGAGGCTCTAGACCCTTCCAGAGCTGAGATATCGAAATTCAAAATTTCGACCCGAAAAAAAAACGACAGTGTTACCCCTTTCGTTTTTTTTCATTTTTGGGCGAAAAATTAAGTTTCTCCAATCTTCTCAAAACTCTGGATTATGATAGAGGGCTGTGAGACTTTGACCTGAGTGCAAAAATGGAGGCTCTAGACCCTTCCAGAGCTGAGATATCGAAATTCAAAATTTCGACCCGAAAAAAAACGACAGTGTTACCCCTTTTGTTTTTTTCATTTTTGGGCGAAAAATTAAGTTTCTCCAATCTTCTCAAAACTCTGGATTATGATAGAGGGTTGTGAGACTTTGACCTGAGTGCAAAAATGGAGGCTCTAGACCCTTCCAGAGCTGAGATATCGAAATTCAAAATTTCGACCCGAAAAAAAAACGACAGTGTTACCCCTTTCGTTTTTTTTCATTTTTGGGCGAAAAATTAAGTTTCTCCCATCTTCTCAAAACTCTGGATTATGATAGAGGCCTGTGAGACTTTGACCTGAGTGCAAAAATGGAGGCTCTAGACCCTTCCAGAGCTGAAATATCGAAATTCAAAATTTCGACCCGAAAAAAAACCGACAGTGTTACCCCTTTCGTTTTTTTTCATTTTTGGGCGAAAAATTAAGTTTCTCCAATCTTCTCAAAACTCTGGATTATGATAGAGGGCTGTGAGACTTTGACCTGAGTGCAAAAATGGAGGCTCTAGACCCTTCCAGAGCTGAGATATCCAAATTCAAAATTTCGACCCGAAAAAAAAAACGACAGTGTTACCCCTTTCGTTGTTTTTCATTTTTGGGCGAAAAATTAAGTTTCTCCAATCTTCTCAAAACTCTGGATTATGATAGAGGGCTGTGAGACTTTGACCTGAGTGCAAAAATAGAGGCTCTAGACCCTTCCAGAGCCGAGATATCGAAATTCAAAATTTCGACCCGAAAAAAAAAACGACAGTGTTACCCCTTTCGTTTTTTTTTTTCATTTTTGGCCGAAAAATTAAGTTTCTCCAATCTTCTCAAAACTCTGGGTTATGATAGAGGGCTGTGAGACTTTGACCTGAGTGCAAAAATGGAGGCTCTAGACCCTTCCAGAGCTGAGATATCGAAATTCAAAATTTCGACCCGAAAAAAAACGACAGTGTTACCCCTTTCGTTTTTTTTCATTTTTGGGCGAAAAATTAAGTTTCTCCAATCTTCTCAAAACTCTGGATTATGATAGAGGGCTGTGAGACTTTGACCTGAGTGCAAAAATGGAGGCTCTAGACCCTTCCAGAGCTGAGATATCGAAATTCAAAATTTCGACCCGAAAAAAAAACGACAGTGTTACCCCTTTCGTTTTTTTTTTCATTTTTGGGCGAAAAATTAAGTTTCTCCAATCTTCTCAAAACTCTGGATTATGATAGAGGGCTGTGAGACTTTGACCTGAGTGCAAAAATGGAGGCTCTAGACCCTTCCAGGGCTGAGATATCGAAATTCAAAATTTCGACCCGAAAAAAAAAACGACAGTGTTACCCCTTTCGTTTTTTTTCATTTTTGGGCGAAAAATTAAGTTTCTCCAATCTTCTCAAAACTCTGGATTATGATAGAGGGCTGTGAGACTTTGACCTGAGTGCAAAAATGGAGGCTCTAGACCCTTCCAGAGCTGAGATATCGAAATTCAAAATTTCGACCCGAAAAAAAAACGACAGTGTTACCCCTTTCGTTTTTTTTTTCATTTTTGGGCGAAAAATTACGTTTCTCCAATCTTCTCAAAACTCTGGATTATGATAGAGGGCTGTGAGACTTTGACCTGAGTGCAAAAATGGAGGCTCTAGACCCTTCCAGAGCTGAGATATTGAAATTCAAAATTTCGACCCGAAAAAAAAAAACGACAGTGTTACCCCTTTCGTTTTTTTTTCATTTTTGGGCGAAAAATTAAGTTTCTCCAATCTTCTCAAAACTCTGGATTATGATAGAGGGCTGTGAGACTTTGACCTGAGTGCAAAAATGGAGGCTCTAGACCTTTCCAGAGCTGAGATATCGAAATTCAAAATTTCGACCCGAAAAAAAACGACAGTGTTACCCCTTTTGTTTTTTTTCATTTTTGGGCGAAAAATTAAGTTTCTCCAATCTTCTCAAAACTCTGGATTATGATAGAGGGTTGTGAGACTTTGACCTGAGTGCAAAAATGGAGGCTCTAGACCCTTCCAGAGCTGAGATATCGAAATTCAAAATTTCGACCCGAAAAAAAAACGACAGTGTTACCCCTTTCGTTTTTTTTCATTTTTGGGCGAAAAATTAAGTTTCTCCCATCTTCTCAAAACTCTGGATTATGATAGAGGCCTGTGAGACTTTGACCTGAGTGCAAAAATGGAGGCTCTAGACCCTTCCAGAGCTGAGATATCGAAATTCAAAATTTCGACCCGAAAAAAAAACGACAGTGTTACCCCTTTCGTTTTTTTTTCATTTTTGGGCGAAAAATTAAGTTTCTCCAATCTTCTCAAAACTCTGGATTATGATAGAGGGCTGTGAGACTTTGACCTGAGTGCAAAAATGGAGGCTCTAGACCCTTCCAGAGCTGAGATATCGAAATTCAAAATTTCGACCCGAAAAAAAAACGACAGTGTTACCCCTTTCGTTGTTTTTCATTTTTGGGCGAAAAATTAAGTTTCTCCAATCTTCTCAAAACTCTGGATTATGATAGAGGGCTGTGAGACTTTGACCTGAGTGCAAAAATGGAGGCTCTAGACCCTTCCAGAGCCGAGATATCGAAATTCAAAATTTCGACCCGAAAAAAAAACGACAGTGTTACCCCTTTCGGTTTTTTTTTCATTTTTGGCCGAAAAATTAAGTTTCTCCAATCTTCTCAAAACTCTGGGTTATGATAGAGGGCTGTGAGACTTTGACCTGAGTGCAAAAATGGAGGCTCTAGACCCTTCCAGAGCTGAGATATCGAAATTCAAAATTTCGACCCGAAAAAAAAACGACAGTGTTACCCCTTTCGTTTTTTTTTTCATTTTTGGGCGAAAAATTAAGTTTCTCCAATCTTCTCAAAACTCTGGATTATGATAGAGGGCTGTGAGACTTTGACCTGAGTGCAAAAATGGAGGCTCTAGACCCTTCCAGAGCTGAGATATCGAAATTCAAAATTTCGACCCGAAAAAAAAAACGACAGTGTTACCCCTTTCGTTTTTTTTCATTTTTGGGCGAAAAATTAAGTTTCTCCAATCTTCTCAAAACTCTGGATTATGATAGAGGGCTGTGAGACTTTGACCTGAGTGCAAAAATGGAGGCTCTAGACCCTTCCAGAGCTGAGATATCGAAATTCTAAATTTCGACCCGAAAAAAAAACGACAGTGTTACCCCTTTCGTTTTTATTCATTTTTGGGCGAAAAATTAAGTTTCTCCAATCTTCTCAAAACTCTGGATTATGATAGCGGGCTGTGAGACTTTGACCTGAGTGCAAAAATGGAGGCTCTAGACCCTTCCAGAGCTGAGATATCGAATTTCAAAATTTCGACCCGAAAAAAAAACGACAGTGTTACCCCTTTCGTTTTTTTTTTTCATTTTTGGGCGAAAAATTAAGTTTCTCCAATCTTCTCAAAACTCTGGATTATGATAGAGGGCTGTGAGACTTTGACCTGAGTGCAAAAATGGAGGCTCTAGACCCTTCCAGAGCTGAGATATCGAAATTCAAAATTTCGACCCGAAAAAAAAACGACAGTGTTACCCCTTTCGTTTTTTTTCATTTTTGGCCGAAAAATTAAGTTTCTCCAATCTTCTCAAAACTCTGGATTATGATAGAGGGCTGTGAGACTTTGACCTGAGTGCAAAAATGGAGGCTCTAGACCCTTCCAGAGCTGAGATATCGAAATTCAAAATTTCGACCCGAAAAAAAAACGACAGTGTTACCCCTTTCGTTTTTTTTCATTTTTGGCCGAAAAATTAAGTTTCTCCAATCTTCTCAAAACTCTGGATTATGATAGAGGGCTGTGAGACTTTGACCTGAGTGCAAAAAATGGAGGCTCTAGACCCTTCCAGAGCTGAGATATCGAAATTCAAAATTTCGACCCGAAAAAAAAACGACAGTGTTACCCCTTTCGTTTTTTTTTTCATTTTTGGGCGAAAAATTACGTTTCTCCAATCTTCTCAAAACTCTGGATTATGATAGAGGGCTGTGAGACTTTGACCTGAGTGCAAAAATGGAGGCTCTAGACCCTTCCAGAGCTGAGATATCGAAATTCAAAATTTCGACCCGAAAAAAAAACGACAGTGTTACCCCTTTCGTTTTTTTCATTTTTGGGCGAAAAATTAAGTTTCTCCAATCTTTTTAAAACTCTGGATTATGATAGAGGGCTGTGAGACTTTGACCTGAGTGCAAAAATGGAGGCTCTAGACCCTTCCAGAGCTGAGATATCGAAATTCAAAATTTCGACCCGAAAAAAACAACAACAGTGTTACCCCTTTCGTTTTTTTCATTTTTGGGCGAAAAATTAAGTTTCTCCAATCTTCTCAAAACTCTGGATTATGATAGAGGGCTGTGAGACTTTGACCTGAGTGCAAAAATGGAGGCTCTAGACCCTTCCAGAGCGGAGATATCGAAATTCAAAATTTCGACCCGAAAAAAAAAACGACAGTGTTACCCCTTTCGTTTTTTTTCATTTTTGGGCGAAAAATTAAGTTTCTCCAATCTTCTCAAAACTCTGGATTATGATAGAGGGCTGTGAGACTTTGACCTGAGTGCAAAAATGGAGGCTCTAGACCCTTCCAGAGCTGAGATATCGAAATTCAAAATTTCGACCCGAAAAAAAAAAACGACAGTGTTACCCCTTTCGTTTTTTTCATTTTTGGGCGAAAAATTAAGTTTCTCCAATCTTCTCAAAACTCTGTATTATGATAGAGGGCTGTGAGACTTTGACCTGAGTGCAAAAATGGAGGCTCTAGACCCTTCCAGAGCTGAGATATCGAAATTCAAAATTTCGACCCGAAAAAAAAAACGACAGTGTTACCCCTTTCGTTTTTTTTTTTTCATTTTTGGGCGAAAAATTAAGTTTCTCCAATCTTCTCAAAACTCTGGATTATGATAGAGGGCTGTGAGACTTTGACCTGAGTGCAAAAATGGAGGCTCTAGACCCTTCCAGAGCTGAGATATCGAAATTCAAAATTTCGACCTGAAAAAAAAAACGACAGTGTTACCCCTTTCGTTTTTTTTCATTTTTGGGCGAAAAATTAAGTTTCTCCAATCTTCTCAAAACTCTGGATTATGATAGAGGGTTGTGAGACTTTGACCTGAGTGCAAAAATGGAGGCTCTAGACCCTTCCAGAGCTGAGATATCGAAATTCAAAATTTCGACCCGAAAAAAAAAACGACAGTGTTACCCCTTTCATTTTTATTAATTTTTGGGCGAAAAATTAAGTTTCTCCAATCTTCTCAAAACTCTGGATTATGATAGAGGGCTGTGAGACTTTGACCTGAGTGCAAAAATGGAGGCTCTAGACCCTTCCAGAGCTGAGATATCGAAATTCAAAATTTCGACCCGAAAAAAAAAAACGACAGTGTTACCCCTTTCGTTTTTTTCATTTTTGGGGGGCGAAAAATTAAGTTTCTCCAATCTTCTCAAAACTCTGTATTATGATAGAGGGCTGTGAGACTTTGACCTGAGTGCAAAAATGGAGGCTCTAGACCCTTCCAGAGCTGAGATATCGAAATTCAAAATTTCGACCCGAAAAAAAAACGACAGTGTTACCCCTTTCGTTTTTTTTTTTTTCATTTTTGGGCGAAAAATTAAGTTTCTCCAATCTTCTCAAAACTCTGGATTATGATAGAGGGCTGTGAGACTTTGACCTGAGTGCAAAAATGGAGGCTCTAGACCCTTCCAGAGCTGAGATATCGAAATTCAAAATTTCGACCCGAAAAAAAAAACGACAGTGTTACCCCTTTCGTTTTTTTTCATTTTTGGGCGAAAAATTAAGTTTCTCCAATCTTCTCAAAACTCTGGATTATGATAGAGGGTTGTGAGACTTTGACCTGAGTGCAAAAATGGAGGCTCTAGACCCTTCCAGAGCTGAGATATCGAAATTCAAAATTTCGACCCGAAAAAAAAAACGACAGTGTTACCCCTTTCGTTTTTTTTTCATTTTTGGGCGAAAAATTAAGTTTCTCCAATCTTCTCAAAACTCTGGATTATGATAGAGGGCTGTGAGACTTTGACCTGAGTGCAAAAATGGAGGCTCTAGACCCTTCCAGAGCTGAGATATCGAAATTCTAAATTTCGACCCGAAAAAAAAAACGACAGTGTTACCCCTTTCTTTTTTTTTTCATTTTTGGGCGAAAAATTAAGTTTCTCCAATCTTCTCAAAACTCTGGATTATGATAGAGGGCTGTGAGACTTTGACCTGAGTGCAAAAATGGAGGCTCTAGACCCTTCCAGAGCTGAGATATCGAAATTCTAAATTTCGACCCGAAAAAAAAAACGACAGTGTTACCCCTTTCTTTTTTTTTTCATTTTTGGGCGAAAAATTAAGTTTCTCCAATCTTCTCAAAACTCTGGATTATGATAGAGGGCTGTGAGACTTTGACCTGAGTGCAAAAATGGAGGCTCTAGACCCTTCCAGAGCTGAGATATCGAAATTCAAAATTTCGACCCGAAAAAAAAACGACAGTGTTACCCCTTTCGTTTTTTTTCATTTTTGGCCGAAAAATTAAGTTTCTCCAATCTTCTCAAAACTCTGGATTATGATAGAGGGCTGTGAGACTTTGACCTGAGTGCAAAAATGGAGGCTCTAGACCCTTCCAGAGCTGAGATATCGAAATTCAAAATTTCGACCCGAAAAAAAAACGACAGTGTTACCCCTTTCGTTTTTTTTTTCATTTTTGGGCGAAAAATTACGTTTCTCCAATCTTCTCAAAACTCTGGATTATGATAGAGGGCTGTGAGACTTTGACCTGAGTGCAAAAATGGAGGCTCTAGACCCTTCCAGAGCTGAGATATCGAAATTCAAAATTTCGACCCGAAAAAAAAACGACAGTGTTACCCCTTTCGTTTTTTTCATTTTTGGGCGAAAAATTAAGTTTCTCCAATCTTTTTAAAACTCTGGATTATGATAGAGGGCTGTGAGACTTTGACCTGAGTGCAAAAATGGAGGCTCTAGACCCTTCCAGAGCTGAGATATCGAAATTCAAAATTTCGACCCGAAAAAAAAAACGACAGTGTTACCCCTTTCGTTTTTTTCATTTTTGGGCGAAAAATTAACTTTCTCCAATCTTCTCAAAACTCTGGATTATGATAGAGGGCTGTGAGACTTTGACCTGAGTGCAAAAATGGAGGCTCTAGACCCTTCCAGAGCGGAGATATCGAAATTCAAAATTTCGACCCGAAAAAAAAAACCACAGTGTTACCCCTTTCGTTTTTTTTCATTTTTGGGCGAAAAATTAAGTTTCTCCAATCTTCTCAAAACTCTGGATTATGATAGAGGGCTGTGAGACTTTGACCTGAGTGCAAAAATGGAGGCTCTAGACCCTTCCAGAGCTGAGATATCGAAATTCTAAATTTCGACCCGAATAAAAAACGACAGTGTTACCCCTTTCATTTTTATTAATTTTTGGGCGAAAAATTAAGTTTCTCCAATCTTCTCAAAACTCTGGATTATGATAGAGGGCTGTGAGACTTTGACCTGAGTGCAAAAATGGAGGCTCTAGACCCTTCCAGAGCTGAGATATCGAAATTCAAAATTTCGACCCGAAAAAAAAAAACGACAGTGTTACCCCTTTCGTTTTTTTCATTTTTGGGCGAAAAATTAAGTTTCTCCAATCCTCTCAAAACTCTGTATTATGATAGAGGGCTGTGAGACTTTGACCTGAGTGCAAAAATGGAGGCTCTAGACCCTTCCAGAGCTGAGATATCGAAATTCAAAATTTCGACCCGAAAAAAAAACGACAGTGTTACCCCTTTCGTTTTTTTTTTTTCATTTTTGGGCGAAAAATTAAGTTTCTCCAATCTTCTCAAAACTCTGGATTATGATAGAGGGCTGTGAGACTTTGACCTGAGTGCAAAAATGGAGGCTCTAGACCCTTCCAGAGCTGAGATATCGAAATTCAAAATTTCGACCTGAAAAAAAAAACGACAGTGTTACCCCTTTCGTTTTTTTTCATTTTTGGGCGAAAAATTAAGTTTCTCCAATCTTCTCAAAACTCTGGATTATGATAGAGGGTTGTGAGACTTTGACCTGAGTGCAAAAATGGAGGCTCTAGACCCTTCCAGAGCTGAGATATCGAAATTCAAAATTTCGACCCGAAAAAAAAAAACGACAGTGTTACCCCTTTCATTTTTATTAATTTTTGGGCGAAAAATTAAGTTTCTCCAATCTTCTCAAAACTCTGGATTATGATAGAGGGCTGTGAGACTTTGACCTGAGTGCAAAAATGGAGGCTCTAGACCCTTCCAGAGCTGAGATATCGAAATTCAAAATTTCGACCCGAAAAAAAAAAACGACAGTGTTACCCCTTTCGTTTTTTTCATTTTTGGGGGGCGAAAAATTAAGTTTCTCCAATCTTCTCAAAACTCTGTATTATGATAGAGGGCTGTGAGACTTTGACCTGAGTGCAAAAATGGAGGCTCTAGACCCTTCCAGAGCTGAGATATCGAAATTCAAAATTTCGACCCGAAAAAAAAACGACAGTGTTACCCCTTTCGTTTTTTTTTTTTTCATTTTTGGGCGAAAAATTAAGTTTCTCCAATCTTCTCAAAACTCTGGATTATGATAGAGGGCTGTGAGACTTTGACCTGAGTGCAAAAATGGAGGCTCTAGACCCTTCCAGAGCCGAGATATCGAAATTCAAAATTTCGACCCGAAAAAAAAAACGACAGTGTTACCCCTTTCGGTTTTTTTTTCATTTTTGGGCGAAAAATTAAGTTTCTCCAATCTTCTCAAAACTCTGGGTTATGATAGAGGGCTGTGAGACTTTGACCTGAGTGCAAAAATGGAGGCTCTAGACCCTTCCAGAGCTGAGATATCGAAATTCAAAATTTCGACCCGAAAAAAAACGACAGTGTTACCCCTTTCGTTTTTTTTCATTTTTGGGCGAAAAATTAAGTTTCTCCAATCTTCTCAAAACTCTGGATTATGATAGAGGGCTGTGAGACTTTGACCTGAGTGCAAAAATGGAGGCTCTAGACCCTGCCAGAGCTGAGATATCGAAATTTAAAATTTCGACCCGAAAAAAAAACGACAGTGTTACCCCTTTCGTTTTTTTTTTTCATTTTTGGGCGAAAAATTAAGTTTCTCCAATCTTCTCAAAACTCTGGATTATGATAGAGGGCTGTGAGACTTTGACCTGAGTGCAAAAATGGAGGCTCTAGACCCTTCCAGAGCTGAGATATCGAAATTCAAAATTTCGACCCGAAAAAAAAAACGACAGTGTTACCCCTTTCGTTTTTTTTCATTTTTGGGCGAAAAATTAAGTTTCTCCAATCTTCTCAAAACTCTGGATTATGATAGAGGGCTGTGAGACTTTGACCTGAGTGCAAAAATGGAGGCTCTAGACCCTTCCAGAGCTGAGATATCGAAATTCTAAATTTCGACCCGAATAAAAAACGACAGTGTTACCCCTTTCGTTTTTATTAATTTTTGGGCGAAAAATTAAGTTTCTCCAATCTTCTCAAAACTCTGGATTATGATAGCGGGCTGTGAGACTTTGACCTGAGTGCAAAAATGGAGGCTCTAGACCCTTCCAGAGCTGAGATATCGAAATTCAAAATTTCGACCCGAAAAAAAAAACGACAGTGTTACCCCTTTCGTTTTTTTTTCATTTTTGGGCGAAAAATTAAGTTTCTCCAATCTTCTCAAAACTCTGGATTATGATAGAGGGCTGTGAGACTTTGACCTGAGTGCAAAAATGGAGGCTCTAGACCCTTCTAGAGCTGAGATATCGAAATTCTAAATTTCGACCCGAAAAAAAAACGACAGTGTTACCCCTTTCGTTTTTATTCATTTTTGGGCGAAAAATTAAGTTTCTCCAATCTTCTCAAAACTCTGGATTATGATAGCGGGCTGTGAGACTTTGACCTGAGTGCAAAAATGGAGGCTCTAGACCCTTCCAGAGCTGAGATATCGAATTTCAAAATTTCGACCCGAAAAAAAAAACGACAGTGTTACCCCTTTCGTTTTTTTTTTTTCATTTTTGGGCAAAAATTAAGTTTCTCCAATCTTCTCAAAACTCTGGATTATGATAGAGGGCTGTGAGACTTTGACCTGAGTGCAAAAATGGAGGCTCTAGACCCTTCCAGAGCTGAGATATCGAAATTCAAAATTTCGACCCGAAAAAAAAACGACAGTGTTACCCCTTTCGTTTTTTTTTTCATTTTTGGGCGAAAAATTAAGTTTCTCCAATCTTCTCAAAACTCTGGATTATGATAGAGGGCTGTGAGACTTTGACCTGAGTGCAAAAATGGAGGCTCTAGACCCTTCCAGAGCTGAGATATCGAAATTCAAAATTTCGACCCGAAAAAAAACCGACAGTGTTACCCCTTTCGTTTTTTTTCATTTTTGGCCGAAAAATTAAGTTTCTCCAATCTTCTCAAAACTCTGGATTATGATAGAGGGCTGTGAGACTTTGACCTGAGTGCAAAAATGGAGGCCCTAGACCCTTCCAGAGCTGAGATATCGAATTTCAAAATTTCGACCCGAAAAAAAAACGACAGTGTTACCCCTTTCGTTTTTTTTCATTTTCGGGCGAAAAATTAAGTTTCTCCAATCTTCTCAAAACTCTGGATTATGATAGAGGGCTGTGAGACTTTGACCTGAGTGCAAAAATGGAGGCTCTAGACCCTTCCAGAGCTGAGATATCGAAATTCAAAATTTCGACCCGAAAAAAAAACGACAGTGTTACCCCTTTCGTTTTTTTTCATTTTTGGGCGAAAAATTAAGTTTCTCCCATCTTCTCAAAACTCTGGATTATGATAGAGGCCTGTGAGACTTTGACCTGAGTGCAAAAATGGAGGCTCTAGACCCTTCCAGAGCTGAAATATCGAAATTCAAAATTTCGACCCGAAAAAAAACCGACAGTGTTACCCCTTTCGTTTTTTTTCATTTTTGGGCGAAAAATTAAGTTTCTCCAATCTTCTCAAAACTCTGGATTATGATAGAGGGCTGTGAGACTTTGACCTGAGTGCAAAAATGGAGGCTCTAGACCCTTCCAGAGCTGAGATATCCAAATTCAAAATTTCGACCCGAAAAAAAAAACGACAGTGTTACCCCTTTCGTTGTTTTTCATTTTTGGGCGAAAAATTAAGTTTCTCCAATCTTCTCAAAACTCTGGATTATGATAGAGGGCTGTGAGACTTTGACCTGAGTGCAAAAATAGAGGCTCTAGACCCTTCCAGAGCCGAGATATCGAAATTCAAAATTTCGACCCGAAAAAAAAAACGACAGTGTTACCCCTTTCGTTTTTTTTTTCATTTTTGGCCGAAAAATTAAGTTTCTCCAATCTTCTCAAAACTCTGGGTTATGATAGAGGGCTGTGAGACTTTGACCTGAGTGCAAAAATGGAGGCTCTAGACCCTTCCAGAGCTGAGATATCGAAATTCAAAATTTCGACCCGAAAAAAAACGACAGTGTTACCCCTTTCGTTTTTTTTCATTTTTGGGCGAAAAATTAAGTTTCTCCAATCTTCTCAAAACTCTGGATTATGATAGAGGGCTGTGAGACTTTGACCTGAGTGCAAAAATGGAGGCTCTAGACCCTTCCAGAGCTGAGATATCGAAATTCAAAATTTCGACCCGAAAAAAAAACGACAGTGTTACCCCTTTCGTTTTTTTTTTCATTTTTGGGCGAAAAATTAAGTTTCTCCAATCTTCTCAAAACTCTGGATTATGATAGAGGGCTGTGAGACTTTGACCTGAGTGCAAAAATGGAGGCTCTAGACCCTTCCAGGGCTGAGATATCGAAATTCAAAATTTCGACCCGAAAAAAAAAACGACAGTGTTACCCCTTTCGTTTTTTTTCATTTTTGGGCGAAAAATTAAGTTTCTCCAATCTTCTCAAAACTCTGGATTATGATAGAGGGCTGTGAGACTTTGACCTGAGTGCAAAAATGGAGGCTCTAGACCCTTCCAGAGCTGAGATATCGAAATTCAAAATTTCGACCCGAAAAAAAAACGACAGTGTTACCCCTTTCGTTTTTTTTTTCATTTTTGGGCGAAAAATTACGTTTCTCCAATCTTCTCAAAACTCTGGATTATGATAGAGGGCTGTGAGACTTTGACCTGAGTGCAAAAATGGAGGCTCTAGACCCTTCCAGAGCTGAGATATTGAAATTCAAAATTTCGACCCGAAAAAAAAAAACGACAGTGTTACCCCTTTCGTTTTTTTTTCATTTTTGGGCGAAAAATTAAGTTTCTCCAATCTTCTCAAAACTCTGGATTATGATAGAGGGCTGTGAGACTTTGACCTGAGTGCAAAAATGGAGGCTCTAGACCTTTCCAGAGCTGAGATATCGAAATTCAAAATTTCGACCCGAAAAAAAACGACAGTGTTACCCCTTTTGTTTTTTTTCATTTTTGGGCGAAAAATTAAGTTTCTCCAATCTTCTCAAAACTCTGGATTATGATAGAGGGTTGTGAGACTTTGACCTGAGTGCAAAAATGGAGGCTCTAGACCCTTCCAGAGCTGAGATATCGAAATTCAAAATTTCGACCCGAAAAAAAAACGACAGTGTTACCCCTTTCGTTTTTTTTTTCATTTTTGGGCGAAAAATTAAGTTTCTCCAATCTTCTCAAAACTCTGGATTATGATAGAGGGCTGTGAGACTTTGACCTGAGTGCAAAAATGGAGGCTCTAGACCCTTCCAGGGCTGAGATATCGAAATTCAAAATTTCGACCCGAAAAAAAAAACGACAGTGTTACCCCTTTCGTTTTTTTTCATTTTTGGGCGAAAAATTAAGTTTCTCCAATCTTCTCAAAACTCTGGATTATGATAGAGGGCTGTGAGACTTTGACCTGAGTGCAAAAATGGAGGCTCTAGACCCTTCCAGAGCTGAGATATCGAAATTCAAAATTTCGACCCGAAAAAAAAACGACAGTGTTACCCCTTTCGTTTTTTTTTTCATTTTTGGGCGAAAAATTACGTTTCTCCAATCTTCTCAAAACTCTGGATTATGATAGAGGGCTGTGAGACTTTGACCTGAGTGCAAAAATGGAGGCTCTAGACCCTTCCAGAGCTGAGATATTGAAATTCAAAATTTCGACCCGAAAAAAAAAAACGACAGTGTTACCCCTTTCGTTTTTTTTTCATTTTTGGGCGAAAAATTAAGTTTCTCCAATCTTCTCAAAACTCTGGATTATGATAGAGGGCTGTGAGACTTTGACCTGAGTGCAAAAATGGAGGCTCTAGACCTTTCCAGAGCTGAGATATCGAAATTCAAAATTTCGACCCGAAAAAAAACGACAGTGTTACCCCTTTTGTTTTTTTTCATTTTTGGGCGAAAAATTAAGTTTCTCCAATCTTCTCAAAACTCTGGATTATGATAGAGGGTTGTGAGACTTTGACCTGAGTGCAAAAATGGAGGCTCTAGACCCTTCCAGAGCTGAGATATCGAAATTCAAAATTTCGACCCGAAAAAAAAACGACAGTGTTACCCCTTTCGTTTTTTTTCATTTTTGGGCGAAAAATTAAGTTTCTCCCATCTTCTCAAAACTCTGGATTATGATAGAGGCCTGTGAGACTTTGACCTGAGTGCAAAAATGGAGGCTCTAGACCCTTCCAGAGCTGAGATATCGAAATTCAAAATTTCGACCCGAAAAAAAAACGACAGTGTTACCCCTTTCGTTTTTTTTTTCATTTTTGGGCGAAAAATTACGTTTCTCCAATCTTCTCAAAACTCTGGATTATGATAGAGGGCTGTGAGACTTTGACCTGAGTGCAAAAATGGAGGCTCTAGACCCTTCCAGAGCTGAGATATCGAAATTCAAAATTTCGACCCGAAAAAAAACGACAGTGTTACCCCTTTCGTTTTTTTCATTTTTGGGCGAAAAATTAAGTTTCTCCAATCTTTTTAAAACTCTGGATTATGATAGAGGGCTGTGAGACTTTGACCTGAGTGCAAAAATGGAGGCTCTAGACCCTTCCAGAGCTGAGATATCGAAATTCAAAATTTCGACCCGAAAAAAAAAACGACAGTGTTACCCCTTTCGTTTTTTTCATTTTTGGGCGAAAAATTAACTTTCTCCAATCTTCTCAAAACTCTGGATTATGATAGAGGGCTGTGAGACTTTGACCTGAGTGCAAAAATGGAGGCTCTAGACCCTTCCAGAGCGGAGATATCGAAATTCAAAATTTCGACCCGAAAAAAAAAACTACAGTGTTACCCCTTTCGTTTTTTTTCATTTTTGGGCGAAAAATTAAGTTTCTCCAATCTTCTCAAAACTCTGGATTATGATAGAGGGCTGTGAGACTTTGACCTGAGTGCAAAAATGGAGGCTCTAGACCCTTCCAGAGCTGAGATATCGAAATTCTAAATTTCGACCCGAATAAAAAACGACAGTGTTACCCCTTTCATTTTTATTAATTTTTGGGCGAAAAATTAAGTTTCTCCAATCTTCTCAAAACTCTGGATTATGATAGAGGGCTGTGAGACTTTGACCTGAGTGCAAAAATGGAGGCTCTAGACCCTTCCAGAGCTGAGATATCGAAATTCAAAATTTCGACCCGAAAAAAAAAAACGACAGTGTTACCCCTTTCGTTTTTTTCATTTTTGGGCGAAAAATTAAGTTTCTCCAATCCTCTCAAAACTCTGTATTATGATAGAGGGCTGTGAGACTTTGACCTGAGTGCAAAAATGGAGGCTCTAGACCCTTCCAGAGCTGAGATATCGAAATTCAAAATTTCGACCCGAAAAAAAAACGACAGTGTTACCCCTTTCGTTTTTTTTTTTCATTTTTGGGCGAAAAATTAAGTTTCTCCAATCTTCTCAAAACTCTGGATTATGATAGAGGGCTGTGAGACTTTGACCTGAGTGCAAAAATGGAGGCTCTAGACCCTTCCAGAGCTGAGATATCGAAATTCAAAATTTCGACCTGAAAAAAAAAACGACAGTGTTACCCCTTTCGTTTTTTTTCATTTTTGGGCGAAAAATTAAGTTTCTCCAATCTTCTCAAAACTCTGGATTATGATAGAGGGTTGTGAGACTTTGACCTGAGTGCAAAAATGGAGGCTCTAGACCCTTCCAGAGCTGAGATATCGAAATTCAAAATTTCGACCCGAAAAAAAAAAACGACAGTGTTACCCCTTTCATTTTTATTAATTTTTGGGCGAAAAATTAAGTTTCTCCAATCTTCTCAAAACTCTGGATTATGATAGAGGGCTGTGAGACTTTGACCTGAGTGCAAAAATGGAGGCTCTAGACCCTTCCAGAGCTGAGATATCGAAATTCAAAATTTCGACCCGAAAAAAAAAAACGACAGTGTTACCCCTTTCGTTTTTTTCATTTTTGGGGGGCGAAAAATTAAGTTTCTCCAATCTTCTCAAAACTCTGTATTATGATAGAGGGCTGTGAGACTTTGACCTGAGTGCAAAAATGGAGGCTCTAGACCCTTCCAGAGCTGAGATATCGAAATTCAAAATTTCGACCCGAAAAAAAAACGACAGTGTTACCCCTTTCGTTTTTTTTTTTTTTCATTTTTGGGCGAAAAATTAAGTTTCTCCAATCTTCTCAAAACTCTGGATTATGATAGAGGGCTGTGAGACTTTGACCTGAGTGCAAAAATGGAGGCTCTAGACCCTTCCAGAGCTGAGATATCGAAATTCAAAATTTCGACCCGAAAAAAAAAACGACAGTGTTACCCCTTTCGTTTTTTTTCATTTTTGGGCGAAAAATTAAGTTTCTCCAATCTTCTCAAAACTCTGGATTATGATAGAGGGTTGTGAGACTTTGACCTGAGTGCAAAAATGGAGGCTCTAGACCCTTCCAGAGCTGAGATATCGAAATTCAAAATTTCGACCCGAAAAAAAAAACGACAGTGTTACCCCTTTCGTTTTTTTTTTCATTTTTGGGCGAAAAATTAAGTTTCTCCAATCTTCTCAAAACTCTGGATTATGATAGAGGGCTGTGAGACTTTGACCTGAGTGCAAAAATGGAGGCTCTAGACCCTTCCAGAGCTGAGATATCGAAATTCTAAATTTCGACCCGAAAAAAAAAACGACAGTGTTACCCCTTTCTTTTTTTTTTCATTTTTGGGCGAAAAATTAAGTTTCTCCAATCTTCTCAAAACTCTGGATTATGATAGAGGGCTGTGAGACTTTGACCTGAGTGCAAAAATGGAGGCTCTAGACCCTTCCAGAGCTGAGATATCGAAATTCAAAATTTCGACCCGAAAAAAAAACGACAGTGTTACCCCTTTCGTTGTTTTTCATTTTTGGGCGAAAAATTAAGTTTCTCCAATCTTCTCAAAACTCTGGATTATGATAGAGGGCTGTGAGACTTTGACCTGAGTGCAAAAATGGAGGCTCTAGACCCTTCCAGAGCCGAGATATCGAAATTCAAAATTTCGACCCGAAAAAAAAAACGACAGTGTTACCCCTTTCGGTTTTTTTTTCATTTTTGGGCGAAAAATTAAGTTTCTCCAATCTTCTCAAAACTCTGGGTTATGATAGAGGGCTGTGAGACTTTGACCTGAGTGCAAAAATGGAGGCTCTAGACCCTTCCAGAGCTGAGATATCGAAATTCAAAATTTCGACCCGAAAAAAAACGACAGTGTTACCCCTTTCGTTTTTTTTCATTTTTGGGCGAAAAATTAAGTTTCTCCAATCTTCTCAAAACTCTGGATTATGATAGAGGGCTGTGAGACTTTGACCTGAGTGCAAAAATGGAGGCTCTAGACCCTGCCAGAGCTGAGATATCGAAATTTAAAATTTCGACCCGAAAAAAAAACGACAGTGTTACCCCTTTCGTTTTTTTTTTTCATTTTTGGGCGAAAAATTAAGTTTCTCCAATCTTCTCAAAACTCTGGATTATGATAGAGGGCTGTGAGACTTTGACCTGAGTGCAAAAATGGAGGCTCTAGACCCTTCCAGAGCTGAGATATCGAAATTCAAAATTTCGACCCGAAAAAAAAAACGACAGTGTTACCCCTTTCGTTTTTTTTCATTTTTGGGCGAAAAATTAAGTTTCTCCAATCTTCTCAAAACTCTGGATTATGATAGAGGGCTGTGAGACTTTGACCTGAGTGCAAAAATGGAGGCTCTAGACCCTTCCAGAGCTGAGATATCGAAATTCTAAATTTCGACCCGAATAAAAAACGACAGTGTTACCCCTTTCGTTTTTATTAATTTTTGGGCGAAAAATTAAGTTTCTCCAATCTTCTCAAAACTCTGGATTATGATAGCGGGCTGTGAGACTTTGACCTGAGTGCAAAAATGGAGGCTCTAGACCCTTCCAGAGCTGAGATATCGAAATTCAAAATTTCGACCCGAAAAAAAAAACGACAGTGTTACCCCTTTCGTTTTTTTTTCATTTTTGGGCGAAAAATTAAGTTTCTCCAATCTTCTCAAAACTCTGGATTATGATAGAGGGCTGTGAGACTTTGACCTGAGTGCAAAAATGGAGGCTCTAGACCCTTCTAGAGCTGAGATATCGAAATTCTAAATTTCGACCCGAAAAAAAAACGACAGTGTTACCCCTTTCGTTTTTATTCATTTTTGGGCGAAAAATTAAGTTTCTCCAATCTTCTCAAAACTCTGGATTATGATAGCGGGCTGTGAGACTTTGACCTGAGTGCAAAAATGGAGGCTCTAGACCCTTCCAGAGCTGAGATATCGAATTTCAAAATTTCGACCCGAAAAAAAAAACGACAGTGTTACCCCTTTCGTTTTTTTTTTTTCATTTTTGGGCAAAAATTAAGTTTCTCCAATCTTCTCAAAACTCTGGATTATGATAGAGGGCTGTGAGACTTTGACCTGAGTGCAAAAATGGAGGCTCTAGACCCTTCCAGAGCTGAGATATCGAAATTCAAAATTTCGACCCGAAAAAAAAACGACAGTGTTACCCCTTTCGTTTTTTTTTTCATTTTTGGGCGAAAAATTAAGTTTCTCCAATCTTCTCAAAACTCTGGATTATGATAGAGGGCTGTGAGACTTTGACCTGAGTGCAAAAATGGAGGCTCTAGACCCTTCCAGAGCTGAGATATCGAAATTCAAAATTTCGACCCGAAAAAAAACCGACAGTGTTACCCCTTTCGTTTTTTTTCATTTTTGGCCGAAAAATTAAGTTTCTCCAATCTTCTCAAAACTCTGGATTATGATAGAGGGCTGTGAGACTTTGACCTGAGTGCAAAAATGGAGGCCCTAGACCCTTCCAGAGCTGAGATATCGAATTTCAAAATTTCGACCCGAAAAAAAAACGACAGTGTTACCCCTTTCGTTTTTTTTCATTTTCGGGCGAAAAATTAAGTTTCTCCAATCTTCTCAAAACTCTGGATTATGATAGAGGGCTGTGAGACTTTGACCTGAGTGCAAAAATGGAGGCTCTAGACCCTTCCAGAGCTGAGATATCGAAATTCAAAATTTCGACCCGAAAAAAAAACAACAGTGTTACCCCTTTCGTTTTTTTTTTTCATTTTTGGGCGAAAAATTAAGTTTCTCCAATCTTCTCAAAACTCTGGATTATGATAGAGGGCTGTGAGACTTTGACCTGAGTGCAAAAATGGAGGCTCTAGACCCTTCCAGAGCTGAGATATCGAAATTCAAAATTTCGACCCGAAAAAAACGACAGTGTTACCCCTTTCGTTTTTTTTCATTTTTGGCCGAAAAATTAAGTTTCTCCAATCTTCTCAAAACTCTGGATTATGATAGAGGGCTGTGAGACTTTGACCTGAGTGCAAAAATGGAGGCTCTAGACCCTTCCAGAGCTGAGATATCGAAATTCAAAATTTCGACCCGAAAAAAAAAACGACAGTGTTACCCCTTTCGTTTCTTTTCATTTTTGGGCGAAAAATTAAGTTTCTCCAATCTTCTCAAAACTCTGGATTATGATAGAGGGCTGTGAGACTTTGACCTGAGTGCAAAAATGGAGGCTCTAGACCCTTCCAGAGCTGAGATATCGAAATTCAAAATTTCGACCCGAAAAAAAAAACGACAGTGTTACCCCTTTCGTTTTTTTTTTTCATTTTTGGGCGAAAAATTACGTTTCTCCAATCTTCTCAAAACTCTGGATTATGATAGAGGGCTGTGAGACTTTGACCTGAGTGCAAAAATGGAGGCTCTAGACCCTTCCAGAGCTGAGATATCGAAATTCAAAATATCTACCCGAAAAAAAAACGACAGTGTTACCCCTTTCGTTTTTTTCATTTTTGGGCGAAAAATTAAGTTTCTCCAATCTTTTTAAAACTCTGGATTATGATAGAGGGCTGTGAGACTTTGACCTGAGTGCAAAAATGGAGGCTCTAGACCCTTCCAGAGCTGAGATATCGAAATTCAAAATTTCGACCCGAAAAAAAAAACGACAGTGTTACCCCTTTCGTTTTTTTAATTTTTGGGCGAAAAATTAAGTTTCTCCAATCTTCTCAAAACTCTGGATTATGATAGAGGGCTGTGAGACTTTGACCTGAGTGCAAAAATGGAGGCTCTAGACCCTTCCAGAGCGGAGATATCGAAATTCAAAATTTCGACCCGAAAAAAAAAACGACAGTGTTACCCCTTTCGTTTTTTTTTTCATTTTTGGGCGAAAAATTAAGTTTCTCCAATCTTCTCAAAACTCTGGATTATGATAGAGGGCTGTGAGACTTTGACCTGAGTGCAAAATGGAGGCTCTAGACCCTTCCAGAGCTGAGATATCGAAATTCAAAATTTCGACCCGAAAAAAAAACGACAGTGTTACCCCTTTCGTTTTTTTTCATTTTTGGGCGAAAAATTAAGTTTCTCCAATCTTCTCAAAACTCTGGATTATGATAGAGGGCTGTGAGACTTTGACCTGAGTGCAAAAATGGAGGCTCTAGACCCTTCCAGAGCTGAGATATCGAAATTCTAAATTTCGACCCGAATAAAAAACGACAGTGTTACCCCTTTCATTTTTATTAATTTTTGGGCGAAAAATTAAGTTTCTCCAATCTTCTCAAAACTCTGGATTATGATAGAGGGCTGTGAGACTTTGACCTGAGTGCAAAAATGGAGGCTCTAGACCCTTCCAGAGCTGAGATATCGAAATTCAAAATTTCGACCCGAAAAAAAAAACGACAGTGTTACCCCTTTCGTTTTTTTCATTTTTGGGCGAAAAATTAAGTTTCTCCAATCTTCTCAAAACTCTGTATTATGATAGAGGGCTGTGAGACTTTGACCTGAGTGCAAAAATGGAGGCTCTAGACCCTTCCAGAGCTGAGATATCGAAATTCAAAATTTCGACCCGAAAAAAAAACGACAGTGTTACCCCTTTCGTTTTTTTTTTTTCATTTTTGGGCGAAAAATTAAGTTTCTCCAATCTTCTCAAAACTCTGGATTATGATAGAGGGCTGTGAGACTTTGACCTATGTGCAAAAATGGAGGCTCTAGACCCTTCCAGAGCTGAGATATCGAAATTCAAAATTTCGACCTGAAAAAAAAAACGACAGTGTTACCCCTTTCGTTTTTTTTCATTTTTGGGCGAAAAATTAAGTTTCTCCAATCTTCTCAAAACTCTGGATTATGATAGAGGGTTGTGAGACTTTGACCTGAGTGCAAAAATGGAGGCTCTAGACCCTTCCAGAGCTGAGATATCGAAATTCAAAATTTCGACCCGAAAAAAAAAACGACAGTGTTACCCCTTTCATTTTTATTAATTTTTGGGCGAAAAATTAAGTTTCTCCAATCTTCTCAAAACTCTGGATTATGATAGAGGGCTGTGAGACTTTGACCTGAGTGCAAAAATGGAGGCTCTAGACCCTTCCAGAGCTGAGATATCGAAATTCAAAATTTCGACCCGAAAAAAAAAAACGACAGTGTTACCCCTTTCGTTTTTTTCATTTTTGGGGGGCGAAAAATTAAGTTTCTCCAATCTTCTCAAAACTCTGTATTATGATAGAGGGCTGTGAGACTTTGACCTGAGTGCAAAAATGGAGGCTCTAGACCCTTCCAGAGCTGAGATATCGAAATTCAAAATTTCGACCCGAAAAAAAAACGACAGTGTTACCCCTTTTGTTTTTTGTTTTTTTCATTTTTGGGCGAAAAATTAAGTTTCTCCAATCTTCTCAAAACTCTGGATTATGATAGAGGGCTGTGAGACTTTGACCTGAGTGCAAAAATGGAGGCTCTAGACCCTTCCAGAGCTGAGATATCGAAATTCAAAATTTCGACCCGAAAAAAAAAACGACAGTGTTACCCCTTTCGTTTTTTTTCATTTTTGGGCGAAAAATTAAGTTTCTCCAATCTTCTCAAAACTCTGGATTATGATAGAGGGTTGTGAGACTTTGACCTGAGTGCAAAAATGGAGGCTCTAGACCCTTCCAGAGCTGAGATATCGAAATTCTAAATTTCGACCCGAAAAAAAAAACGACAGTGTTACCCCTTTCGTTTTTTTTCATTTTTGGGCGAAAAATTAAGTTTCTCCAATCTTCTCAAAACTCTGGATTATGATAGAGGGCTGTGAGACTTTGACCTGAGTGCAAAAATGGAGGCTCTAGACCCTTCCAGAGCTGAGATATCGAAATTCTAAATTTCGACCCGAAAAAAAAAACGACAGTGTTACCCCTTTCTTTTTTTTTTCTTTTTTGGGCGAAAAATTAAGTTTCTCCAATCTTCTCAAAACTCTGGATTATGATAGAGGGCTGTGAGACTTTGACCTGAGTGCAAAAATGGAGGCTCTAGACCCTTCCAGAGCTGAGATATCGAAATTCAAAATTTCGACCCGAAAAAAAAAAACGACAGTGTTACCCCTTTCGTTTTTTTTCATTTTTGGGCGAAAAATTAAGTTTCTCCAATCTTCTCAAAACTCTGGATTATGATAGAGGGCTGTGAGACTTTGACCTGAGTGCAAAAATGGAGGCTCTAGACCCTTCCAGAGCTGAGATATCGAAATTCTAAATTTCGACCCGAATAAAAAACGACAGTGTTACCCCTTTCGTTTTTATTAATTTTTGGGCGAAAAATTAAGTTTCTCCAATCTTCTCAAAACTCTGGATTATGATAGAGGGCTGTGAGACTTTGACCTGAGTGCAAAAATGGAGGCTCTAGACCCTTCCAGAGCTGAGATATCGAAATTCAAAATTTCGACCCGAAAAAAAAAAAACGACAGTGTTACCCCTTTCGTTTTTTTCATTTTTGGGCGAAAAATTAAGTTTCTCCAATCTTCTCAAAACTCTGTATTATGATAGAGGGCTGTGAGACTTTGACCTGAGTGCAAAAATGGAGGCTCTAGACCCTTCCAGAGCTGAGATATCGAAATTCAAAATTTCGACCCGAAAAAAAAACGACAGTGTTACCCCTTTCGTTTTTTTTCATTTTTGGGCGAAAAATTAAGTTTCTCCAATCTTCTCAAAACTCTGGATTATGATAGAGGGTTGTGAGACTTTGACCTGAGTGCAAAAATGGAGGCTCTAGACCCTTCCAGAGCTGAGATATCGAAATTCAAAATTTCGACCCGAAAAAAAAAACGACAGTGTTACCCCTTTCGTTTTTTTTTTCATTTTTGGGCGAAAAATTAAGTTTCTCCAATCTTCTCAAAACTCTGGATTATGATAGAGGGCTGTGAGACTTTGACCTGAGTGCAAAAATGGAGGCTCTAGACCCTTCCAGAGCTGAGATATCGAAATTCTAAATTTCGACCCGAAAAAAAAAACGACAGTGTTACCCCTTTCGTTTTTTTTTCATTTTTGGGCGAAAAATTAAGTTTCTCCAATCTTCTCAAAACTCTGGATTATGATAGAGGGCTGTGAGACTTTGACCTGAGTGCAAAAATGGAGGCTCTAGACCCTTCCAGAGCTGAGATATCGAAATTCAAAATTTCGACCCGAAAAAAAAACGACAGTGTTACCCCTTTCGTTGTTTTTCATTTTTGGGCGAAAAATTAAGTTTCTCCAATCTTCTCAAAACTCTGGATTATGATAGAGGGCTGTGAGACTTTGACCTGAGTGCAAAAATGGAGGCTCTAGACCCTTCCAGAGCTGAGATATCGAAATTCAAAATTTCGACCCGAAAAAAAAACGACAGTGTTACCCCTTTCGTTTTTTTTTTTTCATTTTTGGGCGAAAAATTAAGTTTCTCCAATCTTCTCAAAACTCTGGATTATGATAGAGGGCTGTGAGACTTTGACCTGAGTGCAAAAATGGAGGCTCTAGACCCTTCCAGAGCTGAGATATCGAAATTCTAAATTTCGACCCGAATAAAAAACGACAGTGTTACCCCTTTCGTTTTTATTAATTTTTGGGCGAAAAATTAAGTTTCTCCAATCTTCTCAAAACTCTGGATTATGATAGAGGGCTGTGAGACTTTGACCTGAGTGCAAAAATGGAGGCTCTAGACCCTTCCAGAGCTGAGATATCGAAATTCAAAATTTCGACCCGAAAAAAAAAAACGACAGTGTTACCCCTTTCGTTTTTTTCATTTTTGGGCGAAAAATTAAGTTTCTCCAATCTTCTCAAAACTCTGTATTATGATGGAGGGCTGTGAGACTTTGACCTGAGTGCAAAAATGGAGGCTCTAGACCCTTCCAGAGCTGAGATATCGAAATTCAAAATTTCGACCCGAAAAAAAAACGACAGTGTTACCCCTTTCGTTTTTTTTCATTTTTGGGCGAAAAATTAAGTTTCTCCAATCTTCTCAAAACTCTGGATTATGATAGAGGGCTGTGAGACTTTGACCTGAGTGCAAAAATGGAGGCTCTAGACCCTTCCAGAGCTGAGATATCAAAATTCTAAATTTCGACCCGAATAAAAAACGACAGTGTTACCCCTTTCGTTTTTATTAATTTTTGGGCGAAAAATTAAGTTTCTCCAATCTTCTCAAAACTCTGGATTATGATAGAGGGCTGTGAGACTTTGACCTGAGTGCAAAAATGGAGGCTCTAGACCCTTCCAGAGCTGAGATATCGAAATTCAAAATTTCGACCCGAAAAAAAACCGACAGTGTTACCCCTTTCGTTTTTTTTCATTTTTGGGCGAAAAATTAAGTTTCTCCAATCTTCTCAAAACTCTGGATTATGATAGAGGGCTGTGAGACTTTGACCTGAGTGCAAAAATGGAGGCTCTAGACCCTTCCAGAGCTGAGATATCGAAATTCAAAATTTCGACCCGAAAAAAAAAACGACAGTGTTACCCCTTTCGTTTTTTTTTCATTTTTGGGCGAAAAATTAAGTTTCTCCAATCTTCTCAAAACTCTGGATTATGATAGAGGGCTGTGAGACTTTGACCTGAGTGCAAAAATGGAGGCTCTAGACCCTTCTAGAGCTGAGATATCGAAATTCTAAATTTCGACCCGAAAAAAAAACGACAGTGTTACCCCTTTCGTTTTTATTCATTTTTGGGCGAAAAATTAAGTTTCTCCAATCTTCTCAAAACTCTGGATTATGATAGCGGGCTGTGAGACTTTGACCTGAGTGCAAAAATGGAGGCTCTAGACCCTTCCAGAGCTGAGATATCGAATTTCAAAATTTCGACCCGAAAAAAAAAACGACAGTGTTACCCCTTTCGTTTTTTTTTTTTCATTTTTGGGCAAAAATTAAGTTTCTCCAATCTTCTCAAAACTCTGGATTATGATAGAGGGCTGTGAGACTTTGACCTGAGTGCAAAAATGGAGGCTCTAGACCCTTCCAGAGCTGAGATATCGAAATTCAAAATTTCGACCCGAAAAAAAAACGACAGTGTTACCCCTTTCGTTTTTATTTTTTCATTTTTGGGCGAAAAATTAAGTTTCTCCAATCTTCTCAAAACTCTGGATTATGATAGAGGGCTGTGAGACTTTGACCTGAGTGCAAAAATGGAGGCTCTAGACCCTTCCAGAGCTGAGATATCGAAATTCAAAATTTCGACCCGAAAAAAAACCGACAGTGTTACCCCTTTCGTTTTTTTTCATTTTTGGCCGAAAAATTAAGTTTCTCCAATCTTCTCAAAACTCTGGATTATGATAGAGGGCTGTGAGACTTTGACCTGAGTGCAAAAATGGAGGCCCTAGACCCTTCCAGAGCTGAGATATCGAAATTCAAAATTTCGACCCGAAAAAAAAAAAACGACAGTGTTACCCCTTTCGTTTTTTTCATTTTTGGGCGAAAAATTAAGTTTCTCCAATCTTCTCAAAACTCTGTATTATGATAGAGGGCTGTGAGACTTTGACCTGAGTGCAAAAATGGAGGCTCTAGACCCTTCCAGAGCTGAGATATCGAAATTCAAAATTTCGACCCGAAAAAAAAACGACAGTGTTACCCCTTTCGTTTTTTTTTTTCATTTTTGGGCGAAAAATTAAGTTTCTCCAATCTTCTCAAAACTCTGGATTATGATAGAGGGCTGTGAGACTTTGACCTGAGTGCAAAAATGGAGGCTCTAGACCCTTCCAGAGCCGAGATATCGAAATTCAAAATTTCGACCCGAAAAAAAAAACGACAGTGTTACCCCTTTCGGGTTTTTTTTCATTTTTGGCCGAAAAATTAAGTTTCTCCAATCTTCTCAAAACTCTGGGTTATGATAGAGGGCTGTGAGACTTTGACCTGAGTGCAAAAATGGAGGCTCTAGACCCTTCCAGAGCTGAGATATCGAAATTCAAAATTTCGACCCGAAAAAAAACGACAGTGTTACCCCTTTCGTTTTTTTTCATTTTTGGGCGAAAAATTAAGTTTCTCCAATCTTCTCAAAACTCTGGATTATGATAGAGGGCTGTGAGACTTTGACCTGAGTGCAAAAATGGAGGCTCTAGACCCTGCCAGAGCTGAGATATCGAAATTTAAAATTTCGACCCGAAAAAAAAAACGACAGTGTTACCCCTTTCGTTTTTTTTTTTCATTTTTGGGCGAAAAATTAAGTTTCTCCAATCTTCTCAAAACTCTGGATTATGATAGAGGGCTGTGAGACTTTGACCTGAGTGCAAAAATGGAGGCTCTAGACCCTTCCAGAGCTGAGATATCGAAATTCAAAATTTCGACCCGAAAAAAAAAACGACAGTGTTACCCCTTTCGTTTTTTTTCATTTTTGGGCGAAAAATTAAGTTTCTCCAATCTTCTCAAAACTCTGGATTATGATAGAGGGCTGTGAGACTTTGACCTGAGTGCAAAAATGGAGGCTCTAGACCCTTCCAGAGCTGAGATATCGAAATTCTAAATTTCGACCCGAATAAAAAACGACAGTGTTACCCCTTTCGTTTTTATTAATTTTTGGGCGAAAAATTAAGTTTCTCCAATCTTCTCAAAACTCTGGATTATGATAGCGGGCTGTGAGACTTTGACCTGAGTGCAAAAATGGAGGCTCTAGACCCTTCCAGAGCTGAGATATCGAAATTCAAAATTTCGACCCAAAAAAAACCCGACAGTGTTACCCCTTTCGTTTTTTTTTCATTTTTGGGCGAAAAATTAAGTTTCTCCAATCTTCTCAAAACTCTGGATTATGATAGAGGGCTGTGAGACTTTGACCTGAGTGCAAAAATGGAGGCTCTAGACCCTTCCAGAGCTGAGATATCGAAATTCAAAATTTCGACCCGAAAAAAAAAACGACAGTGTTACCCCTTTCGTTTTTTTTTCATTTTTGGGCGAAAAATTAAGTTTCTCCAATCTTCTCAAAACTCTGGATTATGATAGAGGGCTGTGAGACTTTGACCTGAGTGCAAAAATGGAGGCTCTAGACCCTTCCAGAGCTGAGATATCGAAATTCTAAATTTCGACCCGAAAAAAAAACGACAGTGTTACCCCTTTCGTTTTTTTTTTTTTCATTTTTGGGCAAAAATTAAGTTTCTCCAATCTTCTCAAAACTCTGGATTATGATAGAGGGCTGTGAGACTTTGACCTGAGTGCAAAAATGGAGGCTCTAGACCCTTCCAGAGCTGAGATATCGAAATTCAAAATTTCGACCCGAAAAAAAAAACGACAGTGTTACCCCTTTCGTTTTTTTTTCATTTTTGGGCGAAAAATTAAGTTTCTCCAATCTTCTCAAAACTCTGGATTATGATAGAGGGCTGTGAGACTTTGACCTGAGTGCAAAAATGGAGGCTCTAGACCCTTCCAGAGCTGAGATATCGAAATTCAAAATTTCGACCCGAAAAAAAAACGACAGTGTTACCCCTTTCGTTTTTTTTTCATTTTTGGGCGAAAAATTAAGTTTCTCCAATCTTCTCAAAACTCTGGATTATGATAGAGGGCTGTGAGACTTTGACCTGAGTGCAAAAATGGAGGCTCTAGACCCTTCCAGAGCTGAGATATCGAAATTCAAAATTTCGACCCGAAAAAAAAACGACAGTGTTACCCCTTTCGTTTTTTTTTTTCATTTTTGGGCGAAAAATTAAGTTTCTCCAATCTTCTCAAAACTCTGGATTATGATAGAGGGCTGTGAGACTTTGACCTGAGTGCAAAAATGGAGGCTCTAGACCCTTCCAGAGCTGAGATATCGAAATTCAAAATTTCGACCCGAAAAAAAAACGACAGTGTTACCCCTTTCGTTTTTTTTCATTTTTGGGCGAAAAATTAAGTTTCTCCAATCTTCTCAAAACTCTGGATTATGATAGAGGGCTGTGAGACTTTGACCTGAGTGCAAAAATGGAGGCTCTAGACCCTTCCAGAGCTGAGATATCGAAATTCTAAATTTCGACCCGAAAAAAAACCCGACAGTGTTACCCCTTTCGTTTCTTTTCATTTTTGGGCGAAAAATTAAGTTTCTCCAATCTTCTCAAAACTCTGGATTATGATAGAGGGCTGTGAGACTTTGACCTGAGTGCAAAAATGGAGGCTCTAGACCCTTCCAGAGCTGAGATATCGAAATTCAAAATTTCGACCCGAAAAAAAAAACGACAGTGTTACCCCTTTCGTTTTTTTCATTTTTGGGCGAAAAATTAAGTTTCTCCAATCTTCTCAAAACTCTGTATTATGATAGAGGGCTGTGAGACTTTGACCTGAGTGCAAAAATGGAGGCTCTAGACCCTTCCAGAGCTGAGATATTGAAATTCAAAATTTCGACACGAAAAAAAAAACGACAGTGTTACCCCTTTCGTTTTTTTTCATTTTTGGGCGAAAAATTAAGTTTCTCCAATCTTCTCAAAACTCTGGATTATGATAGAGGGTTGTGAGACTTTGACCTGAGTGCAAAAATGGAGGCTCTAGACCCTTCCAGAGCTGAGATATCGAAATTCAAAATTTCGACCCGAAAAAAAAAACGACAGTGTTACCCCTTTCGTTTTTTTTTCATTTTTGGGCGAAAAATTAAGTTTCTCCAATCTTCTCAAAACTCTGGATTATGATAGAGGGCTGTGAGACTTTGACCTGAGTGCAAAAATGGAGGCTCTAGACCCTTCCAGAGCTGAGATATCGAAATTCTAAATTTCGACCCGAAAAAAAAAAACGACAGTGTTACCCCTTTCGTTTTTTTTTCATTTTTGGGCGAAAAATTAAGTTTCTCCAATCTTCTCAAAACTCTGGATTATGATAGAGGGCTGTGAGACTTTGACCTGAGTGCAAAAATGGAGGCTCTAGACCCTTCCAGAGCTGAGATATCGAAATTCAAAATTTCGACCCGAAAAAAAAACGACAGTGTTACCCCTTTCGTTGTTTTTCATTTTTGGGCGAAAAATTAAGTTTCTCCAATCTTCTCAAAACTCTGGGTTATGATAGAGGGCTGTGAGACTTTGACCTGAGTGCAAAAATGGAGGCTCTAGACCCTTCCAGAGCTGAGATATCGAAATTCAAAATTTCGACCCGAAAAAAAAAACGACAGTGTTACCCCTTTCGTTTTTTTTTTTCATTTTTGGCCGAAAAATTAAGTTTCTCCAATCTTCTCAAAACTCTGGGTTATGATAGAGGGCTGTGAGACTTTGACCTGAGTGCAAAAATGGAGGCTCTAGACCCTTCCAGAGCTGAGATATCGAAATTCAAAATTTCGACCCGAAAAAAAAAACGACAGTGTTACCCCTTTCGTTTTTTTCATTTTTGGGCGAAAAATTAAGTTTCTCCAATCTTTTTAAAACTCTGGATTATGATAGAGGGCTGTGAGACTTTGACCTGAGTGCAAAAATGGAGGCTCTAGACCCTTCCAGAGCTGAGATATCGAAATTCAAAATTTCGACCCGAAAAAAAAAACGACAGTGTTACCCCTTTCGTTTTTTTCATTTTTGGGCGAAAAATTAAGTTTCTCCAATCTTCTCAAAACTCTGGATTATGATAGAGGGCTGTGAGACTTTGACCTGAGTGCAAAAATGGAGGCTCTAGACCCTTCCAGAGCTGAGATATCGAAATTCAAAATTTCGACCCGAAAAAAAAACGACAGTGTTACCCCTTTCGTTTTTTTTTTTTTCATTTTTGGGCGAAAAATTAAGTTTCTCCAATCTTCTCAAAACTCTGGATTATGATAGAGGGCTGTGAGACTTTGACCTGAGTGCAAAAATGGAGGCTCTAGACCCTTCCAGAGCTGAGATATCGAAATTCAAAATTTCGACCCGAAAAAAAAACGACAGTGTTACCCCTTTCGTTTTTTTTCATTTTTGGGCGAAAAATTAAGTTTCTCCAATCTTCTCAAAACTCTGGATTATGATAGAGGGCTGTGAGACTTTGACCTGAGTGCAAAAATGGAGGCTCTAGACCCTTCCAGAGCTGAGATATCGAAATTCTAAATTTCGACCCGAATAAAAAACGACAGTGTTACCCCTTTCGTTTTTATTAATTTTTGGGCGAAAAATTAAGTTTCTCCAATCTTCTCAAAACTCTGGATTATGATAGAGGGCTGTGAGACTTTGACCTGAGTGCAAAAATGGAGGCTCTAGACCCTTCCAGAGCTGAGATATCGAAATTCAAAATTTCGACCCGAAAAAAAAAACGACAGTGTTACCCCTTTCGTTTTTTTCATTTTTGGGCGAAAAATTAAGTTTCTCCAATCTTCTCAAAACTCTGTATTATGATAGAGGGCTGTGAGACTTTGACCTGAGTGCAAAAATGGAGGCTCTAGACCCTTCCAGAGCTGAGATATCGAAATTCAAAATTTCGACCCGAAAAAAAAACGACAGTGTTACCCCTTTCGTTTTTTTTTTTTCATTTTTGGGCGAAAAATTAAGTTTCTCCAATCTTCTCAAAACTCTGGATTATGATAGAGGGCTGTGAGACTTTGACCTGAGTGCAAAAATGGAGGCTCTAGACCCTTCCAGAGCTGAGATATCGAAATTCAAAATTTCGACCCGAAAAAAAAACGACAGTGTTACCCCTTTCGTTTTTTTTCATTTTTGGGCGAAAAATTAAGTTTCTCCAATCTTCTCAAAACTCTGGATTATGATAGAGGGTTGTGAGACTTTGACCTGAGTGCAAAAATGGAGGCTCTAGACCCTTCCAGAGCTGAGATATCGAAATTCAAAATTTCGACCCGAAAAAAAAAACGACAGTGTTACCCCTTTCGTTTTTTTTTTCATTTTTGGGCGAAAAATTAAGTTTCTCCAATCTTCTCAAAACTCTGGATTATGATAGAGGGCTGTGAGACTTTGACCTGAGTGCAAAAATGGAGGCTCTAGACCCTTCCAGAGCTGAGATATCGAAATTCAAAATTTCGACCCGAAAAAAAAACGACAGTGTTACCCCTTTCGTTGTTTTTCATTTTTGGGCGAAAAATTAAGTTTCTCCAATCTTCTCAAAACTCTGGATTATGATAGAGGGCTGTGAGACTTTGACCTGAGTGCAAAAATGGAGGCTCTAGACCCTTCCAGAGTTGAGATATCGAAATTCAAAATTTCGACCCGAAAAAAAAACGACAGTGTTACCCCTTTCGTTTTTTTTTTTTCATTTTTGGGCGAAAAATTAAGTTTCTCCAATCTTCTCAAAACTCTGGATTATGATAGAGGGCTGTGAGACTTTGACCTGAGTGCAAAAATGGAGGCTCTAGACCCTTCCAGAGCTGAGATATCGAAATTCAAAATTTCGACCCGAAAAAAAAAAACGACAGTGTTACCCCTTTCGTTTTTTTTTTCATTTTTGGGCGAAAAATTAAGTTTCTCCAATCTTCTCAAAACTCTGGATTATGATAGAGGGCTGTGAGACTTTGACCTGAGTGCAAAAATGGAGGCTCTAGACCCTTCCAGAGCTGAGATATCGAAATTCTAAATTTCGACCCGAATAAAAAACGACAGTGTTACCCATTTCGTTTTTATTCATTTTTGGGCGAAAAATTAAGTTTTTCCAATCTTCTCAAAACTCTGGATTATGATAGCGGGCTGTGAGACTTTGACCTGAGTGCAAAAATGGAGGCTCTAGACCCTTCCAGAGCTGAGATATCGAAATTCAAAATTTCGACCCGAAAAAAAACCGACAGTGTTACCCCTTTCGTTTTTTTTCATTTTTGGGCGAAAAATTAAGTTTCTCCAATCTTCTCAAAACTCTGGATTATGATAGAGGGCTGTGAGACTTTGACCTGAGTGCAAAAATGGAGGCTCTAGACCCTTCCAGAGCTGAGATATCGAAATTCAAAATTTCGACCCGAAAAAAAAAACGACAGTGTTACCCCTTACGTTTTTTTTTCATTTTTGGGCGAAAAATTAAGTTTCTCCAATCTTCTCAAAACTCTGGATTATGATAGAGGGCTGTGAGACTTTGACCTGAGTGCAAAAATGGAGGCTCTAGACCCTTCCAGAGCTGAGATATCGAAATTCTAAATTTCGACCCGAAAAAAAAACGACAGTGTTACCCCTTTCGTTTTTATTCATTTTTGGGCGAAAAATTAAGTTTCTCCAATCTTCTCAAAACTCTGGATTATGATAGCGGGCTGTGAGACTTTGACCTGAGTGCAAAAATGGAGGCTCTAGACCCTTCCAGAGCTGAGATATCGAATTTCAAAATTTCGACCCGAAAAAAAAAACGACAGTGTTACCCCTTTCGTTTTTTTTTTTTCATTTTTGGGCAAAAATTAAGTTTCTCCAATCTTCTCAAAACTCTGGATTATGATAGAGGGCTGTGAGACTTTGACCTGAGTGCAAAAATGGAGGCTCTAGACCCTTCCAGAGCTGAGATATCGAAATTCAAAATTTCGACCCGAAAAAAACGACAGTGTTACCCCTTTCGTTTTTTTTTCCATTTTTGGGCGAAAAATTAAGTTTCTCCAATCTTCTCAAAACTCTGGATTATGATAGAGGGCTGTGACACTTTGACCTGAGTGCAAAAATGGAGGCTCTAGACCCTTCCAGAGCTGAGATATCGAAATTCAAAATTTCGACCCGAAAAAAAAACGACAGTGTTACCCCTTTCGTTTTTTTTCATTTTTGGCCGAAAAATTAAGTTTCTCCAATCTTCTCAAAACTCTGGATTATGATAGAGGGCTGTGAGACTTTGACCTGAGTGCAAAAATGGAGGCTCTAGACCCTTCCAGAGCTGAGATATCGAAATTCAAAATTTCGACCTGAAAAAAAAACGACAGTGTTACCCCTTTCGTTTTTTTTTTTTCATTTTTGGGCGAAAAATTAAGTTTCTCCAATCTTCTCAAAACTCTGGATTATGATAGAGGGCTGTGAGACTTTGACCTGAGTGCAAAAATGGAGGCTCTAGACCCTTCCAGAGCTGAGATATCGAAATTCTAAATTTCGACCCGAAAAAAAAACGACAGTGTTACCCCTTTCGTTTTTTTTCATTTTTGGGCGAAAAATTAAGTTTCTCCAATCTTCTCAAAACTCTGGATTATGATAGAGGGCTGTGAGACTTTGACCTGAGTGCAAAAATGGAGGCTCTAGACCCTTCCAGAGCTGAGATATCGAAATTCAAAATTTCGACCCGAAAAAAAAAAACGACAGTGTTACCCCTTTCATTTTTTTCATTTTTGGGCGAAAAATTAAGTTTCTCCAATCTTCTCAAAACTCTGTATTATGATAGAGGGCTGTGAGACTTTGACCTGAGTGCAAAAATGGAGGCTCTAGACCCTTCCAGAGCTGAGATATCGAAATTCAAAATTTCGACCCGAAAAAAAAACGACAGTGTTACCCCTTTCGTTTTTTTTTTTCATTTTTGGGCGAAAAATTAAGTTTCTCCAATCTTCTCAAAACTCTGGATTATGATAGAGGGCTGTGAGACTTTGACCTGAGTGCAAAAATGGAGGCTCTAGACCCTTCCAGAGCTGAGATATCGAAATTCAAAATTTCGACCCGAAAAAAAAACGACAGTGTTACCCCTTTCGTTTTTTTTTCATTTTTGGGCGAAAAATTAAGTTTCTCCAATCTTCTCAAAACTCTGGATTATGATAGAGGGCTGTGAGACTTTGACCTGAGTGCAAAAATGGAGGCTCTAGACCCTTCCAGAGCTGAGATATCGAAATTCTAAATTTCGACCCGAAAAAAAAAACGACAATGTTACCCCTTTCGTTTTTTTTTCATTTTTGGGCGAAAAATTAAGTTTCTCCAATCTTCTCAAAACTCTGGATTATGATAGAGGGCTGTGAGACTTTGACCTGAGTGCAAAAATGGAGGCTCTAGACCCTTCCAGAGCTGAGATATCGAAATTCAAAATTTCGACCCGAAAAAAAAACGACAGTGTTACCCCTTTCGTTGTTTTTCATTTTTGGGCGAAAAATTAAGTTTCTCCAATCTTCTCAAAACTCTGGATTATGATAGAGGGCTGTGAGACTTTGACCTGAGTGCAAAAATGGAGGCTCTAGACCCTTCCAGAGCCGAGATATCGAAATTCAAAATTTCGACCCGAAAAAAAAACGACAGTGTTACCCCTTTCGTTTTTTTTTTCATTTTTGGCCGAAAAATTAAGTTTCTCCAATCTTCTCAAAACTCTGGATTATGATAGAGGGCTGTGAGACTTTGACCTGAGTGCAAAAATGGAGGCTCTAGACCCTTCCAGAGCTGAGATATCGAAATTCAAAATTTCGACCCGAAAAAAAAAACGACAGTGTTACCCCTTTCGTTTTTTTCATTTTTGGGCGAAAAATTAAGTTTCTCCAATCTTTTTAAAACTCTGGATTATGATAGAGGGCTGTGAGACTTTGACCTGAGTGCAAAAATGGAGGCTCTAGACCCTTCCAGAGCTGAGATATCGAAATTCAAAATTTCGACCCGAAAAAAAAAACGACAGTGTTACCCCTTTCGTTTTTTTCATTTTTGGGCGAAAAATTAAGTTTCTCCAATCTTCTCAAAACTCTGGATTATGATAGAGGGCTGTGAGACTTTGACCTGAGTGCAAAAATGGAGGCTCTAGACCCTTCCAGAGCTGAGATATCGAAACTCAAAGTTTCAACCAGAAAAAAAAACGACAGTGTTACCCCTTTCGTTTTTTTTTGGGGCGAAAAATTAAGTATCCCCAATCTTCTCAAAACTCTGGATTCTGATAGAGGGCCACGAGACTTAGACCTGAGTGCAAAAATGGAGGCTCTAAACCCTTCCAGAGCTGAGATATCGAAACTCAAAGTTTCAACCAGAAAAAAAAACGACAGTGTTACCCCTTACGTTTTTTTTGGGGGGGCGAAAAATTAAGTATCCCCAATCTTCTCAAAACTCTGGATTCTGATAGAGTGCCATGAGACTTAGACCTGAGTGCAAAAATGGAGGCTCTAGGCCCTTCCAGAGCTGAGATATCGAAACTCAAAATTTCAACCAGAAAAAAAAAAGACAGTGTTACCCCTTACGTTTTTTTTTTGGGGCGAAAAATTAAGTATCCCCAATCTTCTCAAAACTCTGGATTCTGATAGAGGGCCACGAGACTTAGACCTGAGTGCAAAAATGGAGGCTCTAAACCCTTCCAGAGCTGAGATATCGAAACTCAAAGTTTCAACCAGAAAAAAAAACGACAGTGTTACCCCTTACGTTTTTTTTGGGGGGGCGAAAAATTAAGTATCCCCAATCTTCTCAAAACTCTGGATTCTGATAGAGGGCCATGAGACTTAGACCTGAGTGCAAAAATGGAGGCTGTAGACCCTTCCAGAGCTGAAATATCGAAACTCAAAATTTCGACCAGAAAAAACCCCCCACAGTGTTACCCCTTACATTTTTTTTTTTGGGCGAAAAATTAAGTATCCCCAATCTTCTCAAAACTCTGGTTTCTGATAGAGGGCCACGAGACTTAGACCTGAGTGCAAAAATGGAGGCTCTAAACCCTTCCAGAGCTGAGATATCAAACTCAAAGTTTCAACCAGAAAAAAAAAACGACAGTGTTACCCCTTACGTTTTTTTTGGGGGGGGGGGCGAAAAATTAAGTATCCCCAATCTTCTCAAAACTCTGGATTATGATAGAGGGCTGTGAGACTTTGACCTGAGTGCAAAAATTGAGGCTCTAGACCCTTCCAGAGCTGAGATATTGAAACTCAAAATTTCGACCAGAAAAAAAAACGACAGTGTTACCCCTTACATTTTTTTTTTGGGCGAAAAATTAAGTATCCCCAATCTTCTCAAAACTCTGGATTCTGATAGAGGGCCACGAGACTTAGACCTGGGAGCAAAAATGGAGGCTCTAGACCCTTCCAGAGCTGAAATATCAAAACTCAAAATTTCGACTAGAAAAAAAAACGACAGTGTTACCCCTTACGTTTTTTTTGGGGGCGAAAAATTAAGTATCCCCAATCTTCTTAAAACTCTGGATTATGATAGAGGGCTGTGAGACTTTGACCTGAGTGCAAAAATGGAGGCTCTAGACCCTTCCAGAGCTGAGATATCGAAATTCAAAATTTCGACCCGAAAAAAAAAACAACAGTGTTACCCCTTTCGTTTTTTTCATTTTTGGGCGAAAAATTAAGTTTCTCCAATCTTCTCAAAACTCTGGATTATGATAGAGGGCTGTGAGACTTTGACCTGAGTGCAAAAATGGAGGCTCTAGACCCTTCCAGAGCTGAGATATCGAAATTCAAAATTTCGACCCGAAAAAAAAAACGACAGTGTTACCCCTTTCGTTTTTTTTTCATTTTTGGGCGAAAAATTAAGTTTCTCCAATCTTCTCAAAACTCTGGATTATGATAGAGGGCTGTGAGACTTTGACCTGAGTGCAAAAATGGAGGCTCTAGACCCTTCCAGAGCTGAGATATCGAAATTCTAAATTTCGACCCGAATAAAAAACGACAGTGTTACCCCTTTCGTTTTTATTCATTTTTGGGCGAAAAATTAAGTTTCTCCAATCTTCTCAAAACTCTGGATTATGATAGCGGGCTGTGAGACTTTGACCTGAGTGCAAAAATGGAGGCTCTAGACCCTTCCAGAGCTGAGATATCGAAATTCAAAATTTCGACCCGAAAAAAAACCGACAGTGTTACCCCTTTCGTTTTTTTTCATTTTTGGGCGAAAAATTAAGTTTCTCCAATCTTCTCAAAACTCTGGATTATGATAGAGGGCTGTGAGACTTTGACCTGAGTGCAAAAATGGAGGCTCTAGACCCTCCCAGAGCTGAGATATCGAAATTCAAAATTTCGACCCGAAAAAAAAAACGACAGTGTTACCCCTTTCGTTTTTTTTTCATTTTTGGGCGAAAAATTAAGTTTCTCCAATCTTCTCAAAACTCTGGATTATGATAGAGGGCTGTGAGACTTTGACCTGAGTGCAAAAATGGAGGCTCTAGACCCTTCCAGAGCTGAGATATCGAAATTCTAAATTTCGACCCGAAAAAAAAACGACAGTGTAACCCCTTTCGTTTTTATTCATTTTTGGGCGAAAAATTAAGTTTCTCCAATCTTCTCAAAACTCTGGATTATGATAGCGGGCTGTGAGACTTTGACCTGAGTGCAAAAATGGAGGCTCTAGACCCTTCCAGAGCTGAGATATCGAATTTCAAAATTTCGACCCGAAAAAAAAACGACAGTGTTACCCCTTTCGTTTTTTTTTTTCATTTTTGGGCAAAAATTAAGTTTCTCCAATCTTCTCAAAACTCTGGATTATGATAGAGGGCTGTGAGACTTTGACCTGAGTGCAAAAATGGAGGCTCTAGACTCTTCCAGAGCTGAGATATCGAAATTCAAAATTTCGACCCGAAAAAAAAACGACAGTGTTACCCCTTTCGTTTTTTTTTTCATTTTTGGGCGAAAAATTAAGTTTCTCCAATCTTCTCAAAACTCTGGATTATGATAGAGGGCTGTGAGACTTTGACCTGAGTGCAAAAATGGAGGCTCTAGACCCTTCCAGACCTGAGATATCGAAATTCAAAATTTCGACCCGAAAAAAAAACGACAGTGTTACCCCTTTCGTTTTTTTTTCATTTTTGGCCGAAAAATTAAGTTTCTCCAATCTTCTCAAAACTCTGGATTATGATAGAAGGCTGTGAGACTTTGACCTGAGTGCAAAAATGGAGGCTCTAGACCCTTCCAGAGCTGAGATATCGAAATTCAAAATTTCGACCCGAAAAAAAAACGACAGTGTTACCCCTTTCGTTTTTTTTTTCATTTTTGGGCGAAAAATTAAGTTTCTCCAATCTTCTCAAAACTCTGGATTATGATAGAGGGCTGTGAGACTTTGACCTGAGTGCAAAAATGGAGGCTCTAGACCCTTCCAGAGCTGAGATATCGAAATTCAAAATTTCGACCCGAAAAAAAAACGACAGTGTTACCCCTTTCGTTTTTTTTTTCATTTTTGGGGGCGAAAAATTAAGTTTCTCCAATCTTCTCAAAACTCTGGATTATGATAGAGGGCTGTGAGACTTTGACCTGAGTGCAAAAATGGAGGCTCTAGACCCTTCCAGAGCTGAGATATCGAAATTCAAAATTTCGACCCGAAAAAAAAACGACAGTGTTACCCCTTTCGTTTTTTTTTTCATTTTTGGGTGAAAAATTAAGTTTCTCCAATCTTCTCAAAACTCTGGATTATGATAGAGGGCTGTGAGACTTTGACCTGAGTGCAAAAATGGAGGCTCTAGACCCTTCCAGAGCTGAGATATCGAAATTCTAAATTTCGACCCGAAAAAAAAACCGACAGTGTTACCCCTTTCGTTTTTTTTTTCATTTTTGGGCGAAAAATTAAGTTTCTCCAATCTTCTCAAAACTCTGGATTATGATAGAGGGCTGTGAGACTTTGACCTGAGTGCAAAAATGGAGGCTCTAGACCCTTCCAGAGCTGAGATATCGAAATTCTAAATTTCGACCCGAAAAAAAAAACGACAGTGTTACCCCTTTCGTTTTTTTTTCATTTTTGGGCGAAAAATTAAGTTTCTCCAATCTTCTCAAAACTCTGGATTATGATAGAGGGCTGTGAGACTTTGACCTGAGTGCAAAAATGGAGGCTCTAGACCCTTCCAGAGCTGAGATATCGAAATTCAAAATTTCGACCCGAAAAAAAAAACGACAGTGTTACCCCTTTCGTTTTTTTTCATTTTTGGGCGAAAAATTAAGTTTCTCCAATCTTCTCAAAACTCTGGATTATGATAGAGGGCTGTGAGACTTTGACCTGAGTGCAAAAATGGAGGCTCTAGACCCTTCCAGAGCTGAGATATCGAAATTCAAAATTTCGACCCGAAAAAAAAAAACGACAGTGTTACCCCTTTCGTTTTTTTCATTTTTGGGCGAAAAATTAAGTTTCTCCAATCTTCTCAAAACTCTGGATTATGATAGAGGGCTGTGAGACTTTGACCTGAGTGCAAAAATGGAGGCTCTAGACCCTTCCAGAGCTGAGATATCGAAATTCAAAATTTCGACCCGAAAAAAAAACGACAGTGTTACCCCTTTCGTTTTTTTTTTTTCATTTTTGGGCGAAAAATTAAGTTTCTCCAATCTTCTCAAAACTCTGGATTATGATAGAGGGCTGTGAGACTTTGACCTGAGTGCAAAAATGGAGGCTCTAGACCCTTCCAGAGCTGAGATATCGAAATTCAAAATTTCGACCCGAAAAAAAAACGACAGTGTTACCCCTTTCGTTTTTTTTCATTTTTGGGCGAAAAATTAAGTTTCTCCAATCTTCTCAAAACTCTGGATTATGATAGAGGGTTGTGAGACTTTGACCTGAGTGCAAAAATGGAGGCTCTAGACCCTTCCAGAGCTGAGATATCGAAATTCAAAATTTCGACCCGAAAAAAAAAACGACAGTGTTACCCCTTTCGTTTTTTTTTTCATTTTTGGGCGAAAAATTAAGTTTCTCCAATCTTCTCAAAACTCTGGATTATGATAGAGGGCTGTGAGACTTTGACCTGAGTGCAAAAATGGAGGCTCTAGACCCTTCCAGAGCTGAGATATCGAAATTCTAAATTTCGACCCGAAAAAAAAAAACGACAATGTTACCCCTTTCGTTTTTTTTTTCATTTTTGGGCGAAAAATTAAGTTTCTCCAATCTTCTCAAAACTCTGGATTATGATAGAGTGCTGTGAGACTTTGAGCTGAGTGCAAAAATGGAGGCTCTAGACCCTTCCAGAGCTGAGATATCGAAATTCTAAATTTCGACCCGAAAAAAAAAACGACAGTGTTACCCCTTTCGTTGTTTTTCATTTTTGGGCGAAAAATTAAGTTTCTCCAATCTTCTCAAAACTCTGGATTATGATAGAGGGCTGTGAGACTTTGACCTGAGTGCAAAAATGGAGGCTCTAGACCCTTCCAGAGCCGAGATATCGAAATTCAAAATTTCGACCCGAAAAAAAAAACCGACAGTGTTACCCCTTTCGTTTTTTTTTTTCATTTTTGGCCGAAAAATTAAGTTTCTCCAATCTTCTCAAAACTCTGGGTTATGATAGAGGGCTGTGAGACTTTGACCTGAGTGCAAAAATGGAGGCTCTAGACCCTTCCAGAGCTGAGATATCGAAATTCAAAATTTCGACCAGAAAAAAAAACGACAGTGTTACCCCTTTCGTTTTTTTCATTTTTGGGCGAAAAATTAAGTTTCTCCAATATTTTTAAAACTCTGGATTATGATAGAGGGCTGTGAGACTTTGACCTGAGTGCAAAAATGGAGGCTCTAGACCCTTCCAGAGCTGAGATATCGAAATTCAAAATTTCGACCCGAAAAAAAAAACGACAGTGTTACCCCTTTCGTTTTTTTCATTTTTGGGCGAAAAATTAAGTTTCTCCAATCTTCTCAAAACTCTGGATTATGATAGAGGGCTGTGAGACTTTGACCTGAGTGCAAAAATGGAGGCTCTAGACCCTTCCAGAGCTGAGATATCGAAACTCAAAGTTTCAACCAGAAAAAAAAACGACAGTGTTACCCCTTTCGTTTTTTTTTGGGGCGAAAAATTAAGTATCCCCAATCTTCTCAAAACTCTGGATTCTGATAGAGGGCCACGAGACTTAGACCTGAGTGCAAAAATGGAGGCTCTAAACCCTTCCAGAGCTGAGATATCGAAACTCAAAGTTTCAACCAGAAAAAAAAACGACAGTGTTACCCCTTACGTTTTTTTTGGGGGGGCGAAAAATTAAGTATCCCCAATCTTCTCAAAACTCTGGATTCTGATAGAGTGCCATGAGACTTAGACCTGAGTGCAAAAATGGAGGCTCTAGGCCCTTCCAGAGCTGAGATATCGAAACTCAAAATTTCAACCAGAAAAAAAAAAAGACAGTGTTACCCCTTACGTTTGTTTTTTTGGGGCGAAAAATTAAGTATCCCCAATCTTCTCAAAACTCTGGATTCTGATAGAGGGCCACGAGACTTAGACCTGAGTGCAAAAATGGAGGCTCTAAACCCTTCCAGAGCTGAGATATCGAAACTCAAAGTTTCAACCAGAAAAAAAAACGACAGTGTTACCCCTTACGTTTTTTTTGGGGGGGCGAAAAATTAAGTATACCCAATCTTCTCAAAACTCTGGATTCTGATAGAGGGCCATGAGACTTAGACCTGAGTGCAAAAATGGAGGCTCTAGACCCTTCCAGAGCTGAGATATCGAAACTCAAAATTTCGACCAGAAAAAAAAAACCCACAGTGTTACCCCTTACATTTTTTTTTTTGGGCGAAAAATTAAGTATCCCCAATCTTCTCAAAACTCTGGATTCTGATAGAGGGCCATGAGACTTAGACCTGAGTGCAAAAATTGAGGCTCTAGACCCTTCCAGAGCTGAGATATTGAAACTCAAAATTTCGACCAGAAAAAAAAACGACAGTGTTACCCCTTACATTTTTTTTTTGGGCGAAAAATTAAGTATCCCCAATCTTCTCAAAACTCTGGATTCTGATAGAGGGCCACGAGACTTAGACCTGGGAGCAAAAATGGAGGCTCTAGACCCTTCCAGAGCTGAAATATCAAAACTCAAAATTTCGACTAGAAAAAAAAACGACAGTGTTACCCCTTACGTTTTTTTTTGGGGCGAAAAATTAAGTATCCCCAATCTTCTTAAAACTCTGGATTATGATAGAGGGCTGTGAGACTTTGACCTGAGTGCAAAAATGGAGGCTCTAGACCCTTCCAGAGCTGAGATATCGAAATTCAAAATTTCGACCCGAAAAAAAAAACGACAGTGTTACCCCTTTCGTTTTTTTTGGGGGCGAAAAATTAAGTATCCCCAATCTTCTCAAAACTCTGGATTCTGATAGAGGGCCACGAGACTTAGACCTGAGTGCAAAAATGGAGGCTCTAAACCCTTCCAGAGCTGAGATATCGAAACTCAAAGTTTCAACCAGAAAAAAAAACGACAGTGTTACCCCTTACGTTTTTTTTGGGGGGGCGAAAAATTAAGTATCCCCAATCTTCTCAAAACTCTGGATTCTGATAGAGTGCCATGAGACTTAGACCTGAGTGCAAAAATGGAGGCTCTAGACCCTTCCAGAGCTGAGATATTGAGATACCACGAAGCATTTATGCCATTATACATTTTTTTTTTTTTTTTTTGCAGGCTGTATGATGCATATAGTTTTCAGATGATCCCTGTGTTGGGTGAAGTGATCGCCGGAGACTGGAAATCATATCAATATTTGGTGGAAAGCATCCGAAAGTTCCCAGACCAGGTAACAAAAAAACTAAATCCACATTTCTTAGTGATACAACTATTTAATAGGCATAGGAGACATGGCACAATAAAAGTTTAAAGACTTTTTCGTGAAAGTGCTATAATTTCCTTGTAGCTTTTGATCCAAATGTCTTTCTTCATTTTGCCTAAAATAAACCCGTTTTGAGTCTTGAAATTTAAGAACTTTAAAGGGTGTTTCATCAACATTTTAATTTATTCTTCTTCATGTGAAAACCACACTGAAATGTTGTCCATGCTAGGGATGTACCCGAAGCCCAAATTGTTTGAAAATTAGGAATTCTACGAAGCCCCAATAGGAGCATGGTGATGGAAAAAAAAAATATTTGAATGTTTTCGCAATTATATGGTTGGGTATTTATATTGCATATAATTTACAGGCATCAGGAAGCCGTTATCAATGTCTGGTGTATTGAAATCGCTTTTGAACGCGTGCTTGCTATTTACTATCCGAATTCAGATTTAGCCTTCGGGGACATCCTTAGTCCTTGCCTTTTATTTTATTTTTGCAGCTTTTCAAATGCAAACTTTTAAGAGATTTCTCAATGCTAAAATATCCTGGACACTCAAAAGTTGTACAATATTGTAAATAACATTTGACCTATGATAATCTAAGCAAAGAGTGAATTGAAGCATTTTAGTATTTGTGTGAAAACTAATAAAATATGTTGTGAGAAACCTTTATCATACTATATGTCTTCCACAGGAAACATTCAAGGAAATGATCGAGGATGCTGGCTTCTTGCGTGTCCAGTATTTTAACCTGACAGGAGGAATCGTTGCCATTCATTCAGGATTCAAGCTGTGAGTGACTGTCTACCACATATAGACATGAGTATAGCTTTCTCTCCAAATGAACTCTGACAAGAAAGAGTGCAGTTCTACAAACAATGGGACGACAGGAAAGTCAGAACACTTGTGCAACAGGCAATGGCTCTTAGGAAACTCAGCATGAAAAGACCTTTGTTCATTGATTTATGCTGTTGGTATATTAAACACATTTCACCCTTTGAAGTGAAAATGGAAGAGATTAAAATGTTGTGGGTTTGAGTGATATGTTTGCCTGAGATATTGAAAATGTTAAATGTGAGCACTATTTTTATTTGTACAAGCTGGACAGTGCGTTTGGTTTTTGGTCATTTGGAAGCACATGCTGACCCAATAAAAAAAGAAAAATGTGTTTTATTTTTTCCCATTGCACAATGTAAGTTTAATAATAAACACTCCCAATGAATTACCCATCATTCATATAATGCGGTGTGAGTTCTACCTCTGGACTCAATCAAATCCACACACTTTTTATTAGCGGAACTGGTCCATAACATGAACAACATCCACGTGAGGTGTTGTGCTTGGCGAAAATGAAACAGTCAATTGTGTTTTTACTTTAATAAAACCATATATTTTTTTAAAGATCTTTGTACACTTTGTTACAAAACTGTACCAAAATTTTTAAATCAGTTTTTGGTCAGAGAATATTTAATCGTCTTGTGTGCAATTACCATGTATTTACAAAGTCTCTTATTAGTGATCTCAAGAAAAAAGAAAAGAACCTCACAGACACTCTGAACATAAGACATGGCTTAAAGATAAATATATTAGTCAATAAATATTCAGAGAACATATTTCCATTTATGAAATGCTATACAGATACAGAAATATACACAGATCAAACTCTAACCTTTAACATTTGTAAAATGATAATGGAGAAAATAATTATATCTTTAAAAAAAAATTTAAAAATATTAATTTTTGTACACATTTTCTTTTATACAATCTTAAGTGCTACAAACAATACGAAATATTAAATAGTGACTTAAGTACCCAGAAAAAATGCTATATTTGCAGTACATATTTCTATGCAAGGCAAGAGTAGATTCTCATGTTACGGCACTGTTTTAGTCTATGTATAAATAAAGTTATTTTAAAATGACCGCCTGTGTAAGCTGTATGGGTACATTTCATAGAAACAGTATAAAATACTCTGTAAAAACAGAAAGGCATGATGATATGATGTATGTGTAAAGCATGAGTGCAATGTGTAGTTATTAAAGGTAATTATGCGCTTTTTGATACATATAAATATATACCACTGCATTCCAATCTCTTTAAACCATTATACTTTGGCGTCTTTCTGACAAACTGCAAGCTTAAAAAAAGAAGAAGAGCAACTTAGGGGTCAAACACTAGGCACCCTACACCCTAGAGTAGTCAGGTTCTAATTCAACCAGTGGTGTTTTGACTGTACCCTGGAGACAAACTAAACTTTGGTGTGATATACATGTAGCTCAGTAGTCTCCATTGACAATAATAAAAAAAAGAGGAATTGTTTTAATGGTCTATTTCTGTACTAAAAAGACAAAGGCCCTGAGAGAGGAAGAGAAAGAGGGAGATGTACATATTCAAGTCCGATTTTACACCTAGCCAAATTGACCTCAGCACCTGATGTGCACTCCCTCCACATGAAGTGTTCCATTTTGGTTTTTATTTCTCTAAATGAAATTATTTCGTTTACTGAGATGTACGTACATGCTGTATGACTTCTTACTGCTTGCATGCAATTCTGAATGTAAAAAGAGCATTCAAATGATCTTAGCGCTAATAACATGGAACTTAGGTATAATCTAAACTGTCATAAAAACGTAAAAGTTAGTCATATACATTTAGACATTATCCCTGGTCCTAGTCCAATCAAGAACAGTCCAATCAAGAACGCATTCATATAATGATGCTCTGTATGACTCACATGTGAAATTCAAATATAGCTGTTATTTAGCTTTGTACTTTTGCCTTCTATAACCATTGTGTTGATGTGACAGATTCTGAAGGCCACAGGAATGAACAAGATCAACACTGAAAAAAACAAAAAAAAACAATTGTAAAATCGTAATTCGAAAAGCAAACCATTTCTGATAAGTACACTCCAGAGTTTTGACAACACAACTATTTAAAAGTCGAACATTTATTGATTTTCAAGAGCCTGTGCTGGTTTAGGGTCTCCTATCAGAGCCCTGATCTGTCATAAGATGCTTTGCCACCCTCTTGTGTTTCAGAAACGCCAGTACACTGTGAGGGAAACAGTGCTGTCGCCTCTTCATCCTGAGGCTGCTGATAAACTTGACCTCTACATTGTCCTGAAGTGAAAAACAAGTCACAATTCTCCTCAGAAGTCCTCTCCTCCCTCTCTAGGTTAAGTCTAGGAGGGAGCAAGCATGTTTGTGGTTCTGGACCCAAGCCTAATTCACAGTCTGTATCCTCAGGAATTATGGGTATTCGCTGCGCTAGCTCACAGCAACCCTGACCCATGCATCCGTCACTGTCTGTCTGGGCATACTGTACGTTCACTGAACAGTCTTCAGCGTAATTACTAGCACTTCCTCTGTGTACAGTCATCTCTGTGTAAAAGCAGCACGGCAGTCCGTCATAGCTAACATGATCTGGGGACGGTAGCTGCTCGGTGCTAACGCTGTAAAAGTTCTGTGGGGAAGCCACCGCTTGAGACTCTGCGGCCCATCGGCAGCGTCCTCGGTCTTCTCCTTCCTTACCTTTACGTTCTAAGTTTAATTTAGGTACCTCAAAACAGCAGTTGCAAGCTACCCCTTGCTCTCCACAAGGCTTCACAGAGCTGTGGCTCCTTTCTGCCACAGAGCCCTCTAGGGGCCCGGCTGAGGTAGTGCTAGTAAGTTCCCTGGTTTCCACTGAAGAGTGGTTACTACAATTGGGCTCCAGGCTGCAGTTAGACAACTGGTCCCCAGAACTGTAACACGCTCCAACTGGAGGTTGTAGGCAGTCCATCATCCCTGATACTGGGGCCGAGGTGTCGTCAGCTGGAGGGGCGGCAGAAAACAGCGTCCCAGCCTCCCCAGCCGATCCCCGACACGGACTCTTACTTCTGTACACGTAGGGATCGTAATCACTGCTTAGCGAACTCCGGAACGTCGAACAGCTTCCATACACGCCCTGGTTGCTGACTTCCGTACAATCCAACATGGAGTCACTTGAGGAGCAGTGGCACTGACCCGAACTGCTGCTGCTGTCACTTCCAGGACAGTCCGCAAGGTACCCGCTACACACAGAGCGGTGCCCGTGGTAACAACTAAGTCCTGAGGTGCTTCCGGAGTCACCCAGACGAGAAGAGGAAGCCGGTGCCATGTGCACCACAGTAGGATACAAAAGTCCTGGCTGGAAGTGTCGACTGTGACCTTTGTGTAGTCCGTTACCAGGCTGCCCTTCAGGTTGTGGAAAGGTCAAGCCCTGAAAATAGTAGTGCTGGTACATGGTCTCGTACTGGGAAAAGCAGGCAGCACGAGAAAAGTTGCGTCCATGGAATTTGGGCCGCTTGAATGTATGGGTTTGTGGGTAAGCAGGGCCACGATGCTCCATGCCGCAATGGTGCGGGTTTAGTGTGTGGTCCAAATGGAGGGCAGGGTAACCCCGTATAAAGGAAGATTGCGAAGGATAGAGGCCCTGCTCAGGGTGCTGGTCCACTGTTAAAACAGTGATGGGGTTGCCATGGGGGTCCATGCTGGTCCGTGTAGGGTAGGCCGTCACTTGCCCAGCTCTGTGCACCCTTCCTGGATAATGAACAGGGAGGACAACTCTCTGCTGGCGGCTGTGGACTGGGTTTCCTGGATCCAGGCAAACGGCACCTGGGTTTCCCTTTTTTTGTTCTGGTAGAAAATAAAAATGCACAGTTAAAAAATTAACTGAATCAAGACCCATTACTAAGACATACTTGACAAGTTTATTAGCCGGTTTATGATGCTCACCAATAATGTTGTGCCTGCAGTGTGGACAAGTGTGGTGCTGAAGTAGCCAAGGGTCCACACATTTCTTGTGAAATCGGTGTGCACAAGGGATAACCCTCAACTCCTGCAAATGTGGAGGAGAAGATTAGGTCGGTCTTAACATTTTTTGTGGGCCTTCCAGTTATTGCAATGACATGAAGCTTCCTGAAATGCAATATTTGCAAACCCTCAAAAACAGACAACCATGGGCCTCAATTTTATGCTTTTACCAAGTCACAGAGCTGTTTTCATGCTTTAGATCAGGGGTGTCCAATTCTGCGTCTGGAGGGCCAATGTCCTGGGGTGCTTCTCAATACTAAAATTGTTACTTCGCTCCTCCGTCCTCTAGCCCCTGACCTGGAAAACCGATCAAACTCAGCCATTTTGAAGGACATTCAAATTCTCTAATTGCACCGCGAGGAGGAGAGGAATGAGGAGCGAGGAAGCTTCCTGAGGAGTCATTAGCGAGGATACACAGGTGTATCCTTCCCTCGCATCCTAAGGGAGAGGAGCTAAGAGGCGTGGAAAGGAAACAAGGATGCACAAACAAGAAATGAGAAGCACCCCTGGAGAATGTAACTTTAACCTGCATGAACACATTAGCCAGAAAGTTTCTAGTAATCTGGAAGACCTTGATTAGGTGTGCTTAATTAGGGCTGGAAGTAAACTTAAAAGGAAGGTGGCCCTCCAAAAGCAGAATTTGACACCCCTGCTTTAGAAGCAAAAATACCACATTGTGCATGTGAACTGCAGATGGCGCCAGTGCTCAAGATGCTAACATTCTCAATCCCTTTCGAAGAGATGAACTCCTGTGCTTTCAGACAGAAAGCCTAACCTCTCAGATCTCACCCACAGAAGTCATTCTCTGTCCCCAAGCATGACTCATCTCCCCTCCCTCTGCCTTTCCGCCCCGCTTTTGTTGCTTTTCTTAATCATCACAGACAAAACCCTTTGATGCCATTGAGCCTTTTATATCACCACTTCCTCTGTGCATCTAAGACGACTTGATTTCTTTGTTGTGTGCTTTTATTTTTTTGCATGACACAACCACAAAGGCGAATAAAAAAAAAAAGTCACCAGCGTTAGTCTTCATATATTTTGACACAAAAGAAGCACAGGGAGGCCAAAACATTGAACATTATCAAGAACCTCAAAAAGGTCCATTGCCGAATAAACCAAATTTCCAGGGTCATGCAATAGTGGTTTGCCATTTTCCTTTAATCTGTTTGCCTGTAATTTGGTTTTGGAATAGATTTTAGAGAACTGACAGACCAATGGAGGAAATTTGGCCAGTGTGCAACACCTTTTTAAAGTCTTTTTATTTCCTACAAGCTTTTGAACATTTATGAAGATAATTACCTCGCCATCGATGTATTTCTCAAGGCATATGGCACAGTCTGATGTGGAACTACTGCTCACGGAGTCTGATGCTCCACAGCTGGCCTCACGTTGACCCTTGATCTTAGCCTTGAACTTGCGTGTTTCCATCTTTTCCAGGGCCTGAATAGCCATCCGGTTCATGGAACTCTGACAGGTGGGGAAACAATTATGTACAGAAGGCATGTCAGGAATGGCATGAAACGAACTTCTTTAAATTGTACATTGACATGAAACGAGACATCTTTTTGAGAATGACGATGAGGTCAAAATTTAGACTTCAAATTGAATTGTTACAGTGTAATCACAAATATGTATCAAACTGCATTGCGGAGCCTCACCTGGCTGCGTCTTTGCTTGAGCTTGATCTTGATGAGGAGGATGAGGCAGACCAGAGACACCACAACGAAGAACGCCAGGAAGATTCCCATATCAAAATACTCTGTGGGCTGTTGTAGACGACAACAGGAAAATGTCAGAACGTTTTACAGATAAGGTGTACCCAAAAAAGATTACATACACAAAATAATTACGAACTTTTTAAAATACAACTTTCTTTGTGGGACACTCGTGTGATAACAGCCAAACACAACCTGCCCTAAGAGATTCATTTTTAGACTTAACCTTTTTAAAAAGTTTTATTACACTCTATGGAATACTTTATTCTGATTGGTCATCCAGCGTTAAGTTATTTCCCGAACCTAACCTTTATCACCCAGCGCTGTCCAGTGGTGGAATGTACTTTACTTAAGTAGAATAAATAGCGCATACTTTTTACTTTTACTTCATTACATTTTGCAGCAATTATTATACTTTCTACTCCACTACATTTCTACAACTTATGTTACATTTTCATTACATTTTCTGATCAGTTTTTTCCCTGCCAAAACGTAATCTGGCCGTCCGTCCGTGTCACCTTTGTCTCACCAGTGACGTTTGGTTGCCATAGAGCCTCCATTTTTGCACTCAGGTCTAAGTCCCATGACCCTCTAGACCCTTCCAGTCGAAATTTTGAGTTTCTCTGGGCCATGGGACTTGGACCTGAGTGCAAAAATGGAGGCTCTAGACCCTTCCAGAGCTGAGATATTGAGATACCACGTAACATGTATGCCATTATAAATATCTCAATATCTCAGCTCTGGAAGGGTCTAGAGCCTCTATTTTTGCACTCAGGTCTAAGTGCCATGGCCCTCTATCAGAATCCAGAGTTTCAAGAAGATTGGAGAAACTTATTTTTTCGCACAAAAAAAAAAAACGACAGGGGTAACACTCGTTTTATTTTTTGGTCGAAATTTTGAGTTTCTTTGATCTTCTTGAAACTCTGGATTCTGATAGAGGGCCATGGGACTTAGACCTGAGTGCAAAAATGGAGGCTCTAGACCCTTCCAGAGCTGAGATATTGAGATACCACGTAACATTTATGCCATTATAAATATCTCAATATCTCCGTTCTCGAAGGGTCTAGAGCCTCCATTTTTGCACTCAGGTCTAAGTCCCATGGCCCTCTACCAGAATCCAGAGTTTCAAGAAGATTGGAGAAACTTATTTTTTCACAAAAAAAAAAAACGACAGGGGTAACACTGTCGTTTTTTTTTTGGTCGAAATTTTGAGTTTCTTTGATCTTCTTGAAACTCTGGATTCTGATAGAGGGCCATGGGACTTAGACCTGAGTGCAAAAATGGAGGCTCTAGATATATCAACCCGGTCACACTAAATGCATCTCGCACGCAGTGTGTTCATAGTGCAATTTATTCACGAAAATTAGTTTTTACATGCATAGGAAACGCACTGTGTGTAATATACGTTTGGTTAGGATTATGGCAAGCCAAGAGGTTCAGAATTACACCATAAATTAATCGTGTTTACTGCCATAGTTATTAACATATAGTAAGGATAAGCATGATGTGTATATTGCCTAATTGCAAGCTTGTTTCAGAAATGGTGACATTTTTTTTCCATCATTATTGAACATCATTATAGGAGTATTAGGTTGAATGAGTTAGAATTAAATAATTTATTAATCATTAGAAAATAGACATTAAGAAAATAAATTATGCAAGTACTTTTACTTTTAATACTTAAAGTACATTTAAAATCAGGTACTTTTTACTTAAGTATGTTTGTCATTGTGTTACTTCTACTTTTACTAAAGTAAACATTTATCTGGTTATTTGTACTTTTACTTAAGTACTGAGATTCAGTACTTCCTCCACCACTGGCGCTGTCACATCTTTTTTGTAGTGTGTTGCAGCCATGAATATCAAAATATGTTTATATTTACAAAATACAAACTTTTCTTTGTACTTTTGTCAGTTAAAAAAAGGTTCAAGAGAATTAACATATCACAGATTGTGAATTTTTATTGCATTTTACAAAATGTCCCAACTTTTCTGGAAATGGGGTTGTAGATAAACTTTGTGACCCATAAAGTTCCTACTATAACTAACATACAAATCAATATCAAAAGTGTGAACTCTCACCCTTGGTGGTCTATGTTGGATTCTGGCTCGTGCAACTTTTTGCTTATTGACTATGTTCATCAGTTTAACAGCATCTGCTCCTTTGACATAGACCACCGGCCTCTTTAAGGGGTCCTCTGAAACTTGGTTCAACTAGAGAAAATAATGAGAGAAAAGACAGTCAGAACTTGAAAGAGAGATTTCAAGCACGCCAGACCACTTAACAATTAAACGATACAGATATTTTGAGTAAAAACTCTCAAAAGCATTGCTATGGCTAAGATGCACTTAGAAAAATACATGTAATTATTTTAATGAATAACGTTTCAAATCATTATTCAATCTGCCCAATCTACATGAACTCGGTTGCCAGGGAAAAGCTCTCCCCGACAACATACACCCATGTGAAAAAGCAACCTATAGAGTCCAGACATGGAAACTGTGGTTGGCCTTTCTCTTCTATAGAAGGGGAAAGTAGCAGTAAACCAATTGCATGTTGCAAATGTGGATGCTCAATTTAGCCTTGTAGCTCCCTCAGACTACAGCTCCAGTCTGTAATTTGAAAAACCTGAGGGAAATACCAGGGATATTCAAGCCTCTATTTCTCCCTCTGTCGTCATGTCTCTCATTTGAAAAATGGGAAGCTGAAAGATAGTCATTTAAGCGTTCTTTCCCCCCTCTTATTTTTCAGGTCTGTTGGGTTTTCATTCAAGAAAAGATGCACAGACTCGGGGAAAGCCTTCCGTTTCAAACAACGAGTTCTCCATGTTTACACATTACAACGCGACAGAAATACAGGCCCTAACGGCACACATACATCGTAGAGACGTCTTTGCCGTTTTATCTTGACGATTTACAGCATTCGCTTATCTCCAATACACTTCTAAGGTGTTTTTTCTTTGGAATCTGTTTTCTAAAGATATTTATTTACTACTGTTACTGTTTGGAAAACCTGTCACACATTCAGTAATCATCAGACAAAAATCAGATCACTTAAAGTAATAGCATACATTTTTCAGGTGAGGCATCACAGACGTCTTTGGCAATGTACATTTGCTTACTTGGGGAGAAAAGGGAGAGAGAAAGAAAGAGAGAGAGAGAGAGAGAGAGAGAAATGAATAAGGACAGAACTAGGTTAGGATCTGGGGTAGGGAACTAGGGTAGGATCTTAGCAGGTGATGATGAAAGCTTTTCCCTTAATGCTTCGCCCCGTGATTAAAACTCTCCTCGTCCTCCCCAAAGCCTTGAGGCTTTAAACTGTAATCTGTGCAACCGAGGAAGCCGAATGAGTCTGGACAGAGGTGCTGGCACTGGAATGTACTGCGCTGACTCTTTTCATGTGGTCTACACAGAAGCTCTTTTATCTCGTCTGTACACCGTTTACAACTGAACGAGGGAGAGGGGGGAAAAAAAGCAAGTCTGGGCCTGGTTTGGAAGAGAAAAATACCACAGTGAAAGAGAGGCGAGTGGAAAAAAAGACCCTTGCTCTCTCAAAAGCAGAGACAAAGAAAGGGACTTCCGCAGATCAGCCTTTTCCACAGTCAGTGCTGAGAATAGGTGGTGATTCCATTAAGTAAATGGAAATAAAGTGGTAGTGGACAACACGCTTCTTTCAATTACCACCGAATATTTTTAACTACATTTGCATTTCTTAAAGAAAATACCAATACATTCCATCCGATTCGGTACTAGAATTACTAGAATTAATAAGTTGTAAACAGTATGCCAAATATGCCTTAAAATAATATAAACTATTAATGAGTGTAATTTAGCATGTAGCGTGAGTATGCAAACTGGGACGTAACCACCAATTGAAGGCAATTTCATTAACAAACCACATTATAAACCGATGACATCTTTAAACACTAAATGGGAGTATTGAAGTTCAAAATGTGAGGTTTTAAACCTTCAAACTTGATTTAAGTATAAAGTAGAAAGTGGAATATATATGGGCTGTCAAACGATAAATCGCATCCAAAATAAAAGTTTGTGTTTACATAATATATATGGGTGCACTGTGTAATTATTTTGCGTGTATATATATACAGTATATATATATATATATATATATATATATATATATATATATACACACACACACATACATATACACACACACATATATATATATATATATATTAGGGCTGTGCAAAAATTAATTGCGATTAATCGCATCCAAAATAAAAGTCTGTGTTTACATAATATATTTGTGTGTGCTGTATATAATTATTTTGTATATATAAATACAAACACATGCATGTATATATTTAAGAAAATGTTTTATTCATAAATAAAATATTTATATTTATATAATATAGATTATGTATTTATATATATATACAGAATTTAAGCGCAAATAATTCTTAAATATATACATGCATGCATATGTATTTATATATACAAAATAATTATATACAGCACACACAAATATATTATGTAAACACAGACTTTTATTTTGGATGCGATTAATCGGAATTAATTTTTGCACAGCCCTAATATATATATATATATATATATATATATATATATATATATATATATATATATGTATACAAATATATATATACACATATATATACACATATACATACACACACATATATATATATATATATATACACACACACACACACACACACATGCATGTATATTTAAGAAAATATATTATTTATATATAAAATAATTATACTTATATATAATATAAATTGTATATGAATCTATATGCAGTATATACATGAAAATATTTCTTAAATATATACAAGTATGTGTGTGTATTTATATATATATATATATATATAAAATAATTTATACACAGTGCACCCACATATATTATGTAAACAAAAACGTTTATTTTGGATGCGATTAATAACGTTTAATCATTTGACGGACCTAATATATATATATATATATATATATATATATACACACATACACACTATATAGCACTACAAAGGATAAGTTTACGCGCCACTGATGTACTAAAAATCACGGATCCACGAAAATGCCAAAAAAACACTGCATTATGCTGCCTAACCAGTAGTTGGCGATGTCACTTTGTGGGGAACAATATGCGCCTAAAGCCTGAACACAAAATACGCTTTTACTTACACTTTCGCCAAAACGAATAAAACGTTGGCCATTTTTAGTTGATAATGGTGTCGTATAAATGGCCCTGAAGGCTGAAATTATCTATAAAAACTTGTTAGAACTAACCAAATATATAGTGTCTTTATACACCCATTTACAATAATGGATCCAATTAATATTAATGTTTTTCATACATTATACATGCAATGAACAGGTGTTTTTCTAGAAAATGCTAATAAAACCGGATGTATTCCTGAAATAAGATCAAAATTGGCTAAACTAATCATGACATTCAGCACTGATGTTACACACACTCACCTGGTCGATGGCATCTGGATTTTCAGAGACGTCAAAGATGACAGCTGTGGCCCCTCTCTGAACGGCTCTCTTCGCCTGTGAGGACGGTGACAAACAAACAAAAATTATTCTTCTATACTTAAAGGGACAAAATCCTCTAAAACTGACAATGCAGTGCTGAAAGAAAACAGTGGAAAAAGAATAAAGCATTGCAAATTACCAGTGTTATTTTGATATTTGGTATATACAGAGTAATTTTATAATGTGCTTTTTTTTTTTACATTTCGTATTTTTTAATTCAAAAGTTACTTACTAAACTAATGTTAAGATTTATTTAAATTACTTATAATAGTTTTAGTTTTCATTTGAGTTAACTATAACAACACTGGTAATTACTGCATTTATAGGAAAAGACAACAATTCAAAATACAAGAAACCGTAAGACCGCAAACCCCAAATGCTTAAAGTGGGAGCAAAAGTAGGCTCCACATCAAAGTTTTTCTTCATTTAAAAGATTTGGATTCATATAAAAGACACACTGCAGTAATGTGACTCTGTTCTTGAGGCTTAAGTAAATATTTCCACACCACGTTAAACGCTCTACCTGTTTCTCTCCCAGCCAATAGAGGTCGCTCTTACACTTCAGCTAGAGGGCACACATGACTCAGTGTGCAGAACAAGTACTTTGTGATGGTTACAGTGGTTTTCTGTACATAACTACAGTTCAAATCTTTGATCAATGCATTTAGTCGTGCTTTCATTGCTTCATTTGTCCACCATTTTATTGCCATCTTGATGTCCATTGTTTTATTATTTAGAATAGATAATCAACATCACATAGCCAGAATCGCATTTTGTTTACACACTGACGGCTGGGTATGTTCCAACTTCACTCATGCAAAAGAGAAAAGAACAGGCTGAAAAATAAAGAGATCAAAGCGACAATGTGCAGCTCTATAACTGTTATCAGAGTAGCAAAGAGATGGCACTTTTCCAAGCCCAAGGCATTCTGGGTACTATGAGAGAAAGCATGGCCTCTCCACACACAGCCTGTGTGCTTATTCATGTCTGTGAGAGTGTGTGTGTGGAAGAGAAATTGCCAGTGACTGCTTAACAAAAACAATACACTGTTCATTTACGTCAAAGTGATTTAGCTGAAAGTCTCACGTAAGAGGCCTGAATGAGAAAGTTGGTTTAGGTTGGGATTTCGTAGCTAAAGACATTAGTAATTCAAATACACGTTCATTAACATCAAGCGGTACATTGGATAGATAGATGGATAGATTGATAGATCGATGGATGGCTGGAAGTTGACATATTAACCATGTCATTTTGTATTTTGACGTCTACCACAAAATGATGGGTCTGGTGATGTGGTCAGCTGATCTTCTTGATAAATAGTAAGTCCAAATAGAATAAAACATTGGAAAATCGTTAAAAATGTTGGAGCCAACACTCATTATCAAATGCATATTTCAACACGAGACTCCCACAGGAAAATCACAGTGAAACCGAATCCCATTCTGACTACTGTTAAAGCTTGAGCAAGAAGAACAAAAACAACCCAGAGAAAACTCCTGGGACTGCAGTCATACAGCACTGAAGGGTTGGGTGAGAGGTTATGCAGCAATATTACCAAACGCAAATTTAAAATCAAAGGAAAAAGCTAACATTTTGCATATTGACTGATTGAATCCATTCTCCCATCTCCCCATCATTTTGGAAAAAGCAAGCAATTTCAGGAGAGAATTGGAGGAAAAGTATAAAAGAGCTTATCTCTTACACAATATTAGTCTTTATTCAATTTTGCAACATTTTATTATTCCCGGTCTTTCATTTCATTTAAAAGTGAACATGCTCAGTAAACATCGTGATGAGAAAGACATGAGAGAATCCAAAGGAATTAATTTGACGCTGGATGAGGGAACACCTCGAGAGATGAAAACCAAGTGGAAGTTAATGACTGTTTATGTCTTGGCAACGTTTAGATACATACTACCATTTAGCTGATTGACTGATCCAAAGGAATGCGGAAACAGACTGAACTCTCTCGCTCTACCTTGTTTGCTACACATCAATGTGCTTCGAACGGTTCAGCTGTGTTTCGGCTCTTTTGAAGAAGGCAATTTCAGTTAATTATTAATAGTGCTTGATAAAAGATCTTTAGGAGTAAAATGATGGGTTGGAGAGGGGGTGGTGGTTGACTGAAAGAACAATAGAGAGAGAGAGAGAGCCTGGTGGAACAGGCCAGAAGAAATAGACATCTAATTTGAGCAAGCACTGCAATGCCCAACAACAGCAGCAAGAAATCTTCTTAAGACCACTATGCAACCTCCCCCCCACACGCACACCTTGTTCAGGTGTCCTGCAAACAATGGCCACCAGCTACTTTGAAACTGTAGCTACACCACCTACTAACAAAAAGTAGCTAACTACATTAAAGCTACTTAAGGGGGATACAAAATCTTTAAGTATAATAATATCTGAAACATAATATACAATTTGATAACCAGAGTCATACAGTATTTATTCTTGCGCATTAGACTAAAAATCATATAATAAATCAATATGAAAAGATTACACAGCACAATTTCCGAATTACCATGGGAACCGTGGAATGCAAAATGTCAGTTAGGATAACATTTTTGTGTTCCAGAATACATTTACATTAAATGCAAATAATTTGTTATAATCGAGAAAATTTTAAAATACTGTGCAGGGATTTAAGCCTGAAATAAGTGAATTTGCATGGAACCATCCAAACAAACACTGTAAAAAAATATTTTCAAGATTTGTCATCACAACATTTTTCCTTTTGTCAAATCAACTTAAATAATGTATTTAGTTCAGATAACTTATTATTTTGAGTTTCTGATGATTAAATCAATCTCCTTCATTGTATTAACTCACTTTTTCCATTTCAATCAACTTAATTTTAAGGTAACCAGGTTACTTCATTTTTTTAAAGGTTTTTTTTTTACAGTGTAGAAATAATTGGGTAGTAGACATTATGACTGGATTCCGTACACATTTTCAGCATTGCAGAAATCATAGAGTCCTAAGGAAGGTACTATAACTGTACCTTTACAATAGTAAAAATAAATGTAATATTGGATGCAAAATATGTAATCGCAATGAACTTATGATTGCTAGAAAGCACCACATCGACCGGTGCAATAGTGACTGTGATATACAGGTGGGCTACAATCAATTTATAGACCCTTGAAGCAATCATCGCTCCGATTTTATGCAATTTTTTCTCTCGCTTTCTCCTCCTCGCCCCTTTTTATATTTAAGCAGTCCTACACACTCACTGCATTGCTATAATTAAAGTAATTAAGTCTTCAGAAAGCAAAGCTCTGCCATTACACTGTAATTTCAGGTTGCCTTCTGGCCGTTGGGATTCCTCAAAGATAAAGGCATACTTTTCCTCATTTAGAGTTTACTTGCATGTGGTGGGACTTAAAAAAAAAAAAGATCACCCTATATTTTCTCTGAGAGTGCTAAGACATTACTTAGGCAAGTCCTAGATTCTTGAAGGGAAAAGGTAAAATGCTAAGAAAAAAAAAAAAAAAGAAGCCTCTTCACTACTTGGGTTTGCCTGGGCTACACTTAACACGAAAATCCAAACAACACACTTAGCTTAAGTTTACACTGAGGTCCTTACTAGAACCACAGCACTTAACGCTAAATAGACACAGGCTACAGCTGCTCTTATCCTGTCATTTTTTTTTAGGTTATATTTCTGCTGTTGACTTGTGTCAGTGCACAGGTTGAAAAGCCAAAGTGGAAAATAAGAATGTACATCCAATTTACCTAAAAATGCTCGGAAGACACCCACAAAATCCTTTATTGACTACATGAGGTTACTTTCCTTACAAACAAAACTACCTAGTTGCAGTACACTCTTAAAAAATCAAGGTTTCAAAAGGTGGTGTTCACAGTGATGCCATAGAAGAACCATTTTCATAATGTGAAAAACATTTGAATAAACTTTTTCCACTATAAAAAATCTTTTGTGGAATGTTAAACGTTCGATGAATGCTAAAGGTTCAACATGTAACAATATATGTGAAATGTCTGGATCTGGGATTTGGGCTTTTCCAATCACTGCTACGCTGATGACACACAACTCTACCTCATTCCAGCCCGATGATCCAACGGTAGCTGCTCGTATCTCAGCCTGGTGCCTGACAGACATTACTGGCTGGATGAAGGACCACCACCTTCAACTAAACCTTGCGAAGACAGAGCTACTTGTCATCCCGGCCAACCCAAATCTTCATCACAACTTCTTCATTCAGCTAGGCTCGTCATCCATAACTCAAGGTCAGCCAGGAACCTTGGAATTGTAATTGATGATCAACTGAACTTCACAGACCAGCCGAGGACCAAACGAGCCGAAGAGATCACACGTCACTCCTCTCCTCACAAAATTGCACCGGTTTCCATTTGCCACTCACATAAAATTCAAGTGAGACGTTTGCCTATAGAACAACCACTGGCTCTGCTCCCTTTTACAACTCATTATGTGTCATCCAGAAACTTGTGCTCTGCAAGTGAACGTCGTCTTGTGGTGCCATCTCAAAGAGGCACAAAATCTCTTTCTCAAAGTCTTTACCATGACTGTTCCCTGCTGGTGGAATGATCTGCCAAACTCAACCAGAGCTGGTGAGTCCATAGCTACTTTCAAGAAACGGCTAATGACGCATCTTTTTCGGGAGTATTTGATCCAGTAATACAAAAATTTTTTCTTCTATTTATATAAACTTTTTTTAATTTATTGCATTAGATTAAACTGAGAAGGGTCATAGCACTTGCATATTGCTGTCCTACTGTTAGTTTAACTGCTTCTATTGTTCTCATTTGTAAGTCAATTTTGATAAAACTGCTAAATGTAAATATGCCCCCCAAAAAAACTATTTTTAAGTATCTACATAAAAAAAATCTTAAAAAATAAAACCGTAAGCATACATTTTAATATCACTGAGATAAAGTACAACTTACTGAAATTATATACAATACATATAGTTAAGGAGTAAAAAAATACTTTACACCACTGCAAAAAGTACTATAGTAATAATGTGTTAAAGTAGTTATCTCATGGTATTGCATTCAGATCGATCACTAAATTGTTCTATAATACATTACTCCAAAGTAGAGAATACCATGGAATTATCATTACACGTGTAAAAAAAGAAAAAAAAAAGAAAAGAAAAATCTTTGTTAATTACTGATGTACCATTTACTTTCTCCATACTGCAACTGCAACTTCACAGAAAATGCATAAATGCGTCACACAACTAGCTAACCCTTAACTAGAACACACACTTACACTTATGGTTTAATATTTGTCTAATGCATTAAGCAATAACAGCGACATTATACAGCAACCATGAGTACAGCGTGTTGCCATTTAAAACTATTTTTATGGGTGAAACATTTTTTATGAAGCTTGTAAAAGTCAAGTAGTTACACAAATCACAGTACAAACCTAGTGCTAAATTAAACTTCCTTTGTCTCAGCAGCTCTGCCTGGAAGTACTTATACAATTGTTCAAGACAAACAAAAGGCATTTGGACAGAAAAATAACTCAATGTTCAGTTTTAGATTTGACTTCATTATAATTTAGGTTTTCCCATTTATTCATTTACATTAACAGTTCGTTAAAGTTATAAACATGCACTATAATTCAATTTCTTTATTCTCTTCTTTATTTAAAATAATTAGTTTATATTTTTACTTTATTTTCAGCATCATTATTCCAGTCTTCACTCTCACATGATCCTTCAGAAATCATAATATGTTCATTTGCTGCTCAAGAGACACTATTGTGAACCATATGCAACTGTAAAAAGTGTCAACATGCAAATCTTAAAAGGTCAGCAAATACGAATTTTCTATATGGAATAAAATGTATGCAACTTTTATTCACAAGGACCCTTGATTATCACTGAAAAAGTCATATAACTATTTAAACTGCTCACTAAACTAGCTTTGACATGACTGAACTACTGGAAACAGATGGAGACCTCACTAAATTGACATTTAGAGTAGAGCATTCTCTCTAAAGATAAGAGGTAAATTGGTCTTAGTAACATGCCTTCTTCACATAGTGAATGGTTATTTACTGAAAAACAGGTCTTGATTTTGGCCCGGTCTGTGGACGCAGCGACCTAACTGAGATGCCAGTCTCATTGGAGGCCCCTGTTAAGTAGTGCAGAACTAATATAGGATAATTTGAGGGAAGGCACCAGAAGACCCTGGACTACAGGTCACCTTCTTGTTCAGACCTGTTCTGAGTTCAGTTTCATGCTGTAAGCGATAACAGTTTGAAGGACTAAAAAAAATATGGCTAGGTTCAGGTAAGTGGTACAGATTAGGCTAAATAATCTTATAATGACATAATGCTTTTTCACAGCTAATTAGCAAAGTTTTATGAAGTTGTTTCACAGAGGGAACATTCACCTGTTAATTAGCCAACTTTAAGGGTGTGCTGCTTATAAAATGCACAGGCTTGCCATTCATTTGATTTACGGCTAGTTTGACGCACTGGATTATCAATTCAAAAATAAATCCTAATTCATTTTCTCCCAGCGAAAAGCACTGGTTTCGTCAAATCACCATACCATCAACCTTTTTTCTTTCCAGTCAGTCTTTCACTTTCCCTCCCCTAACAAAATCTCTCATCATTTCCAGCTCCTGTTGCATAACCAGAAAATACACTTGCATTTGTGTGTGTTTGTGTGTGTGTGTGTCCTATCAAAGGGACTGACTCTGTCACGAGGCAAATATGAGGCCCTGCAACTGTGCAGCCAAAGAATAACTCACAGGACAGAAAGACTGGTGTTCCATGTTTCCTGCAACTCACAAATAACATATACAGCGTAAATATAGTATATTTCTAAATATAAACATGACAATATATATGAAGAGTTCAGATGCAAAAGCCTCTAAGTGCCATTTGAAACTTTCTTCTAAAATTATCATTTTTATCAAGCTTGTATATTTAAGTTCAGTAATTTCACTTAAATGGCAATGAAGATTACCTATTAATTGTCATTTAAGTGAAATTACTGAACTTAAATATACAAGCTTGATAAAAATGGTCATTTTAGAAGAAAATGTCAAATGGCATTTAGAGGCTTTTGCATCTGAACTCTTCATATATAAAAGCCCAAGTTTAGACAGACAGACAACCAAGAAGCATTTTCCCCCACAAAACGGTAGTTGTATGGTAAAGTGTGCCGAATGCGTTGGGATACGTTGCGTCAGTGGCCAGTGGCATTCTACACTACTTACTAGCCCATTGAATTGGTTTTAAACAATCTTTTCCTGCATCTAAAACTCCATATTAGCTCTTGTGGATGTGAATTTCTTCTCATTCAATCAAATGGTGTTGATTTGGAAGAACTAAATGTTCCACTTCCACTCCAGATGATGCTCACTAGATCTATCAGAGGCGCCTCGATGACAAGAAACAATGACGGGGAGGCTGGTGATGTCATCTGACATTTTGTGGGAGAATCTCTGTTCATTACTTCATCATTAATAGAATGAACTCCAGCTTTGGTTCCCAGCTATGCCAGCAACTTCCTGAGGGGTCGTAAAATTGCCCTCTTCTCCATTTATCATTCTCAAGGCTCCCCGCCCCTCCTCCTCTTTCCTTTCCCTGCACTCAACGATCAGTCAAAAAAAACACAGCCATTAATTTAGAGCCCATCGGCTTCCCGCTAACTCTGGTGACTGCAAACCCTGCGCCTCAGGATGGACAACCGCTAATTAAATTTCCCCCTCATTTTTTTTTTGCTTTCCTCTCGCTCTCTATTTGGGTGTATGTTTTGTTTTTATACCGGTTTTCCAGTCTTAACCATGCACAGGAAAAGTAAACAATCCTGTCTTTGCGATCTCCTCTCAATACCAAATTGGTAAGTGAGGTATGTTGCGAGAGTTTTGCAAAAAGTCAATGTGAATTACTGTTTTTTAACCAATTGTACTTGCATAATCTGAACAATTTCTGAGTAAACAAGAGAGTCACCAATAAATAATGTCTGATGTTTTTTTATATCCATTATTGAACTGATTGAATTATAAAAAATGAATTCGGCCAGACTGAATGATAGTCTCCTAAAACAATGCCTAAGTAACTATTTGGCTATTTGTTAAAGTGATAGTTCACTTTGAAAGTAATTTTTGATATGTTTTAGCTTACCTCAAGGGCATCCAAGATGTAGGTGTCTTTGTTTCCACAGTATTTTTAATTTTGATTTTTTTAGGTCACCGTTCTTGTCTGTCAGTCATATAATAGAGGTATATGGGGTCCAACTCATAGAGCATGCACAGAGAAGCGCAAATTAAACATGATTTAATGACTCGTAAATGTAAGTACACATTGATGGCCTAAGACACGAAACGAGCGGTTTGTGTGAGAAAACTAAGAGTATTAATATTGTTTTTACCTCATGTAACCACAGCCACGTCCAAGTGATCTGAGGGCGTGGACGCTTCTGTTTGAGCAAGCGCCGGAAGTGATATCTCGGACGTGTGGGTCACTCATTGTTTACACAGAGATTTCGAAAGTTTTACCTTTCACTGATCTAAACATATTTAGATATACAGGAAATCACAATGGAAGGCAAAGTTGAAATTTTTTCACAACCGCGCGAAACCCACTTTCGGTGCTTTCCAGCACTTGCATAGACTGAAGCGCCCGTGCCCTCAGATCACTTGAAGGTGGCTGTGGTTATAAGAGGTAAATACGATATAAATACTGTTCTTTTTCTCACACAAACCGCTCGTTTCATGTCTTAGGCCATCAATGTGTACTTACATTTACGAGTCATTAAATCATGTTTAATTTGGACTTCTCTGTGTATGCTCTTTGAGGTGGTGACCATAGACCTCCATTATATGACTGACAGACAAGAACGGTTTGGCCTAAACATATCAAAATTGAAACTACTGTGGTAACAGACACCTACATCTTGGATGCCCTTGAGGTAAGCTCAAACATATCAAAAAATAATTACAAAGTGAACTATCCCTTTAACCATCCAACCAATGTTGATTGTATGAACAGTAAATATTGTGCCGATACATTAAATTATTATTATTTGTAATAATATGTGAGATTATGAATTATTCACAATAAGACCACAAAATCATTTTGATTTCATTAGCATTTGAAAATCGGTCATCGCGGTTTTGCCAGGATAGCCTATCCTTGTAGCTGTACAGGGGAAAAGTGAAGCTAATTGCATTTCTCAGAGGCTCAACAATGTCACGAACACCACTCTTTTAAATGGATGTGAAACGCTCTTGCTTAGTACAGTGGAGCATTCAGAGCTTTCATCAAAGAAGTCATTATTAAGTAAGCGTGCTGTGGATTCCCTGTCAATGATAACTCAATCCAGACGAGTTTAGATTTAATAAGGGTACCACAGCACGAGGCAAACAAACACACGCATAAGTTATCTTTAATAAAGTTAACACTGCGGGGAGACACTCTGCTGACACGGCCTTGAGACAATCAGACACAAAGGGCTGCCCAGGGTCACAGAGAGTTTAAAAATGTGGCATCCCACAGAAGTCAGCATCTACACGATCTTTATAACCAGCAGAACTATGCTAAAAACCTGCCTACATACTTGGATTGAGCGTTGTACACTCATTCCATTAAAATAAAATTACACACAAATGAATTATCACTGAACCCAAACAAAAGTCATGACTAAGATCGATGTCTGACAAAATTAAAATGAAATTGAAATAGATTGAAAATAGATTTTTACAGAGAAATAAAGTCATTATCTGCTAAACAAACAATGTCATCATTGAGACCCTCTGAATATTTGTACTATTATAATAACGTAGCCTATATAATAATATACAAAAATAATTATTTTTATATAAGTAATAATAAGCACTACTACTACCACTACCACTACTAAACAATAATAATAAATAGACCACAAAGCCATTTAAAAAAATATAGGGTAAGGAATGAGTAATCTAAATAAATGAAAACAATATATTTGAATGACTGAGAAGCATCATAAATGAGATGTATATGTACATAAATAGGCTGACTATTATTATCATTATTATTATGTAATAAAAATAATAGGCCACAAGTGATCTAGAAATATGGGGTAGGGAATGATTAATTCAAATAAATAAATAAATAAACAAATAAGGATCACTGAGAAGCTAATGAATGGCATGCATATATAAATATTAATAAGTCTTAATGCAGACATTAATAATCATGCTGATTGTTATTATGTTTATAATGATTATTATGAGATAAAAATAGAACACAAACTCATAAAAATATGGGATAGGATTTGATAATCTAAAAACCTAAGAAACAGTTAAGAATTATTGAGAAGCATAATCAATAAGTGGCATATGTACATATACATAATATATACATACATTATATATATATATATATATATATATGTGTGTGTGTATGTATAACTGTTGTGTATATGCATGTATGTATGTACAGTATATATATATATATATATATATATTTATATATGTATAATTTTATATATATATAAAAAAAAATATATATATATATATATATACTGTATATATATACACACACATATAGATATACACATATATATATATATATATATATATGTACAGTACACACACACACACGTATTTGTATATAAATATATTGTGTGTATACAATTATAAATAATTGCAAGTAGGCAATACTATATACATATAATTAACAATGTGTTAAATTATTCATTAAACGACATGTAACTGATTTGGGTCTCTGATTGAAGAGTGAGAGCCAGCATGGAGTCGTCAGATCAGAGCTGCTCGTGCACTGCGGTGAATGAGGACAGCTGAATGCGAATGACTTTAATTAAAGGAGCATGAGCTCTCTGCCTTCATACCTCTCTAATCTAACCTTCCCTTGAAGTGGCTCTCTGTGTGTGGGGTATATTTGAGCTAAGCTTCATGTGTGTGTGTGTGAGAGGGAGACACTGTGTGTGTGTCTGCGTCTTTGTAATGGGATCTGCATTTGGCGAGCTGCGTTTCTCCTCGGGCAAACAGAACAGCAGGTTTAGACTCGGCCTATGCAAGACCACAACGGCTTTCCAGCACTTATTAACCCTTGCAGTGGGGGGGGGGGATTTACCAGAAGACTTGAAGGATTTCGAGCAGAGGGGCAGCACTTTGATACAAGTACAAAAAAAAAAGAGGTGTCCCTTTTTCAATGAACGAAGAAATCTGATGGAAACTCCTCGCTTCCTCTCTCACGTTCATTCCGTTTTTTCCACCTCGGCCTCTCATTCATTCATCTTTCTCAAGGCTGTTCTGGGAGTAGGAAACAGGAGAAGAACTCTCCTTCTTGCTCTATTGTCTCTTCTACTCCAGAGAGCTGTAATTCAACCACCCACAATCCCTCCCTGCGCTCACACGTCTCACACTTTAACAAGCGTATCTTTACCTGACACACAAGCCGGTGGCTTCGTGCACCTGAGGCTACCAGGTGTGTTAGCCAGTCCCGTTCTCAGTTTCCTACCTCCAGTTCCCCCCTGCCACAGGAAAGACAAATCGCACATGAGATCTGTTTAACATCTCAATTGTTTCTCCAAGATGGCATTGAGATTAAATGGAGTGCAAATGGAGACTTAAGGCTAGTGCAGAGATTCCCAGAGGCCCTAGTAATCTCACACGTCTCGTCTAGAGTTTCAGAAGAGATGCGTCTCAGAAACCACCACGCTCAAATTTGCAAAGCTGCAAAACTATTTCTCATCAAATTCTTCCAAGACCAAATTGTCCCGAGTTATGCTGTCCACATTCGTTTTTATAGCTCTATATTTTTATGGCAGCAATTAGCTTCTGTTTTATTTCTCTTCTGGAATTTTAGGAAAAACATCTAAGACAAAGTTACAAGGATAGTTCACCCATCATTTACTTTTTACTGTTAAAATGCAAAAGTTTATATATAAATATAAATAATGAAATGAGATCCAATGTTTCTTTGGAGACCACTGACTTTCGTTGAATGAAACATGCTTCAAAATAACTTGAGCTCCACTGAAGCAAGTCATACATACATGATTTTTTGTTTTTGGTTTAACTACCTCTTTAAAAAAAGTTAAATCACACATCAAGTTAAAGGGATACTCCCCTTTTTTTGGAAATAGGCTCATTTTACAACTCCCCCAGAGTTAAACAGTTGAGTTTTACAGTTTTCGAATGTATTCAGCCGATTTTCAGATATTTAGAAGAATATCAGTAACCAGAAATTTTCTGGTCTCATTGACTTCCATAGTATATTTTTTATCCTACTATGGAAGTCAATGAGACCAGAAACTGTCTAGTTACTGATATTTTTCTAAATATCAAAAAAATCGTCTGAATACATTCGAAAACGGTAAAACTCAACTGTTTAACTCTGGGGGAGTTGTAAAATGAGCCTATTTCCAAAAAAAGTGGAGTATCCCTTTAAGTTAGGGTTCATCAAATATCATCAACAGAAACTCAATGTAGCCGTGTTGATCAACGTTTATGTGAATAAAAGCATAAAATAAATCTGGTTATATAAAAAGTGATCAAGTCTCTTCAGAAGACTTAGGGTCAGTTCACACTTGGTGTGTTTGGTTCGATTAAAACGAAACCTGGTGCAATTGCTCTGCTAGGTGTGGTTCATTTAAATAAATATAACGCCATCCAAACGCTGGTGCACACCAAGATGGGTAAACAAGCCAAAAACCGGACATGATGTCACAAGATACGACCCTGAAAAGGACAGAATGCTAAAAAAAAATAAGAGAAATAGTCTTGATGTTTTGACTCTTTTATACATGTTTTAAGCTCTTCACGAGTTCTCAGCTAGTCAAAATACCATGTTGGCTACGCACACAACAAACGCATTTAGCCCAGCACAAAAAAAATCTGCTCATACTGTATAAGGTGACCATATGTCTTCAGAAGACTTGTGTTCACACACTTGTAGTTTGGTAAAAAAAAAAAAAAAAAAAGGTCAAATTTAATCCTGATCTGCTTAGAGTTCACATTGGCATTTTAACACCGAACCTAAAGATACCAGACCATAGGGATACGGTCACAACCTGATTGGTCGACTTTTACCGAACATCCAAAACAATGCTGTGTGCTGGGATAAATGCGCTCGTTTGTACGTGCCTACATATGATGGTATTTTGACCAGCTGCGAACTCGTGAAGAGCATATAAAATGTGTAAAGGAGTCAAAACAGCGGCAGGAATCCCTCAGTCACATCTTCTGCTAAGAGAAGAGATCTTCTGATGCCTTTACCGAACTGTGATGGGCAACATCGTGACTAGGTATGTTTCAGCATTCTGTCCTTTTTACAGTCGCATCTTGAGACATCATGTCCCGTTTTTGGTTTATTAAAATGTCTTTTGTCTGTTGTGTTCATATCTAATTCGAACCACACCAGAGTTCGTTTGGAAGCGGACAGAGACCCATCTTTTCAGGGAGCTCGGTCCACTTGTTTGATGTGAACAGACCCTTAAATTAAATAGTTTTGGTGGAATGGACTTTCAATGGAGAAACAGAAATCTCTCACATTTACTTAAAAATATCTTAGTTTGTGTTACTAAGAATAATGGGTTTGGAACAACATGAGGGTGAGTAACTTTCCTATTTTTATTAGACAGTTTCCCTTTAGTTCTTAATCAAGTAAAGGGTCTTTATGACCCATTTTAGTTCTATAATGAAATGTATTTCTGAGTGAAACTGTATATCGAAAGAATAAGAAAATGGACAGGGGTGAGCTCAACTTTTAGAACAAGGATCGAGCAACACCAAAGTCAGTTTGAATCTCTGGGAAAACAAACGCTGACAAACTGAATGCACTGCAGACAAAAAATATCTGCTGAATGTAAAGGAGTTAATCATGAAAATGTATTAAAAAGTAAATGAGGTCAATTTTGATTTCAAGCTACACCAAAAAAATGCAATCTCCGCTGTTTTTCTGCATCTTTTTCCATCCTCTCCCTCAATCCCTCGCCCCCCTCCGACAAGTCCTCAACTTCCTCTCAATTAGCAGGTGTGCTAAAGCTTTCTTTTCCCTTCTCTCTTTCTGTAGCCCTCCAAGTCACTCACAGCTGACCCCCTTACACAAGCCCTGCTCACATGCACACACACACACACACACAGATACCACCCCCCTCCGGAGTATAAAAGAGTCTTAAAACTTGGGATGGAACTTAATCCATGAAAGAAAAAGCAGAAGAAAAAAAGCCCGCCAAGTGGCCCGGCCCATCCCAGCATGGCACAGTGTTCAAAGAGAAACACACACATACTATTACCGCATCTGGCAGACACAACATTACACGCTCTGTTCGCCGCAACAACCTAAAGTGACGCGTCTTGCATATTCTGCTCCATTCTTTTTGGAAGGGCAGCCTGGAAAAATCCACAGGTGATTTGCGAAGTCTTTGATTTTCATTCTCTTGTAAACACTAAAACTAAATACTTCCTGGGGGAGCTCTTTGAACTGAGATACCACCATGACATTTTCTCTGGCGGCTTATCCGTCTCCCTCTCTCGCGCACTCTCGTTCCCCTCCTTTCGCTTTTCCTCGAGCTCTTGTCTTAAGCTCCCCGGGTTTCTTTTCTTCTCTCTTTAAATAGAGGGCCAGGACTGTGAAGTCTAATAATGGTCATTTTGCCTCCCATTGAAGGCTGGGTAATTCTGCCAGGCCTCGGTTCACTTTGAAACACATGACACAGGGAGCTTCCCAGTGGCCATGGCAACTCACTCAGTGGGTTCCAAAGCCATGATTTCATACTTGTGGAGGGACAGAAACCTGCCGGCCAATCGGAAGAGGCTCCGCCCACTGGGAGAGAACCTTTGACACCAAGCAAAGGAAAACCCAGTGAGATAATATCAGCAAGTTGAGGCATACACAAACATAAAAGAGAAACCCCAGAGCTAGGGCCCCATCAGCACTCTGCGCTTCAAAAACGCCAACCGCCCCCCCCCCCCCCCCGCCCAACCCGTTCCTGCTACTTCTGCATGGTCTGTGTGTGAGTGTGCATGTTAATAATGAAAACTAAATGTGGAGTTTACATTAAAACCCAAAACGTCATAATCAAAAAATTTAAATTAAAGGGAAAGTTCACCCAAAAATGTAAATTCTTGGTTTGTTGTTCCAAACCTGTATGAATTTCTTTCTTCTGCTGAACACAAAAGATGATATTTTGAAGAATGTCGGTAACCAAACAGTTGATGGGGCCCCTTTTTTTCATATTTTTCAGGTCAATTATCCATATTCTTAAAAATATTTTTTGGGTGAACTATCCCTTTAATATTTTTTTCACCTGTGTTTTTCTCTTCAAAGGGATACTTCATCCAAAAATTATGTCATCATTTACTCGCCCTCAAGTTGTTACAAACCTGTACGAGTTTCTTTCTTCTGCTGAACACAAAGGGAGATATTTTGAAGAACAATTGGAACCAAACAGTTGTTTGGCACCATTGACTTTTATAGTAGAATAAAAAAATACTATGGAAGTCAATGGTGTCAAAGTTCTAATCGTTCTTGGAACAACTTGAGGGTGGGTAAATGATGATAGAATTTTAATTTTTGGGTGGAGTATCCCATTAACTAAAACTATTAAAAATAATTTGTGATAATTGAAAAACTGAAATAAGATAAAACTAAAACAATATAGAAAGTTTAAAAACAAACTTATAAATGACAAAAGCGCAAAATGACTAACAAACTAAAATAAAAAAATAAAATAAATGTAAAAATTAATAAATGGTATACTATGTAATATTAAAGCTATACAGAAATATTAATAAAAAGCACAAAACATTACTAAAACGTAAAATAAAATGAAAATGAAAACTTATATCCTACGAAAATAAAGACTAAGTTGTAGCTTAAAATATTAGATGAAAAACTTGAATGGAAATGTGAAAAATTTAACAAAAACTGAAATAAAAATAAATTACAACAATATAGATATTTTAAAAAACAAACTAATAAATGACAAAAGAACAACATGACTAACAAACTAAAAAAAAACCTAAAATAAAAATTAATAAATGCTATATGTAATATTAAAGCTATATAGAAATATTAAACAAAAAAATATAGCACAAAACATTATTTAAATATAAAATAAAATTAAAATGAAAACTAACATCCTAAGAAAAAAAGGTTTTATCTTTAAATTCAATACATTTCTGCATGGAAATCTTTGCTCTAGTGCTGCAGCTTCATCTCCCTCTGGTTTTTAATCGAAGTGACTCGAGCGCCGTGCAGTCAAGCAGCAGGTGGGTGGAGGTGCTTCAAGCCGCCTCCGGCCTGCATCAGGATTTAGCTTCCTTTCTAGAGCAATTACGCCAAACAAAAAGCAATGTTCCAGCTCATGAAAGAGTTCATCAAATGGTGATGTACGAGAAAAATGCAAATATGTGTGGACACCTGGAAGCTCATTCAATCACTTTCCCTTAGACACTTTCACAAACGAAAGGCAAATGTGCAACAAAAATAAGTAGCACAACTGTTAATACAAATAATAATAATAAATGATAATACAATGTTTTTTGAGCATTGAGTTTTTTGTTCTCAAAGAGCACCAAATCAGCATATTGGAGTGATTTGTAAAAGATCACATGACACTGAAAACTGGAGTAATGGAGTAATAGACGAAAATTCAGCCTTGGCATCAAATTATATTTCACAATACTGTTTTTACAGTTGGTTTTACTGTAATTTTTACAGCAGCCTTGCTGAGCATAAGGTGTTAGTCATATTATATGTTCATGCACTTCAAAGTTCAAAGAATACCATGGTTTTACATGTCCATTCAACCAAGTTGATACTATTTGGACTTGTTTCTCACACACACACACACACACACACACAGCCATGTGGACTGATGCAATGGGAACGGGAAGACTCAGTATGCAGTGGGGAGATGAAAGGACAGAACCCCTAGGCCGATTTTGCATGTGTCAGAGCAGAGCACTGTTTGGGAAAGAAGGATATCATGCTGGCAAGGAGACAAAAAAAGAGAGAGAGGAAAAAAGAGAGAGACCAACAAACAGATCAAGACTGCCTTGGAAAGAAAAGGAACCTGCTGGGAATGTATGAAGTATATTCACCACAGGAGAAACAACCAGATCTGTGTAAGATACACAAATAGGAGACAAGTTTCATTGCAAGTTCTGAGGAATAAAAGCTATGCCACAGATGGATAACTACGGGAGTTAAAATGGCACATAAATACATTTAAGAATGCATTTACACCTTTTCTTCTTAGGAAAATTATGAACTATGCATTAAATTACTGCTATAAGTTCACTGAACACTAAAACACCATTTTCAGTTTTAACCCTTTACACTTTATTTCTTATTGGCTACTGACAGAATCAATGCAAGGAATTGGACTCCAGGTCAAGACATGTACACTGTACATGAATAATCCATAAACACTTCAAACTAGTTTACCGAGGATTCCCGATGAGAAGATCCGCAATTCATTTAAGTCAGAAAGAATGGTGCAACAGAACAAAAGAATGAACAGGAACAAGAGAGGAAGCTGGAGAGGTGGGAGGTGAGCAGTGCGATGGCTCTCTGCGGACAGAGACAGGAAATGAAGGAAGAAACTGTGTACATATACATGTCAGTGGGGTAGCTCCGTCAAGACCTTACACAAATTGGAGAAGCCTACATAACCTTTTCTAAAATATACAAAGAGGGAAGGGTGTGACAAACCTGAGCTACTCACATCTTTAAAGCAAAGACAAACCATTCTGCACGATACATTGCGTTCTTGATCATAACAGATTTTTGTTGCTTAAAGAGATAGTTCACTTTGAAATTAATTTTTGATATGTTTTAGCTTGCCTCAAGGGAGTCCAAGATGTCTTTATTTACACAGTAGTTTCAATTTTGATATTTTTAGGTCAAACCGTTCTTGTGTCTGTCAGTCATATAATGGAGGTCTATGGTCACCACCTCAAAGAGCATGCACAGAGAAGTCCAAATTAAACATGATTTAATGACTCGTAAATGTAAGTACACATTGATGGACTAAGACACGAAACGAGGGCGCGGGTGCTTTGTGGCTGTGGTTACAAGAGGTAAAAGCGATATAAATACTGTTCGTTTTCTCACACAAACCGCTCGTTTCGTGTCTTAGGTCATCAATATAATATTAAAATATCAAAATTGAAAATACTGTGGAAACAAAGACACCTACATCTTGGATGCCCTTGAGGTAAGCTAAAACATATAAAAAAATATCCCTTTAAAGGGATGCTCCAGTTTTTTTGGAAATAGGCTCATTTTACAACTGCCATGGAAGTCAATGAGACCAGAAACTGTCTGGTTACTGATATTCTTCTAAATATCAGAAAATCGGTTGAATGGATTCGAAAACGGTAAAACTCAATTGTTTAACTCTGGGGGAGTTGTAAAATGAGCCTATTTCCAAAAAAAGTGGAGTTTCCCTTTAAATTATGCTATCATTCAGGGTTTCAATCCAGCATAAACTTTTATTTATTTATTGATGTTGTTCCAAACTTGAAGTAATTTATTTTTTTTCGGAAAACAAAAACATATATGTTGGAGATTGTTGACAACCAAACCGTTTCAGATCCCATTGACTTCCATCGTATTTTTTTGTTCACAAATGTAAGTCAATGGGAACTAAAATTGTTTTGTCTTCCACAGAAGAAAGGTATTCATTCAGGTTTGGAAGAACATTAATAGGGTGAGTAAATAACAGAATTTTCATTATTTGGGAGAACTAACCCTTTAACATTACACACACACACACACACACACACACACACACACACACACACACACACACACACACACACACACACACACACACACACACACACACACACACACAGACTCTCAAAACGGCATGGCTCAATGTCCATAAAAATGTGCATTTACACAGACTGGGAAACAAGCAAAGATGTTTCAGTCATTAAAAATAACCCAAATAAAAGATTTATAATTATAAATAATGACGTATAAAGGGTAGTGCACATTTCAGACAACAGCGGAAAGATAAAAGAGACCGTGAAAGGAAAAGAAAAACAAAAATAAGGGCAGAGGTGGCACAGCAGGGACAGACTGGCACAAGCGGGTCAAGAGGACACTGTGGTGAGACTGGACAGACACTGATGCTGGGACTAGAACGAGAACCCCAGCTGAGTGCGGGCCTGTATCAGAGGCCCGAGTACGACAGCCGACTCTCTAATTATAGCACTGGCACAAAAGAAGGGGAGGATGTTTTTCTATCCTATTATTATGAAAGAAAAAGAGATGGAATGTGTTTACCCCCGTTCACCCTATGTGAACTTTCCGGAAATCATATCTGTTGATATTCAAAATGTTGTTTTTTTTCAAGTGCAATATTTGTGTTGGTTTAATGATAAGCTGAAATCTTAACTGATGCAGGTGTGCATCACAGAACTAAGAAATCTTTATGTTCCTTGGCAAAAGTTGTCTTATTAAACCAACAAGACAAATTTGTATACTGACATTACACAATTTAAGAGAACTAAATCGGTTTCAACTCTTAAAGGGATAGTTCACTTTGAAATTAATTTTTGACCTGTTTTAGCTTACCTCAAGGGCAAGCTAAAAGGGCAAGGTATTTTCAATTTTGATATTTTCAGGTCAAAGAGTTCTTGTTTGTCAGTCATATAATATAAAAACGATATAAATACTGTTAGTTTTCTCACACAAAACCGCTCGTTTCATGTCTTAGGCCATCAATGTGTACTTACATTCACGAGTCATTAAATCATGTTTAATTCCGACTTCTCTGTGCATGCTCTTTGAGGTGGTGACCATAGACCTCCATTATATCACTGACAGACAAGAACGGTTTGACCTAAAAATATCAAAATTGAAAATACTGTGGAAACAAAGACACCTACACCTTGGATGCCCTTGAGGTAAGCTAAAACATTTAAAAAAATTATTTCAAAGTGAACTATCCCTTTAACCCTTATAAAGACTTTCTAAAGCCTATGAATTATCAATATGACTAAAACTTTTTGCTGAAAAAAATCAGTTGTACACAATCTTCTACATGCCTTCTGCAATCTGATTACTAGTTCATTATTTTTTTAGCAAGTAAAAGGCACTTTAGTTTAATTCTACACCCCCCCCCCCCCATTTGTCTATTTGCTGTGATATATTTAATGACATTTAGAAAGTAAATGCAAGAATAACATTTATGTTGTTAGAGATATTTCAAGATGAAATAAGAATAAGAAGTCCAACCATTTATTTAAAATTTGAAAAATCATGATAAAATGTTAGGCTTTAGAGGAATGTTGATGTATCTCTCAATCATCATTGTATTGCATTGCTTTATTAAAAAAAAAAAAAAAAAAAAAAAACATTCATAGCTTTGATCATAAACCAAAGCATTTGAATATCATCTTACTATGACATTATCGAGAGATAGAGTGGCAAAACAATATTTAAATACACTGAGTAGTCCTTTAATGTTATAAAGATCTCATTAATTTACATTACAGACCTTTCAGAATTTCATCAACTGCATTAAATTGCATATTTTTGCTCAGTTTGGTCCTCTAAATAAAATTGAGGTTTTGGTTTCCTCCTCAAACATGAGCTTCATATTCTCCATCATTATAGAAGCCATAAAAATCTGATCTATCAAATATGATGCTCAACAAAAAAACACATAACGTCAACTTTTTTTGTTGTTGTCTAAAGGTTCACTAAATTGTTCCTTTAAAAAAATAAATATTTAATTTGTCAGGCATTACAGGGTTAAGAAAGCAAAATCGTGTGGGGGAAAATTGCAGACTGCCAATATGCCAAGCAAACACTTAAATGAATATGCTTCTTATCATTAAAGAACATCTCAGTGAGAATTCAAAAGGGAGAATGTATTATGTGTAACGTTAAGCCCATTCCAGCATTAGGCATGGGAAAATATTTAGCCGTTTTGCAGCATGAGCGTCCTGCTGAGAATGAATGTGTGGAAATTCTCAAATTTCCACATAAAAAGATCAAACATGCAAATAGATACTGGTGTCTTGAGACTGCAGAAAGCTCAGCCAATCATCTGCGTCTGGATTTGTTCATTGTGTCTAAAGAGCACACATGGAAGCCAACACCACACTGAAAGTATTCTACCATGTGACATCACAGCAGTTAAAAAAAAAATAATCAGGTGACACTCTCTAGTGTAAGCAATAAGGTACTCAAGGCTATGCTGTATCATGAATAAGTCAACCCCTTCAGCTGTGACTTATTCACGATACAGCACTCGCTTTGAGAACCTTATTGCTTTTGTAAAACGCTTACCACACAATACAAATATTAAACCCGATAAATATATGCAACTTTCATGAAGTAAAATCATTAAAAACCTTTCCGCTGGAAAAAAAACATCCCTGACCGTAAACAGCAATAGAAGTTACATTGTTTCGCCATTAGATGGCGGCAAAAACTGTCTTTATGAGTGAGTCAGTCAGTAGAACCGTTGGGTGAAGCGGACATAGGTGTGCTTTATCGTGAATAAAACCCTGCTATTGACCAATCGGAGTCAAGGATCAGAACTAACTGTTTTATAACGGTCTTGAACACCACCACCATTCAACAGGTCCTGCAAAACTGTATAACACCAAGCGGAGTTACAGGAGTCTAGTTTTGCAAAAATTGCCAGCAGACAATAGAACATGAAAATCTGGAATGGAAAGACGTGATGCAGCCTGAATCATAATGATGTACCGTGTCCGTTCGTTGGCTTTTTAAAGGTTTTTTTCTCCATTCTGTCACCTGATGGAGTTTGGGTACCTTGCCATTGTCGCCTCTTGCAGACTTAGTTGGGGAAACGTAAAAGGACAACTCCGGCGTAAAATGAACCTTTGGTCTAATAACACATTGGTACCTAGTCGACTGTTCTCTAAAATTTGTTTTCATGGTAATCGAATGTAAAGAGTTTTATCTCTAAAAACTGTTTAACGCTAACCACTAACAAGGCTCAAAATAGCCCCACACTAACAAAATAACATAATGAGGGTCCCTACATGCAAAATGAAGAACTTTGTAAATGTACAGAAAGTTTAATAAGACGACACTTCACAAAGACTTCATAAAGTTCTCAATGCTTCGTTTTGCATGTTGGGACCCTCATTATGTTATTGTGTTAGTGTGGGGCTATTTTGAGCCTTGTTAGTGGTATAAACTAGCAATTTCCTTTCACTTATTATATGTCCCCAATGCCATATACTAACGTTATAATCTAAACAGTTTTTAGAGATAAAACCATTTATATTAGATTATCATTAAAACAAATCTCAGAGAACGGTTGACTAGTAGGTACCAATGTATTATTCGGCCAAAGGTTCATTTTACGCCAGAGTTCTCCTTTAATACTGAATAATATCTGTGATCTGACTGTTCTGACGCTGCTGTATGAGAACTGAACCGAGAACGGCTTTATAGATGAAATGGACTAATTTAAACAAATATATGACCCGAAAAGCATCATTTTCATGTTATAGTTGAAACAATCTGCATTGTACAAAATGCTATAGAAATAAAGGTGACTTGACTTGTCTATTTGCCTCATTTTGGGAGATATTGATTTATTAGTACAGTATTTAAATGGCTAGAAACTGGAGAGATTTATGAACAAAACTTTGAACAAATCTACGACTGTGAGTAAACATTGAGCAGTGTCCTTACCTTGCCCAGTACAGTAAGACAGCTGGGGTCCAACTCGGGCTGCTCCAGTTTGACCACTCCAACCCAGCCGTATTCGTACAAGTCCTCTTCATCGTTGTTGTTACACAGGCCCAAAGGGTGCATCTGCAAGACAAAAAGAATCTTCTTCAATATCTCCTTCCAAATTGTATCCAAAATAAAATTCTGGCCATTCCCAACTAAAGAGATTTCAAATTTTAACAAAAACTGACTGAAAGAAAAATGTCTTGGCTATTTAAGCTTTGAGAAAGGGGAAGTCAAATCCATTTTTTAAATAAAATTAAAGAAAAGTTTAATATTGCAATGCAGACGTGCACCTTTAAGTGATAAGCATTAACCAGACCATGTTATTGCGCCATAACTTCACTTCCTTTATAAACTGCCCTATATTGACGTGTCACGCAACACCCACAAGCCAGTGAAGGTGTGGAAACTTAAAAAGGTATGAGACAAGATCATTACAGTCATGCACCAAACCATTCAAAACAGCAGACAGTTTAGATGGATATCTTGCGGATTCTCTCCCCTTGGCTCAAATCCCATCTTTAATTTGACGCAAGTGTGAAATTTAGTGCTTTTGATGTGTTGAAAATTTACAACATGAATGTTTATCAAATGAAAATCTTCAAGGAGATAAAACTCTCCTAAAATGAGAAAACTAGGTTAAATATTATATAGCAATTACATAACAGCTGAATGAGGCCACACACTGTTTGAGGATGGCGATTTATTACTTTATTAGTGCCATTAGCTTCAGTAGACGACCATTTCACGGACATGTTGCTGGATTTTTTTTATTAAATGAATGATAGCTTAAGCTCTGCTGGCCGGCCTTGCATTCAAAAGGTAAAACCAACGGTAAACCTGATTAAAACTCCATGGCAACAACTGTTCATCTGCTTTGACCTTAGTGACCTGTTCTCTACCCAAGGCTGAGAGCTTCTGGGCAAAAATGAACAAATTGGATTAACACTCTGAAAAGGCTGATTATCATCTTAACTCTGGGATCAAAAGCCACATCAGCCCACATGAGGCCTTGGATTCCACATTTGCATTAAAGTTTGGCCTTTTATCTTGACTGGCGACATATTAGAGTAGCACTGTAGGGTGACGCTGATAAACTAATTCGCCATCCAAAAATTCAAGATTATGTTAAGATACTGTGGCTAAATGATGCCTTTTCTAATCAATGACCATCTACAAGCAAAGCATTCCTTTAATGCCTTGAGAACCTTGCATTTCTATGAGGATTTAAATGCGGTTTTGCAAAAAGTGGCTTGTCAGGAGAAGTTAATGATGGCAACCACAAATATGGCAACAAAAGAAGGCTGCAGGACATGGCTTGTTTTCTGCAAACACATTTACTAAATTCTTTCTTAATTTCTCCTGTAGTTTAGTCTACTTTTCTGGTAAGTGTTGAGATTCCCTCCCAAGCAACTACCTAACTGATGGTTGTTTGTATAACTGCACTCCCATTTTTCAACATGCATGAACCAATGCTCCAGCATTTCCCTGCAGTCCACCCCCAACAAATTTCCCCAATTGGCCCCCACGACTGGGTGAATGCCCGGTTGCAAACTTTTCTCCAACCCAGGGTCCCCCATCTCTCCCTATTCTTTTTCTGACCATCATTCTGCGCTGCACCCAACCATCTCTTCTTTTACCACCAAAAGAGGTGTCCCTTGTTCACCTCCGCCACCCTCAGTGCCTCTCATCTATCCGTCTCCTGTACAGCCGTTCACATGTGTATCTCCTTTCATGGGCAATGAAATCACCATAACAACAGGCAGCCAAACTTCTCAACCCAGTTCCACCTTAAGCATGAGCAGAATAAAAAAAAAAAGGTCAGATTTGTGCCGTACATAAAGTGCTGCAATGGCGTAAGTGATTCTCAATGGAGCTAGCCATGCAAGTTATCTCTCTATACATGGAATATGGAGGGCTGCCAACGTGACGCTTTTCTCTCCCCTTTATTTGTTTGTTTGTCTTTCGCTTGCCTTGCACTAACTCATGATGATGATGATAATTATAAAGGGATGATATGTGCGAAGAAAAGCATGTCCTGCTTAATAATAGTAATACTAACGCTTTGCAATATTTCGTTTGACAACAGCAAATGGATAGATGAACAAACACAAACTGTTTTTTTTTCTCCTCGCCTTAGAAATAGGGTTGACCTGATTTGCCGTTGGTGAGGGGGATCGGAACCGAATAGCCGGTTTAGGCCTTTCCCATCTCAAAGTAAATCAAAATGCCAATCACCATTCACTGGTGCTTTGATCATCACGTGTTTCAGCCTCCTCAGCAGAATCAGTCCAGGTAGCAGAGTTTCTATTGCACCTTCATTTTTAGGGGTTTTCTCTGATGCGTTGACTGCGTTTGATAAAACTCTTGGGGGCTTCAGAGAGTCCTGCAATTCAAAGAAAGCAGTACGTGTGTGCGCATCTGCCTGAGGCCAAAACAAAGGGGGCCAGCTTAAACTCAACTAAAACTCATACAAATATTTTAGACCACCTGGTTTCTTAAATTGCCCCAAATAGTAGGGCTGGGTAAAACTGTGTTTGAGGATATTCACCGAGATGGCATTTTGACAATTTTGCGTGTATGTGTCCTTTCAATAACAAACAGATGCAAATGTGTGAAATGCTAGAATGGTTTAAAAATCGCTAGAATGCTTAAACTAACAGGATCTAAAACACTAACAATTACGAACCTTCACTTTCATGCAATGAATTGCAAAAAGAGATTGCTCATTGGCAGCTGATGCAACAGCAACCAATCAGCTGCTTCACTATGTAGATGACGATACAATCGCTACCAAATAAGCTTGCACTATCTAGAATTTCATTCCAGAACTTTGTATTTGGTATTTAATTCGAGAATTACATGCATTTCACATGTGTGCCTGGTTTGTATGGATCAACTATGTTCCTGACTTGACATCGCACATCCTTTAATGTGATTGCAATATCAATGCTAAAACTAAGGCCCTGTTTACACGAGGATGCTCGCGGGTGAAAACGTAAAAATATTTTATCGTATGTGTCTTTCGTTTACATTGCGTCGTGTTTTTTGGGGCTTAAAAACGGCAAAAAGTGAAACCACCCACCAGAGTGGGAATCTTAAAAACGTTCCACCGCCGCATTATTAGGGTAAAAGCGCAAAAGTCAGCTAGACAGTGAAGGTTGTAAGCAGGTAACGCGGACTTGGTGTTGTGTGACAGTGCTTCACATCGCCATCTAGCTGCCTGGAGTGCATACTACATTGAATTTCACACACTTTTGCGTCACCATATACACGCGGATTTCCCACCCATAACGCTCGTCTACACGCAGAATAAAAAGTGATACTGCAATGCGACTTTTGCATTTTCTCTTCAGATCATTTCCGTGTAAACGTAGCCTAAATATTGCACAGCCCTACTAATTTCAGACAATTATTGATTGGTAGAGACACTTATTTATTTAACTATATCATTCTAATAAAAATAATCAAGTAAATACCGTTTTCATCTTCTGAAATCCACATGAATGGAGAACCAGGAGCCATTGCTGACATGCGATCAATTCAATTAGATGATAAATGACCAAATGCATTAAAATAAAAAGACCGTTGACTCAAAGGCTGCAAGACTCAAGGACACTAAACAGAGCTGGTCTAAAATCAAAGCAGCAGATAGTAGCCTAAACATTTTAAAAACACACCCCTTCTTATCGGCAAAGCTGACCTAAACGTGTTGGTACACAGAGCAAGCGCTCATGGATCGTGGCTGTGGTCCAGTAGTAGAGAACACAGAACAGATGAGTCGCAGCCACAGGCATGGCATTTAGGTCAAGGCCAGTATCAATTTCACCCACAACAATCAAAAAGCCCAGCTAGCCCGAGGGTACGCTCTGCTATCAAACTCCACTCCATAACCCACACTACAACCACTTTCACTGGCTTCAACGGCATGTAACCCGATACCAAGATTTTTAATTTATGTCCTCTGATTAGTGAGTATAAAACTAACAAACCTACTTAACCGCAACTACAATCTGACACGGAACACATATATCATTCACGCCAACAAGGCCACAAGTCCATGGACTTCAAGCTGAGAAAAGTTTGTGGAAAACACATATTTCCTTCAACAAGGGGCAATTTCTCTCCTTCCTCATGCCGCTGGTCTCACCAACCTCCCCCCTTTCCCAGTTCTGACCCTGTGCCCGTCACCCAGCCCCCACCCCCTGCCGCGGGAGTGTGGAATAGTTCCTGGAATAACAGACCATCCTGCCAGGAGAGGTGGGGGAATATTTGATCAAAGCCACAAGCGGGCTTCAGAACCCCCCCTCGTCCCGGGCCCACAGCCACTTAGAGAAACTCTGTCCTCGGCCGTGGCTCTCAGGGCAGCTTTTCAAACAAGGCCAAGAGCCTTTCAAACAAGCAAGAGTACTGGGAGTTCTCAGTGCCGAGCTGAGCTAGCGAACGCCATGTGCACAGGAGCCTTGGACGTTTGCTGGCTTTCCTCTCGGTTTGTATTTTGGCAGTTGATAGAGTGGGATACTTCTGATATACAGGGTTTAGAAGACAGAGTGATCAATAATAAACCATGTTTTCTAAGTACAAGAACAAGCTGAAACAGTTTAAATCGCCAAAAAAAAGTTGTTTACCAACTATCAGATCATGGTAGGAGAAAAGAAAACGTATTGAACGTTGAAGAAAAATCTAGTCCTTTTAGGCCAGAAACATTCTTTACACACAGACGCGAGAGGTTAGTCGACTTGTAGTCAAGTTGGGTTTTTTTTTAAACATTTGGTCAACAAACATCAGAAGAACGTTTTGGAAAAATCTAGAAAAAAAAACTGTTGTTTCATATAATCCAGTCATTGTCAATGCTAGGAAATTCAGCGGATTCGTAAATGCTAACATATCATATTCATAGATCACATATATACACAACAAACAATTTTAAAACATGCATCTGCTCAGAATGATACAAATGCAAAAGCGAACTACGCTGCTACAGTCAGAATTTCCAAGTCAACAACACACTGAAACAATGAATAACTACAAAATTATATTTTTATTATATTAAATGTAATAGAAATCATATTAATTAAAACTAATTTACATTCGAAAATTAATATTTAAAATTGAATATTCACTAAAGTGAATAAATAAGTCATGACGAAATTGACTAAATTGCTTATTGCCATTCAACGACGAGACTATCACTAAAAGAAAGAAAATTGTGTGATAAACACTGTTTGCGAGGCAAACCACTTCATCGACAGAGGACTTGTTTTTGCACTACGAGAGAAAAGGGATGGAAAGCATTTCACGCCAGCAACCGTAGCTTAACGCTGTCCATCAATTGCGCAGCCGTGTCCTCTGGTGTAGACCGGGAGGTCATTTTCTCTTTAACCCTACGTGCATCCCTGCTGTAGCCGTTGGTCCCTCTCAGCTGTTACATATCTCTAACATTTCCTCATCTATAAAACTGGAAGGCTGTCTTGTAATCAAATGCCCACACATAGCGGGAAGAGCTTTGCATTGGGTACACAAGGCAACCCGGCCAGTTTCCTTTTGGCGCTGGCCGTCTGAACTCCCACCTACTATCCAAACAGAGGATGTACTCACAGACTCCAACACTATTCTGGTTTGTCTATCGGAAGAGTGTGAAATACTGGAATGGGACAGATGCCTACAGCTTCTCCTCTACTTGCCCTGGACTATTTATCTTTCGCCTTCTCCCGCTTCGCTTTCATCCCACAGCCATAAAGCTGTCGGACATTTACAATATCACACTCCGATAGCAACGTGTTTCTAATCTGCAGAAGAAGCAATGATCAAAACAAAAAAAAAATTTAAATGGAAGGGATTCAAAAAGCAAAGCAAGAAAAAAAAATGCAATTGCAAAAAACGTGGAAATATCTGAAGTTAGAGCATGCAGAAATCAAAACCCATTTAAATATATTTAAAAAGAGAGATAGAGGGAGAGAAGAGGAGGAGCTTGCCGCTCTGATTGCTTGTGTCTTCTCATTTCCCAAGCACTGGAAATAACTTCAAAGAGGATCACAGCCTTGAAGAGAGCGCAGATAGAGTTACAGTGTGGCAGCTGGAGAAGCCTTGCAGGTGGGGCCTGCTCTGACGGTGTAATATTATCTCATAAAGGGAGACTGGGCCCTTTTTCAAAGGAGGCGACTTCCTCTCCTTTGTCGTCTAGACAAAAACGATGGAACGACAGTTGCAAAAGTCACCTCTGGCCAACAAAGACTCCAACAACTCTTGCCCAGAAACCATGTACGTACCCAAGAAGTAAAGCAGATACTGCAAAGTAGATGACATCATGAAGCACCAACCACAAGCATCTCAGATTTGTTCAAGGTGAAGAGAACAGGTTGTGCATTGGTAGACAATTCGAGGACAATTTGCGTTTATCATCTTTACAACCAAGATATTTACACACAAGCATTTGGTAGCAAGTTTTTAAATCAGGTACAAATTTTATTAGTTTAGGCATTTCTCAGGAATCAAACCCATGACCTTAGTGTTACCAGCATGTTTGAGTCACATGAACACCAGAAGAGTCTTGAGACCTCTTATGCCATCTCACCGAAAACCATTCACACACCGTCCCCCTGACGACGGCATAAGCAAACAAATGGTCCAGTTCAGACTGGAGCGAACACTTAATATCGTGCAAATACTAAAATATGCATCAAGCCACCAAGGAGGACAGCTTTAGCAGAGGGGAAGTGACTGGTGAGTCTATTATAAGACTGTGAGTAGAGATTGAAACCATCAATGGTGTAAGAAAGATCTCTTTTATGGAGATGACTATTACTCAAAACAAAATTAAAACTTTAAAGTTGAATAAGAACATGATGATCATGAGAAAAGACAAAGGCTGCATCTAAAAAAAAAATATAGAAGTACTTTCTTCTGGCAAGATTCTGAAGAGTGCATACGATAGACACTTTACTATCCCATGAGGCCACGAAAAAGGATTTGTGAATGGCAGTGAAGCAACGATACTGACAGTGGTAGGTCACATGATATACTGTATGACAACATGGCGAATATAGCACATTCGGATTAAGTACTACTACACGCATAGTTCATTATATAGAACATACTTTTTTAGCAGTTGCAAATAAGTCTTTATTTAAAAGAAGAACTTAAGAGAGTATGCCATTTTGGATGCAGCAAACATAAGTTGGACTTATACAATAATACAATCACGTAGATATCGGCTTAGTAAAGCTTTGCTGTTGGTAGTTCATGATGTCTAAAATTCTATACGAGTTCAATCGACGCTAGCAAAGTCAAGGTCAAGTCTCTTATGCATTTATTTGATCAAAATACAGTAAAAATAGCCGCTATCAGTTTTAAATGCGAGCTCGGTTTTTCCTTTTGATTTACAAGTCACGATTACGCGTGCTCTGTGTTTCGGGACTTGGGAGCGCCTCTACTGGCCACACATTTTACAAGATAAGATATTTATCAATGATGCTCAGGATCTGTTGCACACCAAATCCTCCTTCCAGTGAAATCATGATGTACTGTAATGTAAACGACTACTGCAGAAAAACCTAATCATGTCCCTTTATGGGATCCGTAGAATGCTTTATTAATTTTACGTATTTTTCAAAAAATCGGAATTAGGCTTTATAATGTGTCTCCCTAGTCTCTACAGTCACTTTTGACCAATTTAATACATCCTCACTGACCCTTAACATTTGAACAGGTGGATAAATGAGTCTCCCAAATGCATAAATGTAAATCAATATTAAATTATAATAAAATAAACAATTGAGAATGGCTCAGAATGGAGGTCTTTTTCTCAAACAACTTTATCAGTGCACAGCCACTTTAAATTATTCAATCTGAAGTGTCATGCCAGGGAAAGTAAGAAAACCTCATGACAACAACATTCACACTTCAGCCTGTCATACTCCAACCTCAACGTGCAAAAAAAAAAAAAAAAAAAAAAAATCCAGCATACGTCGAGGGTTAACGTGACATGATTTATGGGAAAGGAAGGCAAAAGTGCACGCCAAAATACTACCACAACTGCTCTTGAAGTTCAGGAGGCGGGTAAATCTGTACCCGGGAGGATTGTAGTCATCAACACCTAGCCTCACCGATGCCTTTGAAGTCCCTCCCTTGCTTTGAAGGTCCCGGCAAAGAGGAATGCCTGCACAGGGCTGTTGGAAAGCCCCCAGAGTTGTGGAATGCGGAGCAAGCCGCTGCCCGGCCTGCTGGAATGCGATTAGAGCGCTGGAACAGACGAGGGCTCTCGCGCCAAGGAATGGCTGCTGCCACCACCAATGGCACGGCGCTGGCCCACTCATTGCAAAAAATATTTCATAGAGAAAAAAAAATGGGTGAGAGAGTGGGAGAGGTGGGTGGACGGCTGAGCAAAAAGAAACAAGGAGGTCACCAAAGAAAGAGGCAAACATGTTAAGAACTTTAATACCGTAATGAAAAGTTTTAAATGCAGAAAGCGGCTGATCAAAGATAATTTGTGCCTTTGAAAACACAGAAAAAGAGTTGACTAAAATTCTGAATTCTAAAATATTTAACTGTAAAAATAAAATAAAATCATTTTGAAAGCTTCAAGTGAATTTGAAATTCTGAATTCTAAAATATTCTAAAATATTATAGCCTGAATAGAATTTATGCTTTGGCCACTAAATGGTCAATATTAAAAATTCTATATTATTTTGTCAAAAATTAGTTAAACAATAAAAACTAGGGCTGTCAAATGATTAATCGCATCCAAAATAAAAGTTTGTGTTTACATAATATATGTGGATGCACTGTGTATAATTATTTTGTATGTATATATATATATATATATATATATATAAATAAATAAATACGCACACATGCATGTATATAAGAAAAAAATATTATTTATATATAAAATATTTATATTTATATATAATATAAAATATATATAAATCTATATAAAGTATATACATGAAAATATTTCTTAAATATATACAAGCATGTGTGTATATAGAAAATAATTATACACAGTGTACCTACATATATTATGTAAACACACACTTTTATTTTGGATGCGATTAATCGTGAATAATCGTTTGACAGCCCTAATAAAAACATCAATCATTTTAAATGCTTCAAGTAAATTTAGGCATCACAACATTATAATGTACAGTATAAACTCTACACGAGTTGATATTGCACCAATATATTGTGCATCTCTAGTAACAGTCGCAGTAACTACAAGCACTGTTTCTTCAAAGTCCATTTGGTACAAACATCTGCTAAGAACATAAATAATAAATGAGAAAACTGCCACTATAAAAGCAAGTAATACACCTCCATATTTCCACTGGCAAAGTAACATCAGGCCAGACTCGAGCTGATCCTTCCCAGAATGAGTAGACTCACTAATCATATTTCCATAGCTCTTGGGTTTTAAGTGCATTATGAAACAAGTTTCTAGTGTCTTGTTGTCGTTCAAACATTCCAGCAGAACGAGTACTTGTGCTTATCAAGTGCTTGTTTTTTGTGGAAAAAAAAAAAAAACTATGCCTTTAAAAACTGATGCGTACATATAGTTTGAACAATTCTATTTATACACATACCCTCTCTTTCACACACATACCACATTGACCTTAACGTCTTACCACTTAAACGAGTGCTGAGACATTGGGTCGGCTCTTGAAAGAGGAAAAGTAAAGCTGGAGATGACTGGGCTGATCCGGAGAGCTCTCTCTTTAAAGGTCACCACCAAATAGCCCATCTCCAACTGTCTCTTCCACAACCCATCACAGTAATGACTTATGAGATCAACGGCATGGATTTTCAGGGAATTTTGTTGCATGGCCAAGATCTATAAAGGCTTGCCTTGAACTTGGTTTCTTATGGGATAATTCAACCAAACCATTTACTCACCCTCAAGTTGTTCCAAACTAATATTTTTTTTCTGCAGGACACAATGAAGATAGAGTGCCACAGTCAGGTTCAAAAGTAAAAAAAAAAAAAAATTTTTTTTTCATAGGTAATTTTTTTAACAACTTATAAACATTTAAAAGACAACCTTATAGTTCATAGGTTGCCTTTAAAGGTTTATGAAGGTTATTTCAACTTATTTTTAATATTATTGTTTAACAAACTAAATCTGTGGTGAAAAACTGCATTACCCATGATGCTATACAGATAACTCCACCAATCACAGCGAGCAAATCAGAAATCACAATACTCTCCCATGAAGTGAAATGACATTAGAGTCTCCATCCACTCTCAAAATAATTAAATATAAATGCATATTTTGTCTTAAACTTAAATTATTTTGTTTCTATAAATATAGTCAACAAATTGAAATCGCAATGCTCATTCCTTCTCTCACTAAAGCAGTTACAGTGTGTTTTTCTTGTCCGATTTTCAAATATTTTTTGCTGTATGTTGTTATTCACCTCAGAACTAGTTGGCTTGGTTCATGGCTTATAATTAATTAACGAAGAGGTTTTTTTTTTGGTTTTTTTTAAATCCCTTTGGAAAAAATTAATGGAAAAAAACTTCCCAAAAAAACGCAGCCTAAAAACTGGGCGGCACTAATGCACATTATTCTGAAGAACACTTTGACTTTCAATGCATGAAGAAAAAGAAAAAAAAAACAGCACATTTTCCACAATATCATCTTTTGTGTTCCACATACAGGTTTGAAACGATTTGTAAATGATGTCGGTTTTCCCTTTTAGGTGAGCTACCCCTTTAAACAATGAACAAACCTATAAAAAGATGGCAGTGCAATACATTCCCTACGCAATTACGACAGCACCGATGCAAATTCACTGGAAAACAGATGAGCTCTTGCGCGACCTGTTTTCAAAGAAAGCAAAAACATGGTTCCCAAGAGACAAACCAGTCAAAATACCCACCCATTCCCTGACAACCTCACACATACATAACTCGACCGCAAGCATCACCCTCCACCCCTCTACACACACATAACATTTGGCTCAGCTGCAATGCAACTGGCTGAGGTAATTCAGCCCACCGTAAACCAGAGAATCGCAACCCCAGTGTCAACAACACCTGTCAATCAAAAGAACAACCCCAACATGGGCCAGTCACTGAAAAGGGGGTGGAGACTGCCTCATCCAATCACTGGAAGATCCTTCAAAGCTTACTCTAGCCTCTGGACTCGCTCTCAAGTTACAGAGATAAATGCTGGTTGACTGATAGGACTCAAGAATGTGTGGCTATGGAAAATTGCACACTGTACAACCAGAATGTGTATTCTCCACCTCCACAGACTGCTGTTCTCGCCAACTCATCCCCCCCTTCACTATGCCACTATAGGTTAGATCGGGTTTCTGTTGCCTTCGATTTGTTTTCTTAAGGAGGTTGCCTTATAGAAGAAAACACTTCATTTCCAGGTCAAAGCCTATGGTCTGATTATACACGTGGGAGATGGCTGGATGGAGAGATTCAAGGCCACATGTGGAGTAAATTGAAGTTCACGCCCAATTTCATTATGCTTGCATTTAAAGTATGCGAGGACATAAGGTAATGATCAGTTAATGAGGCATAACATGCAGTCTGTTTTACAGTTTCTTGAATTTCCATAAGACTCCAGAGCACTAATTACTGATACCAGTGACTTCTTGTGTCTAAACCAGATGCGAGCAGCGCGACACGATGAGAAAAAAGCAAATGGATCCCATTGTAATCAATATGCAACACGACAAACGGCAGTCAGTAAAAGTTTTTTCTGACATACTCCATATGCTTGTACTACCTCTGATACTTTTTGACACCAGTGTGGACAGATTCTAGCTGTTATGCCGTGGTGCGGTCGTGGCCGATGTAGACAGCTCAAAGATGCTCAAAAGTTTGAGATGCTCAAGTTGAGATGCTCAAAATACACTACCGATTTATATTATACGGCTAAAAAGTTTGGGAGTTTTAAGGTTTTTTCTCACCAAGGCCGTCTACAAATTCTACAATATCTACAAATTAACATTTACCTAAATGAACAAATTGTATTATTGTTATTTAAATGTTATCTATTGTATTAACTGAGAATTGATTTTAGTTTGTAGCATTTTATCGTAAAAATTGTTTGGAATTTGAACATCGGCTACACAATTACTTGGCTTAGCAGTATTATCTAGAATTGTACTCGACAATCGACTCGACTCAGATCGCTTTTCGCTCCGTTTTCCATTGCAGACAGTACCACCACAAATAGTACCCGGTTGTCATAGCGACGCCTTTCGTTCCTCGTTGCTGCCGCTGGATCCTCTCTTCGGCAAACAAACAAAGGAACGTCTGCACCTCCTCATTTCACCACGGCATATTCTTCCGAGTTGCGGTTGCCATAACAATAATAGTAAGTTTAGTAACCATCTCTGGCCAAACTATTTAAAAAAGGCGGGGTTATTCTGGATACTGGCGCAGTGAATGGTGACGATTCACTCTGACCAATCAGCAGTCGGCATTGTTTTCACATGACATTTTAGTATCGCCTTAGCTCGCTTAGAACCTCGCCGGAGGTGATACTAAAAAAAGTACTCGAAAGCAGGTACAGGTACAACTTTTACACAGTGGAAAACCAAACAAATGCGAGCCGAGCCGAACCGAGCCGGTACTGTGTAGTGGAAAAGCGCCATTAGTTGTCTTTGACAGAAGAAGCCCTGTTAGTTCTGTTGAAATTTTTCCTCTTTCTCCATGTAGCTCCTTTCCTGAAAACTTGAAGGGAGCATGGCTTGATGATATTCCAGAGGAAACAAGTGTAAAAAAAAGAAAAAAGAAAAAAGGCCAAGCCATTTCCTGGCGTTATGAGAGCAGGACATGGAAAGCCAGGTAGACTTTAGGGACAGCCAACCAAGGCCTCTGGTATATTCCTTAAGGGAAAATCTTGGACGCCATACACAGCAGAACCGGAAGCTATTTGGACGCACATCAAAACAAGAATTGTTGTATCATTGCCATGGGTGGAAAGGAACAAAGCGGCTAGGAAAGAGATACCCTCTCATTCTACAGGAGGGAAAATATGCAGATTTTAATAATCACTGCATCATTCGTTCATCAATACAGTCATTTTAAGGTTTCCATAAGATCTTTCCCACTGGGAGGAAGTCTAAAATGCCCTCAATCTATTCAATTACTCATGTAAGGGAGTATATAGAGATCAGGTTGGACAAGTCTCTCTATGCAGGCTAATACAGTTCCAGCAATATTTCTCCATGAGAAGAGGAAAAAAAAACATCTAAGAGATTAACTCCGACTCAGTGGGGCTGAACTCAACAGTCTGTGTTGAGTTCACTGGTTTGCTCACACCCATCCTACCCATGCACGTCTTTGATACTTGACTATAAGGAATCTGGAGGCGTTGCGTTCACTACAAAAGAAACCTGCACTGCTGGGAGAACAAAAAAGGAGTGAGAACCATGTGCGAGTGCCAAGGCTGGGATTTCTCTTCATTCTCCTCCCCACATCCTTTTCACTCGTCTTCCCTCCCCCATACCAAACACCACCAAACCACTGAATCAGAAACTTCACTCCCCCCAAATGTTTCCACTTCACCAGCTATCTTATGGGCTCTCTAGCTCTCTCAGAGTGGCATTAGCATCTGATCCGAGAAGGCAAAGGAGAAGAACCACCAATGAAATATTCAACACATCCATATTTGGATGTTGCTGATGGAGGGATCTAGTGTGGTTAAGGGAGACGTGTTGGGGGTGGTGAGGAGGTTTGACTCCCCTCGGAGAGTTTTTTAAACCCATTACATCAGTTTTTTTTCTGCTTCACGGATTCAGAAGCCTGTGCTTTTGTGAAACCAGAAAATGACCTAAATTGACATTCATTTGGTTGCTGGTGGTTTAACATTTTTGCCAAATAAATGGATAAAAGTTCTCTCCCTTGTCCATGCAAACTTGCCCAACTTGAAATTAAGCCACAAGCATATCAAAATATAAAAGGGAAAAATGGAAATCAAAATTCCATTTTGTTAATTCACAAAAGAACAACATATAATGTTGCCAAAGACAAACATGAATGCAGACTTCGAAATAAAAAATAAAAAAAATAAAAAAAACTGAAAATCAATTGTTTTTAAATTGTTAAAGTGATTTTTTTTACAGCGTTAAAATGAATATTCATTATGGGATTTGCTAATGACTATAACTTATTAGTATTTTAAAGATTGGCAAGTGGGTGCTAGATAATGCCAATATCCAATATTGCCAATACAAAACTGTCTAAAATTTCGGGGTATGTAAGATTTTTTTGAACTTATTTAAGTTTTTTAGTATAAAGAGGCTGCATTTATATGAACAGTAATATTGTGAAATATTATAATTTAAATAACTATTGTAATATATTTTAAAATGTAATTTATTACTGTGATGTCAAAGCTAAATTTTCAGCATCATTACTCCAGTCTTCAGTGTCACATGATCCTTCAGAAATCTGCTGCTCATGAATCATTTCTTACCATTATAAATATTGAAAACATTTGTCCTGGTTCTGTGGAAACTGTGACTTAACTATTTTCATGATTCTTTGATGAAATTTCACATTTATTTAAAACAGAAATCTTTTCCAAAACGATAAATACCACTGTTACTTTCGTATTCATATATTTCCCCCCAAAAACAAACTCATTTTGATTGGTAACGCATATCTAATACCGGCCAATCTAAGCACATCCCTAGTTAATATCAGACTTATGTGGTCAGAAACAGTTAAACACGCTTTTCATGTTTAAGTTCAATCCAAATTCCAAATACCTTCCCCAAAAATCACGGCACAAAATGTGGAAAAGGTCTGCAGAAAATGCCTGCACATGACGGGACCTCTTAATTCAAATAAAACCCATGAGGCAAATGAGACATAAATCAGAACCATTCAAACAAACAAACAAACATCTTTTCCACGGTGTGCCATGCCAATGAATCCCAATGTGCTACAGCTGCCCAGGCAGTCAGACCCCATCTCTCTCTTAGGCAGCATTATGGAAACATTGTTGAGGAATGGGATGAATGGTATGGCTTTGATCTCTGGCCGTTGACCTGGCAGGCCCTGGTCCCTCCTCCACGTATGCGGCGGCCCACATCAAAACCCTTCGCTCGGGGAGATCAGCTGCACAGCCAGACCTAATCCCTGCACGAATTTAATCAGCCATCTCAACGACTCACATTACGCTTTTTAATTAGGAAAGAGTCATTGCTTCGGAATCACACCCAGCCGGAGTACTCGCACTGTGCGGACCTCTAAGCCCCTGTGAGCTTATGTCAAATATAAGATTTCACCTTAGGGCGAATAGAGAGCTTTTTTCTTTTGACTCACTTTTTAATAGACTGCAACTCCCTTCCGCCATAGAATAGGTTAGGCAAAGTCCGAATGGCCATTCCAGTCTACATTCTCACCAAATCTTGATTCAGAAATACAATAGAACAAAGGTCCAAATGAAATAAACACTGGTTTATGTTTTTCAGTTAAGTCTAAGACTAAGAGTAAATGACTGTAGAAGATGTAAAATAACTGCATACTGTATAAATTAAATATAATTGATCTTTGTTAACACTACAAACGTGATTTCCTCTTAGTATTTGTTGTTTAAGTAAGACTAATGACAGACAGCAGCAGGAATATTGGGCTGCTGTCACTTTAAGGCTGAAAGAACACATCCATTCGATTTCTCATTTGTTTACGTGGCCATAAGTGGCTGTGTCTACAAGGATACTCACTAAGATGGGCATTTTGACTTAATTTTGCATGCATGTGTGCGTTCAAGCCCAAATAGACCCGGAAGAGAACGGAATTCAGTGTTTACGTGCTGTCTGCTCTATGCGCGTGCACAGAAAACGGCTCGCAAGGTCCAAATTGACTTCTCTTTCGCATCTTCTCGTGCTCGAATGGTTTGAAATCTCTTGAATGTTTAAACTGACATGTCCTAAAACAAGTGCAAATGATAAACTAGTTAAAGTTAAAGTTTGCAACTAATCCAAAAATCATGTGCATTTCGATTTTTGGTGCCTGGTCCTTACGGATACAATAGGTATACTTGATATCGCACATCCTGCGATGTGACTATTGCGGATGCGTAAACTGATATCAATGCAAAAACGATCTTTCAGCCCGCCAACGGAGCGCAACATGTGCCAAACATCCGCCCAAACTTGTAATGAGAAGCTCTTATAAATCAGCTGCTGTCAACAAGAGAAATTTGAGCGTGATTTTCTGCCAAAATAAAAGCTCAATGGTTTACCCTTTGAAGAAATTAAGACATTAATATTTATATTCCTATAAATATTTGTATTGCAATTTAACATTTGTACTGTAATAACAACAACAACGGTATTTTTTCTTCTTCTGTAATACAAATTTTTAACAGTGAAATATTACAAAAGTACTTCCTATTTTTAAGTTTAGAAATTATCATTATTATTACCAATACAACTACTAATACAACATTTACTACTAAATATAAATGCTAAAATAAAAAAAATTGTAAATAATGTTTCCCTATAAAATAAACAAATTATATTATGATAAATATCAAGTACGTCAAAATAACTATACGACATTAGCTACCAATAATAAAAAATAATAATAGAAACAAAAACAACCACAATAATAGTAATAATTAAACTGATATATTAGTCATGCTGATACATAAATAAAAAAAAAATGTACAAATCGTGCATCCCTAAAAACAAGCACAGCAAAAGGAAAAAGGACGTTTTTTGGAAGTTTTGGAATTTTGGAAGTTTGGCATCTTGAACTAATAATGATCTTTTGTATCTCTTTTAGAGTCGCCTTCCACCCTTTGAACAAAGCTGCAGCGGCAGCTATTTGCAGCAACAAGCAAAATCTGTTCCAACACAAGCCTCTATTCAGGGCCAGCATCCATCAAAGGACTAGAGGGGGGGCAACAACAGAGGATCCCATCCTTTCCAACCAGACCAGAAGTACTGCAAAAAAAAAAAAAAAAAAAAAATCAAAGGCCTCTACAACACCCAAGGCCAGGCATTTCAGTGGACGCCGGATGGAGTGGCCAGTGCCAAAGTGACCATATCAAAAGCCCCCGGGGCCCTGAGTCACCCCCTACAGTGATCAAACGGGGACCATCCCCACTGAGAAAGGAGGGGGGTGTGAGACCAATGACGAGTCAAAGAAAGACACAAACTGATAGAGAGACCAGCAGTGAGGGAGAGCGGGACAGAGAAAACAAATGAGGCCCAGGGACGAGAAACCGACCCAAGGCAAACAGCGAGGGGTAGAACACAAAGACAGCGGTTGCCTGGGAGAGAGGGGCTCGCAGCAGAAACTATGTCCAGATCAAGACACTCGCCGCTGGGCAGGACTGAGTGAGGTGAGCCCTTACTGAGCCCCAGAGGTCACAGACAACAAAAGAGCAGAACACTGGAAAAACAGCTGGCCAGAGCAGATCAAAAATGAATAAGGAGGATTCATGAAAGGAAGGCATAATGAAAAGAAAGATCAAAAAGGGCGAGGGACGGAAGGAGCCGAAGGGAGAGGAAAGAACGGACAGAAGCACATGGTAAAGAAATGGTGAAAAAAGGAAGAAATTGAAACCACTTTTCTCACTTATTTCTCTCCTAACATAAGCTGATCACTAAGATTGTCAGTTTTGAGATTTTTGGCTTTAGCATCAGCCAATAGCATGCCAAAAACTTTTCAAATATATTTTTGTCGAATTATGAGTAAATATATTGTGCAAAATAAGCATCAAGCACATATTATTTGAGAAAAAAGAAAGATGGATACAAGATCATTTATGAGCTCTGAAATGTAAAAAACACTATGTAAATGTTTAATCAGTCAATCAAGGATACGCCATGAAAAGCACTGTATCCTTTTTTTGGAGGGAAAATAAATCAAATTGTATCTGAAAAAAAAAATTATATATATATATATATATATATATATATATATATATATATACTTAAAAACAGTTTCATATTTTTTTCATTTTTTATAGTGCCTGAAAAATAATTTTTCAAATAAACTTTTACATTTTAGTGCCAAAATTGTGATTATTGATTTATAATATTTAGCCAAATTTTGCAACTCTACAAATAAGTAGCATAAAATTATAATAATAATTATTATTATTATTAAATGTACTAAATAATAAATATTACTATTTTAATAATATTCATACCACTATTACTTTTACCATTCTAATACATAAAAAATTAGTATTTACAACTACTACTTCTAATAATAATAATTGACTTTACCGTACAACTTTACAATAAAGGCAGCCCTTAAAACAAGATGGCAGCAGTTTGACCAAAACTGTGTTCTGCAGATGAACATGAATCCACGTAGAGGAGCACATGTGCATCCACTCATATGGGTGAGGTGAGTAAACAAAGCTTACGGGAAGCGCACACCACAATAACAAATACACTTACACTTGAACACACACACCGCAAAACATACTTCAAGCAATGAGCACAGCTTAGTTACAAACACTACGAACATACACACACAACTTTATGCAGATGTAAAGCAGATTTTTTTCACTGCTTAGGAGAAATTGTGGACCAAATTCTAAGTGGGACTTCAGATATTTCAATTTGTGCAACTGCGCAGTATATGACTAAACGGCTAGATGTGACGTAATCCAACCACAACTATCCAAACTATCCATAACACGTACTACTCCATGGAATAAACAGTTATGAATATTTTAATTGTATTATGCATTATTTTTGGGGATCAAATTAAACAAATCATTGATCATGTTTACCATGTGTCAAGGTGTTCCCTCAAAAAAATGTTTACGGGTCACTACTATTTTTTTGTTTAGATGAAAATTGCATTATGTTAGTCTGACTTCACAAAAACAGACTTAAACCCTAAAGCAGGGGTGTCCAAACACAGTCCTGGAGGGCCACTGTCTTGCAGAGTTTGGCTCCAACTTGCCTCAACACTTCTGCCTGGAAGATTCCAGTATGCCTAGACCTTGATTAGCTGGTTCAGGTAAGTTTAACTGGGGTTAGAGCTAAACAACCCTGGACACCCCTGGACTAAACGCCATTTTAAAAGAAAAATGATTGCTTTAGTCGGAAATTGAACCTTTAAAGTGCATGTAAACTAGTGGTGTCAACAATAATCGATTCTGCAATGCAGGAAATGCACGATTCAGCATCGATGCGGCAAAGTGCCATAATCGATTATGTCACTGTTTATTTTCTGGCCTTGGACAATAAAGTTTTGAAGTTTAAATTACTTCCGGGAGCAAAACAACAAAAATAAAGATTCGAAAGACACATTTCATGGGAAACTAGATAAGACTTACGCGGTGTGTAAAACCTGCCACACTAAAATCAAACACGTTGGCAATACAACTAACGTCACGAACCATGTTGATCGTTCGCATCCTGAGTTGGCTTCAACAACAACACAAAAAGTCGACACATCCCAGCTGATGAAAATTAGTCTTTGTGTGCAGTAGAATTTTGATGCATCGCAATGCATTGGAGAATCGAATTGAATCGAATCGTTACCTGGTGAATCGTAATCGAATCGAATTGTGAGGGCAGTGCCAATGCACACCCCTAATGTAAACACACTACTTATGAGAAAAGGGGGGCTTAAATCCCAAAGTTTGACATGGACATGCTGAAAAGACACCAAGAAGTCTCCAAATGGACCATAAACAAGAAAGGTCAACATAAACCAAAGCAGATACAATTCACAATTCTGAACCAGCAGTTCCTTCACGAAACAGGCCTGTTATTCTTAAGGTCTTCTGGGGTTAGCAGTGGGCTGGACACGGTCGGTCCACTGAATTCCACCAAACATTTGAATAGCAGCAAAAAGAGCAGGCTACACAAACAGTGCTTTGTTCGGATTCAGAATGCTACAGAACCCTCTGCCAAAGGTAAGCCAAGTATGTCTGCTTGGCAAACACAGAGAGCACCGAGAGGTCTGGGGAAGAGAAGCGCTTCAAATGCTCAAGAGTTAAACATCAATCTTCTCAACAATGCCCGCATACATACACACACTAAACGCAGGAAGGATCAGAGGGGGCCGTTTTCTAAAGGTGGGCTAATGGTCAACTACCTCTGAAGGTGATATGGCCAGAAAATGGGTTTTTCAACTTTAAAGCCAATTTACTCATTGTAATGAGCAACTCATTCTCTGGACTTGCAGGTTGAGAGCAATTATGTCCCATTTGTGGACAAATCGTTCTTTTGAAATGGTTCTTGATAATGGTTTGCTTGTAGAGCATTTGCAAGTCTCTTGGCTGTATGGGAGAAATTGATTATGTCACAAACCTTACAGTTTTCCTCTCAAACAACATTGCCCTTACAAATAATTCCAATCAGACCTCACTATGTTGAACAATGACCAATAATATTTTTTGGAAAAAATCATTAAATCAAAATTCTGCAGTAAGTTTGTATGTTTAATTACAAGCAACTGTTGCTTTTTTTAAATCAGACCAACAACAAAAAAAATGATTCTGCACGATTCGGCTCTGATTAAAACAAGTCCGTCAAAAAGATTCATGACAACACTTGCATGCAAATTTCATGAATCTTTTCTGACTGACCGGTTCATAAGAGTCAGGTGTTCATAATTCAGACATTACTTGTTCATTGTACATTGTTGCATGCAAGAAATTCACTAAAGAAAATTACTAACGTCTCCTCAAAATAATACCTAAAAAAAACATACAGCAATTACAAATGTATTTCTCTTAACAGTGTTAAAATCTGCTATGCTAACAGACTTGATCTATAGCTTTACCACATACAACATCTTACAAAGTCATCCAGAAGATATCATGAACCACTAAATGTCACATGTCCTATGCCATGTTCACGTTGGCCAATGTTTCGTCCATATTTTATTCATGAAAGCATGTGTAGCCAATAATAAACCCTGAGGGACAACACAAGCTGAAATCATCCATCTGTCTGTCGCTTTCGCATATACCTTTTGACATCTCACCATCAACCCCACCTCAGCCTTGATGATAATCATATCTGACAGATGTTTGTATTTAACCCCCAGCACTTGCCTAGGTGAGCAGCAATGCAGCATGGGAAGCTCAAAGGAAGACAGAACCGTTTTCTTGTTGATGTCAGTGATGTTCTAAACACACCAATGATGTGGTTTGACAATGACATTCCAAGCTGGCGAGATTTTGCACAAGCAAGAAAAAAAATGCAGCTCACTAGCAAGACTAACTAACTAGTCTTGGTAGATAAGCTAGATGCAAGCACAGCAAATACATTATAGCGTACCAAACTAGGTCTCTAAAATCTCAACAATAACTATGTTTCCATCTAAACTGTGAATTTATGTGAAAAACCAAACATCGCAAAAACATGGAAATATTACATTTAAAATCTTTTGCATTCACTCACAAAACATTATATATATATACAGTGTATATATATATATATATAAAATATTACTTTTCCTCCCATCTAATATTTTTCCACATCACCAAAAATCACCTCATACAAACTTGTAAAACTAATAATACAAATGGATATGGGACTTGTAGTCATTTATTGAATGTTATAAATTACTTTGGGTTTTGGAACGTGCAGATAAAACGCTCAAAATCCATGTTTGCTAGTGTGTTTCGAGCTCAGATTGTCAAATTGTGGGAGTTTGCAAAGCAAAAAAAAAAAAAAAAACTAAACTAACAAATCTAAAAAACTGGTGTAACTATTGCTATTTCTGTACATCAAAAAATGTGCAATCCCATAACAAATCACAAACAAGATATTGCATACTTTATGCAATCTCAGTAAAAGGTAACTTACAATACTCTTTACACTTCTGACCTTTTGAAGATGCCCATAAAATACAAAGATATTTTATTCCTGTAATCACATGACCTACAGTGTTTGTTATTAGTGTAGTTTACCTGATGCTTCACACAGCCATACTTGAAGTGTGAAAATAATAACACAGACAGCTACACAAAGAACAGACTACCTATTGTGGTCACTACCATCATCCTGGATCCCTTACATTCACCCAATGAGCTCATTTTCCTCCCTGGCCTCACGTCTCTATCAGCATCTGTACAGAAGACTCTGTTCATACTCACACAAAGAAAGAAGTGAGAGGCAACCATCCTCGGCATCTCAGGCATCCTGATATTCTCTACCGATATCGGCTTAGTGGTTTATGCGCTTTACCCTACTCTCCGCACATTTCTCCTGGGATAGGTGGTCCCAGCTAAGTTTTATTTTTTGGAATATGTGACTGATTCTAGTGGATGAAATGTATGGAAGCTTATTTCCACCAAAATAAAAAGGTTTTTTAAGAAAAAAGTTTTTTTCTTGCAAGTTTGTAAATAAACTTGTAATTACAAGTTTACATCTTACAATTTTGTCTTTTTTTCCCCTCAGAACTCAGAGTTTACATCTTGCAATTTTGACTTTCTTCAGAATTCACATCTTGCAATTTCTTTAGACTTTCTTTAGAATTCGGGGTTTACATCTCACAATTTTGTCTTTTTCCCTTCAGAATTCAGAGTTCATATCTTGCAATTTTGACTTTCTTCAAAATTCTGGGTTTACATCTCACAATTTTGTCTTTTTCCCTCAGAATTCAGAGTTTACATCTTGCAATTTTGACTTTCTTCAGAATTCTGGGTTTACATAACAATTTTGTTTTTTTTTCCCTCAGAATTCAGAGTTTACATCTTGCAATTTTGACTTTCTTCAGATTTCGGGGTTTACATCTTACAATTTTGTCTTTTTTCCTCAGAATTCAGAGTTTACATCTTGCAATTTTGACTTTCTTCAGAATTCGGGGTTTACATCTTACAATTTTGTCTTTTTTTCCCTCAGAATTCAGAGTTTACATCTTGCAATTTTGACTTTCTTCAGAATTCACATCTTGCAATTTTGACTTTCTTCAGAATTCACATCTTGCAATTTTGACTTTCTTTAGAATTCGGGGTTTACATCTCACAATTTTGTCTTTTTCCCTCAGAATTCAGAGTTCACATCTTGCAATTTTGACTTTCTTCAAAATTCTGGGTTTACATCTCACAATTTTGTCTTTTTCCCTCAGAATTCAGAGTTCACATCTTGCAATTTTGACTTTCTTCAGAATTCTGGGTTTACATCACAATTTAGTTTTTTTTTTCCTCAGAATTCAGAGTTTACATCTTGCAATTTTGACTTTCTTCAGATTTCAGGGTTTACATCTTACAATTTTGTCTTTTTTCCTCAGAATTCAGAGTTTACATCTTGCAATTTTGACTTTCTTCAGAATTCGGGGTTTACATCTTACAATTTTGTCTTTTTTTCCCTCAGAATTCAGAGTTTACATGTTGCAATTTTGACTTTCTTCAGACTTCTGGGTTTACATCTTACAATTTTGTCTTTTTCCCTCAGAATTCAGAGTTTACATCTTGCAATTTTGACTTTCTTCAGAATTCTGGGTTTACATCTTACAATTTTGTCTTTTTTCTTCAGAATTCTGGGTTTACATCTTGCAATTTTGACTTTCTTCAGAATTCAGAGTTTACATCTTGCAATTTTAAATTTCTTCAGAATTCAGAGTTTACATCTTACAATTTTGACTTTCTTCAGAATTCTGGGTTTACATCTTACAATTTTGTCTTTTTTCTTACAATTCTTGCCATTTTGACTTTTTTTTTCTCTCGAAAATCTGGGATTACATCTTGCAATTTTGACTTCCCCTCAGAATTGTGAGTTTACGTCGTACATTTTTTTCTATTTTACTTAGAATTCTTTTACATCTCAAAATTTTTACTTTTTTTCTCAAAATTCTGAGTTTAAATCTTTGCAATTCTGTTTTTATTTTGTTTCCACTACATAATAAAGAAAAAAGGGTAACTGTGAATTTTTGTATCTCAATTCTGAGTTTCTTTGTCAAGATTTGCAGGAAAAGTCAGAATTGTGAGATATAATCTTAGAACGGCGATGGGGGGTGGCATTATTCTGTGGTGGAAAAGCTTACATATTTGAATGTATATATGGAGTGGATGTTGAAGTACTAGAATTCCAAAAGTAAAACAGCTATGCAATGTCTATGATCTAAAGCATACAAATTCAACCTCTTCCCCCTCTCACACAATTCAGCTTATCAGAGGCTCATCTCCGGCATGCCAAGAGGAGCACATACCATTCGCTCTGGCCCATCCTGTGAGCTCTCTCGTTGGCAAGAGTGGCCCTCTCAGTCGCTTTGATGTGCTGATGGTTCGGTGGCTCGCTCTGCAGCTGGTGATAGCATCAGAGCAGGCCTCTCTTGGGCCTGTGTGCCACGCTATGATAACAGGAGGGTTGATAAGAGGAAATACAAGCTGTCATGAAGAACACATTGAGTTGGATGCCAAGCTGACAAATCAGAGGGACAGCAAAAGATGCAGAGAAAAACAGAGATAGAAGACTATGCAGGAGTGAAAGACAAAGCTTTGCAAACAAAGAAATAAAATGCACATGAAAATGATTATCTGGCATGAAAACCTGTGTTGATTCTGCACTGGGTCATATTTTATATTGTCTATCAATGCCACAAATCTAAAAATCTGATCAACAACCGATGCATAGAAGTCACACAACACTCTTCTTTACATTACAATCCATTACACCCATAAGTACATCACAAACAATGTTATTCTAGTATTATTTATGTTCAGTTGTAGGTTTGATTAATATGTTGAATTTGCATTTTATTTTAATATTTTCAGTTTACTGGAACCAAATCGGAGCTTTAGCTACAACCTCAAACAACCAAAATAGGCTCAACAAGCATTAAGACTAACAAGCTAACATGAGGTAAAAAGAAAGGCCAGCTGTAACGTGGCTCCAGAGATTTTCTCCTGAAGTTAACTCTAAAAGGACATCAAGGTAACCTGAATCAGCAATAAAGTCAAAAATTAAGTAGGAAAATTGGTGGTGAACCAACAACAACAAAAAATGATTCTGCACGATTCGGCTCTGATTAAAACAAGTCAGTCAAAAAGATTCATGACAACACTTGCATGCAAATTTCATGAATCTTTTCTGACTGACTGGTTCATAAGAGTCAGGTGTTCATAATTCAGACATCACTTGTTCATTGTACATTGTACATGGTTGTAGTGACCCAGTGGTGAAACTGGGTCACTACAACCTGGCTTCTACCCTCTAATAATCCAATTAATCAAGGAAAAACTTGTCCCTTAGAAGTCACATTCTACAATTAGTTAGAAGAGCTAGAGACAGTATGTGATGCCAATGTTAAATATCCCAAGGCCAACCTCAAAGCACCAACATAACATTTTGCCATATGAAAGACATTAAATTTGCAAATAATACAATTGTTTTGTATTACGTGACACAGCTGGCAAGAGAAGCGGCACAGATACATAAAAGTACTAAGGAGAATAATGTGCAAATATTTGACTAAAATAACTATTTAAATATCAGTATAACATGTCAACTCAAGCAAGTGGAGACAAATGCATAGACAAGTATATGGATAATGATACAATGGAAAAACTATACGACACATTAACGTTTCCAAACATATAGAGTAAACACCTGGAGCAATAAGGGTGTTTCGATTGATCGGGCGCGGATCGTTATAGGACAACAGCTATGTACTATCGGTGGTCTCTATAAAGCCGATCAGAAGAGCCAAATGACGCAAAACCTGCGAGACAATACTTCTATGCGCAGCTAAAACTGCTTCACTACATTCACCGGTTTGGCAGTTCTACCAGGTGTCTGAAAAAAGGACAATAAATTCGCAATGTCTTTGCGGAGAGTGGAGATATTGCAAGGACAGCAACTCTACAGCAATGGCAGCAAGAAACTAGGGCAGTGCTATAGTGCTTGCACTTTCCTTCCTCGCTAAAACCCCAAAATTAACGTCCAAATCGCTAGAACAGCGATTGTCAAAAAAAAAAAAAAACCATATACTTTTGCTAAACTGCAGGATATGCTCGACAATAAAAAGTTATTAAAACTGTATTAAGCCACAAAAGTGATACTGCTCCTCAAGAGGCTTTCTGTGCACACGCTCCAAGACAAACAAAGTGAACTTTAAGCTACCGGTTAGCGGAACGGCGGTGTATTTAACCACTAAACAAGCGGTTAAATACACACAGAAATGTGTCAAAATGCCCATCTTGGTGAATATTTGCTTAAACACCCTCATTTATGTCTAAAGTGAAGTAGTGAACATACACAGTTGGGAAATAAGTAGCATGGTTAACTGTTTATTGGATCCACTCATTCAGTCTTAAAGTGACTGCAGCCTAATATCCCTACTGTCTGTGTCATTAATATTAATCAAACAACAAAAGACAAAGAAAAAAATACACTCACTCAGTGATATTTAGTAGGATTGCACTTGATTACTGTTATTTTTGTTTTTATTTATTTCACTGGAATGCTATATTTGTTAAGCGCAAAGCTATTATTGGTATCAGTGATTGATATCGGCCAATACTGCTTCCAGTGATCGATAATCTGTGGTCAGCCCAAAAATCCTGATCGGAGCACCCTTATGAAGCAACAAGAAGCAGGTCACTGATCCTTAAAGTCGGCATAAAATGGAAATTGTGATAGTCTTTTTCTCTACTATGACATATTGTATATCACAAGTAAAACTGCTCCTTGAACAAGAAAAAATGAAAAGCAGAACTTGATTTTGTCCATCAGGAATTGATTGGATCGTTGTTGTTTGCTAACGCCCATCATTAGAGAAGAGCTGTCATTGTGGGGGGAGGGGAAGTTCATTACTTGTTCTCATACAATTTCATGTTAAAAATCACTGACAAGTCACACAACCTACACAGATCAGTAAATCGCAAGACCAAAACATATACAATCATCTAAAATTCAGCAGAAGGGGCATGAAATTGACCAAATTAAACCAAATCACTTTTATACAAAATCTAATTCCACCCTATCAAATGTAAACCCTCCCAAGGTCAATGTCATGTTCCTATGACTGGATTCTTCATTTTATATTATTCCACTGAATGCCGATCCCGATGCCTCATGTGTGGTCTGGACCATCAGGATCTTGAGGTCTATCAAGAGAATAAACGTGTACCTTAGATTCTCCCGAAATCCCACCTCCCATATGGAGCACATGACAACAAATAAATAAAATATAGGGGATCAAACTCTGCCAAAATAAGCTGTAAAGAGTGTTAAATACACACACTCTGTCACAGGCACCAAAGGAAACAGTGAGAGAGGGATTTTTATAACCTTTAGAAACTGTTGTATCAACAAACAGCAGATCTCTAAAGCATTCAGAGTCCTGTAAGCCCCTTTGGGTTGAAACGCTAGCTCCATTCATACCGGCTACACACTGAGCGATTGTGTTTGAAGGTTTCTGAATAAACCTGTTTGAGGTTTGACCCACACACATGTAACTATCCTAATTCCATGTTCATGAAATCAACCTCTATTAAAAAGAGATGCTCAAGCTCTACAGTGACATCAAGTCATTTGAACTATTACTAGCAGTTTCAAGACCATAGAAATAACACATTTAATTGGCTAAAAGAACAGAAAAGTGCACATTTGTGTGTTCACAAAAACTGTCAAATACATTTTTAGGACTTCATCACCAATATTGAAATTCTGACCGATAATTATTGTCATGATATGGCCAATAACCAATACATTTATTGTTACCTTTAAATGACCATTTAATCAAGAAATCATGAGAGAAAAAAAATGATAACGGATTCCACAACAATCTGAAGCAACAACTGTTTTCAACATTGTTAATAATTATACGAAGAAATGTTTCTTGAGCACCAAATCAGCATATTAGAATGATTTCTGAAGGATCATGTGACTCTGAAGACTGGAGTAATGATGCTGAAAACCCTGCTTTGAATCACAGGAATAAATAAAACTAAGATATATACATTTTAAATATTTATAATATATATAATATAAATATACTATTTTAAAATATTACTGTTTTACTTTATTTCTGTTGAAATGAATCTTAAATTGTTGAGCATAAGAGCACAAAAGTATTCAATTATCACCGACCCCAAATTTATGAACAATATAAATATATTGGGCATCCCTATTTTTACACACACACACACACACACACACACACACACACAGCAAGACTTCAAACACAACCCAACAGTCAAGATGTTTTCTTAGTAAAGTCTAAAAACACACTTTTACTACTACAACACAGAAAACCCATTCTTGTGATGGTGTGTGTTTAGTCACGGGAGCTGTCAATAAATTATCAGGCCGTCTGTTAGAGCACCACCGTTTTCCTTGCGCACACTTCAAAGAGCATGCATGCACGTAGATGAACACACACACACACACACACACACACACAATGCTGTTACTGTATAAACTTTACAAAGCACAGAGTCAACTCTGTTTCACCTGTTGTGTACTTTAGGAACGCCCAATGGATTGACTGAATCTGATAAAAATAAAAATAAAACACTCAAGTGTCTTCAGTCAGTTTAAAGCTTTAATCAATTCCACTACTATGCAATGTGATGCGTATGTGCAGAAGATAAGAAGAAAGACAGCAATGACAAAAAACAAAACAGGGAAAGAAACAAGTCTTAATCATTCATTGGGTTTAAATCATAAAATGAGAACCCCAAAAGTCCATATGCCCAAAATAAAACATCTAGCATTTTTGTTCTATACCGAACTTGTCCAACGAACACCTCCACCTTTATTTGTGCAGGGGTGGATTTCGCTGCAGGCCTGTGATTACATCACCAGCCGTTTGTGGTGCAGCTTTATCAGTCAGGCATTGCTCAGCCAGCCCTTTGAAGAGCCCGCCGGGGGCCTTTGATCTGAGCGTGCTCAGTGGCCTCCCAGCCGGCCGATCCTATCAGCTCAGGCGGCACATTTGTGCTCAACCCAGAACCAGATTCCAAAGCCACCTCTCTCTCTCAGGTCTGACTGGTTATGTGTAATGAGGTAAAAGGAGAGGGAAGGGCCTCCGTGCAGGCAGTAAATCCAGAGAAAACGGTGTGAAAAATACCACATAAATAGACAAGGTGTTGAAAGTCATCTCAACTCAACATGGAACTGCCTGGGGAAAGAACAACCAAAATGTTTTTTTTTTCCTTTCCTGAGATTAGCAACATACAAATACAACTTTAAAAGCTAGAGACCATCTGTTTTAATATATTTACATAGTGTATTAATAACAACTATATATATATATATATATTCAGCCAGGTATACACCTTCCAGAGGGAGGGAATTCTAGTCAAGTTTAGATAAATCTACCTCTGTTACAGTACAGGCCAGTTGAAAACATTAACCAAAGAGACAACTTTGCCGCTTGGACCAGACAACCTAATTTTTCAAAGCTGGAAGCCGCTATACCGAAGGGACCGCGAGTATCTCATTAAAAGGGAGCCAGGAGACAGTTGTCAGGCATTGTAGTCTATTTCAGAAGCCGAAGAGAAGCAACGCCTTGGTTGAGATGTGTTCATCCGTCTATGACAAAATGAACACCTGGTGACCATGGGAAACAACAGGGGAGCAATTATACAGAAGCCATGTGGAGTGAACAAAGGAACAAGCCAAAATGATGATCCATCAAGGACAGAGGACTTTCTTAATTTAACAAAGACACAAATAAGTGCTTTCGTAAGCCAACTTACGAGGTACAACACGTAATTCAGAGCAGAGCTTATCTGTACTTCCCCAAATCAGTTGGGATTTCCTTTAGACGCCTTAAAGCCAGTTCTTAACATACAAATGTGGTGAACTTTGTACACAACCAAGAAATAAGTGCGATATAATGGCAGTATCTAACATGAAATGACAATGAATGATAATTAATTTATTAAACAATTTATTAATGTAGTTTAATTTTCATTTATATATATATATATATATATATATATATATATATACACAGTATATATACTGTATATTAATTATATATATACACACATATACACACATATACATACACACACATATATTTATATATATATATATATATATATATATATATATAAATGCTGTAAAGTATCGCTCATTGCTATTTTATGTTAACATAATAAAACCTTATTACAAAAGGTGGAAGTGAGTGAGTACTTTGAACCCAGTGTTCTAGAACAAAAGAAGAAAGTAGCATAAATGATAGGTAGAGATATGGTCTTAAGACTCGAGGATTTCATGACTTGGTAAACATTACAATACTAGTGCGAAGCTTGGATTTTGCTGAAGTTGTTTGGCTGATAGTATAGCCTTCTTCAAAAAGAACCCGTGAGAACTATTAAAAAATAATTAGCAACACAAGGTAATTAGGATGACAAATTTCAAAATGTGCTATTAACCAATAAAAGACAAAACCTTAAGGCAAAAAGGCATAAACTCTGTTATATCCTGTTGGTGCATGAAGCTCATGACATTGCAGTTATTGCTCAAGTTTGCCAGCTGGCCGCAAAATTAGAAAAAAAAATTCTAACATCTACATTTGGGGTCGTAACAGGTAAGATTTTTACATTTTTGAAAGAGGTACATTATAGTAATCGCATTTATTGGATCAAAAATACAGTAAAAACATAAATATTGTTCATATTTTTACAACTTAAAATAACTTTTCTATTTTAATATATTTTGAATTTGAGCTGAATTTTCAGCAGCCTTTATTCTTCAGTGTCTCCTTTATAAATAATCTTGAGGATTCTTTCAAATCAAATCAATCAAACTTTATTTATAAAACACTTTAAAAGAACCGGGAAGAGCAGTTGAAAGTGGACCAAAGTGAATGGAAAGTTCAAAAGAACAACATTTAATTATCTTACGTATCATTGTAAATGTCTTTACTGTAATTTTTGATCAATTTAGTGCATCCTCACTGAATCAAAGTGTTTATTGGTTAAGTGGTAATGTACATTATGGGCTACTTTAACGATTCATGTAGATCTAGAAATTAATAACATATATCAACAGCATTTATCTTTTTAAAAAAAAAAAAAAAATTCCCCAACCCTACTCAACAGCTGTCATTAAAAAAAAATTAGGAAAAAAATAATAATTACTGCTAATTTCCTAAAATAATATCAGAAAAGACAACCAACATGCAATTATTCTACAAAATCAACAATCCAAGTATGCTTGTACATCTAATCTAATCTAATGTGCATTTATCCATTATTCTGTCATTTATTTTACAGAACATTTTAACCATCTTAATGTGTCCAGCAACTGTCCAAGAAAAAAAAAAACAATAGCTGGTAAATCAATCATGTTAAAACATAACATGTTTTCCATGTCAACATGTCAACCGTTTTCCAGCATGACCTAGACTTGATTCAAGTTTCCATTCAAGATTAAATCTCAAGTCAAGTCTAGGTTATGATGGAAATTATTATAATCCAGTCTGCTTAAATTGCATGGTATTGAAGTCTCAAATCAGATCTGACCATCAGTGGTCATCATCTGACCTTTCATCATAACTTGAAATCTAAGACTTTACAATAACTCGAACCCTTTTCCGAGACCCCTCGTCTCCATGATGTGAAAGAGTCCCTAGAGAGCGAAGAGGAAAAGGAAACATATGAACAAGTGCTGAGGAAAACCTTCAAGTCTATACTAACTGGTTAAACAGAAGGGCAAAAACTGAGAGAAAGACAAAGGAATAATAGACGGCAAGTACCATAGAGAGTCAGGGCATGACAGAGTGTCTAATGGCGTGACAGACAGCGATAAGTACAAGGACACGACAGACGGAGACAGTCAGACACTGAAAGAGGGAAAGACTGAAAACCAGAGCTTGAAGGAAACAATGGGTCTGCGTTTTGGACTTCAGCCGTTCGTCAGCACATTCCTGAACAACAACAAAGCATGCCTGAGCCCCTGTGTGCCCCAAGAGCATTGTCATTTCATAACCCTCTGCTGCTTTTGCAGAAGTATAGAGACAAAACGGAGTGAATATAAGCACATCGGCCATACGATTGGGTCAGTCAACATCAAAATTGGCCTATTTATTGGATTCAGAGTAGGGGGGCGTGCGATAACACAAGTTTTGATCATGAACGGTTGAAATGTCTTCAAGATCTGCTTTTGGAGAAGTAACATAGTATCGTGCTCCATCTCAAATGTTTCCGACTTAAATCTTTAAGTACAACTTAGATATGCAAGTCATTTCAACTCATTTATGTCAGTTCATCATACTTCGGTGCATTCTAGAGCCAGACCAAAATATCGGCAGGCCGATATTATCGGCCGATGTTAGGCATTTTTCCAAACTATCGGTATCGGCAGTTATAATGGCCGATAAATGAATATTTCAAAAATAAAATAAAAACGGACGAAACACGCTTCGGAGTGTTGGAGTTGTATAGTTTGTCCACCAGAGGGCACTCTACACCGTCCCTGTTGGCAACACTCGTTTATAACGCGCAACATATTCTAGCTAACCACAAAGCTAGCTAATGCCACTATCATTAGTGGAATTTAATGAGCTTTGTTAATTAATTAATGAGCTTTGGTTCCTCCTCTGTTTTGTTGCGACAATAAAAGATACAAGTTTCTTTTTAAAGTGCATTATCATATTATTTTAATTAAAACTCATACATAACTACAAATAACTAACGTTAGGGAAATCTGTTAATGTTTTGTTGTGTGTTCCTGAAAAAAATATCGACCGATATATCGGAATATCGGATTTTAAAACCAACAAATATTTGTATCGGCCAGGATCAATGCCGTAAGGGGTGTGTCATGGTGATGACACTCGTGCCATCAGGCGACTCTGTTGCTCTTAAAAGAAATTTGTGTTCGTCATCAACAAAGAAAGGACGAACAAATGTCTGCAAACTGGAACGAAGCAGAGACCAGGAGCTCCTCACTATCCGCGCTGAAGTTGAGATCGTTCACCAGCTTTGTGGAACGGTATGCGCGTGTACATGTTTTCGACGCGTACGTTACACGTCTCATCCTGACGTCATGTGTCTTTTCGGGATTTTTACGGGTTGTGTGTGAACGCACTCACAGATCCCGGCAAATCATTGGCAGTGTGAATGAACTGAATTCAAACAATCCCGGGACAAATTCCGGGTCACATTATCCATGTATTTTCCGGAATCTCTGTGTAAAAGTGGCTTTATAGAACGCACCGAAGCACGATAAACTGACATAAATGAGTTGAATCTTGTATAAATGATTTAAAAATTGCTTCAATTGTTTTGATGAGTTAAAGCAACGTAAAAACATACGTTATTGATCATATTATTTGTACAGTGAACATACTGTACAACACAACGTACATTCACATCATAAGGTAGGGTCATGCTCTCGTGACATTGCAGTTATTCACAATCATGAAAGAATTTTAAAATTTGCATGCGTTTTAAAGCCTTGCTGGTTAAACACTATCGTGACATGATATTATTTCCATATCACCCACCCCTAATTCAGAGTCTGTCCTCCAAAAAGCCCCACATTTCAACTGTCGGAACTGAGATTCTTGGTGTAACCATGGCAACTGGAATGATGAGCTGTGATAAGCTAATCAATCTGTGTTGTCAGTCACCATCAGGACCGCACTTGCCTCTCAAGTGAACATCCAGTCCTTGTAAATGAGCTTTGATGGGCAAATCAATAGGGGGTTCAAGGAGAGAGAACTGAGCGATTGCTCGAGCCTTAAATTGCGGGAAGAGTAGGATTAATTCTGCGCCGGGTAAAATAGAGCCAACGGTTTGAATTTTCTATTTATTTCTGCCTAAACTATTTGCGCCTCGAGAAAACAAACAATAAACATTTTTTTCAAGCGCATCAGAGTGAGGCAGACAGTGGTAAAGGAAGAAAGGAGGAGACAAAAACAGTTTAATCTTTTCTACTCCGACAGAGGGAGAAAAAAAAAACAACCTCAAATTACTTTGGCAAGTCTATGAAAGGCCGACGGGTTAGTGGTTTGAGCAGATACGTCTTAAAATACAGCTGCCACCGCAAAACCAATAAATGGAAAAGTAGTCGTGCAGCACTTTTAACCTTTTAAACCCACGGTTGTTGAATATTGCTACCGTTGCTGTGGACAGGGAGGGGCCCCCGTGTTTTCGGGTACCCACTGTCTCGTGAAGGGCCGTTCTGGACTCCCATGGTTTCAGTCTGTGGGAAAAGCATGCAGACTCCTTGGGCCAAACCAAGCTCTCATTATGGTCCTAATTTAAGCGCAAAACTACAGCGAGCTTTGAGGAAAGACACTGTATCAATCACACCACAGAACGTGGGCTGACTTTAACAGATTTTGTAAGATAAAACGAAAAAAACAAAGTACTAAATTGTGGTTTATGCATCTAGGAATTACCCCAGACCTCAAATGTTCAACATTTAGCAAATAAGGAAAGTCGCCTCACGGTCTATTAAAGGAATAGTAGTAGTAGTTGCTGCTCATTGACAATCTGTTAAAGTGATAGTTCACAAGTTCAGTCAAAAATGAAAAATTCTATCATCATTTACTTACCCTTATGGGTTTCTTTCTTCTGCGGTCAACACAAAAGAAGATATTTTGAAAAAATATTGGGGTCCAAAACAACACTGGACTTCATTGACTGTTATTATATAAACAGTAAAAATCTTTGTTTGTGTTCCAAAGAAAGAAAGAGCATCATACAATGACATAATTACAAATTTTGGGTGTACTATCCCTTTATGGCGCTTTTCCATTACCAGTACAGACTCGACTCGACTCGCTTTTCGCATCGTTTTCCATTGCAGACAGTACCGCCACAAATAATACCTGGTCGTCATAGTGACGCCTTTCGTTCCTCGCTGCCCTATCAAGCCCTTGCTGGATCCTCTCTTCGGCAACCAAACAAAGGAAAGTCTGCACCTCATTGTTTGATCACGGCGTATTCTTCCGAGTTGCCATAATAATAATAGTAGTAAGTTTAGAAACTATCTCTGGCCAAACCATTTAAAAATGGCGGGGATATTCGGGATACTGGCACGTGCAATGACGACACAGTGAATGGTTTCCATATAATATGGTTTCGAATCTCTCTGACCAATCAGCAGTCGGCATTGTTTTCGCGTCTCATTTTAGTATCGCCTTAGCTCGCTCAGAACCTCGCCGGAGGTGAAACTAAAAAAAGTACCCGAAAGCAGGTACAGGTACAACTTTTACACAGTGGAAAACCAAATTCGAGTCGAGTCAAGTCGAGTCGAGCTGGTACTGTGTAGTGGAAAAGCCCCATTAGCCTCTGTGATTACGGAGTCAACTCGAAACAAGCGGTGCTCACTGCAGAGCCAACTGGCATCCAGCTCCACCTCTCTGGATGCATGGTATTGAGCTTGACCTAGTCCAGCTCCACGTCTAATGGGTGGAGGTATAGAGTTATGGAAAGGGTTAGGGTGTGGTTAGACCTTCTAGCTCCACCCATTACAACCAAATTAAATCCAGACTGGGAGAGCTGTCCTTCACCTCTCAGATCATCTGACTAATTCAAAAACCAATCATTCAGACCGATTTTGTGAACTTAAATTTGAACAAGTGGACTTCACCACTTCTCTCACAAACTAAGGTACATGTCAAATAGTGCTAGGGTGTGGATGTCAAGATTACAAGTCATATTGATCAATTAACTGAAACTATTGTGTCATTTAAGTTTCAAAGGAGTCACTAGAATAATTCGTCACATATTCTACATGTGTGTGTTCCACAGAATAAATAAATCACAGAATCTTCGTTTTTGGGAAAGTTGTTCCAACTTTCAAAATTTTTTTTTTTTTTTTGGAAAAACTATCCCTTTAATAATAACACATTATGTTTATGCTTGGAACCAATCACCAATGTTCTCAGAACCTTAAAAGGAAATCTGACTATGTGGAAGTGACTTGTCACTTCAGGTTCAGTGTCCCTCAGAATCCCAAAAATTAAAGTGGGATGCGCTAAGCATTTGAAAGCATTGTACAACAGAAAACGAACGATAATGATCGAAACTCATATCCCAACTACAAACATTCCACTCAAATATAAACAAGGCGTCAATTTTCAACACGTACAGATTTCACAGTTATCAGCCGCAACAAACAGGTGTGAACAAGGTTACAAGAGGAAGTACCATTTTACTTTCCCACATCCAGTTCTCAACGAGAACAGTGTCTAAAAACCACCAGCACAGTTCTAGCTCTGCTGCAGGAGCTGATAAGACGAGTCATCCATCAAGGTATTTTAGGTCAGTTATGTGTAGATAATATGACACTACAGTTCTGCTTGAGAGAATGGAGAGAGGGCATCATTTTAATGCCACCATGACAACATGTCATCGCCTGTACTACCAGCGTTCACACAGACCACTTCATTTCACTTCTGTTTATTTAAAGGACTTTCAGTAGTAACGGTCATGAACTACAAACAGTGATGTACTGAGTTATGATGGTAGATGAGAGATAAATCTAAACTAGTCTGGCTTCACACACTGAGAACAGTTGGTGTGACAGTCATTATCTCCCTGAAAAATTAAAGACAGGTGCAACTTATAACAATCACATAGGCAAACTTATTTATCCAATTCATTTCCCATTTTGTTTTAATCCCATCAAAGTAAAAATAGCATATAATAATTGTATAATGTTCATAATATTATTTTATTGATATCCATGATTATACTAAAATGTACACTGTGAGGTTGGTAAAATTTGTAATGTTTTTGTAAGTCCCTTATGCCAACCAAGGCTGCATTTATTTGATCAAAAAAAAAAATACAGTACAAATTGTAATATTGTAAATTTAAAATAACCGCTTTCTAATTTAATCTATTTTCAAATTTAACATTCATATGATGGCAAAGCCATTTTCAGCATCATTGCTCCAGTCTTCGGTGTCACATGATCCTTCAGAAATGCTGATATGCTGCTCAAGAAACATTCATTGCTATCAATGTAAAAAATCTTATTGTGAAAACTGTGATTTATTTTTCAGATTATTTGATGAACAATATAAAACAAAATATTTATTTTAAATAGACATATTCTGTAACATTAGTAATGTCTTTACAGTCTCTTTTGACCAATATAATGCATCCAAAAGTATGAATGTCTTTCAAAAATAAATCTTACTATTATAACTTATATTATTCAAAATACTATTCAGCATTACACTCAATATTATTAGTAATTTTTAAAACAAAAAGGTGAAACAGATTGCAATGTTAATGGTATAGGCTAATACACACAATCCTATAAAATAATATCCACACGTTAAACTCACTGTTTCTTTCCTTGAAGGAACTGAAAAAAATAAATAGATAAATAAATAAATAATCACAAGATTATTTGTCATTTTAACCTGCTGACAACCTTGGCTTAAAACATTTAAAAGTTCTGTTTAACAAAGTAATGCAAAGCAAAATAAAAGCACCCCTGGTTGGGAGTCACTACAAAAGAGTATCAAGGACAAAGCTATCAAAACATTCAGCAGACTTTTATTGCTTGAACGTACAATGTTGCGTGCATTATGATCAGGGCCTAAACTTTGTGGCAAAACTTTCAATCGTAAGCCTTCCATACACACATTACAGTCAATCAAATGTAGTAGTAAATCACGCATCAGCATTTAGACTAATAACCACCATGTCAGCTAAAGGATTGGCAAAATCATTACAGACCAAACATTGGATGTAAGAGCATTTCAACTTAACCTTTCAGCCTTTGACAAAAAACCCCTAAAAACTAAAATAATAATATCCCTGTGATAAACGTATGCAAAAACCAACAGCTAGAAAGTCTCTATACTGGAGACAAGGCCCTGGAACGTAACACTATATTCAAAACACCATCATCCCATTCCAAGAGAAAAGCCACAAATACATTATGTAAGAATCATTTAAAAAGACACTGATTTTCATGCTATGAGAAGACAAAATTGAGGCAATTGAGGTTCTAGCCAAGGAGAACATTGGTTTATTGGTGTATTAGCCAAGAAAAGTCACTTTGCTTCCTGCCCCATAAGGTAGAGTATGTAGCAAATTGAGTTAATTTGTTTGCTTTGGCCCTGCTTTGGTACTCCAGGCTCTCCTTTTCACTCAAGGGAAAACTGACAAGGATGTACCAGGGCTTAGGGCTAGTTTTCTGAAAAGTGCTTGAAATTCACATCCTACAGTCTAAAACCCACACTTATTGACTTAATTGGATTCTCAACGCCCAACAAACAACGCTTCATTATAATTCAGCCGCCAGCTCACCAATCCTACAGGTTAAAATGCAATAAACGGAAATTGAGACCAGCATCTGTGGTTTTCAGGAAAACTTTTAACATGGATAAAAGCAATTAGGCACAAGAAAATGTATGAACAATGTAGAACAAGCACACCAATGATGATAACTGTAATGATAATATCGTTGGAATCACTTTAATACTCCACCCAAAAATGAATATTCGGTCATCATTTACTCACCCTCAAGTTGTTGCAAACCTGTATGAGTTTCTTTCTGATATTTTGAAGAACAATTAGAACTTTGGCACCATTGACTTTTTTTCTACCATGGAAGTCAATTTGGTTCCAATCGTTCTTCAAAATATCTTCCTTAGTGTTCAGCAAAAGAAAGAAACTCATACAGGTTTGCAACAACTTGAGGCTGAGTAAACGATGACAGCATTTTCATTTTTGGGTGGAGTATCCCTTTAAGAACGATTATTTTCCAGCTGATGAACAGCCAATCAGAACCCATCCTGCACACTTAGAACAAACAGATGATATAGTTCTTGGTGTGATCGGGCCTTAAGACTCCGAGAATGCTGCAACTGAACTTTTTTTTCTGAATTACGCAACTATATTGCGTCAAACATAAGAAGTCAAATCTCAAAAATATCTTCATATGGTTCTTATTCAATCAGCTTCACAACAACAACAAAAAAACATCTCACATCATCCCAACACCATTCAAAGCCACACAAAATTATGACATTGCCGAAAAGTTGAGATGAAATTATGGCATTGCTAAGAAGAAAATTGTGAACGATACATGGCATAGCATTTCGGAAAATGAGAGCGAACAAAAGGTAAAGGAAAAGATCTAAAACATTGTGTGCACACTGATTACAACGTTAGAATATATTACAAACACGATCCCAATAGGAATCCCAACTTGGCCTCAGTGATAAAAGCGATGTTTAACTATGTCTGAAAACATAGCAAACCTCAAATGCTTCTCAACGTAAAGCTGAGGTCCGGCATCTCAGCGGGTTTAAAGATAGAGCCAAATGGCCCGTGCTAAATGGATGTACGGCCAGTCTAAATATCCAAACCACTAAATCTCTCATTTCACCCAACTACAGAGAAAGCGATGTCCTCTGCCATCACTGAAAAATGATGATCACCACTTGCCATTTTGAAGAATGCGATACTCACTAATCCTATACATGCGAACATTCTAACATTACTAAGTACACAACTGTAAACACATAGTAGCGAATGATGTGGGACGGACACAGTAGACCCGGATGTAAAAAAGCCTGTATTTTTCATATTTCTTCACTAAAACCACAAGGAGGAATGTAAATGAAAGCACAGAAATAATAGGAGTTTGTGAAAGATGAAGCTAGAGCACAGTTACATTGATTCCACACAAGATTTCTTTGCATCAGTCTAAAAAGTGTGTTGCATGCATAAAGCATTCACATCTTCTTTCAGTCACCATAACTTCCCACAGTGCACTTCTGCCAACAGTGTTAAACTCTAAGCAAGTGTTTAAGGGACAAATTATTCCTCTTGGCGTGGCATTCAATAACGTCTCGCGCTTTGATCCCTGTTCTCTGTTTTCACAAGAGGAGAGGGAAGAATTACAAACTTTCAACAAATCATGAAAACGGGCGCTCTTTAGGAGGATTGCAAAACTTTCCCTAGAGAATACAAAACCGCTTGCATGCAATAAGAAGGATAAATCACACAGAGGTGTAATGGTTCATAAACAATTTATCAAATAGCACAGATCCCAGTGGAGATGTTATTTTAGTAGAGCGGTCTTCTGGACAGCATTATGGAGATGATTTCTCACAGCTTTCAATGAACTTCAAACAAATGACATTTATATGACAGGTGTCATGGACATATTTAAAATCACACCATTCTAATTAGTATGATTATGTAATAATAACAAGTCATCTTTCAAAGGGAAATCAAAGCTAGAATAATTATATCAACTGTGGAAATGAATAAAAGTTATGGGAGAGTCCTGGAACTTTTGTTGATTTTCCAGTCTGGCTCATTTTAACGCCATAAAGCATATTTCAGAGATTTTTTTTTTAAAGATTTATAATTCTTTTATCTTTCCAGGTATTCATTGACTGTGGGAATCCTGTTACTATGAATCAACATTGACACTTCTGGGAAAGATCTAGGAAATGCTGTTATTAAAATTGATAACCTCTGACATATGTTTACTACTGTCATCTGCGCTACAAAGTTAGCCACATGTGTTCCTGCACGTCCCTAGTCCGTTTCTGCAGTGTAGCCTACAACACAATTAATGCAAGTTGTGCATCAAAGTAACTTTTTTGCAAGTACGTTTTCATGTTTTGCAAGACAAGAGGCCATTTTGCGACCGCATAGTTCGCTGGTCTTGTACCATCCTCGCGTAGTGAAGTGCAACCCCACACCCCCTTTGAAAAGAAAGAGAAAAACAAACTTGCGGAGAGCGAATGCACCGCACAGAAATCAAGTTGTTAGAGGGTAAAATTCCCATGCAAGTGCACCGATAGAGACGGAAACGTACTTGCACGATCTCGCCCTCTGCGCTGATAGTGGCTCCGGCTCTGGAGAAGCGCCCTTGCAGACCTGTCGTGTAAGTGGTATAATCACCATTTGGGCTCGACTCAAAAAGAACAACTTCCACAAAGGCAGTATCCTTGGCTACGACGCTTCCCAAGACCCAAAACAACACCAAGACCACCGAATCAGCACCACGACCGAACCCACTCCTCGGTAAAATCATCATCTTGCCGGTTGGATCAGCGCCGATCGGAACATAATTTCCAAGGGTCTTCAAAAAAGTGTTGATTCAGAATCAAATTTGAGAGGAGAAAGCTCCCTCCCAAAATGCAAACGACACCAAAACAGAAAAGAAAAAAGCCCAATGGATGGTGCGAAATGATAATAGCGATCATTAAAAATAAAAGTTTGTCCTTGGAAAGAATGTCGTGGCTGATTTCACCATTGCTGCCCGCACTATCGCATTGCTCGCGCGCTCGCTTATGCCTCGCTGGCTGCTGCTCGCGCTCTCTGTACAAAGCGGATCTCCTTTGATCTGGGAACACGTGATTCCTTAATTTTTTTTCCACAAAGGGTTAACCCCACCCACCGATCTTCCTGACCCTCTCTATTCTAGTGGTGAGGTTTATGATTCATCCAAGTGACTCGAATCTTTTGAATCATCTCATTAAAAAGATTCGGTCAGGAACCGGTTATTTCCCACCCAGCTAACAGCGAACTTTCTCACAATTATGAACAAACATCCTTCAAGTAACGTATGCTTGCTCAGAGTTATCTGTTGATAATGTTCTCACAAAAACAATAGGCTATTTATAAAGGCTACATTGTCCGTGGAACATTCTTTTCCTGAAATGTTTTAGTTGGATGTTTGCTTAACATTTTAAATGTTAGTTGTTTCAAAATGTTCAGTAACGTTCCCATGTTTGCAAAATGATAAAATTGTAGGCCTATATCATTATTTAAAACATTTCATGCACATTTAGAAATAACGTTTTTTTATCTTAATTGGAATTACGTTCTTTGACCAAGTTTTGTTTGCTTAAGTTATCTTTTTCTTATTGTTCGTTACAAATCCAGAGGAGACGCCATAAACAGTTAGCTATTTAAAGATAATAAACCTTTTCCCATAAGCGACAACTAAGCAGATACTTATATTTGTCAGCTGCTGCATAATGTCTGTCAAGTGAAAAATATAACAACAATTCTGCATCTTTCGGTAACGTTAGCCTACTTACTTCATTGCAGTTGTGTAGCCTGGTCATTTTTACACATGTATCATTCTTGTTATGAAATGTGTACGTTTCAAAGGGGAGAAACTATATACTAAAAATGAGATGACTCGAAGTGGAAAAGATTTATTCTTTCAAAAGACTCGTTCAAAACAATCGATTCGTCAACGTCAATTCCACTCCCCTGCTCCTCTCCGCATTGAATCATTAAGGAGGAGCGACACTGTTTGGATGATTCATACGCAGAAATGTGCATGTGTAGCCTAGTAGGTAATAGCTTTGAAGTTAATTGCTGGGATTGTCCTTTCGTATATAATATATTATAGTCACAAAACAGTTTTATTACTTTTGCTGGAAGATTGGCAAACGTTTCCCTTAGTTGTAATTAGCCGACTGTGAAGGAACTTGTTGAACTTTGGGTGGGCTACCTTAAAAATAACAAAATCTTCTTAAAATTTAAGTATTAATTTTACCCGTTGTCTCTAGAGCAAGTGGACTTTCTGATGCACTTTACACATTGTATATAATTGTGTAGGCCTAAAGTTTTCCAAGTAGGCATATTCTTGCCTGTCTTTCTGAGAGAATTTGAAAGCTATAGTTTTAAAACACCATTAAAGTCATCATGAATATGATGAATATATATGAATATAATATATATATATATATATATATATAATATTGCCGTACCTATTATAATTGAATTATTTTAATTCATATGCTTTCGTAATATTTCATCACCTACATTTTTTTCTTGTTCGAGAAGACATTTTATTCATATATAAGTCACATTAGGGAAGAAAAGACAATCGCAACTTCCATCCATCATATTTAAAGGAATTTTTGGAATATTGTCCTCTCCCCAAATATATCACTGTTAACTCGAATACTAAAACATTACTAAAACATACTATAATGATTTGCATAACTATACTACAATTTTGTTTATTTTCCTCAAATAAATGATTATGTGTTCCCTTTTGTCACTTGACTCACTACCAAAACAATGATGACATGTTTCAGTTATGACTATTTCGGTAGTGACAATTTTAGATACTTTTGAGCCATATAGCTCAAAGATGCTAATCAGCACGATTAATAAACACTCAAAAAACTATGATGACAATCATCACAACTGAAACTTCACATGTTTTGGTAGTGATTGTTTCGGTAGTGACACAATTGAGATACTTTCAAAGATTAACCAGCACAAGGTTACCGAGCACAGTTCTGAACAACATAAAAAATAAATTTGGAGGAATTACACCCCCCAAAAGTTTGCCTAATTGAAAAAAGGTGTTTGGTAGTGGTGTTCCTTAAAGTTACACACAGAATTTCAGACTTGACAAAAATGTAGTGTGGTTAAAATCAGTCTCAGCCAATGGACTAAAACACACACTGTTTCGGTAGTGACATAAAAATGCAGGACACATTTTTTTTTTTTTTACATAAAAACATAAAATATATTTTTTTTTTTACTTTTTAAAAGAAATCAAAAATATATTTTTAAAGCCAACAATGAAAAAAAAAAAACATTTCAATAATTTTCAAGTTGAAATTTAGGGGTTAGTGTTCGAGACAGCCCCTCCCATGAAAGTAGCTACCCAATAAATTATGATTTTAGATATATTAAGCTTACTGATATTTTAAATATTATTGTGGGATTCAATAGCCAAGAAGGATCTTTGTAAACATCAAAAAATTGAATACTTAAATTCTTTTTAAATGTGTTTCTAGTTCGTGGGACAGCAGTTTGCACAAATTCTGTAGAAAGGCCCAGTGGTGCCCGAAACCATTGCGGACATTATCGAGTGCATGCATTCAGTCTCATAATCCACCGCAATAACAAATGTACGTCCGATGGACACTCTAGAGAATACCCATAATGCACTGTGAGAGTCGCGCGGCAAATAAATTCCCACATCTGACTAGAAGATGGCGCCCACAGCTGAATCATACATCCATTTTTCAAACCAATGTGGCTACAGACTAGGCCTAATATCATACATGTACACATTTTTCCGTTTTAATTGATTGTTTAATTAAGGTTTATACATAGTTTCCATGACAGAGTTCAAGATCAATATTTTCATCTTACTACCAGAGCTGCCATTTCGCTAAGTTTCAAATGGTTACTAAACAGCAAGCACAAACAATGCTAAAGTGGCAGCCCTTCTGGAGCCCTTCGTTTTCATTCACTCAATCAAGTGAATTATATTAGTGGACTAATGTGGGTAATAGTGAATCCTCAGTATTGTATAGGGGAGATTTTTGACACACGGGTTTTTTTTTTTTATGAGATCAGATGAACATAAAATAAGGTTAGCCTAACTTTGAAATGACTATTTTTACACTTCAAGCATAACCAATAAAACAAGTCAATCTCAACTGACTTCTTTTTTTATGTGCAGGACTTTTTTGATTATAGCCAAATTACCCCAAACTTTAAAACAAGTTAAAGGGTTTGATCTCTCCTTTGATTCACATGAGGAATGAGACAAAATCAAAGACCCTTTGCGTTCAACTCTTCAAAAGTGAAAGAACCTTTGAAGTATGAAAAGATTTGACCTGGACTGACAGCAAAGGGCCCTCGTTTGTAATGACTTTCAACTGGACGCATTTAATCAGAGTAAAATCAAGCTTACATTGAAAATATGTTTATTTTACAGAGCATGCCTTGGTTAAGTATGCATTTACAAAGTAAACTTTGGCAAGATGACCATTTAACAAGGATAAAATAAAACACTGGAATTTTTCTTTTTTTTTATTTAAGTGTATTCATGTTTAAGCCTCTTTATCTTGCTAAACTTGAGGTGTCGTTTGAAGTCTTTTACTCAGTATAAACTTTACTACTGTAAAATTTTACTTGGGTAGTAAAAAGTTGCATTTAATATTCCAATAAAGGCTCAAACACATTATATTAGTGTTCAGAAGTTGTTGTTGTTGTTTTTTTTAAACACACACACCATTCTTAGGCCTGCATGTTTATTCTCCATTTTTTGTTGCTTTTTTCATTTTTAAAGTCAAACTTTTACTTTACTGAATTGTACTGCGCTTGCTCAACCAATTTAAACAACAATCCGACAATCAATGATTATGAATTCAGATTTACAAGCAATAATACCCTAAGATATTCAAACGGTGAGAGTCTTTTTGAAGACACTTGCATTATGAAAACCAACTGCACAGCTCGTCAAGGTCAGGAATGTATCAGGAAGAAACAACGGATCCCAAAATGGCCAACATATGTTCTGATTCAACACAGGAAAACCCAAAAGAGCTTTCAGAATGCTAAAAAGGCTGGTTTGCCTACAGCATGACAATCATTTGCAGATCGACTCTCAGCTGATGTCGTCACGAGGAGGAGAACGCCACTCCGTCTGTTTTTGAAAAGGACCCTCAGCTGTGATCTGAAACTACCACATTATGAGGAAAATTGCCATCTTTTTTCACTCTCTTGTCCTCCAAGCTTCATTTGCATGCAGAGTGTCTTGTTCATCATGATAACGTTGCATCATTTTAGTCAAAGGCGTGCTTAGAATCTCATTTTTGTGGGCAGGGTGGAGTACCAACATCTGTTAACAGACTGTTAGGAGACAAGACAGGAGAATAATGACTGACCCAAAAGAGTAAAAGGTGCCATAAGTTAAACAAAAGTCGCCTCAGTTCAGCGTTTAAGTGGCTGTAATGTTAAACAATCATAAAAATGGCATGTTTGCTGTCTCCCCCAGTGTCATTTCCATGTGAAATTGTATGCAGGCCCTCAAGGGTTGATAAACAAAGAACCTCTTTTCATTGATCCATGTCCTGAGAGAGAAATATGAACGGTTAAAATCCTCTGATAAGCAGAATGCTGATATTGTTCTGGACAAAAAAGTCGTGTTTGCTGTCAAAAATAAAAGCAAAATACAGATGATTACTTTAAAAAGAGAGCAGCAGAACTAAGGAGAATTTCCAAAGCTGGAAGAAATGGTGAAGGTCATGTGACTGATCAAACATAAGTCTAAGTCTAAGTTCATAAGATATAATTAAGTTCATCACTTTACTCTGATTTTTACTCAGGCACTTTTCACACTCACAGAAATAGTTGCATACTTTGTCTAACAATGTATGCAGTGTACATATACAACCATTCAAAAGTTTATGGGATTTGTACATAGATTTGTATAAAAAGTAAGAACAGAAAAAAATACAGTAAAAACAGTTATGGTAAAATATTACAATAATTTAAAATAACATTTAAATCTATTTACGATGCAATGTATGTATTACTGTAAATTTTCAGCATCATCAGTCTTCAGCGTCACATGACTATTCAGAAAATATATAATATTGACACTGCACCTCAAGAAAAATTTCTAATATTTAATATTTTTTTGTAGAAAGCATGATACATTTTTTAGTTAGGATTCTTATTTGAATAGAAAGTTTAAAAAAATCTAATTTTGTCAGCATTCTCGCTAAATAAAAGTACAGTTATTAAATTATTTTCTTTTTCTTTTATCTTTAGTTTTGGAAATTAATAAAAAAAAATTACTATCTTTTTTTGCCAAACAATATTCAATTATTTTCAATGTTGAAATGGTTTATGATTATTTCACTTCCTGTTTAGATCAAGTTTAAACATGTAATAGTTCAGTTTTATGATGAATTTTTAGTCAAAATAATCTATACACGACAAGCATGTGAAACATAAATTATTCAGAGAGGGCAAAAACTTCCAAGTCAATAAATGTGTAATAGCAAAATAAATAAATAAATAAAAAATAATAAAGTTAGTTAGATTTGCCTCAGCCCTCTAATGTTATAGCTTATGAATTTCAAGAAATATTCAAGCTGAAATGCTGTGCATAACCAATTACAAATGAAGAAATTCTGTAATTGTTTTTGGCATGGTGTATACACCATACAAACCACAAGCAGTTACATCACTTCTCCATTCGTAATTGTTTGTGTGTGTGTGTATAAAAGAGAAAGAGAGAGGATAAAATGGTTCTGAAAGTCCCCTCATGCAGATAATTCAATTCAACTCTGCCCTCTGGTGGTGTTGGTGAAAAAAAGCATATTTTCTTCTTATTGCCACCGGCTGATCACCTGTGGATCTGATAACTAAAGCCATCTGTGAGTGAGGTTTTGCTATTCACTCTCTTGGAAGTGTGTGTGTGTGTGTGTTGTGAGGCAGATGTTTGGGAGCAATAGATACCTCATTAATAGTGAACACAAATTAATTATTGCCTGTTCATTTCTTTGATAAAACCAACTTTATCTGTATTTCCCTTAATATAGAGTAGGTGCACTTCTTGAGAATTTGAGTGATTTTTGTAAAAATTATTCACTTTTAGTGCCTTTTATCAAGACTTATTGATCTTTAGATTTCATCTGTCATGAATTAAAGCAGGCATACTTGTGAGTGAATCAAAAAACAAAGCGCTGACATCATCTCACGCATAAAAACATCGTCCGAACTATCTCCTGGAGTCAGTCAGTGGGAGAAAACATTTCCATCTGTGGGTGTCCAAGGGCCTCTTAATTGCTTTATGTAATAATACACTCCAGTGCTGTGAGTTACATAGACTAAATTAGGGCCTCCTCGTCATCTCTTTTCTTCATTAGAGGATAACGTCAGCAGGGCCCCATCAAAGGCACGATTCACTGGGGACGTCTGATTTATGAGCACGGTTCCCAGAGCATTGTGAGGATTGTGCACATGCAAAATGGCTCCTCTGGTATTTTTAGTAACACAACTGGCATTGTGCTGGAGAGAAGGATGAGAACATGTAGGACGAAGAGAGAGAGAGAGTGTGTGTGTGTGTGTGTGTGTGTTAAAAATCACTCTGCTTTGATCTTTGGTCCCTCCTCTCAGATAAAACTCTCACAGGACAAGAGCTTTGAACAGAAGTCACACAGTTGTTCTGTAACACTGCGCCACTCGATTATGTTTTAAATACATGAATGTTTATAGATGCTCTGTTTTTTTTAATCAATATATTTATTATTTATGGATGCTCTGTTTATTATCTGTTCAGTTGCATATATAATATTTTACCTAGTTCGAATAGGACTTTGTCTTTGTCTTAAGTTTCATTAATACACAAATAAAACGGGATAAACCCTCTACATTTTTACAGGCGGGTTAATTTTTCTCCCATTGTTAGATCACGTTGCTTTCTAAACTAAATTTGGTGGAAAATTACTATTATAAATAGGGCTGGGCAACGATTAATCACTAAAAGTAAATCACTAAAATAAAAGTTTGTGTTACTTAATTATTTGTATAAACACACACACATGCATATATATATATATATATATATATATATATATATATATATAAGAAATATTTGCATGTATATATACTGTTATACATAATTTATATTAAATATAAATATTAATATTTTATGTATTAATAACAAATTTTTCTGAAATATATACATGCATGTGTGTGAATTTTTATATACAAAATAATTATACACTCTACACACACATATTTTGTAAACACAAACTTTTATTTTGGATGCGATTAATCGCAATTGATCGTTGCCCAGCCCTAAAAACATATTTTATTGTTATAATAATAAAAGTTAGATGACGCCCAAGGATCGCGTGTACCCTACCCCCACCCCATACCTAAACCTAACTGCGTCCTCTAACTGACGCTTTCCTTTAGCGTCAGTTAGATGACGCCGTAGGATCGCGTCATGTAAGTGACGCTAAAGGGCGCCTAAAACGTCAAATATTGAAGCATGGTCAAAGGTGACGCCTTGGGGTGAGAATGCGTTGTAAAAAAATATAGAGAATTTTAATGACTTTGCAATACAAGCATCATAACAAATTTTGCAAATAAATTGATAGTGTTTGCAGGTTTAAAGTGCATCACAGAATTCTATACAATAAAGTTTCTATAAATTAAAGTCGGGACGAAATGAAGTTGTTAAAGTCTTTCCCTATTGTATCTGGTTAAAATTACTTATAATCTTTTACTTAATCATTTGGTCTTTCTAGCACTGTTAATATCTTATTTGACCAGACACTGACAGTCTGTTAGGGAACACATCTAATATCTGACAGTTTCTACTGGCATCCCTCAGGGCTCAATTTTAGGACCCTTACTTTTTAGTCTTTAGACTCTTTTTCTTATTTTTATTTACCGATGACACACATTTATTGTAAACATGGTCGAAGTGAGGCTGTCTCAGTGCTCACTAAATTTATTTCTGAGATAAAATAATGGATGTCTAATTATTTTCTTTGTTTAAACAGTGAAAAATAGGTTTTTGGTTCTCCTCACCAGCTCCATAAGGCTGGCCAAACACCTGTTATCATTGATGGTTCTGTACTTGAGCTTTAGAAAAGAAAAATGTAATCTAGGTGTGATCTTTGATTCTTCATTGACATTTGAAGCTAATGTACTAAACTTTGTAAAGACTTAATTTGGTTTTATCTTAGAGATTTTGCAAAATTGCGTCCATAGCTATATACCGTTCAGTTGCAGAAAAGTTTTTTCCACATTGATTATTACAGTAATGTACTTCTTACTGGGGTTTCTAAGCATCATATAAATAAGCTATACAGTAATACACAAATGCACTTGTTGATTTATTTTGTATTTCCTTTGTATTTCTTGTAAAGTGATTTGAGAAGCTTGAAAGGTGTTATAGAAAATAAATGTATTATTATTACATCCAAGTGAATAGGGGACTGGATTTCATCCTCATGAATTGACTGGATCGAAGGAAGTTTGGCATTGTTAAGTGATTGTAGGCAGATCTGAATGTCAGTTTGCAGTCAGTTGTGGAGGATATTTATATTAAGGTTAACATTTTTGATTAAAGATATGGCATAAAATAAAATGACGTGCACAGGTAAATCATTTATAATATATAAACAATATAAACGAATTAAAATCTAGTTAAAAATAAGATTATGCAAGTCCATAAAGTGAACTTTAGAATCACATCACTGTATTAAACAGCAGGCTATTTTCATATTGGGAAAGGGTGCCTTCAAATGTAGATGGCTCTGTAAAGGATCTCAAATCACGTCTCGATTCGCACGCTCGGGGCAGAACTACAAACCCAGAGAGAAATATACTGAGAAGAAAGAGTTTGTGTGGATCAAAGACAGAAGTTTTGAACACGTTTTCATGTTACAATGATCAACATGAAAGTGCAAGTGCATGAGAACTTTGAAGTGGAGAAGAAAGAGCTCTTCTTCAGACTCATTCTTCATCCACATCTTCATCGTCATGTACAATTATTCATTTAGTGAGTGCTTCAATTCTAAAGTGAGGAACAGCTGAATAGAATTTAATTTAAGTGTAATTTAAGCGAACAAGCCTCAGAATTTGTTATTTTGTGTTTCGTGTTGTAAGGGAATTTAGGAAATGAGGAAGGTTTTTGTGAATAATTATGGCTATATATATATATATGAAGAGTTCAGATGCAAAAGCCTCTAAATGCCATTTGAAATGTTCTTCTTTAATGATGATTTTTGTCAAACTTGTATATTTAAGTTCAGTAATTTCACTTAAATAACAATTAATAGGTAATCTTCATTGCCATTTAAGTGAAATCACTGAACTTAAATATACAAGCTTGATAAAAATGATCATTCTAGAAGAAAATTTCAAATGGCACTTAGAGGCTTTTGCATCTGAACTCTTCATATATATATATATATATATATATATATATATATATATATATAATATATGGCTATGGCTATTGTTTGTTTGTTTTGTTTTTTTACACAAATAACATCCTGATGTATTTATATGTTTTACTCAAGAAAAGAACACATTTGAAGAATGTATCAATTGTTTTTGCCTAATAAACAATAATAATAACAACACATAATAATCAAATCAAATAGCACTGAACCCCACTGAATTTCATTGTATGGACCATATGGACACACACACACATTTTTTCCAAAATATCTTATGATGTTTTTAAAGAATACTGTCATACATGATAAACAAATTGTATCAGATTTTCTTTTTTAGGTGGACTATTCCTTTAAAAGTGTTTCCAATATTTCATATAACACCTTTCATATTTTATCTCTGAGAGAAAGAGAGAGAAACGGGCCACTCTCTGTGCTTTTAGAGACAACATATTAAATTAGCAGTAGCAGTGTGTCAGGAAATGACTTCAGATAACAGGGCTGACATTGTGGTTCTTTTCATTTTTTTTCTCTTACCTACACAGATACACACACACACCCTCATCTTTTTAAAATTCCCTTTTAACTTCAAAACAGAGTGAATAGAAACTAAGCTTGTTACCACATGATCTCTTGGCAAGTTCATCCATGAATTGAGCACATTTTAATTTGAACCTCTTTGTTTAAACAACCCTGACCAGCCTCTCCAGAGAACAAGTCCACACACAAAAAAAAAAAAAAAAAAAAAACGCCACGCTTGTCTCTATGAAGCGTCTCAGAACTTTTAGCCACTACTGTAAAACTCTCTCACAAACAAATGTGTGCTTCCTTCATTCTCCACCAGATGACAGCAATGTCCAAATGCGTTCTGGAATATCTCAAGCAGAGAGTGTTGAGAGTGACTCATGTTTGGTAACCAAATATTTTTATCTCATAAATTATGGATTTTGTCTCATAACTATGACTTATTTTTAAACATCATATACATTTTAAAATATTGCTGATTACTTACAAAGTACTAAATGGTTTAGTTTAGCTCTTCAGTACCTGAGCGAGGTCTTGCATTTATAGTCCTTCACGTCTATTGCGATCTTAAAACTCTTTAGATTCTCTCTCTCTATAAAAATAATAAATAAATTAATAACTTTAAAATGTAAAATGAAACCACTGAACTTACTTAAGCTGGGCTGTGACGATATTTTCTTCTGCACTGTAAAAAAATATTTTCAAGATTTGTTATCACAACATATTTTCTTTTGTCAAATCAACTTTATAATAATTTATTTAGTTGAGATAACTTTTTATTTTGAGTTTCTGATGATTAAATTAATCTCCTTCATTGTATTAACTCACTTTTTTCCAGTTCAATCAACTTAAACTTTTAAGGCAACCCAGGTTACTTACTTTTTTTAAGTTAAACCAACAATATTTTTTACAGCGTAGTAATCACAACATTTTTTCTTTTGTCAAATCAACTTAAATAATTTATTTAGTTCAGATAACATATAATTTTGAGTTTCTGATGATTAAATCAATCTCCTTCATTGTATTAACTCACTTTTTCCAGTTCCATGTACTTAAAATTTTAAGGCAACCAGGTTACTTACTTTTTTAAGTTAAACCATCAATATTTTTTACAGTGTGGAAACAATTTTTTGCATTATTGTTCTGTTATCTCTGTAAAGCTGCTTTGAAACAATCTGTGTTGTAAAAAGTGCTATATATAAATAATTGTGACTTGACTTGACTTATTCATAAAAGGCAATTTTGGAAATGGAAACATGACAAATTGAACAGACATCATTTTTGGCCAGCCTGTCAGAAATGAACACATACAAAACAAGGGAGAACCAACAAAGTGTTTTATATGTGTGGGTGCGTGTGTGTGTGTGTGTCTATGATGCTCTGGGTCTGTGATCTCTTATTTTCCACCAGGAGGTGCTTCAGAGGGAAAAACACCCTTAACCTGTTGACCGTGAAGCTTCAGTGAATCAGAGTGAACAAACACTTCAAGTTTGGCAAAAGCAAAGACAGCTAATGAACAGAAGCACAGGGCACTTAAGTGCATGACAGAAAAAACAATCTATTCTGTCAGGCTAAACTAACAAATGTCCATCTAAAGAAACGGTACAGTCGCAGAAACACGTAACCGTGTCCCTATGCATTCACATCACATCCCCTCTCAGAAAAGGCTCTTGCAAGGCCTGTGGGTAAAAGTGGGAGTTGTTGTTTGGGGGCATGTAGTTGTTGTTGTTTTTACAGGCAGACAGAGTGAGGGGAACGCTGAGCAACAAAGAGCCCGCACTGTCAGCTATTCCACAAACAAAGCACAGCTTATTCTGCTAACAACAGTCTGGCAGAGACACCACGGCTCGCTGACAATAAGCAAGATCCCACTCGTGAAATTTAGGTCAATTTACACAACAAATTTGTGTGGATCAAGGGACACCTTCACTCATGATGATAATAATCAGTTATGCTGGATGTTCTTGTAATCCATGTACTACAAATGTTCACTTTCTATCCATAAATATAGCTTTATCTCTTTGCATTCATGCATTCCTTATCCCTTGGCTTTAGTCCATGTCTGTTAGCTTATAGAAGATATTGATATGCAAAACAAAACTCACTTTAAATACATGCAGCATGTTGATCCTGTTGATTTTCATTACAAGCTATGAGGATTTCATCTTACTTCTTGCAATATAAGTATCACCAACTGTACCAAATTGCATATCTTATTGCTTCTTAAAGGTTAATTCCATTGAAAGTGGGTCATATATGTAGTAGAATAGTATCATAAATTTCTAATGTGAGTCCTTCTTGGCCGATAAAAGGCATAAAATGACTTTTTAGTGCTTGTGGATTGTAGACAACAATCCCCTCAAGCCCCTTTTCCACCAAAGCATTTTGAGAGCCGGTTCAGAGCCGGTGCCAGCGCACGAACCAGTTCTTTGTGTTTCGACAGCCAAAGAACCGGTTCTCGGCCAGGAGAACTGGTTCCAAAGCGGCACCAACTCTTTGCTGGACTAGAACCGTTCTTTTATCACGTCATGCTTACGTCGGGGGCTGGGGCGGGTTTAGATGTGTTCTAAACATCTTTTCTGACCATAATAAAGGATCGCAAAGCCAAGAGAAACATTTGCAGAAACACGATGGAGTCCGCCTTTGTAATTGTTATGCTTGAAGTTAACGCAAGCGTTTCTATTTTTGTCATTTTTTTATTGAAGACATTATAAGCAAAGAAGAAAAGTCACAATATAGAACAAATAAATGGAAAGAAAAAAAGACACAATTACAGGGGTACATAACTTTAAAAAAAATTACATTTCACATACAATTACAAAAAAATTACATATCAAACGAAAATATTAAAAGACTTACATATTTCAATTGTTTTTAAAGCTTTCTTGGTATACGAGTTAGAGATAATCCGAAAGTAATGTTGTATTTGCAAGCGTTTCTAGCTAAGACGTATGGCGACGTACACAGTGACGTAACAACGTCGTTCCCTGGGCGCTCTAGTCAGTGGAAAAACAAATAGGTTCTGAAGCGGTTCGCAAGTTGAACCAACTCCGAACCAACTTTGAACCAGCACCAGTTCCGAACCAGTTCTTTTTTTGGTGGAAAAGGTGTAACAGTGGATTGCAATGCTCAGCTCCGCAGGCCACTACTCCGCCCATCCATGTAGACTAGAGATGAGCTCATATACGCTACCGCCTGGAAATCATTTCGCACAATGACATCAGATAATGCGCGCTAATATAACATGACGACGTAAGAACGTCAAGGCGGCGCCCGCGCCATCAGCCAATGGATTTGTGTGATTATATGGGTTTCAGACAATCACCACACTTACTCTTACGCGTAATTTTACACATGAAATGGATGAAAACCTAGCAGCGTTTTGTCTTCGGCATCTTCATTAATCCCCTCGCTATCAGACATTCCGGGAGTCTCCCGCATATTGATAACAGCTCCCTGACGCCCGCAAATTAGTTAACTTAAAATCTCCCGGAATATAGAGCGAGTGAGCAAGAGCGCACATGCGAGACAGATCAGACTGCTCCAAACCGTATAGAGCGTATGTGCGCCTTATGACACAGAGACTCAGGCACCGAATTGTTCGTTCTTATTCGGTCTGTTTATTACCGTTTATGTCGGAACGGTTCCCTATGGCACCGCGTTTCGGTACCCAACCCTATCCATAATGCGTCCGTCTACGTACCCAGACAGCAAACTGACATTGAATCACCGTGGAAACGACGTCTCTCATGACATTGAAACAACGTTGATTTTGCTCATCGAATTAACGTTGAACCAACGTCAGACGCGGCATTCTTCAAAGCTAAATAAAAATCGAAAATTGGTTTGCTTTCATAACGTTGAAACAACGCGTTGATTTCAAGTTGATTTTCCGTTAGTTTTGAAAGAATGACGCGTCTGACGTTGGTTCAACGTTAATTCGATGAGCAAAACTATGTCAGATCAACGTTGTTTCGATGTCATATTTCCACGTTGATTCAATGTCAGTTTGCTATCTGGGTATTCAGTACCTTCGTCCTTATTTTTTGAAAAAAGTTTCTGCCGGTGAAATCAAACACACTGGCACTGATCTATGATAGGTCTGTTAGGGAATTAGGTCCAAGCCCCTAAAGGGTGGACTAGTCTTAGCTGAAATCCCCCTCTCTTACACTTCCTCCAACAATGACGTAAAATTACGATTTTTGCGTCATTTAGGAGGAAGTGAAAAAGGTTAGTGTAATTAGTGTATTTCTCTCGTCTCTAACGATAAAATATAAAATAATAATAATAAATAATAATAAAATAAAATAAAAGTATGAGGTCCATATTCCTTACTATGAGCTCAAAAAATATGATACTCATAAGCACATATGCACATTTTTAGATTTTGTCTAAAAGTTCAATAAACTGTTCTCTTTTTTCTAGTAACCATTTAGTTCATTTGCAGGTTATCTAATGTGTTACTTTTAAAAATAATATGTTACAATATTACATTACTCCCCAAAAAAAGTAGCAAATTGCGCTATTTACATATTTTTTATGGAAAGTTATTCAACACGTTACTTTGGCGTTACTTTTTCTCACCCAGGCTGGGTTTGCTTGGTTGTTTTTTTTTTTTTTTTATAACAAAAAAAGTTATATTTCTAGCTAATGTAAAGTCCCTTTCACACCAAAAGTGAAATGAATAAGCCTCGGGCTGATGGAAATGCAAAAGCTGTGCTGCCATTCTGGATTGAAGAAGAATAGGACAGAAGAAAGTTCAACAATCTTCAGCAATAAAAACAAACAAAAAATGAAACAAATGTGTAGTTAATGTAAGGTAATTTTTTCTAATTAGTTTGGTTGAATTGGATCATCAAAGGTCAGCAGCAAAGACATAATAAATCTAATCTAATAAAGTGAGATTAAAGTATGTTTGTGTAATTTAAATTTAATTGCAAGTTTGCGTAGTTTGTATTTCACAGGTTTTTATACATTTTGAGAAATACTGAATCTGTTTTTGAGTAAGTGAGATGAGAAAACGCCTGCTCACATTTAGTCTAGAACTGATTTCTCTCAAACAATAAATGGTAAAAAAAGAGTTGGTTATTTAAAAAAGTAATACTGATAATTTGTTGTAAATTTAAAAGTAATGTGTTTCTTTACTAGTTACTTGAAAAAAAGTAATCTGATTACGTAAATATAGATTTGAAAGCTAATAGTTTACTACAGTTTTTGAATAGTCAGTGTTGCGCAGTTCAAGTTAACATGATCTGGCTAAATAAGGCCTATTTATGTTCTGACAACACAAAGGTTTAGTGTTCTTCAAAAAAAAAAACTCACTCCACACTTATTTCCAGTATTTAAAACACATGCAAATGCTGATAATCTTGTGGCCAGATAAAACATTATAAAGACATCCACTACTACTCCAGACCGTTTGATCAGAGATAATATCCATGGCAGGGTCACCTTTGAGGTTTCGGAATTGGTTACACAATTGTTGCTTCACTGACACGTGCAAAGATGTGAACACTTCTATTATGATAAACAGTGCCGTTCAAAAGTCTTTTAAAAAGAAATTAATACTATTATTCAGCAAAGCATTGAATTAAAAAAAGTTGATTATTAAAAAAAGTCATTAATAATACAGATTTGCCAGTATTCTCTGACTGAAATGGTTGGGAAAGCAGCAGGCGGTGTGGATACACAGGGGAGTGTGATCTAGGATTGGGTAAACATCGTCTAAACCTTGGGAGTAAACCAGATGTGTGTGTGTGAACGGGTGTAACCCTTCACTGGCCCATTATCCCTACACAACAATAGGTAAATTGCCAGAGACGTTCCCACCCTAACTGAAGTGTCACTGTTGATTCTGCAGCATAAACCGATCAACAAGTGATCATGCAAGACAACATCAGCCACAAACACTGAATTATGCATATATGACCCTTTACCCAGACTTGATTCAGCCCACGCTATGTACTAATGAAATCTTGCACAATCTGAATGCAACAGTATTCGGAAACAAGTTGGTTTTGAATAGCTTTACTATTAAATAGCTTAAAAATAAATAAAGCTCTGTCATGTAGCAATGTGATCATTGTGCTAGAGTTGAATGGCTCTATTCATTCATTAGTATAAGCAGATGCATGACACAGAGCAGTGTTATTCTGGAAATGCTATTTCTGGTTTTGGTAATATTTTGAATTAGATTTGGTTTTGATATTTTCTCTTTAGATTTGAGTTTTAGTTCAAATGTAATTTTTTGTGTTTTTGCCATTTTTATTATTTTAAATATATAGCCTACATGGCCATATAGTTTTATTCGTTTTTCATTTAGTTATTTACATTTTTCAGTCCTTCAACTTGAACTTAATGAAAGTGAGAAATGTTGTTTTGTATTGAAATAGTTATGTTTTCTCACAAGATCGGGCTGAAGTGTGAGTGCTGTTATATTTTTAGATTTTCAACTGCAGTCAAGTACACAAGTGATTCTCTGAATAAATTATAATGCTAAAATGCTCATTCCGTTAGCACCAATGACTCCACAATACACTTTTAACGGTCGGTTTAACTAGATTCTAACAGTCAGGTTAACCTACAGTGTATCTGCAAAGTTTGTAGAAGAATGTCACAACAACTTTGTCAAGAGTCACTTCTAACGGGAATTGCTGGTAAGTTTCATCATCCCCATATAGTCAGTTTGGTTACTCACATATTTGTTCTTCTTCATCCAAAAACAGTCTCTGCTCAAACATAGTTCCTGTTTCACAGGAAGTACACCAGAAACTAATAGCTACTAATGCATTAGCCTAGTAAGAGAGAAAAACCAGTGCACTTCGGGGTCTCCCCTTGAGGTTTTTCAGGTGAAACGCAGGGAGAAATGACTTAATCTGTCAATTAATATGTGCTCTGTACTTTTTAAAGGGACAAGAAAAGATCCAGCAAAAGAACAGCCATATGAACAGTAAAAATGTTTCTCTCATACATGAATCCCAATAAAGCTTAGTACAAAAACTGTCCCTCCGATTGGTGTATAAGCAGCTTACATCTGCTAAAATGACAGCTAAGTCCAAAAGTAGAGGTTTCACTTCTCTTCACAGTCCAATACTCTACAAACAGGTATTACAGGCATGTTACATCATAAACTAAATATGAAAACTGCGTTCCCAGAAACAGGGAAGGAATGTATATTCAATATGTAAATTTGGATGTTGATGGACACTTAAAGGGGTAGTTCATTTAACACTCTCAGAAAAAAAGGAATGAAAGCAAATCGAAATTCTCTCAGCATTTACTCAGCCTTATGTCACCCTTAACCCAAATGCATCAGTAAATGAAGACAGAATTATACGATGATATCATATTTTAAAAATATTTGAGTCAGACTGCTTTAGAAACAAAATGTCAATCTGAGTGGCTTTTCTTAAAGGAATAGTTCACTTAAAAATTAAAATGTTGCCATCATTTACCCTTAAGTTGTTTCAAACCTGAATGAATTTCTTTCTTTGGCTGAACATAAAAGAAGATATTTTTGAAGAATGTCGGTAAACACATTTTTCCAGTATTTCTTCAATGGAAGTCAGAGAGGTCCATCAACTATCTGGTTACCAACATTCTTCAAAATATGAATTCACACAGGTTTGAAACAACTTACTTGAGGGTGAGTAAATGAATGATGACAGCGTTTTCATTTTTAAGTGAACTTTTCCTGCAAGTTATATAACTAACGTGTCTAGTGGCCTGCTACCCAATGACCTTTTATATACAACTAGATTTACGATGTTGATTGAATGGTTATAGTAGTGTAAAGCAAACAGCCGCTGTTTGCTCCCCACACAAACCTACTGTACATAGAAGTTGAGGTGACAGACTTCTCATTCAATGGCAGCTCACAGCTACACCTTTAATACACAATTCCTGTACCGTTACAGGATGCTAATATGGAGGACCACCTGTAGATCATACAAAATTTAGGCTATTCCAAATGTCGTATACTTCTACGTTTCAAATGATAAAAAATATGAAATAATGCAATGAAACCTCCCATACAATCAACATAAACAGATGGATAAATGAAATCATGTTAACTTAACTACAATCTTTACTAGAGATCCCATTTTCAGTCACATGCAAAAGTATTTCCCCAAACGCATGCAAATTTATGCTGTCCAAACTTTGCCTCCACTCTCACTCTCAGGAAGGATTTCTAGGACATGAAAGTTCTCTCAGAGGTTTCTCCTTTGTTCAACTGTTCCTTTGACGCCTACATTCAAGTGAATGTTTGCAAATGAGCCTGTCCCAGTTACAGATAGTTTAACCTCCTTCAAATGGCATAGGGATCCAAATGAACAGGCATTCATAACAAAGCTGAACGGGATCTTAATCACTTGATCTCGTTTCCTAATGAACTGAGGGGATTAAAAAGAGAGATTTTCTGATGCAATCATATTATTCAATGTATAGCCTACTTTTCTTACAATAACAATAGTTTCAGAAGCATTGCAATCTGCATGAACACATTAATTTCATCAACTGAATTAGCTTTAAATATCAACAAGCAAAATACAGCAATTTAAGTTGAAAAAAGGAAAATGAAAAATGAAGGGTGTGAGGAAAGTGATACATCTAGTTCGTTTTGCTGTTTTTTTAAACCAATAAGCAACTTAACATAATGTTTTTTTTTTCTATAAAAAAATAGTGAACATGGATTTAGTCCTTTTAGGCTTCATCACATTTATGTTGAGTTTATTTGTAATTAGATCGAAATAAATAAGATCACATTCTGCAAATAAAAGTAAACATTTTTCGGAGTGTTCACGTCTGAAGAACCTTTGTTAAAAAAAATCCATATGAAATTTAATATCGTTAGAAACTAAAAACGACGTAAACATGAAACTTGCGTCAGCTATTTAAACCCAAGGAAAGACTGACGTCCAGATACGTCAGTGGTCGAGGCAGCCAATCGCAGCGCACCACGACGGTAGAAAAAGAACGCGAGCATTTCCACATCTTCAATGTTCAAAGATCGAAGGGTGAAGTGAATACGGGAAAATAAAGAAGATTTTTATTTTTTATTTTACCCCACCCCTAAACAATACAGAAAGGGGTCAATACACACATCCTAATCCAGAAAATCATACAACATGGTCGTAGTTACAGCAGGGACCGGAGGAGCCCACAAAGTCCTTCTGATATCGGGGAAACAGAGCGCTTCGACACAGGGCGGATACAGCCGTTCAATATCTGTCATGATACCGAGCCAAGCCTCTTCAGACTCTGACTCCACGGTCTCTGGACAACCACTACGAAAAAGACAGCGACTCACACATCTGAGTCCAGAGGAAAAACAACTTCGAAGGTGAGACAAGCTGGGATTTATTTTCATCAGCATTTAATCTCTTTAGTTTGGGTTAAACCGAAATAATTCAACAGAGTTTCATATTTAGGTTCATGTACATCGTATATTGACGCTCTAATATGTAAATATAACGAATTGCTAAAAAATGAACCAATTTGACACTTCCATATGGAGGATTTGAGTCCCAGCCAAGATTAGTTGGTTTTGCCGGTCAGTCCCTCCCCCTCTGAGTCAATATCCACATCTTGCCTGCGTGGCATGAACATGACCGCGCATGCGCCATTTCCTCAACACTGTCTGACCTCCCAAAATGGGTCACTTAATAAAAAGGAAATGTTTAATTTGTTTTATATAAAGTAGTTATAGGACTATATAAATTGAACAAACAGAAGTGTATAATTCATTGTCCCAGATAAATATTGTATTTATTGTTTAGTCAAAAATGTGTGTTAAACGAGTACAATTTTATTTTTAGGAAACTGAAGAACAGAGTTGCTGCACAGACAGCAAGAGACAGAAAAAAGGCCAAAATGGGGGAGTTGGAGCAACAGGTTTTGGAGTTGGAGCTCGAGGTACTTTGGCTGACCCTTATCAGTTTTTTTCTAATGTGCAAAGCAGATTTTTTTTTTTAGATTTAATTTTGACATATTTTCCACAGAATCAGAAACTCCATTTAGAGAACAGGCTGTTGCTAGAGAAGACGAGCGATCTGATCTGTGAGAATGAGGAATTGAGACAGAGACTGGGGTTGGATACCTTGGAAGAAAAAGAGCAGGTAAAAACACTGTCAATCAAACTGGGTTTGTCATTTTGGTAGTTGCTAAACTGGTGGTTGACAGAGCTGTAAAGTATTGTTTTTGTTTCCGCTTCCCACTTACGCCTCTCGTTCTCTTTTAGGTTCAGGTACTAGAGTCCGCAGTGAGCGATTTGGGTTTGGTGACCGGGTCTTCTGAGTCCGCAGCACTCAGGCTACGTGTGCCTCCGCAGCAGGTGCAGGCCCAGCAGTCCCCAAATCTGAAGACTTCACCATGGATACTCGCAGCCCTGGCCCTGCAGACACTGAGGTAAATGTCCTGCAGTTTTGGTTCTTGGTTTTCTGAGATCATCGACTCTGCAAGCAAATCTCATTGGCGTTGAGCGTTTAATCTCACTAATGACTTTTTACTGTACCGACAAGAACTAACTTTGATTTTTCATGTCTCCTGCAGTCTGATCTCTTGCTTGGTATTCTGGACATCCTTGACCCAGAGCTCTTCCTCAAGACAGATCTCACAGAAGCACAGGAAGCCCAACAGGAGTTTGAGCTGGTTGGGGGTCCAGGAGAGCAAATACCTGCCTCCCCACCTACTGCTTTGGGGCCCGCACCAGTTAAGCTGGAAGCCCTTAATGAACTGATCCACTTCGACCACATCTACACCAAACCAGCAGAGGTGGTGAGCGAGGAGAGCATTTGCGAAATCAAAAATGAGGAGTCCGTTGTCTTTGAAGAAATCGAGTTGGAAGACCAAAGGGTGTCTGTTAAAGACGAACAGGAGGAAGTGGTCATCCCTGAGACGGATCAGAATCCAGACATGGTTGACGACTTCCTCTCCGACGGCTCTTCCTTCAGCGGCTACGAGAAGGCTTCGAGTCTGACGGATGCGTACAGTGACTCTGGATACGAGAGATCTCCCTCCCCCTTCAGCAACATTTCATCCCCTCTCTGCTCTGAGGGATCTTGGGATGACATGTTCGCAACTGAACTCTTTCCCCAACTGATTAGTGTCTGAAAGTTTAATACAATATCCAATGCGCCTGCCTTTGCTCTTTTATTGTAAGGGTTGCCATGTGCTTCATAACCATAGTTAGACCCCTCTTGCGATTTAGACCAAGGGCATTGCTTTAAAGCTAATACGGCAGGTCTATTTGTGTGCGAGATTCGCCGCGACACTATGTACAGTTCAAACGCAATTCAGTATTTTTGTCGGGGAAAGGGCATGGGGGTGATCGTTTTAAAAAGTAGATCTATTTATTTGTGTATCTCTCTTTTCTTGAGTTCTGTCATGAAATCCGTCTCGAATGCTTAATGTACAACTTATTTTTATTGTAAATGCTCTCCTTAATCATATTGCATTAAAAAAAAATCTGCATTGCATAACATGCTTGGTTGTCTGACTTTTTGAATTTGAATGTGCCAGAGCTCTCTTTTCCTATCCATACATTTTTAACTCCCTTTAAAGATATAATACACCTGATATTTAAGTTTTCATTAAATGGGGTCTTGAACTACACTGGACCTCATTGAATTTAAAGGGATAGTTCACCTTAAATCAAATTAGTCATTTACTCCCCCCTCAAGTTGTTCCAAGAGTTTCTTTCATCTGTCGGTATCCATCCTGCCACAGAAGTCAATGATTACCGTCAACTGTTTGATTACCAATAATCTTTAAAATATCTCCATGAAGTCATACAGGTTTGGAACAACTACTGGTAATTCAATTTTTAGGTGTACTTTATTTAATGCACTCAATTGCTTCGTTAAGATTGTGGGTGAATTATTTCTCTAAGTAAGTAACAATCATCAAATCTAGTGGTAAATGTGTATGTTATCTAAACCGGAGAATCAGCATTAACTCTCTACACGCTGAATGTGTCCGTACACGTGGAGTGCTTGTGTAAATGGTGAGTATTTTTGGTTCCAGTAACATGTCAAATTACCCTTGGGACTTTGCCATCTGCTTTCTGTACTTTTCCAAAACAAGAGGTGATAAGATAGGCTTCAAATGTAAACGATTACACAACACCAATTATGTCAAAACTGCTTTTAATCTGAGACATGTTAACACTGGCAATGGAAGTTCTGTTCTTATTGCAAAAACCTATACCTGTTGCAATGTAATGTTACCCGAGCTTCTGTTTCAGTCAAAAATGGGCCAACTGGGATGTAATGAAATGTATTTTGACTAAAGGGTGGTGTTGGATGGTTTACACCTTTTTATACCCAGGCTAATTCAATAAGCTTGGTTTCTCAGAGTAGGGTGGGGACTGGGAAGACAGATCTCCAAAAGCCCCTAGGGGCTTAAATTCCAGGCGACACCACACTTTTAAAGATATTGCAAGTTAAGTCTTATCCAGCAAGGCTGCATTCATTTGAGTAAAAATACAATATTGTTGCAAGTTAAAACAACTTATTTTAATATATTTTAAAATGTCATTAATTCATGTGATGGCAAAGCTGGATTTTCAGCATTATTTTTCCAGTCTTCAGTGTCACATGATCCTTTAGAAAACACTTGAATAAGCTGATGGTGGTGAAGAAATATTTCTTATCAAACTTTAATACAGTTGTGCTACTGCTTATTTTTTTGCTGTGGAAACCATGATACATTTTTTCAGGATTCTTTGATAACTGAAAAGGTAATAAGAACAGCATTTATTTGAAATATTAATCTCTTGTAGCATTATAAATTATTTTACAGAAACTTTTAATCCATTTAATGTTGAAGAAAAGTTAATATTATTTTTATTTTACTAAGCCCAAAGTGTTAGTAAAGTAGGCCTACAATCAAAAAAAGTAACGCAGGTGATGGTGATGTGATGGTTCTCTTTCAAACAAAACATTTTCACCAAACATCTTTTTTGAAGAACAAAACTTCCTTCATACACTTGTCGTATTTGTAATACCACATTGTGGTACATCTCGTCTCATCCTGCAAGTCACATGGGGTGAGGTTGAGGTGAGAAAATTCATGTCGTTTGATATTGCGAAAGTTACTTTCATTACAGCGCAGAAGAGTGGAAGGCGTGGATTGTGGGTTTTTCTTTCTTGAGAGCAATAGAAATTGTAGAAGCAAGACATACGGCATGGTTAGGCCTACAAATGCTATAACATTACTGACTATGGATTAACAAAATATCTGGTCAGGCAAGTAACATCGTTCAGTCTCAAAATATACTTATAGGCCTATATACTAAAGCACAGGCTCAAATTAGAATGTTATTCAAGGTCTTAAAATGACACTATCATCACATTGGTTGATTGAGATAAATCCTACTGTAACTCTCATCTTACAGCCACAGTTACAGAAGTTATAAGGACGCCAGCAGCTGATGTGACACTGGGAAATACCCACTAAATGCCCCACCAGTCTCAGTTTCAGGGACTATCTACATTTGACTTTAAACATGAAAATGAAAACATAAAAATAAACAAACTACCACATTCGATTTTTCAATGTTAATTTTTTTTTTTTTTTGGTTGCTCATGAAAAACCCTCTACCACAATGCTGGGGTGTTGAGAGTGGTTGACTGGGCATTCTGGGAGTTTTTTGGCTGCGTACTGCACCAAGCCTCTCCTTCTATTGACAATTTTATTGTCTGCCAGATGAAAACTGAAAAACTGACATCTTAGAAAAAGTAATGCATCCAAAATTTACATATTACCTGACGTCAACTCAGACACAAATGTATGTCTCGGCACAGAAACATGCATCAGATCAGAAGGAGAAACCATGCTGGGAAGTATTACGGATCAAAGTCAGCTGTGAAGAAGCATTTATGCTGAATATTTTTTCAGCTCAGACAGGGATGAGAATAGACATGTGATGCAGAAGGTCAAACAGGGCAACAGCTTTCACAGAGATTAAGTTCTCAAGTCTTTGAAGAACATTCAGAGTTTGTGAGAGTGTTTTCATCTCTTAAAGGCACAATTATATTTCCCGAAACAACACACACTGAACTTCATAAAAGCACATACTGTAGATTGAACCAAAAGAATCAATCAGTGGCAGTACAGGTATTATCTTGATATACTTCAACCAATCTAATTAGGCTAGTTTTCTTAATTCTATGTGAATGGCAGAATAACCGCCAAATCACATGACATATCAGTTCATGTAAAACGAAAAATGGAAACAATACTGAGAGAATAACTAACTGCCAGTCTTTCCTGTACAGGTGTGCTTATGCGCTTGGTTTCATGTCGACTCGATTTGTCACCAAGACCAGAAATACAAGCTTACAATGACCAAAAAAAAAAGATTTTCTTTGCATCTCAAGACATTCTTAATTCATAGTCTTTTCCTATGTGTAAATTCAATTATTTACATAAAATCTCCACTTTTACAGGAGGCCTGTAAAGCTTACAGGAGCTTTATTGTTAAGTTTTTGGACAGGATAAACCTAATTTACATTTTTATTTTCATATTTTTCTCCACTTAATTGCCTGTAGCTGTACTGGGGAAACTGCCCTTCTACTATGCCCACAAGTGTCTGTGTCTTAAAACAGTCCTGGTGTAAAATTAGTATACGCGTGTGTGTAGTGTGGTGCTGAGACATATATGAGTAAGTGCGAGTGAAGGGGGGAGGGTGTGAACACCATCCACGTCTGCAATGCATGACCAACAAGATGACCAAAACAGGAAGCATAACTGAGAAAAGACAGCTTTGTATTACTTTATTCACTGAAAACTACACCCATTTCCTTTATTTCTTAACTTGTGCTTTGCATGTGCTTAGAAACAAAGACTACAATAACAGTTAAAAGTGTCTGTTCAGACTGTCTTAGCACAGTAATGTGACATTGCCATTATAAACCCACAAGGAAACATATAACAAACCTACTTGTTTAAGAGAAACTCCAAAGCAACCAATGGTTTAGGCCCAAGGAATTACCTGGTAAATATCTAATCTTTAGCATTCCCATTAACTTCAACGGCAGTTTCTCAACTGGCACATGAAATTAGCTCCAGAGTACATGCTGCCATCTTGAATTCAAGTGCAGTTAGTTCTGGGAATATTTTTGAGCCATATACTGTATGATATAATATAATTAATATAACATAATAATTATATAAAATATAATATATGCCCTACTATATGCCCTCAATGGATTCTACAAATGCTGCTCCACAATCAACACAGAATATTCTCTCAGGAGCAACCCAGGGCAGTATTCCACACTGCATGAGTGTTGATCTTGAACCTTTAGCTACTAAGAACTTTAACAATTATACCTTTCATTTCATGGTTGAAGCAGCATGCTGTCTGGTAAAGGTAGAAAGACCGATTAAACCACATTTTGCTGTTGCCATGGTTTCATTTCCTGAACATGACAAGTCGTATCATCAAATCACACATTTATCGCCGCACAACAATCAACCACATCATCCCCTAGAAAGTACATGGAATTGCATCATCCTGAGACAACAATGGCAAGCTATGCAATTTTAATGATTGAGTTTTTTGCTAATGTTATTAAACAGAATGACTAATAAAGACAAGAAAACTGTTATGTGGATGGCTGATGAACCCAATAGCAGACAGCAACTGATTATCAAAGGGGTTTATTTAAGGACAAAAAAAGAAAGCAAAACCCACGATGGGGCAAAACAGGACAGGGTATAACACACTAGACTAAGACTATGAACTAACAACTAAGACAGGAACAAACTCTTCTTGACAAGACTCTCAACCGGTTACTCACAGCTTGATACAAACACAAAGTATGATAAAGTCAAACAATGAACCGACCCAGGACAACAAACACAAGGGGATTAAATAGGGAACACTAATGACGAGGACAGGTGAAACTGACTAGACAATGAAGCACAAGACGAGGATAACAAGGGGGCGGGGTAACTTAACGAGACAACACAAGCACATGGCCCAAACAGGCCATGCGCTTGCACACAAAACATGATTCTGTCCAGCCTGGTCTCATTGTTAATACGTAGCTATTTTACGTTTTTGCAAAGATAGAAAACGTACTTTTTAGTACGTTTGGATAGATGCTGAAACGTATAATATAGACGTATCTGCAACATTTAAACGTAACATTATTACGTTTTTACAGCTACAAAACGTAAACTATTTACGTATATTCTATATCATAAAGATATCTGGATAATTTCCCTTTTTACTATTTTATAGATAAATGTAAGATCCCGTAACCCTAATCCCAAACCTAAACATACCCATTTTATACTTAATATAAAAAAGGATAAAACGTAACAGACAGGTGTTGGGAAAGGGCAGTTTTATTAACAATATAGCATTAAAATATATTTTGAGACACCAATCCTACTCCTACCCCTAAACCTACCATAACAATTCCTTAAAACTACGTAAAAAACTACAATTATGAAGAAAAACATAACTAACAGACAAGTATAATCACAATAATTTATTTATTGCGAAAATGTCAAAACCGATACCAAAAGCCGTTCACATGATGAAGCGTTGCAGTCGCAGTCTTCTCTCTGGCAGTATTGTAATAGTTTTGTATGAAGTACAGAGCAGAAATTAAATTACTAATGAAAATGTTAATCCGGCTTCGGTTGGTTCGCGCTTCTCCATTTCAAAATTCAAATGAACTAAACTAACCAACCGTCTACAGTCCTTCATGTCGCAAACTGTGACGAAGCAGGGAAGAGCCAATGAACGTTTGATATCGCTGCCGTAAAAGATGACGTATGGGCGCAATATTTGAATTTGAATTCATCACCAGCGCGGGGTTTGACTTGTAACGTTACGGTCGCTGCTGAGAATGGAGATCTGGATAAGAGGCTGAAATCGCTGAATTAGGAGTTGTTTCTTGCAAACAACTATGGATTCTAAAGATTTGGATTACATCAAACTATTAAAATTGATGTCTTTTGTGAATTTTTGTTGTGTTTTATAGGAGAAAACGCTTTATGTGTCTCAAGGTAAATAAACTATTACAAAATGGTTGAACGAGTAACGTTAAAGAATGTATTTTTTAAGGTTTTATAGTGTATTGTTTAACACCATGCAGGCGAAACGAGCAAAATGTTAATATTTATGAGTATTATATCAATAATGCGACTGAAAACTTCATTAATAAGACAGTGGGATGCAATAGAGTCAAAACATAATGCTACGATATTAATATGCATAAATTGTGATACGTACAATGTGTACGTCGGTGGATTTGTTCATACGTAAATAAGTTACGTTTTTGTGCTGTCAATACGTAAATATTTTACGTTTTAGTACTGTAAATACGTCAGTATTATACGTTTCTGCGCATATAAAACGTAATTATATATACGTATGATAGAACGACACTTTACGTACACATACATACGTATTCTCATGAGATCACGTTGTTCTGTCATGATCCTGCCTCACGACTAGAGGAATTCAAGGACAAGAAGGCAGAATCATGACAAAAACATGTTCAAAAGGAGTGATGAGATAGTTAGTAGACTGTCCTCACTCAATGGCTGGATGTCAAGTGGTGTCCGCAAAATAATATAGAATTCATAGATAATTTGAAAAGGTATTCATCCCTCCTGAGATGGTGCTGCTCTTCTCTCTTGTAATATGGCACGTAGTCTTAGATCTCAAACATGACAATCTAGGGCTCAGGTCAGGAAGCAGACAAACTGACTAAACCGACCGTCTGCTAGCTGTCTCACGTCACTGAGGTCAGATTAATTCCATCACATAACGCCTCTTTTCACCTAGATATCATCATATGAAGAGTTCAGATGCAAAAGCCTCTAAATGCCATTTGAAATGTTCTTCTTTAATGATGATTTTTTATCAAACTTGTATATTTAAGTTCAGTAATTTCACTTAAATGGCAATGATAATTACCTATTAATTGTTATTTAAGTGAAATTACTGAACATAAATATACAAGTTTGATAAAACTCATCATTAAAGAAGAAAATTTCAAATGGCATTTAGAGGCTTTTGCATCTGAACTCTTCATATAGAGATTGTGTCTGTGCTGCTGTAACTTATAGTAATATTTTCCGAATTATTAGAAGTCTAGTTTCAAATATAATTATTTTTTTATCTAGTGTAAATGATAAATCACGTTTAAGATTTGTGCTGGCTACTGCACTTTATCAAAGAATTTGCTGACTTTCTATCAGAGTTAGTACTGGCTGCATATAAAGTCCTAATATTGGTGATTTTAATATACATTTAGATAATGAAAAAGATGCATTGGGATTGGCAATTAAAGACATTCTTAACTCTATTGGAGTAAGACAACATGTGTCAGGACAACCATTGTCGTAATCATACTCTAGATCTAATATTATCACATGGAATCAATGTTGATGCCGTTGAATTTCTGCAGCAGAGCGATGACATCTCAGAACATTATCTAGTCTTGTGTAAACGTCATTTAACAAAGGCTGCAAATCCGTGTTGCAAAATGTTAGACCTATCACTTCCTGATCAGTTTCATCATCTCAGCATCCAAGCTTAGAAGAACTTGATATTGCGACAGAAACTTTTAACTCTCTCTTTTCCAGCACTTTATACACAGTTGCGCTTTGCGCTTAAATAAAATAGTCCAACGCCATGGTACAACGAGCACATTCAGGCCCTTAAGAGAGCAGCCAGAGAAGTGAAGCAGAATTGGAAGAAAACTAAACTAGAGGTATTTTGCATTTTCACAAAATTCTGGCCAGTTGTTAATACCTAGAATATGAAAATAGACTGCTATAGTGGTAGATCCTTTTCCTATTTAGCACCAAAACTTTGAAACAATCGTCCTAACATTGTCCGGGAAGCAGACGCAGTCTGTCAGTTAAAAAAAAAAACACATCTCTTTGGCCTAGCATTACACATTATAAACTTCTATAAGTGCGCGCCATCTGTGTTTTTGCAGGTTTGCGTTTTTGATGTTTGCGTCGAGATAACAGATGATCGTTCGCACCTTCAAACCTATTTCAGGGAGTGCGTTCTCGTGACACCAGGCACTGTTTTGTGCGGATGGGTGGCCGGAGTGCGTTAAGAGTTTTTCTGTAAGAACGGTGTCGTGTCTAAGTTAATAACTAATGATCTTCGCAATGGAAGTAAATCAATCAACTCTAACTTTAGCTGGACAATAACTTTATCCTAATGGTGTTGTAAAGCCTAAACAATCTGTTACGGTAATTTCTATTATAACTGTAAAGCTGCTTTGAAACAATCCATACTGTTAAAAGCACTTCATAAATGAAGGTGACTTGACTTGACCTTCATTATTATATCACATCATCATAACTGTTCAAAGGGGGTCAAAGTTCACACACCAACAAGCTGTAGTAGTTATCAGGACACACACATACACTATATTGGTCAAAAATGATAGTAAAGGTATTTATAATGTTACATGTACAAAATATTTCAAATAAATACCAATCTTTAGAACTTGAATCCTGAAAAAAGTATCACGGTCTCCACAAAAATATTAGACAGCAAAACTGTTTTCAAAATTAATAACAATAAAGAAATATTACCTGAGTCCCAAATCAGAATATTAGAATGATTTTGAAGACTGTAATGGCTTCTAAAAAAATCAAATTATATTTAAAACAATTAAGTAGACTTAATATTTGCATTTTATTTAAGGGAAAATATTTAATGCTACTGCTCACATTACATAAAGAAGACCTACATATGGAATGGGTTTTAAAATGCATGAAAGCGGCTATAAAATATATTATTATAAATGTTTTATTAATCATAGGCCTGGTTTGAGCAATGTTTAGTTGGCTACTGTTTTTGTCACCTACAGTATATGACCAGGAAATCCTGGACAAGGCACTGAAATACGATTTATATTGCTATTGTTCTAACATTTATATGTATTTTGATATGGTACAAGGCAGTTTGTAGTAAAAATGAAACAAACAAAAGGCAATGAACAACACTTGATCTAAATCAAATATTATTTAAAAGCCCTATAATCTTAACTCACACAAATATTTATAGGGCAAAATCCAATGTTTATTCTCCTTAAGAAGCAAGTCAAATTTGCCTTGTTAGATTGCAGCACTAGAAAACTAAAGGAAGTAGGAAGAATTATTTCACAATGTTCTTTTCCTGTAAAGATTATAAACCAGGTTTTCTTGCTGGGGCATGAATGAATGAACTTCCTTAAATCTACCAGGAACACACAAACAGACTAACTTGTCTGTTTGAAATAAAGGTGTGCAGACACCGAATGATCATCATTGACCAAAACCACAAACATTCATACTGAAACAAAACATGTCCTATTTTATGCTTTTACACAGAAAATGTTCACTTCCTGTGCTCTTGACTTGACTACTCACTGCGGTTAATGTGTGGTATTGTGCAGACTAGAACAACACAGTCACTGATCTCATGGAAATTATATCCTGTGTAGGATAGTTTGAGAAAAAAATGGACTTTGAAGTCATATTCTAGAAGCTGATGACCATAAATGTCTATTAAAATGTGTTAATGTATGACTATATACACAGTCACTTCAGATTAAGATAAGAAATGTAAATTCAATTCAATTTAAGTGATCATTTTTTTCTTAAAAAGGTATAGTATTTCAGTGGCAGGTCGTGAGGTCTGCCTCGAGGGTCACAGTGATCTCACTGATGTCGTATTTACATCAACCCTGCGACACATGACACCATCAGAAAGGTCCAGACCATCACAATGACACAACGATTTTTGCAGGAATGTTGCCTGACAGGCATTTCTAATAACGTATCGGCATTCCTAAATTCCTGCTTTGTTTTAAATTATTTAAAATGATTGGCTCCACTAAAAATGTACCTTCTATGTTTTTGAAAAAAAAAAGGCTGCATTTATTTAATCAAAAATACAGTAAAAACAGTTATATTGTAAAATATTAGTTTAAAATGGTTTTCTATTGTAAAATATTTGAAAATGTAATTTAGTCCCGCAAAATCATTCTAATATGCTGATTTGGTACTTGAGAAACATTCTTGTTGTTATCAATGCTAAAAATAGTGATATTGTAACTAAAAAAAACAACGTGTGTGTGTGTGTGTGTGTGTGTGATACAGAAATAGCATTTATTTGAAGTAGATTTTTTTTTTATAATTAGACCATATTTATTTTTAGATCAAGAATAAGAAATAAAAAATAGAATTACAAGTTTAAAGTCCATTATGTCATCATGGTCAACTTTCCGTTCAGTGTACATTAGAGCTGCTGCTTGTAACCGAAGAGTAAATATTGAATTTTCGTGGTGAAGCGCAAGAACATGCTTCACTTCTCGGCACACTCACACAGACAAACAACCCAGTGAAAGCATGTCTACATATGTACACACACACACACACACACACACACACACACACACACACACACACACACACACACACACACACACACACACACACACACCTCCGCTGTTGCTCAAACTTAATTAATTGAAAACAAAAATAAACAAGTAATATTCAAAAACGGGTAGACTTCTGTCTCCTATCATGCCTCTCAGATCAAAGTGCTTGGCAGAAGCATGTACTGCAACTAATGTGGCTAAACTGCTGCACTCCTTTTGAACAAATCAAATATTGCAAAGGCCAGCGTTTCTGTGAAGTGGAAAAGTATAATGCGATCCCCAGCAATGTGTCCCGGACACAGACGCTGAGGCATTCTAGAAATGTCTGGAAAACAGTACTTACCCATGGGCCTCCTGGCTGAACTTTCACCCCAGCGTTTCTCCCACTGAGGGGGGAAAAAAAAGAACAGCTTATCATGGTGGATAAGAAATTCTGCTTTACATCTGAAATTCTGCTTATTTTAAAGGGCACACACACAGGTCATGACATTTTATCGGACACAGTTTATTTGACAAAGTCTTTATGCCAGGAAGAATGAGATACACACACATTACATATCCTTAAACATTCTTAATCAGTCGCAATCTTTGGCCCAAACAAACACATGACTAACATTGATGGCCAACATGAACCAAGTGTATTGAGTGTATATAGAGGTGGATTTGTGCGGTTTTTTGTTGGCCAACCGATTCAACTGAAAGAAGAAACACATGGGTGACAGTAGAGGAAGTAAAAGCAGCTCTTCCTAGAATTAATCAGAAAATGTATTGCCTTGTATAAGATATAATCAAAATGTGCTTTGGAACAGACAGAAAAGGGATAGAACATGAAAACTGAGAACAAAGACACTGATAAAAATGAATAGAAAAAAAAGGGTGCAAAGTTCACAAAGCTTGTCATAAACATGTCATATTTCACCCCAAAATCCAAAAAAACCCACCTGTTTTTTGTCATATTAAGATTTGCAATGTGAAATTTTTCCCTTAACAATTCAGTTTCAAATTCGTGTCACTGCAATGCTAAAAATCTCATAAACTATAAATTACAGTAATTATTTCAGTCCTTAAAATATTCATACATCATGGCAGAATTTGTTGTATTATCTTTCGTATCATGTTGTCCATGCAGTATAACTGCATTACAGTAATAAGAATCTACTTATTAAATTAAAAGAACTGAATCATTTAAATGTATTAATTATTAATAAATTAAATTATTAAGAGCACTTTTAAAAGCATTTTCAAATAAGTTAAATAAAATGAATAATGAAAATAAAGTTAATGAAAAATTCATTTAATTATATATATATATATATATATATATATCATTAATACTTTAGCATATATTAAATATATATATATATCAATTCTTATATTTTATGTATATCATATATATATATATATATATATATATATAGAGAGAGAGAGAGAGAGAGAGACATAAATAATGTATTTCTATATTATAATATAATATTATCTTATTTTTAGGGTGACACATTTCTGGAATCACCTGACTGCTTTAAAAAAACTGCAAACAAGCCGATTACAGGTTGTATGTAGTGCTCTTGGTGGTCTGTGATTGGCTGTGTTGAATAGCCATGAGTCGTACTGGGCGTCTTTACCACATTCTGCCTCACTGTCTGCAAATAACAGGGAGAAAGAGATGCATACAGGGAGAAAGATAAAAGAGTACTTTCATAATTACCAGCATCTAGCACCCAAACCTCCCAGTTCCTGACAATAGCTTATTACCACACTGGATAATCTGTCATTATACGGCCCAAATGGCTGGTTGTTACCGGCGTCCTGTCTGGACTTGATCTGAGGTCAGCAACATTTTGGCAGTTACAATTAAAGGATAGGAATAGCTAGGAAGCTGAGAAACCTGAATATGATTATGCACACATTAGATTAAAGGAAAATCAGACAACTGTCCACAATGTGTTAGTTCAACTTTAAAAGAATGTTTAAATAAAGAAATTACAGCAACATGAAGGTGAGTAAATATTGAGAGGATTTGTGGGTGAAGTATCTCTTTAAATTTTGTAGAAAAACTTGGTCATAATAACCGGGTGTCGTTGATATTGGTAGGGGGCAAGATCACAGTGAAGCAGAAACTAAAAGAGCTTTGTGTGCTAAAGACGGCTTAATGTTTTTGAAGCAAGCTGGTGATAAGACCTCATAAAAAATAATTTGATGTATTTATCCTTGACAAGATCATTATCGCTCAGATAAAAGGCCTAATGAAGTGCCATGCTGATTTGAAAGAAAGTCTTGCCGATGAAAACGCAGTTAATCTGTCAGAGTAAGAGACTAATGCACTGAAAGACTAGATAACTGCAGCTGACAGTTCGTTAGCTCTTTCTATTATTTTTGTAATAAACTCAGGTTTTCCATTTCTGGCAAGATTTTACGTACAGGAGCTTAAACTTATACCGGTCTATGTTGATATATTAAGAACGATGACATTCAGTTAATAACTTAAAGCATTAATTAGATGTAAGACAACTAACATTTAAACAGTATATCTTTTAATATACACCACCATTTAAAAGTTTGAGAGAAGAATTGAAAGAAGTCTCTAATGCTCACCAACGCTGGTGTGTTCATTTAATCAATGATACAGTAAACGGTTCCCTTGTTAAACATTATTATAGTTGTCTATTTTAAAGTTAAATGTATTTCTGTGTAGCCATAGAAATATTTTGTTGTATTTTCTATAGCTTTTCTGTCACTAATGCTGAATAAAAGTATTAATGTTATTAATAAAGATAATATTATAAAGATATTTTGTTATCTAATGTAGACATTCATACATTTATAAGTGTGTCTTAAAGGGATAGTTCACTTTGAAAATGTATTTTTGGTATGTTTTTACCTCAAGGGCATCCAAGATGTAGGTGTCTTTGTTTCTACAGTATTTTCAATTTTGATAATTTTAAAAATTATATAAATACTGTTCGTTTTCTCACACAAACCGCTCGTTTCGTGTCTTAGGCCATCAATGTGTACTTACATTTACGAGTCATTAAATCATGTTTAATTTGGACTTCTCTGTGCATGCTCTTTGAGGTGGTGACCATAGACCTCCATTATATGACTGACAGACTAGAACGGTTTGACCTAAAAATATAAAAATTGAAAATACTGTGGAAACAAAGACACCTACATCTTGGATGCCCTTTTAGCTTTAATTAAGCTAAAACATACATTTCAAAGTGAATTATCCCTTTAAGTGTGTAAATACTGTTTTTGCCCACTACAGAATGCAAAAGACCCAGATATGTTGTAACCATTCTATTTAAAGTCAGCCACAATTAAAAAAAACACACACAATTTAAAGTCAACATGAAACAGATTTTTTTAAAATAGTGATTCATCTTTTCTTTCATATCATCACGTATATCCAAGGCAGGACTTTTGTCCACTGGGAAATGATTGGATGGTTGTGGTTTGCTATACTGTGATATCATGTGAGTGATAGGATGTCCCGCCCTCATGGCAGTAAACACGTTATCATAGAAGAAAAGTAATTGCAAGAGGGAGGTAACTATAACAATAACTAAGAAAAATGATGTGCAAGGATAAATCAGACATAATAAATAATGCAATATATATCTCAATAAAATAAAAGCATTGTCAATTTTGATTTCATGGTGACTATAAAAGTGCTCGGTAACTAAGTCAGCTGTCTGGTACCTCTATAGACACACATAGATCTGGGCATGAGCTCCCACATCTGGAGGAAATTTAAGATCCTCAGGAAGTTGTGTGTGGGTGAAGTCAGCGTGTGGCTTGCCGTAAATCGACTCAGCTTCTCCAACAAACGTGCCACCCTCCTGTCTTGAGTGTTTGACAGGGGGCAGATTACTGAGCAACACTGAGAGCCTTCAGTAGAGACATAGGCCATGTCCACACTAATACGTTTTCGTTTGAAAACGTATATTTTTCTCTCCGTTTTGGCCTTCCGTCCACACTGAGACGCCGTTTTAAGTCAACAAAAACGTATCGTTTGGAAAACGCTCTCCAAAGTGGATAAATTTGAAAACGCCGTTTTCGCGTTGTAGTGTGGACAGTGAAACCGGAGTTATTTCAAAACGATGACGTAAGTTTAGTCATGTGATCCATGTAGTACCAATACAAATTCATGTTTATCGGTATTGTGCCTGTTATGTGTTATTCATTTTTACACTATTGCTAAAATATGTTACTTTCTATGTTAGGCTACTTAATATGTGCTTCATAGCATAGGACTGCAAAGATGACAGATAATGTACTGTACTCACATTTGCTGTCCTGCGGCAAAACAGGAGATCAGTTGCGTTTTAGACCAAACATATGGTGACTGAATGCGACCTGGACGCATCCGTGATGGTGAGATATTTTGCCAAATAAAATTATCCTGTTATTGTGCGATAACATTATTATTTATTTTCCCATATGTATCGTCCCAGTGAGCTTTTGTGAAGTTTCACGCATGCGCAGTAAAGTGAATTTAGAAGTTTCTCATCCACACTGAAACGTCGGAAAACTCCTGAAAACGCTAGTGTGGACGGAGAGCGTTTTTAAACGAAAACCCCGTTTTCAAATCTATCCGGATTAATGTGGACGTAGCCATACACACAGACTGTTGGTGTAATGTTATTGTAAACAGGTATGTTGAATGCATACACACACTCTTGCACCTGCAAGCGTCCTGTAGGGTCATTAACGTTAACATTTACCACACCCACACAAAACAACAGCACATTAAGTGGTTTTGCATCCGTGTTCTCTAGAGGATTGGCACTGATGCAGACCATTAAACATTCACTGAACACACACTCACCACTGAGTGCTGTATGGATCCTCGGTGCTGTCAGGGATTTTTGAGTCTTGCGCTCTTGGAGAGGCCACTGAGGTTATGGAGGTTACAGCAGAAGGGATTCGTCCACCGGACACCATGTTACAAAGAGACAGGTCTCTCTTGGACCCTAAAATCCCATCTCTTACTAGAAGAGAGAAAAAGACAAAAGGAGAGATACTTACATATATTATGTTACTATAGCTGAGATAAAAATTTTCTTTGTTTTGTTGTGGTTGGATATGCAGTCTTCGAGACTGATTAGTTTTCTTGCTCTTTAAACTTTCGGTACATTTTTTAGATAGCAGGCACATACAGTGCTTGTCATAAGTGAACACACCCATGTTAAAGTTGACTACAAAGAGGAAACAAATCATCTTTTGGATATTGACCTCAATGCTTTAAAGGTACAATATGTAAGAGTTTTGTAATAAAATATAAAAAAAATCACTTGAGCAGTGTGATATATTTCCTGCAGTTGTGTTAGGGTGACCAGACGTCCCGAAAAATTAAGACGTCCCTAAATCTAAGCTGTTGTCCTGAATCCCGAAAACGGTCTTAATTGTCCCGAAAAATATACTGAAGCAAAAAAAACTTTGTTTTTTTACACGTCAATTTCGCTGGATTCAAAGCGTTCACGCGTATAACTTTTTAACTATTGAACCCCCACCCCTCATCCCATCTGATCATCCTAAGTTGTTTACTTACAATATCCCAAAAATCTCCAAAGATTTTTTATTTCTGAGAAATTCCAATTTTAAATAAGTAGCCGTCCCGTAAAAAAAATGTTGCCCGCCAATGACACAATATGCACGCTATCCTCGGTTTCCGTCCATTCATACTGTCATAGCCATGACATAACCATGGCGACAGACGTGGACAACTGCGTAGTGCGTAACGTTTAGCGGCACGCAGTTCTTGTTTTTTTCAAACATAGACCATGGAAAGCAGACTTTGAGACAAACAAGGAGAACTAAAATGAGGATCAATATCAGCATGCCGTTTTTGAGATGCCAAGAGCTCCACGTCCGCAATTAACTTGGACTTGACAGAGCGAGTCACAACTAGTCAGCTTTATTGTACAGGTGAGCAAACGTACGTACAACAAATCAATGTTTTATAATGTTAACTCAGCATGATGAAATGTTAGAATATTCTTATAGCAAACGAACTAACACGTAGTATAACATTATAACTTTCAACACACATTTAAATGCCGTTTATTGTGATAGTGTAATGTTAGACCAAGTGAAGCAGCGCTGCGTTACCTCACAAGTTTAATTTGTCAAATAAACTGACCTGTGTGTGAGTCCAGCATATATTTGACACGAAGGACAGTGATATATTCAACGGTGGAAGCTGTGTCTAATCATTACAAATACGCCGCTGTGGTCGTTTTCTGATCTGCCGCAAATGCTGCAGCTGCTACAGTGAATGATCAGTCTTGTCTCTATTTGCAGATGTGATAATAAACAACAATTTTTCATATTACGTCTTATTGTTTCTTAATTACCTTAATTATGGTCTTCAAAGTATGTGTTTGTACATTTTTATGTGGCATTTAGTTTTTTTAGTAAAACAAATCAACCATTGCCATCTAAAACTGAAAATCAAATATCTTCAAAGTATGGTTTTTCACATTTTTATTTATGACAATTAATTTTTAAAAATCACAACCAATTTGTATGATTTACAACATGTAAAACTGACACACCAACCTCCTGCACGAGTGCACAAAGGGGCTCAAAATGTTCTATTCATCAGAAGAATCAGTAAATTTACAGTTGGGAATATGAGCGACTGACATGACTCCTGAGCGGATCTTCAACAATAGTTTAGCAGCCAGGACTCGGGGCTTCCGAACACCGCGAACACCAGGCTAAACCGTCCGTCCAAAATGTCACGGTCATCGTGCACGAGCTGCCCAGCACAAACTTCCAAACTTTCTGCCTCCTTCACTTGGTCCTCAGTTGTGCAACAATCCGGCTTTAAATTCTGTATATTCGGCAGTTTTCCAACAACGGACCGAATAGCTTTTCTCACGTGTTTCTCCGCTGCCATTACTGAACTCAAACTGACGCGCTTACATCAACGTCATCGTTCTCAGCCACTCCCTCTATTCGCTGATTGGTCCTACAAAAAATTGGTTTCTGGAAACTGGAGCGATCCCAGACAAAATGAAATTGAGCGGAAGTGCGTAGGAGGGCCCAGCCAGGCTACAGAGGTCCAGAGTATCAGATAAATTTACTCTTTTGCCTTGTCCAGTTGAGTAGTGGCAGAGCTTCGCCTCACAGGGGAACTAATAAAAGTAAAACACAATGTAGGAATAAAGAAAAATATAATAGTAATATCATTTTGCACACAACAAAGGTGCCTTTACATGGGCAGTACACATGTGAGGGATGTACAATGGTGCACCAGAGGGAAAGACAGCATGAGGATTTACACAGTAAATCTATGGAGCAGTTTCATCTGGGACGACACCCTGTCTGCACACTTTTGCACAACAGTTTAGACAGGAGATGAGGGAGGAAGACTGTTGAACACTGATCTGAGCGATTTACTTCCCACAAACTATGTCTGTTATCAATAGCATATTAGTAGGTGGAGTGTATGAAAATAAAGGTCAATGCAAAAGGCCCACAGCTGTACTATGGGTTGATATGTGGATGAGTCAAAGGGCCTTGTTTGGAACAAATGAGCTGATTTTTTTTTTTTCAAAGTTAATATGTAAGCTTTAACCATCCACATATCTGCAGCTACATTTTTATGATTACTGTTGGTATCTGTAGTGTATTATAACGACTTCTGAAGGATCATGTGACACCGAAGAATGAAAATTCATATTTGCCATCACAAAAATAAATTACATTTTAAAATATATTAAAATAGAAAATACTTAAATGAAATGTACTATTTCACAATATTACTGTTGTTACTTTACCACATAAATGCAGCCTCAAAAACGTAAAAAAAAAAAAAGATCAAACAATCCCAAACTTTTGAACAATATCAAGTGAGAGAAACCTCAAGCTCTCATATTTCTCCAATCCTTAATGTCTGTTTCCATGCTCTTCAACAAGTGGGTTAAAATAGCCTGATCATTTTTGGTCACTTCTTGTGTTGCCAACGGTCACAATATCATAATTCATAGCAAAGGCATTCCGGAAACAGCAAACAAACCTCATCACTGGCTGAGACTCTCTATCTGTGTTTTGCTTGGCCTCAGGATGGACTTTGACTGTATTGCTGTTTTTATAATAGAGACAATTGGTCACATGAAATCCGACAATAAACTCATCACAGCAATCAAGAGTCATCACATTCATATGCAGATGATATGATAACCAACAAAACTATACAGCTATTACAACAAATCAGCCATTACATGCAACTACAGGTGACTGCAATCAAATTATGATATTATTAAATTTAGTTTAGGGTCCAGTTTTCACTATTAGCTACGCTTATTAGCATGCATATTACTAAGAGGATATTTGCTGTTTTTTAGCAATTATAAAGCATATATTAATGCCTTGCTCTGCATTGTACATATACTACATTACTTATTCTAACCCACTACCTAAACTTAACAACAACCTTACTGACTATTAATAAGCAGTAATTAGGAGGCAAACCTCATAATAGTGAGATTTGGACCCAAATCCAAAATGTCACCAAATTAACATTTTATAAATTATATATATATATATATATATATATATATATTATTTTTTTTTTTTAACAAATTACATGTGACTGGTGCCCCTTAATATAGCATAATGATAGTTGACTCCTGTGCTAGTTCACCTGTCTGAAGCGGAGGAGATTTGGTTATCAGAATTAAAGCTGGGTTTAATAAATTCTGGAGATCTGAAACACACACATATAAACACAATTTACACCACAAATACGAGTTTTTCAAAGAGGCAAAACAATGTTCCAGTCATAAATAAGTACATAAGTAGTTCCACTGCCATATATACCCATTTCTCATTTTTTGGATGTGTAAATGATCCAAGCACGCCCTCTGCTGGGCGATCGATATTTCACACACTAAATTTATGACCCGCCTCTATGTAAACAGAAGATGACAGCAGAAATTAACCTTCATTCAGTCTCTCAATAAGCATTCAAATAGATTCATCCCTAATATCATCTCCCTCAAATACAACACTTCATTAACTTAGACAAAACATATAAATCTTGAGTAAAAATGATTTTTTCCATTACATAAAATAAACTAGGATGCTGTTGCAGACAGATGAAAAAAGACATAACTCTTGAATAAATTGGCTGGTTTCATGCCTCATAAATACAAACCATAACGATGTCATTTTCAGTCCTAAGGATTTATTATCTATTAATAATATATCGACTTATTAAATTGGGAGATTATATAAGCTTACATAATAAATAATGAATGCTCACACTGATTCTTCCCATCACTGATTATTCTCAAATACATTCTCATACAGCAGGTTTTATCCCAAAACCAATTAAACCGGTAACAATAAAACTCCAGTAAAGAGGGATATCTTCAGAGTCCAGCTCTTGGATTTCACTCTTAAATCGTTTGGATTAGTCTCAGGCTCGATTAATTGGCACAGCCGAAAGAGGCTTTATTAGGCCTTTTCATTGCTTTTATAGGGAATGAAATAAACAGTAATGACTGTGAGAAAACAAAGGCAGTTTCGCAGAGCCTAAGCTTTCATCAGGGCTCAGTACTTCTCTCTGATCTACTCTGTGCGGTCTACACAATCTTCAGGCAAAAATACAGGACACCTATAGTGTTCATTCATACCATCACAAGGTGGGGCACAAACAAAAACAGCATCTGGGATATACAGTAGCAGACACAAGCATTTTAAAACCCAGGGAAGGATTCTTCAGAAATTCGTTGTCAGTGAGAGCACAGAGAGGAGAGAAATATTTGCACTCAGAAGCTATCCAAGAATCACAGTGTATAGAAATGGAGCTGTCATCCAAACTAAAAGTGCCCATGTCAAACCTAAAATTCGAATGGATTTTGTTTCGTCTTTCTTTGTCCTGTGAACCAAACAGCACAGCACTGAAGTACATGGTGATGATGATGGCATGCACTGTTGCCATGACTACATGTGATTGTGTGAGCAAGACAAGTGACAGTTCAGTTGGCAGTGAGATGGAAAAAAGATAACAGTCGTTTTGTTGTCCACCCATCAAGAACCAGACACCAGTGAAAGTCACTCAGGCTGTGAGTGTGAATCAATGAGTGTGTTTATCTGTATCAGTTTCACAGCAGCTGTGTCGTGCTGTAAATTGCTTTAGAATATTATCTCGATTTTTCCCCAGGTGTTTTGCACTTACAATGGCAGCCTATGGAGCAAGCTGAGGGTTAAACGCAAAAATGTGATAACTGTATTTTGGTTAAAGCACTTACATGTTTTTAAAATTTAAAATGACTACTTTTGTTACTTCAGTTGTATATTTGTCTAAATTGTACTTTTGAGATGGAACGACTTTGTCTCTGGTTAGACACCACAATTCAAAATTTTAAAGCTACACTGTGTAACTCTTTTAGTTTATTCTTAGCTAAAAACACGTAGTTCTTTCAAAAAAAGATGTGCTCATTAATGTCTATTTACTTCATTCAAGTAATAAAGTATTCTTGTGAGTGTATAATATGCCATTGAAAATACATACGGGTAAGGGGTTTTAATGTCGGTCGCCATGTTGCCCCTCCATCTTGAAAGTACATTAGCCAAAGAGGGACAGACCCGTTAATTCAAGCTTCGCCTTTCACGTTTACGTTTGAGTTAACACTCATGGACGAGGTCAAACTGGAAGCCATGTTAATCTTGGACTACATTGGCCACCGTAGGAGTTAAAACGAAATTGGAATTGAGAGGAACAGAAACGTCTCGGTTACGTATGTAACCCTCGTTCCCTGAGTAGGGAACGGAGACGTTACGTCAGAAGTGACGGAGATTGGGGGTTTCGCATAGAAAGCCAATCCTCTTCGAGTATTAAAACACGAGCCAATGGCATGCAATGCCTTGGGGCTGCGGAAATTTGCATAGCGTACTCCGCCCTACTCCGTGAGTATAAAAGGAGGAAGTGAACGCAACCGCAGTATGTCTTCGCTGAGGAGCCAAGACTGAACTCGGCCTCTACCCAGCGATACAGCAGAAGTGGCAGGGAGACGTAACGTCTCCGTTCCCTACTCAGGGAACGAGGGTTACATACGTAACCGAGACGTTCCCTATCGTAGTCACTTCGAGTTACGTCAGAAGTGACGGAGATTGGGGGTCTGTGCCATCACGCCATCTTCAAGCTGTCTTCCAGTGCCCTGCGAAAGACTGAACCCCCGAGCCTTACCTCTTTTTTTTTTTTTTTTTTTTTTGGGGATCCGACTTTGACACAGGATTACCAAGGTACACTGGGAACATATCCCGAAGGGGACATGCTACCAGCTGCCTACCGAAGGGAGGACTTAAGAATACACATATGGCCACATAGGAACGCATATGGAACACTGGAGTACCAACCGCAGGTGGCTACTGATTTAAACTCCAGGGGTGGCAGATGGCTTGCCAAGGGAAGACACCTGCTCAGAGAGGCTTACAGTGGATAATACACATGAGACGGTTACCATGGGGAACCGTGCGCATGGAGGCACCTAGCTAGCATCCAGAGCAACGCAGTGGTGCCCGCATCGTCGGTGCTGGAGGACTCAAGACTTCAATGGAAGAACTGAGGAAATATCGCACTTATCCAGTCCGGGGAGTGGAGTGGCGAGCAAGCGAAGACACCTGAGCGGATCCAGAACTGGCCGAAACGAGTACGTGAGAGGATACCGGCTCAATTCGCAGATTATAGAATCTGGCGAAGGTGTTGGGTGTCGCCCAGCCTGCAGCTCTGCAGATGTCTGTTAGCGAGGCGCCGTGCGCTAAAGCCCAAGAGGAGGCTACACTCCGAGTGGAATGGGCCGTCACACCAAGGGGGCACGGAAGGCCTTGCTGCTGGTAAGACAAAGCAATGGCATCCACTATCCAGTGGGACAGCCGTTGCTTTGAGAGAGCCCTTCCCTTCTGGCTCCCCCCATGACAGACAAAGAGCTGGTCTGAGGTCCTGAAACACTGCGTTCTGTCGACATAGGTGCGGAGAGCACGTACCGGACAGAGCAGTGCCAAGGCTGGGTCTGCCTCCTCCAGGGGCAGCGCTTGCAGGTTCACCACCAGGTCCCGGAGGGGAGTGGTAGGAACCTTGGGCATATATCCAGGCCGGGGTCTCAGGAATACGTGAGAGTAAGCCGGCCCGAACTCCAGGCACACTTCGTCAACAGAGAGTGCGTGCAGGTCCCTTACTCTCCTGATGGATACCAATGCAATCAGGAGTGCTGTCACATAGGACAGGGCAAAAACTCTACCGACTGCAAAGGCTCCAGGGGAGGCCTCTGCAGAGCACCCAGGTCTACTGAGAGGTCCCCAGAGGGCAGGAGGGGAGGGAGGCGGATTTAGCCCCCTCACTCCCCTCAGGAACCTGATGACCAGGTCATGCTTCCCATAGACTTACCTTTCACTGCATCATGAGACGCGGCAATGGCCGCGACATAATCCAAAGGGTGGAGGGCGACAGCCTGCGCTCCAACCCCTCTTGCAGGAAGGAAGCATGACTCCGATCGAACATCTCCGGGGGTCTTCTCAGCGAGAAGAACACCAATTGACGAAGAGGTTTCACTTCAACGCATAAAGGAGTCACGTGGACGACGCTCTTGCGGAAGTGATGGTTGCCGCCACCGCAGGTGGCAGCGAACTCAAACCTGCCTCGTCCCGTCCTGGAGCCACACGTGCAGCCTCCAAGATCGGGACGAGGGTGCCACAGAGTGCCCCGTCTCTGAGAGAGTAGGTCCGGTCTCAGGGAATAGGCCAAGGAGGTGCTGTCGCGAGGAGCAAGAGTTCGGAGAACCACGTCTTGGTGGGCCAGTAGGGGGCTACCAGCAAGACCTGCTCCTCGTCCTCCTTGATCTTGCACAACACCCGTGCAAGGAGGCTCACTGGGGGAACGCACACTTGCGTGGGCCCCGTGGCCAGCTGTGCGCCAGCGCATCCGAGCCGAGAGAGCCGCGGGTCAGAGAATAACTGGGCGCAGTGGGACGAGTCCCGAGAGGCGAACAGGTCTAACTGTGCCTCCCCGAACTGGTCCCAAATCAGCTGGACCGACTGGGGATGGAGTCGCCATTCGCCGGAGATGGGACGGGACCGGGACAGCTCGCGGCTGCCCGATTCCGGTCTCCAGGAATGTAACTGCACGAAGGGACCTCAGGTGCTTCTGACTCCATATCAAGAGGTGGCGGGCGAGCTGCGACAACCGGCGCGAGCGTAGACCCCCCCTGGTGGTTGATGTACGCTACTGCCGTAGTGTTGTCTGAGCGGACAAGCACATGCTGGCCCTAGAGCACGCTCGGAAGCGGTGCCGGGCGAGCCGTACTGCCAACAGCTCGAGGCAATTGATGTGCATGAGGCGCTGGGCTCCTGTCCAGGTACCGGCGGCTGCATGCCCATTGCACATGGCACCCCAACCCGTGGTAGACGCATCCGTGGAGACAACGAGATGCCTGGAAACTCGCTGAATAGGGACCCTGTCCGTAAAAAGCTGAGGTTCGACCACGGGAAGAAGGATCGGCGGCACGTCGGAGTCACTGGAACTCGGAGCGAGCCGCGATGCCATGCCCACCTCGGGACTCGATCGCGAAGCCACAGCTGAAGCGGTCTCATATGAAGCAAACCGAGCGGCGTTGCCGCGGCCGCGGATGCCATATGCCCCAGGAGCCTCTGAAAAGTTTCAGTGGAACCGCACTCTTGCCCTCGAACTGTCGAAGACAAGCCAGCAGTGAGTGCGCGCGCTCGTTCGTGAGCTGCGCGGACATGGCGACCGAGTCTATCTCCATGCCGAGAAAAGAGATCCTCTGCACGGGGCAAAGTTTGCTCTTTTCCCGGTTGACCCGAAGGCCCAGACGGGCTAGGTGCCGTAGCACCAGGTCTCTGTGTTCGCAAACCTGAGCTCGAGAGTGTGCTAGTAACAGCCAGTCGTCGAGATAGTTCAGGATGCGAACCCCGTGTTCGCGAAGGGGAACAAGGGCTGCCTCGACGATCTTCGTGAAGACGCGAGGGGACAGAGCTAACCCGAATGGGAGAACGGCGTACTGGTATGCCTGGCCCTCGAAGGCAAACCGAAGAAACGGTCTGTGTCGAGGGAGAATGGAGACATGGAAGTACGCGTCCTTCAGGTCGATCGCTGCAAACCAATCCTGATACCGAACACATTCGAAAATGCGTTTGGCCGTGAGCATTTTGAACGGTAGTCGATGGAGAGAACGGTTCAAAATGCGCAGGTCCAGGATCGGTCGTAACCCACCGGTCTTTCTTGGGGACAATGAAGTAGGGGCTGTAAAGCCCGGACCTCACCTCGGCTGGAGGGACCGTCTCGATTGCACCCTTCGCCAGCAGGGTCGCAATCTCCGCTCTCAAGACTGGGGCATTGCCACCAACCATCGTGGAGCGAACTCCCCTGAAGCGGGGAAGAGACCGTGCGAACTGAATCGCGTAGCCGAATCCGATCGTTCTGATGACCCAGCGGGAACCCCGGGAAGCGCTAGCCAGGCTTCCAGGAAGTGAGCCAACGGGGTCATGCGAACCACAGACGTCCCCCCGGAGGGGCAGCGAGGCGGGTCGACCGGCATGCGTGCAGGAGTTACCCCGTCCGGATGCACCGTCGAAACCCGCTCCCCGACAGAAGAGACCAGGGAAGGCAGAGCGTTCCACGGGGGTCTGTTCTGCCGGGGGTCTGGCGACAGAGGGGGAAGGGATTGGCGTAGCCCGGGGACGACACACGCACCCTTCCGCGCCCTCCGAGACAGAGAGGAATGAACGGGGCGACGCACTGGACGTCGTGCGCGCTCATTCCAGTCTGTGTGCTCAATGACAGTGTCAGCTTTTCCTCAACCAGCTCAGGGAGCTAGCTAGAACAAAAGATTCTCCACCGGCCCTCCACCGGGGAAGGAGGGGCCCTGCCACCGCCTCCTGAGAAAAACCATGACACTATCACTGAGCGGCCCGCCTCAGGAACATCGCTTCGCCTGGCATCTAGCGGGGCACGCGGCCTGAGGGGGGGCTCTTTTCTTGGGACGCTTACCTGTGGCCTCCTCCGCGACGCGAACCGGCTGAAGGCTGCTGCTGGGGCCGCGTGGGAGGGAAGGGAGCCGCAGGGGGGCGTCCTCGGCGGCGAGCTGGCGGAGGCGTCCGAGCCGACGGCTGGTTGGAGGCAGCAGCTGGCCGTCGGGGCAGAGAAACCGCCTTCGTCTGCTCCTAGGCGGTCGAGAAGTGCTGGGCAAAGTCCTGGACCGCACCGCCGAACATTATGATGCTCCTGGACCACAGCGGTGGGCATCACCTGACCAAGGGAGCGAGCGACCGCCTCCGTGACCCGTTTAAGGACAAGGTAGGCGACAGGCTCGCAGCTCGCTTGGTCCGTCACCTCCTCGTGCACATTCCTGAGCAGCTAGCTTTGTAGGTGCTCATCATATGCAGGGCGGAGGCTGCCTGTCCCGCCGCTCTACAGAATCGCGCCGCCATAGACGACGAGAACCCATAGGCTTTGGAGGGGCATCTGAGAGCAACCGCCGGTTGACCGGGGGAGCCCCAGCGTACCCACAGACAGCCGCATCGCCGAGGGGAGGAAGGGCGGGGAACTAAGCACGCTTTTTTTTTTTTTTTTTTATTTATTTATTTTTTAGTGCGTGTCAGTTCCGCATGCAACTCGGGGAAAAAAGGAAATTGGGGTTGGCCGTGGCCGTAAGGCGGCAGCGTTACCCAAAAACCAATTATTCAGCCGCGAGAGATCGGGGAGGGGCGGAGTTCCACCCCCACCCGATGCTCACGGACGCCCGAGATAGCACGGCCATCATCGCGGGATCAGACACGGCGGCGCTGACGCTCCCGAGGGAGGCAACGCGGCCGCATCCTCACTTCCCGAGGAGTCAAGCCCGCCTAGTGATGCTGTGATCGACATCGCATCATCATCTGGAGCGCTGCCCGAAGCAGCCGGTGCCACCGAAGAAGCAACCGACTGAATCGAACTAACGCTCGCTGGCTCTCGCACTGAGGCGGGAGGTGTGGCCCGAGGAATCGTCGGGGCTTATCCCACACCATCACCGTAAATCACCAGGTCCCCGGGTCGACGGGCCCCCTATGGAGGAAACCGATCGAGCGGGGGGGACCGGGACTCTCACTCAAGTGAGATCATTGAGTCTCGACCTCAGTGTAGAGATGGTCATGTTCCCACAGAAGGAAAATGAGTCATCCACGAACGCTGCTGCTGCATGCTGAAATGCCCAGGCATACAAAGCAGCGATCGTGACCATCAGATGACGACAGAAATCAATCACACCCAGAAGAGCACGGGCGAACCGTCTTTAAAAAGACGTGCGCGTGCAGCTCTTTCAATGAGAGGAGGAAATTCACTCTTTCAGCGCTGAAGCGACCAGGGAGAAGCGCAAAGTCTGGCAGACCACTGCTCAGATCGCAGGCGATGCAGAATCTCGCTGGGTACCGCCGTCACACCAACACTGAAGAGGACGCTCGTCTCGAAGAGTCTTGAACAGTGCTTTCAGGAGTGAAGAGGTTCTCTTGGCTCCGAAGCGAAAACATACTGCGGTTGCGTTCACTTCCTCCTTTTATACTCACGGAGTAGGGCGGAGTACGCTATGCAAATTTCCGCAGCCCCAAGGCATTGCATGCCATTGGCTCGTGTTTTAATACTCGAAGAGGATTGGCTTTCTATGCGAAACCCCCAATCTCCGTCACTTCTGACGTAACTCGAAGTGACTACGATAGGGAACTAATATTCACTGGATGGTCATATACCTTTTCACCACTAGATGGGGGTAAAAATCACACAGTGTAGCTTTAAAGGAGTAGTTCACTTTTCAAAAAACTTTTGCTGATAATTTACTCACCCCCATGTCATCCAAGATGTCCACGTCTTTCTTTCCTCAGTCGAAAAGAAATTAAGGTTTTTGATGAAAACATTCCAGGATTTTCTCCATATAATGGACTTCAATGGGAACCAAACGCTTTCAACGATTCCAGACGATGAATAAGGGAAGCAAAATAATAAGATAAGATCAAGCGAAATTTAATAAATAAATAACAAAGTTGAAGTTTTATAAGCTCAATTGCTCGCCTTGCTCTGTTCTGTGACACACGTTTGTGACTCTCCTGTTCGAACTGTTTCATCAAAATGAACAAATCTTTTTCCGAGTCAATTCGTTCGTTTCGTTCGTTGAATGAACCAAATGACTCAGAAAAAGATTTGTTCGTTTTGTTATGTTATGTAAATTTAAAGGACTGAACTACTCATAACAGTAATTTTTCTATGTGAAGTTGCTTTTAAACAATTTATTTTTAGTCTGTATCGTAGAAAGTGTAATATGAATCAATGTGACTTGATAAAATGTAGAATACTGCCGTTTTAAATGTTTCAATACTATCTTTTTCCACACACTACTCTGCATTATTAGTATATAGAGTGTATACCAAGCAGCATGCTACTATTCCATCACAAACACACCCAAAGTTTCTTAATCAATGGCCAAAATGGCGACGGCTCATCATAGCTCACCACTTGGTTACCAGCTCAGATCTTTAGCCATCAAGCCACCCTCCATAATCGTTGCCTACAGTTTCTATCTGCCGAGAGTGTAATTAGCCCTTTTCTTATTAACTGTCTTCCAGAAAGCAACTAATGTGGCACACTTGTCTAAATCCCATTGGCGTGCTTGGGGAGAACACATCGCTTCATAGAGCCAGAGGAACTCAAAGATTCCAGCGAGAAAGAGCCTATTTGGAAGAGAAAACCTTTGGCGGGGCGATAAACTGCTCCCACTTGGCTTCTATTGCCTTTTCCGTATTCAGCCTCTTTATCGTGGTTCTGCTCTTTCCAGGGTCCCTGAAAAGATACGGAGAGAGAGAGAGAGAAGGACAGTCAGAGACAGATAAAGAGACGCACACAATTTCTTGACATATTAATTATTTGCGTGATCTCTTCATAATGTGCTCACTAAACCTGGAGTATTATCAAAATCGTATGTCACCTTGAGAGGACAGAAAGAAATGGAAGGATGGAGCAAAACAAGTGCGCACATCTCAAGCTCCCTCTCCTCTCGGCTTGGGTTTTAACGGCGGCTGATAAAGTTTCATTATTTTTTGTAATATCTGCTCACTGCCATGCTGTACCGTTTTCCCATAAAGCTTCACTTTATTGGAAATTGGATTCTGGGATGGTAGGAGCCCCTCCAGGCTCTTCTGGGAGACGCTTCTAACAATTTCTCTCCCTCTTTTTCCATTTGTCTTGGCCTCTCTCTCCTCATCCTTCACAGGCAGCAACCTGTAGCTCCAGGAGATGAAGGATTAAATTCCCTAGCTCTCTTTTTCCTCCGTATCTCTCTCTTAAACACCACCTAAATACGAGGGCTTCATCATTTCCTTGTTGTTCCAGTTTGTTGTTGTTCTTGTAAGCGCTCATTAGTTGTGATGGCTAAGGCTATTATCTCCATTACTATTGATCAAATTTGAGCTTAGTGATTTAAACAAACCCCTAACCCTAAAAAGGCAGCTTTACATTTGAATTTACAAGTTTGCGTCTGAAAGATTTTTTTAAAGGTCTCGTATGCTCACCAACGCTGAATTTATTTGATCAAAAATACAGTTATATTGTGGAATATAACACTTTTAAATAACTGTTTTCTACTTGAATATATTTGAAAATGTATTTATTTATTCCTGTCATTTATTCCTGTGATTGAAAAGCTGAATTTTTCAGCTTCAGTCTTCAGTGTCACATCACATCACTCTAATATGCTGATTTGGTGCTCAAGAAACATTTATTATCATTACCAGCGTTGAAAATGGTTGTGTTGCTTAATATTTTTGTGTAAACTGATACTTTTTTCAGTACAAAGTTAAAAAGAACAGAATTTATTTTTTTTTATCACATTTTAAATGTTTTTGCTGTCACTTTTGATGAATTGAATGCATCCTTTGATAAATATTGATAGATAGTATTGCACGGACTGCAATGCATCTGTTTCAAAATGTCGGTTTCATCTTGGTGGAAAATGACACTCTTTCTTAAATCAGGCTTGAAGCTTAATATTTTTGTGTAAACATGATAATTTTAGGTAAAAGATAAGTAAAGATAAATTTTTACTGTACCTTTTAATGCATCCTTACGGAATAAAACTTAACCCTCAGGTGCTCTTCGTTTCGGAGTCAACCGAATCTTATCCGAATGTTATCTTCCTGGTCAAAAGTGACCGGACACCTAAAAATTGAATTTCCTCCATCCCAGTAAAACCAATGCAATTTATTTTTGTTCTATAATATTTATTCTTTGTAATTAAGTATTTTGAGACAATTTGATTGAATTTATTAATATTTATGCAATATTTATGGTCTATTTTTGCCATGGAAATATATATATTTTTCTATATATATATATATATTGAAACAATCTCAAAAACGATTTTTTATTAAATAAATGTAAAAATAAATAAATACAAATTTGTGAATTTTTGTGTTTTTGTCAATTTTCCATTCATTTCCTATGGGGGTCATTTTTGACCAAAGACCACAAGTCTGACTATTTTTTAAGACCACTTAGCATGCTCAGATCATGACCTCAATTTTTTTGTGTATTCACATACATAATGCCATAAAAGTCACCAAGTTTCATAACATTCCGATGAAGCTGTGATTTTTAGAAATTCAAAACAGAAAATTTTTCAGTCAGAAATGACCGAAGAACACCTGAGGGATATATATATATTACAGTATATTTTGATCAATAGTGAATAAAACCACACGCATATAGAGTGCCTATATGAATCCAAACCCTATTTCTAACATGCTTTCATCCTCAAATATCATTTATAATATGAAGGTAAAAAATTGAGCAAATCTAATTAGGTCAAGGATGGGAAACTATGGTCCTGCTGCAGAGTTTAGCTTCAACCCTGATAAAAAAACTCACTTGCCCTCATTTTTCTTGTAATCCTGAGGACATTGATTAGCAGGTGTTTGATTATGGTTGAAGCTAAACTCTACAGGACAGTGGCCCTCCAGGACCCAAGATGCCCATCGCTGAATTAGGTCATAACTTCAGGGGCCACAGTCTGTATTACTGTGGTTTAGTCTACACACACACACACCACTGGAGGCAAGCTGGTTGAGAACCAAAATGCAACTTTACCTCTGCATCTTGTGAAAAGGACATTAAATATATTATTATTTATGATGACCTACAGACCAAAATATGTGTGTGTCCACATGCATAGGTAGCTTTAAAGTTAAGTGTTACCTCAGATTTTTTTAATGGAACAGTTTATTGACCCTTTAAAACAAACAGCTCACACTTATGGAAAAAAACGGCTCAATTTTATTCAGAGGCCAAAACTAATCAAGAATATGCAACTTCACGCAGTCGTTGATATTTATATGCCCCAAAAGTAAGATGAAATTCTGATAGCTTGTAATGTAAACAGTAACAGTATAGCCGACTACTTACATGCATACCAATGTCAGGTGTCACTCAATGGCACCCAATAATGAGACTTACAAAGATGATATTTAATTTTTTAAAGGTTTAAAGGTTTTATCATCAAAGCTCTGTATTTTTTAGTCGTTTTTTTTGGAAGTGACAAAACATGTATTAGACCTACAAAGTAGTACAATGATAATTGAGAGATGTACTGTACAAATAAACATTACTTAAAAGCCTGATGCATAATATTCAAATTAACATGATTTTTTTTAAATGAGATAAACAAGTAAACCTAATTTGCTCCAGTCTAGTAGATTAATCTCTTGAAATTTAGCTAACAAAATAACTGTGATATGGTCTCTTTGTTTGACTTTTCAAAATTTTGCTATGCTTCCTGGTATATGTTCTGCTTCTGTCTGCCATCTATATAGTCCTTTTTAAGTTTTTCATATTGTTTTCCCCTTGATTGTCTGTGTCTTGTCATCTCGTTATCTTGTATATATAGCACTTGTGCTTCTCATGTTGTTTTGTCAGTTGTTGTAAGTTAGGCTGTTTGCTTTGTTTCTGTTCCTATGTTGCGATCCTCTCCTCTTTCTTCCTTCTCTAGCTTTCGCTTATTACAATAAAAAATATTCTTACATTTACTTTATAAAAATCTGTAGATTTCACAGGGAAAAAAAGTTCATATGGACCACATTTTTTTATTATTATATTAAAAGGCATTTCTTTAAAGTCCTGAAATCTCATGTTTTCAAACTGACAAAAATAGGAAATTGAGCACCACATCAGCATATCAGAATGATTTGTGAAGAATCATGTGACACTGAAAACTGGAGTAATGATGCTGAAAAGTCAGCTTTGTCATCACAGAAATTATATATATATATATATATATATATTAGGGGTGTAACTATATATCATATCGTGCCACAATATATCGCAATACAAAAATGCAACAAAACGTATCGTGGATAGTGACAATATGTAATAAAATATAAAAATATAATAAAATAAAATAATAAAAAAAATAATAATAATAAAAATTGGTGTGAGAAAAAAATTCAAGTTTTCAGAGTTTTAGTATCAGTACTACATTAAACTACTATATATAATGTTGATTATAATATACAACAACGCAATGTGGGAATATTTGTGGGTCCTGATAATGCCATATATCTCAAGCATATTCATCTACAATAACTCAATATTTTCAGCTTCAGAATCATGAATATTGTTATTCTGGTGTCACCATTGTCCTTGAGTTACAAGCACCGAGTCCAAAGCCATTCATTTAAACCCACATTGTAATATCAAATTTAGCAAATTGTGTTAACCTTTTACCAGATGTCTTGGAGTGTCACAATAAAATTGTATCGTGAGTTCAGTATCGTGATATGTATCAAATCGTGACATGAGGGTATGAGGATATCATTACACCCCTAATATATATCTATATCTATCTATATCTATATATATCTATATCTATATATATATATATAGACCATTTTGCAAGATGTAAACAACACTGGTCCAGAAACACTTCCTGTTTCAGTTTGTAACTGTTTTCTTTATTTCACATGTAAAGAAAAAATCTTAAAGATGTTTGTTTAACTTTTTTATTCAGTTTTATATGTTCTTTTGGTTGTATTTTATTCTAGCTTTTATGTAGTGTTAAAAAACTGAAACAGGAAGTGCTTCTGGACCAGTGTTGTTTACATCTTGCAAAATGGCCTAATATATATATATATATATATATACTGTATATATATACACGAGTTGTGATACTATTTCACAAAACTGACCCCAAACGGTAGCCTACATACACTGATGGGCATGGAGGATCTTAAAGAATGGAGGAGCTTAAAGAATGATTTTGTCCCAGAACCCAAACTCTATTATTTTTTCTCACTCACCTGGAAATAACAGCAGGAACAACAGGAAATAACAGGTTCAGATCTTTCAGAGCGTTCCAGAGTCAGTGCCTCCAGCAGCCAATTCAAACAGCACCACTGATGCTAGGAATAATAGAAAATTATTTTTTTTATAATATATGTCCTGCAAAACATTGTTATAAAGTAAAAAACAAACAAACAATAAAAACCACCCTCATTATGCAAATGAAATTATACTGCAGGCAGGGCACAGCATGTAACCTTGTGTCAGCAACTTTGAAATCCTGTATAATTGCTTAGTTTACAAGTTGATGTACAACATAAGACCTAAAACACCCTATTCCACAGATAGCCTTTCTGAGAGATTTCTTTTCATATTTTTTAAACACAAATGTACAAATAACACCAGACACAGAATCAAAAGCTGTGTATATCTTGAAAGCCCTCTTGACAGAAAAACAGCAGCAGACTGAGGCTGTCTAGTAAATCTTTCATCCAGCAATCATTTGTATAAAGAATATCTATCCATCTATCTATCTATCTATCTATCTATCTATCTATCTATCTATCTATCTATCTATCTATCTATCTATCTATCTATCTATCTATCTATCTATCTATCTATCTATCTATCTATCTATCTATCCATCTATCTTCTGTGTGAACACACCTATAGACACTTTGATGGCATGTGGAAACGGTGAGAATCAAATCCACTGTTAATTGATTCGGTGTTGAATCTCCTTTTTAAAGTTGAAAGAAAAAAATGTATGTATATGTATGTATATATAGAAGGGGAGAGAGAGAGAGAGAGAGAGAGAGAGAGAGAGAGAGAGAGAGAGAGAGAGAGAGAGAGAGAGAGAGAGAGATACCCTGACTGTGCTTTGGCTCATTTGTTACAAGCTAACATTTCAAGGCCGTTTCTCATTGTACCTGTATAAATTAATTCCTCTCACTTTCTTTTCAACATGAAGTAGAGGCATCGCTTTGCTCTCTGCTTTCTGTTGAAACTTCAAGGTTAAGACGTGTAATCAGGCCTCTGATGAATTACATCCACCTACTCACTGGATGTCATTCATTGGGCCTCTGTTCAATGACATCCACCTACTCACTGTTAGCAGACAACAAGCTTCTTGACATCACACAACCTGTAAGGTTTAGTTAGCCACAATGTGATATGTGGGTTATTTATCCGGCTTAAAAGACACAAGGGTGATTGAACAAGATTGCTATATCTGCCATATTCATAGATGACCAGGCACTTAGCCACATTTGCAGATGCATTAATAGAGGGAATGCGTGCCTGCAATTACTTACAGTGAGTGGCAAAAAGACTGAGCGGCTGTATTTGTTTTGTTTTTTAAAAAACAAACACAACACATATGAAGTGGGAAAGAGCTTTACGATTGACTGTACAACTAGATTTGAAAAAAAATCAGAGGTATATTTTTACAGACTGCTATAGAAGGAGGAGCAAATGGATCGCTGCAGCTCAGAGAAACAACTGGACTCCAGTCAGCAAAAGGCATTTTGTGTCAATATGCTGAATTTACGTGTAAAACCATACCCATATATTTTGTATTGTTATATATATTAACAACTCGTCAATTAAATATTTATTATTGCATATTCTGCATTATTGGATGTTTTTTAATAAACACTGACCAAAAAAACAAAAAAACTATAAAGTTTTAGGGCTGGACGATATGATGATATATACAGTATAGGCTATATATAACACTGATATAAGTCATCACCCGCATTTAGACCTACCTATATTGTATTTATATAAAGCGTTCACAGGCAAAATTTGCTTTATGTTTAGGTCTATATTGCTTTTATTTCCCCGGTGTCGAAATCAGGCAAACATAAATGTTAGGCAACACGATTCCTGGCTGCATGTCAATATCCATGGATCACTGGATCTTTAGTAAGTTGTAAGAAACACTATATTGAGTCCAACATTTAGTTTAAATTGATAAAATTGTTCGTTTTATTTGCATTTTCGCAGTTTCCCCTATTAAATCCAGTCACGCAGCAGACCTTTGCCACTCAGTCAGGCTGAGGGGGGATGTTCCGGCGGGAAAGTGACGTCAATGCATTCCCTCTACACAGGGGTCATAAATTAATAAACAGCTATTAATACATTTTAAATGCATATGTGGTGTAAAATCAGTTTCATTTTAATTAGTAAATTCTTTATAAAGATTATCGGTCAAGGGTTTAGGGTCAGTAACATTTCTCAAGCCTCAAAAACAGACACAATTTTTTTTTTTTTTTTAATATTATTACAATTTAAAATAACTGTAAAATGTAATTTGACCCCAACTTTTTGAATGGTATGTGTCCATACTTTCAAAATAACCTTACAAAATAACACTTCCATATGGTAGGCCTATATCATTGCTGTAGATTTCATCCAGCAGATACGGACAAGAAGTGTGTGCGTGTATATACAGGGCCCCTCCAAAAATTGTCTGGACCCTTTTAGATAAATTAAAGATGATATCAGTGTCAAACTTGATAAAGTATAAAATCAAATGGCATGTCCTAGCAAAGCACCTGCTTGGTAAATCATGCAGTGTGTATGAATGATATGGACAGCCTTCAGATCCGGTAACCTACACCTCTCACAGGCAGCTTGAGGTAACTACAGAATAAAAACACCATGTCCCCATCAAAACCAAAAATGTTTTTTCAAGTGCAGTCTAGAAAATGTAAATTGCTTATCAAAGGAGTAATGATGCATCGAAGATGTACTTTGATTCTAGCAAACATTATATTCCATCAAGAGAGTGTAAATGAGCCATGTTTATTTTTTCCTTTCATTTTGTTGCATTAGATCCTTCTAGTCAGAGGGTAATCGCTCTATCCTGCTGGGTGACACTTATGGTTGAATGAATTTTGTTTTTCTGAAAGCTGGGACCTTCACGGTGAACACTCTTTTCAGATTGCTGTGGCTCATTCCAGCCGAGAAAGGCAATATTTTCCTGTTTCCCTTCTTGTTTAATGCATTTATATGTTTGTGTGTGCAAAATTTTAATGTCAGGGAGTTTATCTGACGTGATGTGTTAGTATTCCAATCATATGCGTGGCAATGTGAGACTACGAAGTTATCAGTAATGCTTTAATCACATGTAGCCAGATTGTTGAATTATGGCATGAAGTCGTACTCAATCCGCTTATTCTGGAAGAGACCACCTGACTGGCATTTAAAGTGACTTAATCGCATGTTTGTTTCTGCCATTTCAGCCTGGTCTCATATAGGTGACGCTTTTTAAATTGCGTCTACATCCGACGCACATGGCACCCTTTAGCATCAATATGAAACGCAGATACAGTATATATGGGCCAGAAGGGGCGCCCTCTAGTAGTCTAACCCTAAACCTAAATCTACCCATAACCGAAGCGTGTTATATTGAGGCGAAAGGGTGCCATGTGCGTCAAATTTAGACGCAATTTCAAAAGCGTCACCTATATGACACCCTGGGATGAGAATGTGTTGGCCATTTAGAGAAATTAATTTCTGTAAACTTTTGTAAAGAAGAAACCCCCGGCCCTAACAGAATAGAGAGTATAAGAAAGGGGTGCGAGTGTTTTACCGTGGTAGTAGTTCAGGTGGTGTTGAGATCAATGATCTGTACACAGGGGTAGTGTGCCTTTTCCTCCGGTTGGGTTTCCATTCTGAAGAGGATGTTGCCGCAACATCATACCACCTGCCAAAACAGCCGTGTTTGGTTTAGTGGGTGTGGAGAGGAAAAATGATATATGTATTTAAGATAACATTCTGGCATGAATCTCTCAAAGTTATGAACAAACATTCTACCAGTAACGTTAACATAACTTGCTTTAATAATGTTCTAAAATAAAAAAATAAAATACATAGTTTGTGGAAAAAAGTTTTAGTTGGATGTTCATCCAGTGTTCTTTTAAATGTTATATTTGTACAAAATACATATTTTTGTAGGCCAATTACCCAGAAATAGTTTTTAGCACTTACAGTTCCATCGTCCAAAAGTCAGTGTTTTTTTGACTGAGTTTTTGCATTTTGTGCAGATTATCTTGATGAACAAACCGTGTAAGAATCATAAACTTTTGTTGGATTCCGAGCTTTTTGTCTACAATAATCTAGCCTGACTTCGTCATACTCATATTCTAGAAAGAATGCGAGTCTGAAACTGCTCCATATGACGACAAAAATATCTTTCCGATCGACAAATGCCTTGATTGCAGTTTTCTGTTCGTCTATTAAAATGAATGCGCTGTCGATTTATTTTACAACAGCCGCGACAGCGGGACCTATATATCTCAATTATCCAGCTGCAGTCATTTTTGAGGGAAACCAGTTAGGTGCTCTTTGATAACGTGATGATTACGTCCCTGCAGATCATCTGTCCATCATCGTTTAATGCCCGCCCTGGCAATCTGATTGGCCCGATCATTTTTTGACTGATCATAATTACTCCTCAATGGATCGAGTCCAGACCGAACTTCCCGACCAAAAAATGTTGTGGGCGGAGTTCGGGCTGGCATCCAGGCTAACAATAATACAAAAGCCCCCCAAAAATTTACTAAATTTACATAGGGTTGAGGAAACCAGGGTGATGCTAACTTCTGGGTTGGCCGACAAAAAATACATATTTTTTTTGCAGATCTCTATTAACAATGAGAACTTTATTTATTTATTTATTTATTTTTTCAAAATTAGTACATCAGCTACACATATCATCAAGGCCAAAAGTAAAAAATAACTAAATAACTAAAGCAATATTAAACAAAAGCCCTTGATAAACACAACAGCGGTGACCTCATCCTCTTGAGACTGTTTCACTGAATACAGCCACAATAATTGCATTTTTCCTTTCAAAAATGTCAGTCTTCATGAGAATGAGTATGAATATTTCAACAAGCTTGGCTACGGTCGTGTCTGTCATAAATGTCAACCATTTTGTGACGCACAGAAAAAGGAAGAGAGTGAGAGAGACACACACAGATCTCTTTCCTGTGGTGAGACTGTGTTAGATTCCCCCACAAACAAAATGCCATTGGTGATGTCTGCCAGGTTTGAAACCACCATAGCCGCTGGGCAAGACGCATAAGATGCTGAGAGTGGGGTGGAGAAGAAGAACGGATAATAATAGGTCTTGCTGCAGGAACACAGTTTAGCATTGAAATTACTGGTTATGCATGTAAATTTCAAATTAATCACAGATGTGCTGGTGTCGTCAGAAAAATTAACTCAAACATTATACTAAAATGTCAGTACTGGCATTATGACTTCAAAATGTCTTTATCTATAGACTTTTGTGTTCTTTTGCGCAGGAGTTTTTTTTAAAACTGATCATATTAGGATTTCTCTATAAGCTATTGTACATTTCCACCATTATTGCCTAAAAGGAAAAAGAAATATTGTTCTTTGAATACACTTATTATATAAGAAATGCTGTATGCTATTTTGGGATTTGTGAAGTCATTAAACAGATCTAAAAAGGCATAATCATATTTTATGAAAACATACATTATTTATTATATACAGTAAGCAATCAAGTGATTTGGCAGTGCTTAACTAGAGCATCTGTGAATGTTGCTTTTTAGAGCTAAACTGCACTAGCATATTAATGCAGACATAAACAATAATTAGTGCACAGTAGGAATCCTAACCTTGTGTGGCAGAAATGTTTTCGAAGAACCGTGTCCTCTCTTTTCTGTAACCAAGGATACTTTAGGACAATTCTAGGGAGGGAAAAACAAGGAGATTGTTCATAAATTGGTAAATTGTTTATAGATGTATAAACAGGTCTCAACATAGGGATTGTTATGTCATTTTTTAGACTATTATCACTGGTCTACTACAAAAAAAAAAGTTGGGGTCTGTAAGATTTTTTAATGTTTTTTGAGAAAAAGCCTCTCATGGTCAATAAGGGCCTTTACCAAGGTTGCAAAAAATTCTGACCACAACTATATATACTGTTCAATATATAATAATATACACTCTAAAAAATGCTGGGTTGTTTTAACCCAACTTTGGGTCAAATATGGACTAACCCAGCCGTTGGGTTAAATTTTTACATTACATTTTTAACCCAACATTTCGGGTTTGTCCATATTTGACCCAAAATTGGGTTAAAACAACCCAGCATTTTTTAGAGTGTATAATGTTTAAAGCAAACCCATAATCATTGTATGCAGTTTTGTGAGCCAAAACTGTCTTTGGCCTTCCTTGTTCATTCATCAATTCAAATACTTAAGCAGCAGCTCATGAACGCAACCCTACAATGAGGGCAAGTGCACTAATATGACCCCTTGAAGTGAATGTAATCTGACTGGATGGGCACAATTCTCAGATTGTGACATTCCACATCGAACTTGCACCTATATTCGCACAGCAAATCAGCTGATTTTAATTAACACTTTTGTTTGCACCTATGCCGTGTGCCGTCTCATATTTTTCACTCAGCTGCAGAAAGAGAACGGTGTGTGGAGATATAATCATTGGGTATGTGTGAGAGAATTGCTGATAAAGACTCACACCTCGTTTTCCTGTGAAGAATGTGGAGGGGTTTCGTGAACGAGATTGTCATCAGCTTCAGAGATCTCCTCCTTTGGTGTCTAGTAGAAAAACACAAGTCATTTCAGGATGATTTCACTACCAGCACAGTTGCATAGGAATGAGAATTAAAATGCAGCTCACAAAATCCAACGATGTGACATTACGACACAAGAAAGTTCATTAAAGTCAAAGTGCTTAAAGTTTTTCCTCACTTAGTAATAATGCAGTTCTAAGCCAATTATCTCAGAGATAGACAGTTTGCCCATGACACATGCAGTGGGGCTGTTTTGCAATTTTCCAATTTATACAAAATCGTTTATCACAAATTATAAGCATAAGAATTTCAGAATATTAGAAACTTTAAATATTTTTCTTTATTCATGTCAATGTTTTATTGAAACATATAAAAAATACTATACACACATTCCTATTAAATATGAAAACACTATTCTATAACTTCCAGTTCATTAAATATTTCAAAAACTAGGGCTGTGAAACGATTAATCGCGATGTATACATTTAAGAAATGTTTGCATGTATATACTTTATACATAATTAATATTATACATAAATATAAATATTTTTAATATATTAATAACACATTTTTCTTAAATATATACATGCATATGTGTGTATTTACATATACAAAATAATTATACACTACACACACATATATTATGTAAACACAAACTTTTATTTTTGGATGCGATTAATCGCGATTAATCGTTTCACAGCCCTAGTTTTTAAACTCCCACATCTATTTATAGCCTTGCGTCACGGGTGCGCACTAATGACGTCATCGACCGAGGCTATGTTACCTCCGAGTCAATTCTATTGACGTGTTACACGTGATATTCACAGCAGGTCACGATTAAAGACGTTCCCAATGCGCTAAGCAGCGCAGCATCGATTGTAGCTTTTGAAAGGGAACTCAACTTAGCTTGATGATGAAATGAGTGTGTCAGAGCTGCTTTATAGCTCAATTGAACTTAACACAGTTTTTGAACTGATTTCAACTAAATTATGTCTACTATTGTCTTTTCAGAGCTGCTTTACAGCAGAGTTTAATAACTGTTTGCATCATTGAGTGCTATATAAATAAAGGTGACTTAACTAACAAAACATTTCAGAAAAAAAATAATGTTTTTGTGCTAACATGTTAAGAGAAAATAGCACATAACTTTGAACAAACATTTAACTAACTATGAATGAACGATTAATGTTACAGGGAGAATGATTTTTCATAACTTTGAGAGAACCTAGACAGAATTTAGTCGAATCCCCTATTAGCTGGGTTTTAATCCTAGACTGTTTTTTTTCTGAATTTTGGACCCAAGTGAATATGGTGCACCCCTTCTCAGTCTTTTACCCCATCAAATACTATCTATATTATCTCTTAATTCTGGAATAGAGGTAGAAAAGGAGACAGAGGTCTCTGCTCCGGCCGCTCCCTCACTCATGTCCTCCATGCCCTTGTCCACATCCTCCCTCTCCCCTGCTGATAGATGATCTCATTTGCAGTAAATCTGTTTGTGTCTGAGCCAGACATGCCAGAGAGCTCTGCCTCCACTGACAGCTAGGTGTACTAGGTGTTCTACCCCTACTGGGCCTAAAGCCACAACATATGAGCCGCATTTAAACACAGTTTAAGGAACTGTTACCTTAAAGAGCAAATCAACTTCACATCGACCATGCTTGGTTACTAAAAACAACATAAGATGTTCAATATGACCATAATCAAGGATGGTTTATGGATTATGTTGACACTTAATGCCATATAGAATACATTTGATGTTTAATCTATAGCTTTGTGGAGCGGGATTTTTAACCAATGAGACTATTTATGAAGTTGAAGTCCAACAACAAATAATTTGCCTGTCCACCCTGAAAGCCAGAGGGCTGCACAATCATAACTAATCAGAAAATAGGCCCATTTGATGTTTAATATCCAACAAAGGTGGGTCGCAGGTTTTACGGACTTAATTTCTAAAAGAGACGACGGATCAAGGACGGATTATGGACCACGACAATAGGACCAGGTCTCCAGCTGAGACACTATTGTAGCTCTATTGTTGTAGACCTTAAGACCTACATTGATATCTCTTTTAGAAAGTATTACAAGGTCATGTTCATTCTGTATTGTTGATCATTTTGAGTCAGTTTAATTATTTTGTACAATTTTGAACGATTCATTGATCAAATAAACAATGGCTCTATAGTGCGACCATTTCAGTCGCATTTGCATGTGACTGATGGTAAAATATTTGAGCGTGCCGACCCGAATGAAGCTCGTGAATAGTTTTAATTCTGAATCAGAATTAAAAATGCTACTCCCGAGATGTATCTACACTGCGCAATGGTTAAGTTTGCTTGCCTTTAGTCATCAGAGGAATTTTAAAAAAAGTTGAGTGTGACAGACTACACTTCAGAGACGTTATGATTTGTGTGTATTTATGTTTACAAGGTGACAGGTTAAGATGAGTTGCTGTTGTTTGCAGTCTGTGAAATAAAATTTGATTATCACAATTAAGGGTCGGAAATTAATGGTACTTGGGGATTCCACTAAAATTAAAAAAATGATTTGAGATGTGGGGGCAAAAAAATCCCACATGAGGTCTTGTTTTTTTTATATTTATAAATTATGATAAAGTTATGCAATATCATATAAGCAATAGAGCGTTTTTCCCCAAATATCAGCATGATTCCAAATTTGATATTGATTTTATACAATAGTTTAAACCGAATAAGTTAATATAAGTGATTAACATTTTAGACACAATATTGGTATTTTTGCTCCATTTTGCCGACGAAAATAGTTCCAATGCAGAACTGATGCACATCTCTGAGCAAAACAGAGTGTGACAAAAAAAAAAGAAAAAAAAAAGGATGCCCGAATTCACAGTATTCATAAAAGAGAACCTGGATGACCAACTTCTTCAGGTGAGATTCTGAAGTGTGCATACAATGGACAGTTTTGGACATCTGTCCCATGAGGCCACAGGAGAGAATTTGTGAATGGAAGTGTCTGCTAAATTAAAAAACGTAAATGTAAGTGAAGCAACGTTACTGACACATTCATACTATATACAGAACATACTTTTTAGCAATCGTGAAGACAATCGTTAGCCTATTTTTACAAAAACGACTTCTACGGGGCCGTAACGTAAGATACAAAGTAATTGAGCTTTTTATACATTGTCGTATTTCTTTAGAAATACATAATGGATAACTGGAGTATTTGGACGCCTCAGATGTAAAATTATTCGCTGTCAAAGTGACACCAAAATGAATGGGAGTCAATGTTATGCTAAAAGCAGGTGAAGTTCTGCTACACTGGCGGCTCCCGCGAGACTTCCGGCTGATGGATTACCCCCTTGCTTGTGCTGCCCACTTGTTTCAGACGCAGTCAGTCACTTGTTTCGTTACTGAAAATATCGACTACTCAATTTCAAAGATGAGTAAGTGCTGCCACCTACTGGTGGTTTAAGTTTCACATTTAAACATAATTTCGATTTTTATTAAACAATTCATATTTCTATAATAAAACATGCATGCCACCAAAGAGCTGCATTCAACTTTTTGTGTAAATACACCCAAAAATACACCCATGTGCCATTTCAGATGCAGATGGATGGGCTTTTTAATTAAGTATAGTTTGTAAATAATTTTTGTTGCTTTAGCTGTATTTAGTGTATCAGTTAAATCCTGTTACAATAATTTAGATCCTTATTGTTTTATGCCACATACACAACATTTATAATGATACCGTCTCCTTAGCTTCTTTTACAAAAGGGTAGCTTTACTGTAGCTGAATTACTTTTAATTATGATTAGCTGGTACACTGCCAAACTACAGTTTGAAGCAATTTAAGAATACATCAAAAATACTCCATAAGCAAATACAAAGTGCATATGTTTGCTTCATTGCTTTTGAGAAATGAGCACACAGGTGGCAAATAAAAGCACACCACAGGAGCACAAAGGACATATTTAGTCTATCCTTGGAGAAGCCTTGCGCTACTCTGTTTCATCGCAAAAGGAATGCGTACAACTACAGATTACGCAACTAGAATGTTAAACAGACCATCTGGAAGAATGGTTTAAGAGCACTGCTAGGGGTTGTTTGAAAACGCATGGTGCAAATATCACGACAGCAGCAGAGCTACTTATAATCGGATCACGGCATTCCTTGCATTACTGTTGCCATGCTATCTAATAACAATTCACATCCCTTAATATTAAGAACACTCAAAAGGAACCTGCCTGTACATGCTTAAACACATAATGATAATAAATGCAAAGCTCACAGCTCTGGCACTCATTCGACATTGTGCATTCCCATAATGCATTAGGCTCTCTGCAAATCAGCACGTTTTACTTTATTATTTAAGGCATGTAGTTATAGGAAGAGATGGCACTGCTCTGGCCCACTTCACAGGAGTAATTGTGTTTCAAATGACAGGCTCTGTGTCTCATTCATTATGTCTTTGTCGGTTATGTAAAGCCACCGAGAGAAACGAAGAGCCGTGCTGAAGTCCTCAGCAAGACTAAAGAGCATTCTTCACTTTATAGCCACGAGACTTTATGGAACAGTCTGTCTCAACACAAGAGAAGGGAAGTGTGAAAGGGTGATGCCCTCATCGCAGGTGATGCTGTCAGTGTCATTAATTTGCTCGGTTTCCATGTCCATTAAGAGTAATTGGAGTACTTTAGGCTGAGGATCGAGACAGATGTGTATGCTCGTATGAAGCTTGGACTGTGTGCCATGGGAGAAAAAGTCCACACTAATCACATCAGAATTTAAAAGAAAGGTAGTAAAGATTGTTTTAAAAAGATGAAACTGAAAGAAAAAAGAAAACTGTTGAACTGGTTAAACTGTCATGACAACTCTTGGGAGTGTTCGGCATGGTAATGAATATTACAATGTTGATATGATTTGTCTTGGCAGAATAAATCTGCTTCGCTGCTGCTGCAGAGCAAGTGCGGGAATTGCTATTGCCAATGCTGTGAGCAAGTAAAACATGCTGCTGCGGTACACTAAAGTATATGAATTACCCATAGCAGATCTTTACAGGTGGAGCTGGGAAAGTGGAGGGCTTCTAAAAGTGTGCTGCATCATGCTGATCAATATGCTTAGAAAACAATTACGTTTTATAACCTGCAAAAAACAAACTGCATGCATGAGAACATTGTTTTGGTTGTGATTCGGCTCTACATGACTGTGCAGATGTATGCTGCTAATTAAACAACATTCACTAGCTACTAGCTAGCTAATAACCAGTTAAGACTTAAAGGGATAGTTCACATTGAAATTAATTTTTGATATGTTTTAGCAAGATGTAGGTGTCTTTATTTCCACAGTATTTTCAATTTTGATATGTTTAGGTCAAACCGTTCTTGTCTGTCAGTCATATAATGGAGGTTTATGGGGTCCACCCTTGGTTCACCTCAAAGAGCATGCACAGAAAAGTCCAAATTAAACATGATTTAATGACTCGTAATGTAAGTACACATTGATGGCCTAAGACACGAAACGAGCGGTTTGTGCGAGAAAACGAACAGTATTTATATTGTTTTTACCTCTTGTTGTAACCACAGCCACGTCCAAGTGATCTGAAGGCACGGGCACTTCGTTCTGCGCAAGCGCCGGAAAGCGCTGGAAGTGATCTCTTGCGCAGTTCCCGAAAAAAAATAAAAAATCAACGTTGTCTGTTTATATATCGAAATTTCCTGTATATATAAATATGTTTAGATCTTCACAGTGAAGGATACCACTTCTGAAATCTCCCTCCGCCCTCGCCCTCAGAGTTCTTGGACTGTGATTACAACAAGAGGTAAAAAAAAAAAAAAAACCGATATAAATACGTTTAAAAAAGTTAGTTTTCGCACAAAAAACGCTCGTTTCATGTCTTAGGCCATCAATGTGTACATTTACAAGTCATTAAATCATTTCGGACTTCTCTGTGCATGCTCTTTGAGGTGAACCCAGAGTACACCCCATAAACCTCCATTACATGACTGACAGAAAAGAACGGTTTGACCTCAACATATCAAACTTGAAAATGCCGTGGAAACAAACATACATCTTGGATGCCCTTGAGATAAGCTAAAACATATCAAAAATGAATTTCAAAGTGAACTATCCCTTTAAGACGGAAAGGACCTCAAACATAATGACATGACTTATCAAAATAGATACTTTACAACAAACTCTGTTACACAGCTAGGCTACATTTGGCAATTTATACAGTGCAATAAATACATTACTCGCCTGTTGAGCAATAAAAACGCCATTTTTGCATCAATTTTTAACGCGTTTCAAACCCCTCAGCTAAGTTCTCACCATTTCCGAAAAGCCAAGCCAAGCCAATTATGAGTTGTGTCACGTTCTTGTTGCCTGTCAGCAAAATATACTGACTCTCCTCTGGTCGGCGTTACTTTTTTATTTTAAACGGTGTCGGTGTTTCTATGACGTTCGAGCAGGGTTCGAGATTTGGCGTGCAGCATGTCAATCTTTCTCAGCGGAACTTTTCCTTTTAGATACAACACGACACTCGAGTGACGTATGTGCGCAATTCTACAATTTCCCGCGAAAACAGTCCCGTCAGGTCTAAAATATAAACACTTATTATTTTAAAAAAAAGAAAAGAAAGTTATTTGTGTGCCTTTAACTTTTTCACATTCCACAGACTTATTAGTGTGCTTGTGACGTCTTATATAAATCGTAGGCTACCTGAGTTTTTGGCTTCAGGTGATGACTCCAACACATCCTCATCACAGCTCCCTCTGACTGAACTGTAGACCTTACGGGACAGTGCGGTTCCTGTCTGCGATGAAATCTCTCCCAAAACATCTCACATTTAAACGGTTTGTCAACCTCACATGGTCCAGAATCTATAGAGACATCGCTCTAAACTGCCGTTTTCACTGTTTTAGTTTGAAAGAAGAAGATTTGTCAGTCCATCAAAATTAGAATGAATTAGCCTATAGGCTACATTTAAAAAATATGTGTATAGCAATGATGCATTAAATTGGTCAAAGGTGACAGGGAATACATTTATAATTTTACAGAAGATTTCCATTTCAAATAAATTCTGTAAGCTACTTTTAACCTTTCGATTCATCAAAGATTCCTGAAAAGATTATGTATTTCCACCAAAATATTAAACAGTACAGTTGATACATTGATAATAAAAATAAATGAACATATTAAAGCACTAAATCAGCATATTAGAATGATATCTGAGGGGTCATCATGTCATGTGACACTTAAGTCTGGAGTATTGATGCGGAAAATTCAGCTTTGACACTTGTATTTAGGCCTAAATAAATTTTAAAAAATATTAAAAAGGAAAAATTGTTTATTTTATTTTACAATATTACTGTATTTTTTATCAAATAAATAAAGCCTTGGCTAGCATATGAGGCTTTTTAAAAAACATCTTACCAACCCCAAACTTTTGAACAGTAGTTTAGATATATTTAGATATAAAAGCAGCAGCCATCTAGCAGCCTAATGTTGTCTGTTTAGTCTCCAGTGGTAACAAGACAATTTAAAAAAACAGTCTGAACCTGTCAGGGCCACTGTATTTGAAGCCATGCTGGATGGATTATTAGCGTAGCTGTGTATTACAGACAGTGTTGTGCAAGTTACTTCCAAACTAATACATTATATGTTACCTGTTACTGTTATTTAACAGTAATTAATTACCTTACAATATTACTGTCTCAGAATTGTAATGCATTACATTACTCCTGTATTACTGTTGAGTTACTTTTACCAAAATGACTATAAGCTACAGAGGTAAAACTTAACGTTGTAAAACGACTGGCTGTAACGATATGCGACATGAAACTGAAATAGCAACACTCAGATCAACGAACCTGCAGAATCGTGACACCCCTTCTACCTCCCAGTGTTATCCTTACCATCTAGATCCAATGCTATCACATCTTTAAATTACTATTAGTATTATTTGAAGTTAACATTCTGAAATACATAGACGCGTTGTAACGCGTTACTCCCAACACTGATTACAGATATTGCTCAGGCCATACTGTGTAGGTTTAAAATAATAACCATCTATATATAAATTATATTGCACTCCAGGGACAGACTCCAATATTCAGAAAAGCAAATATAATTGTGCAGTCAGCAGTACCTCTACATTCTGCACTGAGATTAATAAGAGAGAGTTGGCTGCCCTGGTCCCATTAAAGCCAGGTCCCCTGTGCACTCGTTCATTCTGAATCCAGGAAATAAAGTTAACAAGCACTTAGACACCTTCACAACCTCTATATAGACACCTCAACACTTTAATAGTTTCTACAACACTATTAACAATCAGTTCAATAAAAATCTCTTTGCCTGTGAGAGGCTAAGCATGACTTTGGGACTGTTAGTTCTCATCAAACAGCTATTTGTTGCTTCCCCTTTAGATCTATAAATATCCTTAATTAGCGTCTCCCATAGAGCCCTTCCACCCCTCCGGTAGCAGATTGAACTACCTAGCCATCACTTCATCCCTACATTCTCTTCTGGTAGCATCATGGTTACTGCTTAGTAAGTGCTAAAACACAAGGACGCTATATAAACAGTGTCTGCAATGTCCTCCGGCCACATTTGTCTTTGCATTCGTTCTCTTCAGCATCTCTTTTTGTGTAGTTAGTGCATCTTTAATTGTACTGTAGCGGGACCTTCCAAACAAATTGTTCTTCCTTACTGTAGATTTTTCAATTTTCTCACTATGGCGGATGCTATCAAGTCACCATCCAGGTCTCAATATTGTCATGAGGTACCTTGGAATCCCCTGAGCTACAGATGGCCCAGTGTAATCTTTAACCAACATTACGGCTTGCCTCCGTTATTGGACCCCCGAGACCTCAGCTGGATCGAAGGCATCTTCAGGAGGCTGGGGACATCGTCTTGGCCCGGGTACTTGCGCACACCCGTGTTCGCTCCCTTTACTCAGGCCTCAGGACAGCACATCTCTAAACTGCACAGGGAGATGAGTGGAGGGGTGTCGGAAGTGGTTGGTGAGATTTGCAAGTGGAAAATTAGCTTGGATGTCAATCACTTTGCCCCCTCTGAGATTACTGTCAAAATACAGGATGGATTTTTGGAAATTGCAGGTATGGGTGAAAAAGTGTACAATTCAATATATCCAAAAGAATTCAATGTCAGATAACAAATGATACATGTAATTAAATGTCTATAAAACAGAATAAGACTGCACTGTAAAAAAAATAATCCTGTAAAAAAACGGTAAACTACTGGAGCTGTGGTTGCCAGCATCATACCGTAACTATACGGTGTGTTACTGTTTTTGTGTTAGAGCATATAGCTGTTAAATTAAAGTTTTATACTGTAGCTGACAATACGGTATTTGGCTGTTAATTTCAAAAACAGTAACACACTGTATTTTTACAGTATGATGCTGACAACCACAGCTGCCAGTAGTTTACTGTTTTTTACAGGATCATTTTTTATACAGTGTGGAGATATTGTAAATTTTATCATTTATAAATATTTTCTATATATTTAAATATTTAATATGATATACAAAATATATTATGCTCTTATTTGAGGTAATCAATCTTAATCATTTTGTGTTAATATATTTGATCCAAAGGTAAGCATGAAGAAAGACAAGACGAGCACGGCTACATTGCTAGATGTTTTGCAAGAAAATACAAGTAAGTGTTAACATGCACACTAAACTACTGTAAAAAAAAAAGTTTTTGTCTTATCCTCAAGGCTGCATTTATTAGATTAAATATACAGTAAAAACAGTAATATTGTGAAATATTATTACATTTCAAAATAGCTTTTCTATTTTAATATACTATACTTGTAAACATATTTTATTTATGGGATGGCTAAGCTGAATTTTATGCATCATCATCCAGTTTTCAGTGTCACATGATCCTTGAGAAATCAATTATTTGCTGCTCAAGAAACATTTCTTATTATTATCGATGCTGAAAACAGTTGTGCTGCTTAATATTTTTGACAACCGTGATTCATTTCTTTCTGGATTCTTTGATGAATAAAAAGTTCAAAATGAACAGCATTTATTAGAATTTTTGTAACATTATAAAATGTATTTACTGTCACTTTTGATCAATTTTATGTAAATTAGTATAGCTGAATAAAAGTATTAATTTATTTTAAAACAAAATATGAACTCAATGTCTGTTTTATTTTGTTTTAGCATATCATTTTTTTGCTGTGCAATTGTGTCACTATACACTATAAACAAAAGCAAATTTATAGATTTTTTCTCACCACTGCTTAAGACTTCCTGGTGGGATTGATGCTGACAATCTCCAGTCACGTCTGTCCGCCGATGGGATCCTTACAGTGGAAGTACCATTACCCAGCATTCCCCTCCCTGCTGATGTCATTATCCCTATCCAGGTATTGATTGGCTCTGACAGCCGTTAAATCTTTAATTATGCAGTCCGAACTTATTCACGAACTGAAGCTCAAAATTAGGCACTCGGTGTTCTGGGTGGCATGCATTGCACTTGTTTATAAGTTATTAAATGTGTCACCCTTATATTTAAGTGGTGCTTTATGTCATTCAAAGTGAAGTGGCACTATTGTTGTCACTACTGAAAACTTTTCTAGGCAAATCCAAGGTTGAATACTAGCCATTCATTCTCCAGTACTTAATTGGTCTCGTATAATAGGTAGAGTAACTGTGTCTCGGGTGCTGTATTTAAGCCAGTCTAATGTTAAAAAGCTGACAGCTATTTGCATTAGCAGGGAAAAGTAGGGGAAAAGAGCATCTCAAAACCTATTTCAATTGTATTGTTATTGCAGAGAATGTGGTCCTCATGCTTTAAAAATGGCAGATATTGTTCACCCATTGCATGTCTTATTCAACTTACGCCAATTTGCAGCACCGTTAAGCCGTGCCGCCATAACAGGCTGCAAAGCAAAATGTTTTTTTTTTTACATTACTTCAAAAAAGATTTCAGGAATAATTAGAGTTATACGATTCTACAATTCCCCATAAACATCAACTGCTAAAGTCGAAGTCAGTTTATAAATTAATCACCCTGCAATTCCAATTACCAGGCACATAATTGTTCAAATAACCAACAAAGAGATTAAACGCAAGCTCCTATTTTCCCGCAAGGGACGTATGGCCTTTCTCCACCACCCAGAAAATTATTCATTTTTGTGTACAGTGACCCTGGCATTTTAGGGTCTTGATTTGGCATTTAAACACTTGACTTGATTAGAAAACTGTTTCACGTTTGCCACAGGTTGAGATGGAGGCACCAACCGTGGGAGGAAAACAGCAAGACGGCAACGAGCCTCAAGACGGCATTGAAGCCGAGGCTAAACCGGAATCATCCGAGGGAGAAACTCTCGAACCCTCTGTCTCAACTGAGCGTCCTGAGGGCGAACGAGACCAGCAGACTGTATCTGATGTAGATCCATCTAGAGAGCCACAACCCCAGTCCATCACAGAAGCTGCAGCAGGAGCCTTTGAGTCTGGAAAAGAGCAGGTTGGAGAACCCAGTGATGGCATAGAGAAGGACAAAGAGGCGGTTGAGGGAGACACGGAAGAAGTCCTTGAGTCTGCAGACAAGCCTCAGGCTCCAGAGACTCCAGACACCATCACCTCCGAGCAAGGAGAGCAGGCAGAGGTCACGCAGCCTCGGGAACTGGAGGGTGAAGAAGGATACACAGACCCTGCCGTGACAGAAGATGAGCAACCAACCTTTGGGCAAACCCAGGAGGTGTTCAACCCTCAGCTGGAGCTCCAAAAGAAAATGGATGTAGGGAAAATGTAGGCTACAGAAAAACAACATCCCCAGCTCTTTCCTTAGGCTACGTCTACATTAATCCAGATGCATTTGAAAATGGCATTTTCTTTGTCCGCATTGAACCACCAGAAATGCTAAAATGATCTTTCTGTGCATGCATAATATGTAAAAAGCTTACTGAGATGATACCAGACAAAGTTTTCACGCTATTTCAAAATATTTCACCTATTATTGGCGCATCCAGGTCGCACTCAATCGCCTTTACATGGTCTAAAACACGATTGCCCTCGTGTTTTGCCGCATGACATTTTCTGTCACACTTTCCAGGAATGTAATATAAGGATTGTACCAAGTAACACTGTAAAAGTGAATACAGTTCCAGATAGCAGGCACATACCGGTATAAGCATAGATATATACACTGCCCGGCCAAGTCTCCGGTTGGATTTAAATGGTTGGCAAATGCTTAAGAGTCTATGATTGGATGATTATTGCAGTTTCTAGCATGTTATATGTTATATATGGTAACTGTTCTCTAATCAACCACGCAGGAAGACGCATCGTGGCCATATTCCAGGATGACAATGTCAAGATTCATCAGGCTCAGATTGTGAAACAGTGGTTGGTAGGGAGCTTGAAGAATCATTTGCACATGAATTGGCATCTTTGAATCCAGACCTGAAATTCATTGAAAGTCTTTGGGATGTGCTGGAGGAGACTTTACAGAGTGCCGGACTCTTGTATTGTCAATACAAAATCTTGACCAAAACATTTTGGTCAAGTTCTTGTATTGACAATGCATTTGCTTATTTGAATCCAAACAGCGACTTTTTTCATTTTGGCCAGGCAGTGTATATTGGTACAAAATGCGTCACATCACTTTGGGAGAGCGTCTTCAATAAGCCTTGTTTTCGCAAGACACTGTCTAAGTGTAAGCGGAAGGCCAAAGAAAGAAAAATGTGTCCAAATGTATCAGGATGAATGTAGATACAGCCTTAGCTTCTTAAATTCCCATAGATGTTTTTGAGTTTACTGTAATATGCATCCTCTTAGCACTAATAAAGACCTGAGCACGATTGTGTGAAGCTTCTTCTGCTTACAATAACAAGAATGATTAATCAGGGAAAGCTGAGAAATGTTCAAACACACGTGATAGACTGAAATCTGTCACATTGGCACCTAGTTGACTTTCTGTTATGCTTAGAGAATTTTTCATGAATCATTTATGCAGTGAAAATGGTTGCACATTACATCCCTTGAGTTCTTGTAAATATCTAACTCGGGTGGTTATGACGCCAGGTCCTCTTGAGCACGGTAATATTCGTGACTCATTAACCTCAGACTCTGAGAATTAGACGACGAGAGAGCTCGGATCGATTTAAAGACCGTTTTCTTCAATATTTTCTCTCCACATCCTCATGGACGTGATTGAAAGTGAGCCAAAGCGTTCGGAGTAATCTCCACACTAATCTGTCACCCAATTACCGCCACCGTGCAGAGACAACTCCCAAGGAGTCGTTCCCATAAGCACACAGCCAATCTGCCATCCGAACACCCAGATGTGATCGAGGACAGAGGATTGTGAGACCGAAGGAGAGCATGATGCACGATTTATTACTCGAAAACGCCCGAAGGTTATACAGGTGGGATAAGCAAACAGGTGTAAAGCTGAGAAATAGTATCATGTGTAATCCAGCCCAATTGTTAACTTGATTAAGATTTGCAGAGAGGAGTAATAAAAGGCTTGCTCTCGTAAAATCATTTATTATAAAAACGTGTAGGATACATCCCTACACAAAAAGAAAAAATAACACCCACAAATAAAGAAAGAAAGAAGACACAATAAACAGCGCTTGAGAAAGAGCTCTAGCATTCAGGCCCATTTCTTCATATAAATAGTCCAAAGTGAGAACAATTCTGATTATTCAAACAGGGCCAAAACAAGATGAGGGACAGAAAGTCCATAAAACATTCAATTTCAACATCAAAGCTTGATTTCTCATCCAAAATGTGTCTGAATGGAATTTATAACTCAACTTCGGATTCTCGGTGTCGTCTTACTTGATGAGATCGGCATGGCGGAGCAACGGTTTTAAGAGAATCGTAATTTACCAAGCGAATTAGATAAAAGGATGGGTCAAATGAAAATGAAGAGATTATTTACTCAGTACTCACCCTCATGTCATTTCAAATCTGTATGACTTAAATATTTCAATATTTTAAAGAATGCTCTGAAGAACTTTTTATTTTTATTTGGATTGGGTCATATTTCAAATTGTTTGGAGAAACATATCTACTTTTGTTTTCCACAGAAGAAAGAAAGCCATACAGGTTTGGGACAACGTAGGAGAATAAGAGATGATTTTTGGGTGAATGATCCATTTAATTGTTGACATTTGAGGGGAACTTTAGGACTGAGAGGAATGCAGATAAAGTACATGTGCCATACAATCCCATTTCACACCTTTTCCTTCTCACTTCACCGGTAGCTCAATCACATTTGTTTATCTTCCTTGATATAGTAACTGAAAGCTTCTGGCATTTGTTCCAACCATACACTATGTAGAGTAGCATTAATTTACAAACCATTCACTAGCAGATTAATGACTTTTGACTTAAGTAATTTTTTGAAACTGATGAATCTAGATTTTAACACTGGCTTGGAACAAATACCATAGGCATGCGAACACCAGTTCACTCCCTGACATCAAAGACTGGAGTTGAAGTCATGCTGGGTTCCTGCGGTCTGGCCTCAGGTTCTTGCATGGGTTCTGCGGGCATTTCGTTGCTGTAGAGGTAGTATGGAGGGGTCTGTCGGGCTTCAATGATGAGAACACCTTCCGGAGACAGAGAGGCGAACACAGTGGCTGGGTCCACATCGGATGGGATTCTGCGAAAAACAGAGTGAGATTTTAGAACGAACGATGTCCATTTGATGATCCCCCCAAAAAATCTTTCAGTGAACCATTTTGTCTTATTTTAATAATCTAAAGAACATTTGTTTCCGCTAAATAACCTTTTGTGCGATTGGAAAGTTTCTTTATGGAACCATACATGCCAATAAATAACCCTTATTTTTATTAGTGTATCCCCCTGACACACAAAAGCAGCTTTTGAAGAAAAAAACATTGAAATAGCCATTTTTTAAAGGGAGAGTTCACCCAAAAATGAAAATTGATTTACTCAACCTCAAGCCATCCTGTATGACTTTCATCTTTCAGACGAACACAATCAGAGTTACATTAAAAATATCATTGCTCTTCTGAGCTTTATGATGGTAGTGAATGGCGGTCCGGATTTTGAAGCCTAAAAAAGTGAATCCATCCATCCATCATAACTAATCCATACAACTCCAGGGGTTTAATAAAGGCTTTTTGAAGCAAAGCGATGGGTTTTTGTAAGAAAAATATCCATATTAGCTTCCGGCAGACGGCCTGCGCATGTCGACTTATGCCAAAGAGTAACCCCTGACGCAATGAAGTATTGTAAGCTTTGATTCCTCTTGCAGTTCAAACAAATAGGACTTGGCAACAAACTCAAGCTCCATTTCTCTTATATCGAAATCTTCCGACATTTCTCTTTTAGTTTATGAAGTTTTAAGTATGGATATTTTTCTTATTTTCACTTCAGAAGGCCTTAATAACCCCCCTGAGCCATGTGGAGAACTTTTTTGGGCTTCAAAATCTCGTCCTCCATACACTGCCATTATAAAGCTTGAAGAGCCAAAACGTTTTTTAATGAACTCTGATTGTATTTGTCTGAAAGAAAAAAAAATAGTGTAAACCTAGGATGGCTTGAGGGTGAGTAAATAATTAACCCTCAGGTACTTTTCATTTTTAGGTGAACTATCCCTTTAAATGTGGTTGTACATTGATACATTATTGATTGTACCTTGCACCTGCACTGAAACAAAGCTTGAAACCAAATGTTACATTAAGAACTTGACAACGGTCAGTTTAATATTAACGTCTACATGTACACAGAATTGTCCAGAAGAGGTCGAACTCAAGTCTTTAGGTTAATATTAACCCAGAATGGGAATCATCATGTCAATTGCAAACACTGTGCCCCATACTCCGAATATTCTCATTTTGGTTTAATTTTCAACAAACTTCATTTTCTCTGTGGCAGCTTGTGGCTAGAAGATAATTCTCAATGCATTTTGTGGTTTTCATTTTAATGTTCTGCCTCCCATCACTTGCAATGAGAAAGAGAGAGAGAGCGAGAGAGAGAGCGAGCCCTGCTCCAGGTGCTGGCTCAGAAATAGAATCTGTTGCCAATTATTACAAATCGCCTCCTGATGCAAAGTTTATCACCAGAAATTTCCATCTACACACTAGTCTAATCATCCAGCAGGCAGACTGACTGCAGCCGTTTTAATGAGGAGTTCTCACCGTCTGTTTGAATGTGATGCCTTTAAGGCTGGATTAACATAAATTCATATCTGCTCTACAGAGAAAGGGTGGAACTTGTTTTAAACATGAATGGATGGTGATATCATACAAAGCTACTTCTTGCTGGTCTTCCACGACAAAAGTCTAAGGGTGGGGGGACTTTTAGGGCTGCTTTAGAGATTCGAGAGACGAATGCTGTGTTTGGATAATGCTTGAAAAAATAATTGTACTTAAAAATATAAATGAATTCTCACAATCAGCAATATTGTGTAGTTCTATGTCTGTTTAGCCTTATTGAGTTCTGTTCCCTAGTTAGTTTTCTTGGTTATGCATTAGCTCTACACCTGTTCTGTTTTACCATTACCCTGTCTGTGTATTGAACCCATTCATTTCTTAATTTTAAATGTAACTACATATTTAATGTAAAGAAGTACAATTTAAACAAAATTTCTCATAATACACTACTGTTCAAAAGTTAGGGCTCAGCAATATTTTTCTTTTTAATACTTATGCTCACCAAGGCTGAATTTATATGATCAAGAATACAGTAAAAACAGTATTATTGTGAAATATTATTAGAATCGTAAATAACCGTTTTCTATTTTAATATAGCCTATTTACAATGTATTTATGTCATCATTTCAGTCTTCAGTGCCATTCTGAAATTATTCTGATATTTGCTGCTCAGTTAAAATGTCTAGTTATTATCAATACTGAAAACACTTATGTTGTTAAATATGTTTGTGGAAACTATGATACATATTTTCTCAGGTTACTTTTATAACAAAAGATTTCTATTTAAAATACATGCTGTTCTTTTGAACTTTCTATTTATAAATGTCTTTACTGTCACTTTTTGATCAATTTAATAAATCCTTGCTCAATAAAAGTATTAATTTCTTTATTAATACTTATTGAACCCAAACCCTATCTGCAAATGCTTCCTCCACAAGGAATTTGTCTAGAAGAACAATGTGATGTTATTGACACCTACGATCCTAAAATGCTACCTAGTTAGTTAGCTCTCTAAGGTTTTCTGTACTGTTTTATTTTTATGAATGTTGAGAACGAGTGTGAGAGAACACAACAGAGAGAGAGTGAGAGTGAGAGAGAGGTTGTCCCTGAGCTTTGTCAGTCATCATGGCCAAATAAGGCTGGAAGGTTTCACACTTGTTGCCAAGCGTCTGCTGAGTTTATATAAACCTTACATGCCGACTGCAGTAGCCTGCCACTATTCAATTAGCACAGCAATGCTATAGCCATTCGGCACTGTGACTCAGACATCGCAGCGCTGCTACTGAGGAGCAAATGCCACAGATTGAGATTTCATTCAATAGCTGAAAGCTATTAATAAAAAAAAGCTCAATGTAATTTAATGCGTGACCTGTATCTTCTATAAGTGTGCATGTGTTTTTAGCTTAGCTTAGCATAATGCTAATGTTCAACTGTTGGAATTTCACACAACCAATATGGCCTGTCAACATTAAATTAGCTAAGTAAGCAGTTAACATTGGGGTGGAAGCTTTCATTATTAATCATCTTTCTTTCAAAAGTTTCGGGTCGTGAGATTTCTTCATATTTTCGAAAGGAGCCGTCTTTTAAAGCTGCATATATTTGATCAAAAATACAGTAAAAACAAAAAGAAAATAACTACAGTAAAAATGCAGTTATATTGTGAATATTATCATTTAAAATTATTTTATTTTATTTTATTATTTGAATATATTCATTCCTGTGATGGCAACGCTGATTTTTCAGCATCTAATTACTGTTCCGTGTCCCACGATCCTTCCGAAATCATTATATGCTGATATTGTGCTAGTGATAAGGGATAGTTCGTTTCGTGTCTTAGGCCATCAATGTGTACTTACATTTACGAGTCATTAAATCATGTTTAATTTGGACTTCTGTACATGCTCTTTGAGGAGAACCCAGGGTGGACCCCATAAACCTTCATTATATGACTGACAGACAAGAACGGTTTGACCTAAAAATATCAAAATTAAAAATACTGTGGAAAGAAAGACACCTACATCTTGGATGCCCTTGAGGTAAGCTAAAACATACCAAAAATGAATTTCAAAGTGAACTATCCCTTTAAGAAACATTTTTTTTAATATTATCATAGCTTAACTTTGATTCAAGGTTTTATATTCATATTTTCTAATATTATAAACGTCGTCTTTACTGTTTTGTGTTCGATTTTTTTCCCTTGCTGAGTAGAAGTTCTTGGATTTTACTGACCCCAAATTTTTGAACAATAATGTAAAAAGTGCAGGATTTGTTCAAGAATTAAACTTTTTTTCTTTCTTAGAGTCTATTTCTGTGTGTCTCTGTCAGAGAAACAGCATGTTGACAGAGAAAAAATATCAAATCACTAGGCTATATCTCTTAATTACTGCAGGCATCGGAGACACATGATATGTTGTCTATTTTATCTCTAACTTTGATTATTTTCCTCTGCCTCTACCATCCAATTTGACTCTCTGAAGAGCAAGAAGAAAGCAGAGAGGCTGGGGTGGGTGGAGGAGTAGCAATGCTTTGTGTTGCTTTAATAACTCAGAGTGGCATTCCTCTGGAAGTTGCTTCATCATTCTAGAAGATTCCAGATCAGAAGCCCACGGAAACTTTTGATACAATCATCCTACTTACTGAATTTTCTTTGTGAAGTTTTTGGTAACAATTCCTCCCTCGTCTTGCTTTTCCTCGTGTTTCCCTGGTGAAAAGACAGAAAGGCGGTTGTTAACACAGAGATCGATACGACCATACAACACTTGTGAATAAGAACTTATTTCGAAAAAGATGTTGCTTTAAACACAACAACAACAGGTTTCTTGAAGTGAATCCCCGCACTGGTTGCTCACAGAAGTGTAACCTTTGCCACACTGACATAAAATTAGACCCGTATTAGTCTCAGATTTTCTAGATATGCAAAGGCAACACTTTATATCATTTTGTATTTCAAACCAAGAAAGCCTGTTTAAAAGCCTCTTGGCCTCATTCTCTGCAGCTGTTGGTCACTAAATGCCATTCATGCCATATTGTGTCTCGGCCTACATATCTACAATAACCGGCTCTTTAGAAAACACTTTGACCACAAACGCATCTAATATGCACAGCTTAACAGCTAATCAACAGCTCAACCATTTAATAAACGCAAGCGGAGAGCAAAATCTATCCATGTATATAGAGATTTACCTACTGACATACTGTGCAATGGCCTTTCCCTATTTAACAGACATTCAAACATGGCTGTGGCATTTGTTTGACAATGCTTTACTTCAGGGCAACGTTGAACTTAAATGTTTTGCTGATTTTGGTGGTCCAAAACTGGTCACCATGAATCTGAGTTCAGTGAAAAGGCCTTTAGTAAAACAGTGCGTAGGGTAGTTCACTTTGATATCTCTGTGTGACATTTTTAGAATGAGGTTATGTGATGTTAAGTCTCGCTGTCCCCACCCTCCTCCCACTGTGACTGAGTGACCCAGCTGGAATACCAGCACAGTGTTTATATTAATCCCTGCACACCAGGCCTTTGCTCTCTCCTGAACTCTGAACTTCTGTCCTGCCGTCACAGTCAACAGAATGTATTTCTGGAGCTGGCAGCAACTGGCCTTATAGATACACGATTTCAGTTTTTACAAATTAACTTTAGTGATTAAAGAGAAAAGTATGGGACTAATTCGATGTGTTTAATGTAAGTGGTCCTAATGGGATCTCAGCAGGTGGCTGATTAAAGCGATAATGTGCAAGTCATACTCAAACCAAAGGCCTTCCATTCTCAAGCTACAGCGGAGAGACAGCAGCAGAGACTTATGGAACATGGGGTCCAAAAGGCCATTTATAAAATAGGATATTAATGCAATTAAAATGGGACGCAAAAAACGTACAAAAAAATTGAGAAATAAACTAATGCTATGAAATCACAAAATACATAGGCCTAAATACAAATACATAGCCTACTTGGCAGAAATATTTGTTATTTTTTATTTTGTAAGAAAGGGGATATGAATAATGACTAAAAAGCTACCAAAATGCGTAAGTAAAAAAAAAAAAAGTTGCATAGTAATTGAAATGCTAATGACGAACTCCTCTATTTAGGATAAAAGCGTCTGGTAAATGCACAAATGTAAATTATTGCGAATTCCATTCTTCTATTCCATGATTCATTATTGTGTTCTCATAATAACTCAATGATCATTAGTGTTTTCTCACCTGACACCTCTATAAAACCGTCTTTAGTTTTGACATTAAGCTCCTCGGGTTTGAAGCTGTGCACGTTCACGCACACTTTCCACGGCTCGTCTGGGTTGGTCGGGGGCGCGCTGGATCGGCGAGGGCTCTCGCTGTACATGGAGCTGAAGCCCTGCGGCGAGCCCATGCTCGTCCGCGGGAAGCCCGTACGCAAAGAGCCCGACCACGGCGCGTCGAGGCGGGTGCTCAGCCGAGGTCTCGCCCAGCCGGGCCATTCCATCGATAACTCTTCGGGAAAGGGTGGCAGTCCAAAGTCATCTTCCATAAAGCGAGATGCGAGTGACTGTTCCCGGAACGGATCCCGTGGAATCCTCTGTCGGTTGCCCAAAGTGTAGTAATCCCCTTCTGCCATAGTGAAACTTGGGAAAAGTGAGTTTAGACTACTTTTTCTGTCCAGGAGGTCGCGTTGCTGTTGCTACCGAATAGGATCAATTATTTAAAAGAGCGCAAAACAAATTCCGTGTTTTTTTTTTTTTTGGCAACAAAAGCGCAAAAACTCTCCAGGCGAGTGATTACGCCCCTAAGTCTAAACCTACTACTGTACTCATGTATGAGTTCTAGAAGTTTACTGACGATGTAAGTGCTCTTTCACTGGTTTATATGTGATTTACCGGTCTATAAACTCCAGAAAGTGCTCGGTGGTACACGACAGCTGACTGAAGACCCTCCCTATCCAAGTTTAGACCCCGGGCTGTGACTGGCTCCACTGGACAACGACTGGTCCAATCTCACCCTCCCACAGATGACTCATTCACTTCATAATAGAACACTACTCACTCCTCAAGGCCGTCAGAGGAGTCACACACTCATAAGAACAACACTAATAACGTTCTAAACACGAAATGTGACGAAATACAACATAGGCATGCATGCGGTAGGCCTATCTCCTTTTCCTTCTTCAAACGAGTCCTCCTTGCGTACTTCATGTGGGGGAAAGGAGGCTACGTAAGATGAGCGAGAAAAACATGCACTCAGTTATATTTTAGGATGTCTTCTATCTGCTGAAATGTTTTGGCCATGCCCATGGCCTACTTAAAATGTATTATAAGTAATAAAATATCAACATTTATTTTACTTTCTCTGACATATGTTCTTTTAGCTAATATACATTATTATATAGAATATATTAAGTAGCCTACATCATTTGATATTTTTTTAAATATAAAAGTTTTGAAAGTTTTTGAGTTAGTTTTCTCTCTCTCTCTCTCTCTCTCTCTCTCTCTCTCTCTCTCGTTTTAAAAGTTGTTTAGATATGCCACTAGTAGATGGTTTACTAATCTAATCAACCAAGTTGTTTGCTTGGACTGGATGCAGGCCTTGTCCTTTTATACAACACAAGTTTTTGACATTTTACTGTATAATGTTAGACAAAAACATTTCGAGAAATAGGGCATGTAAAAGTAGTCCATGTTAAAAAATAAACACTTTTCACTTTCATTATGTGCTCTTCCAGCCCGTTCTCATCCCAAGGCGTCATATACTGACGCTTTTGACATTTCGTCTACATCCAACGCACATGGCAGCCTTTAGCGTCAATATAAGATGCAGATATTTATGTGCCAGAAGGCGCCTCCTAGTGGTCTAACCCTAAACCTACCCCAGAACTAAACCTACCCATAACCGAACAAATCTCTGTGCATGGTATATTGACGCTAAAGGGTGCCAAGTGTGTTAGATTTAGACGAAATTTCAAAAGCGTCACTATATGACGCCCTAGGATGAGAACGCGTTGGCTCTTCTCAGTCACAAAAAGATAAAATAATGGGCACTTCCTGTTTATTTTGGTCAAATAAAAATCAAGCACTATGTGGCTTAGCTTGCCCTCTGACTTTTAACACATGAGTCCAAAGAGGAAGATGAGGAGATGATGAAAGTACGAACTGAAGGGTATAAATACACACAATAATGATCTGAATGCAAACGGGTGAACTAATTAATCAATAACCATGGAAACTAATGATGGTGGGAAACTAAGGACAAAGGAAACAGTCCTTGAAACTGAAAACCAAACATTCAGGACTGAATCCGAAATCGCCCCCTAAACCCTATGTACGTTAGTCCACTACCAGTTCACGTGAAGGAGTGAGCGAATTCAGACAACAGCTGAGCGGGATAGAACAAGTGCACTCGATAACGTCCACTATGGTTTCGGACATCACTACAATTAACTGTGCCTTCAAATAATGCCCTATTTGAGGGTACAGGGGGCAATTTCGGATTCAGCCAATGAAAGTGTGACAAGACCCATCGTACCCCGCCCTCCCTTTTTTTACAATGCAAATCACGAATGCAAGAATATTATTTTAACGTGATTAAAGAGAGTGCAATTTTAAAGAAACAAAATAGGCTATTGGGTGAATTAATTAGATGAATAATTTATTTAGAACTCTTTGAATATCATTACAGATTCAGACCACAGAGAACTAGCCATTAATTTGAAGAGCAAGGGAGACATTGATACTCATGTGCACATAGACAGCATTCTATATACAATAGTAGAATAGGGTAATATGAGGAATGTCCTTATAGCATAATCTTCAAGCCTGGTGCCCTGCACTGAGGTTTTTTACTTATACTCAATTGCTATATATCTTTTTTACCGCACATTTTGTGCAAAAATAATAATTGGTATTACAGGATGTTGCAATAGTGTTTTGCAGTAACAGAAGCCAATGAATGGCACCCTCAGTAGCATGTTTTGACATGTCTGATTCTGTAAAAAATGGTTTAATTCATGGCAACATTTCAACATTTTTTTTTTAGAAAGAATGCAAATAATGTAAATTAGATAGCCAGCCTTGTAAACAGTCATTACCACTACTCCATCTCAATAAATAAAGCCCATGCCTAATATTGCCGCACTAAACGTTTGCATATTTACACCACAGATTTACATAATCATTTACTAAACTCATTCACGGTTTGAGACGAGAGAACAAGATGAATTCAAGAAGATAAAACATTTGATACACTTCAAGTTTTTCCCCCTTCATCTACAACAAATTTTCTGTACAAGTGTCAGAATTCACAACAGTCAGACAGCTAATAATGTACAGTGCATAGAGATCACCATGCCTTCGTTTAACAAGCACTCCAATAGACTTTATGACACAGAAACAAAGAAACTGCCATTACCTGTTGTGATGAAGGTGATGATTTTTACACGCTGTTCCCATCAAGCTATATCACACACCAAATATATATCTTTGATCCTTTCAAAAAATCCTTGATCTAGCCACTCTGATGGATTTCTTATAACAGCCGTCTTCACTTCTCCCAGTCTGTCATAGTGTCTCTGTTGTGCATCCAATAAATATGCTTTAGAAAACATCTGTATTTATAAATATCATCGTCATTTACAGTAAAGTTTGTGATTTAATGAATGCAGGACTGAATATTTAAACTATGGGATTCAGTCAAAAATGGATGATATACTGTAAACAAAACAAAACAAAAGTGTTCTATATGAATATAAAAGGTTTTATGTTATAAATAATTCAAGTGATCTGAGTAATAAATATTTCTACCGCACTATTTGCATACCTAACAGAAATAAATCACAGATACAAATAGGCATTAAAAGAATAAATAATTAAAAATATTACACAATTTAATACGACTTATGTTAAAAATGACATAATGATAATGTGTATACCAGTGCTTTAATTTAAGATTTTTTACCTTTCTTTCTTTCTTCACTCAGAAGTAGACTTGACTTGATGGATAAAAACAATCTTCATTCTGTCTCTTGAGGTCTGCTAGATTAATGTGCAGTAAAACAATTTTTTTTTAACACAGTATGTACAGCTGGACCCTGCAAAATGGTTCCTACCAGTGGAGCACATCAGCTGCATTTTGATTGTCCACCATCATCATCATCATCTCCATCACAGCCAATGACATTTGAATTGTTTTCCAGTTCAACAGAAGATAAATAAAGCTGGCATTTGGGCTGATGGGGTGTGTTTGCCGGTGGGGCTAATTCGGATGGCACATTTTTCAAAGTGAAGGTGTGTGCAACACAGAAGCGGCTGATCTCGGTAAAAGCTGTTATGGAAGCAATCTTTCTCCTCAAGCACTTTTGACATCTATAAAAAGGAAAACACTACAAAAATACAATAGATTTAAACATCAGCTTTTACAGTCCATGTGATGAGCGTCTCGCGAGTGACCCTGCACACTTCCTTTTATCTATTTCGGCTGTTTTTGATAAAGGAACAACGATATCCTCACACCTATGAGCAAAACCAGGTATAGCAGAAAGTCACATATTGCAGTGCACATAGTGAAACCTCCATTCAGGTCCTTCCTACAACAGCAGCAGCCTTTGTTATTGATAGACAAGTTTTTTCTTTTCCTTTGAGCGGGATGGATGAAAGCACACAGTTTAGTACACAACAATATAGAAGCTTCAGTCTTATCTGACACTGAACAGATGATCCTGTCACTGCCTGGTGTTCCACATCCAAGCACAGCATGTTCTCAGTGCTGCTCCATTTCATTTCCAGTTACAATAAGATGCGGTCCTGGGCTCATGCTGTAGCTCAGCATTCCTGCATCTGGTTCATCCGTGAATTAGCGGCGGGCTCTGCTGTAGCTCGCAATTGAGTCATAGCTTCTGCTCCGACTCCGACTGCGTCTGCTATATACAGAGTTCCACGATGAGCTGCGACTGTAGCTCCTGTATGAAGAAGAAGTGTGACTGCGACTGCGACTTCGCGAACGACTGCGTCCGAGAGAAAACAGGCGCCAGGACAGGAGGCTGGAGGATCTGCTGCTGACAGAGGGGCTGGGACGATGGTAAGGGATGGGCCTCTTTCTGGCACTGTGCAGGACAGGAACGCATGCAGAAAGAGAATATAAACAAAGACTTAGTAATAAACAAATTTACATTAGAAAAATAATAAAAGGATAAGTTAGGGGTCTTTTATGTCTAACAATCTCTGAAGGATTTATTGCATTTATTTGATTTTATTACAATATAAATTAAGTGTCTTCTATTTTAATATACTTGTATTTTAAAATGTAATTTATTTCTGTGATGGCAAAGCTTTCAAAGAGTCTTCAGCATCACATGATCATTCAGAAATTATTCTTAAAGGGATACTCCACTTTTTTTGGAAATAGGCTCATTTTACCACTCCCCCAGAGTTAAACAGTTGAGTTTTACCGTTTTCGAATCCATTCAGCCGATTTTCTGATATTTAGAAGAATATCAGGAACCAGACAGTTTCTGGTCTCATTGCCTACCATAGTAGGAAAAAAAATATACTATGGAAGTCAATGAGACCAGAAACTGTCTGGTTACTGATATTCTTCTAAATATCAGAAAATCGGCTGAATGGATTCGAAAACGGTAAAACTCAACTGTTTAACTCTGGGGGAGTGGTAAAATGAGCCTATTTCCAAAAAAAGTGGAGTATCCCTTTAAGGCCTGTTCACCCCGGAACGAATTTCGTGCGCGATATTCGCCGATGTTTAACGCATCATGACTAAACTAAGGGTGCCAATGTGAGTGTGCACGCCGACACGAAAAACGTCACGCGTAAAAGCGTAATTTTTTTTTAAAACACCTCGGTTTCTTTTTTTTGATTTGACTCGCCGCGTCAAAAACTATCCGACCAATGAGATTTGCGCTTTTGCTCACTTGTCTGGAGCTTCTGAAGTTACAGTAAAACACAACTTGGGGGCGCTCAAACACAAAATGATCTTGCTGAGCACAGATTGGCGAAGAAGATATACGCCAAGTAATGTCTACACTGCCGAGGAGAAATAAGACGAGGAAGATGCAGGGCTAGATGAATCGTAGAGCTGCTGCTCTCGCTGGTGTCGGAACATAAGGAGCTATATGACAAATGCGAAAGCGACTACAAAATAGGACTATTTCTGCTTTACATTAAGCGCCATCTAATGGTCAGGGAATGAATTTGCATGTTCACTCGGCTCATCGTCAGCGAAAATTGGGTGTGAACACAAAAATGTTATACAATTGATTCTCCTGAACAGCCATCAACATTCATTAGACTGTGTCTATTTTTATTTTTCCTGAGGATGCCAGCAGAAAGCTCTGCATTTTAACACAGAATTGGAATGCTTGACATTCCCATGACTTGCTTGTTAATGTGGTAAATGTTTTTTTGCTAATTTGATAATGCTTTCAGCTACAGATCAGAGTGTGCCATCTGCTCAGTTTTAATTCATTCTGCAGATTTCTAGAGATTTCTTCCTAGAATCAGTGCAGAAAGGTGTGGGATCTCCAAAGTGAGTTGTTTCCGTTTGTGATGCATGCAGTTTGTAGTATTTCTCCAAGAACAGACCTTGTAATTCTACGGGCTTCCAGGTGGCTGGGGGAATCTCTTCTTCTCTTTCTCATAGGGGAGCAAGGCCTTCTCCTGCTGTGCTTTCTACTCTTGCAGGAACTGCAGTCTCTTTTCCGCTCTCGAAACCTTTTCATCCACACATAAAAGAGATGAGAGCATGTGTGTGTTCAAAAACAGATTTCAGCAATGCCACAGTCATTATCAAACAATTATATTAGATAAATTCACACATCTCCTTTCAGCTAAAAATCACCTGTCTGGCGTGCACCGTGAGTAATTTAGACTGCGACAACTGCTCGCACTAGACAGACTGTCTCTCCGTGAATCCAGCGAATAACTGGACGAACGGGAATATGATCTGTAAATGAGCCGAGTGAATTGTCAGATACAAACATATGAGTTTATGACTAAAGTGAAAGCTTAAAATAAGAGTTCCTATAATAAAAAGCAGCTGTGTGACCCACCTCCTCCCTGAGGACAGGGATCGGCTTCTGGAATAGCGCCCTGAGTATCTGCTTTGGGATGATATGCTTCTGCTGCGGGACCTCGTTCGATCCTGATATCTATCATAAGACGGACTCCGATTCCTATCGGTGGCGAGACCCAAAGGCTGCGTCTTCTCCAAATCAGCGTGCCTCCCTGTTTCTTCACTGCAATTACAAGAGGGAAATTATTTTTGGCCTTGTAAGGGACAATGGATATCTGGATCTTTGCAGAGAGAGAGAGAGAGAGAGAGAGTCTGCACTTGTACCAGGATTAATATAGTTAACTAGACATTTAAACACAAATCTATATAACTGTTGTTTTGTTTTGATTTTATTTTATTTTATATGAAATGTCATATGTTAACCCTTTAGGTGCCAGAGGTTTTTCCTAAAATGTACGATTTTGACATCTTAATTTCAAAAGTCTATATCTTAAAAGTGATAAAAGATAGAGACTTTCTGTAAATTCGAGAAATATTAAGGATGACCCAAAGTTTATATAGGGATTACATTTTCCCATCTAATTTGCATATTATGATGTTATATAGTGGCGGCAATCTTGGATTATAGAATTTTTATGAAAAGTCACATGTTTAAATGATAAAATGCAGCAGTTCTTTCCCCCAAAAAATGTCCCTCACCTTCTGTATGCTATATTGCACAATACTGACTGCTCAGATAAGTATTAAGAAAACTGTGTAAATTATTACTAATAAATGGTAGAAACAAGCCAATTGCATGTAGAGGTTTGCCTTTTGCTGTAGAGATTTTCCATTTACTACATACAGAGTAGGCACTCTGATTCCATGTATGGGGCACATATATTATTCATATGACATACAAACACAGGTAGACAAGATCTGTTTAGTTCAAAAGCTCACTCGCTACCGCAAGGCACAGATCATGAGTGAGATTCAACCTCGTCAAACAGACCCAGTGGCATTAGATAAAGTCTCCACCACAATAATGTTGCCGTGATCACGGAGAGGCTCTGATAAAATGGCTCACACTAGTTCTGCTTTTGATCGCACTGATTCAATGAGCTCTAACTCGAAGATTTTGTATAGAAGCATGACGTTTTTTTGAGTCAGGGATGAAGTATGACATGTTTGCCGTCTAATGAGGAGTCGAACGAAATTTGACAAAATCGGCTGTTTTATTCAGTGTAAACTCGACCGTGGCGCCTAGAGGGTTAAAAGTGAAATGGAATCCGAACCTACACTGACAATTCTTTCACTGGAAAGATACATGGTTTAATGGCATGTTAGTGAGACATTTGATGTACAGTACACCATCAACATATTTTAAGTTAATGCATTTAAAACAGCCTTACCCTTTAAACTTGTTGAAGACGGAGCTGTGTAGGGTATTTTCTCTGAGTACTGGTTTACCCAGAGAGTCATAGCTGGTTAGCGAGTTGCCTGAATCAGAGGCATTGTCCCCATCGGCAAGTCTAAGCTTCTCAGGACATGTTAAATCTTGACAAGAGAACTTTCCAATTCTGGTCACTTTTGACCTTGTGATGCCAGTTTTACTTGACAGTGGAGAGGACGTGTCATTTCCCGAATCGTAATCTGCCTGACCTTTGCCCTTATTGGATATTGAGTCCTGGACGATCATCATTTTGTTTAAACCCTTAACCCCATGACGTGATGGTGAGACCTGCAAGCAGACAAAGCAAAGTTGTTGTTTTTCTAAAGAAAAATAAAGCCGTATCATTAATCTGCTACCTGCATGATGCAGTCTGAGTACTCTTAAAAGGCACATATGTCCCTACAGAGCACAGAGAGGAAATGAATCAAGATTTTTTTTGGGACAGAAACTAAAAGATTAAAAAACCGCCATGCAAATCTGTCACATGCGAGAAGTTTGAAAAGAAAGAAGAACAAAGCAAGTACTCTTACAAAAGAAACGAATGAAAAAAAAGACTGAAGAGAGAAAATAAACAATGAACCAATGCTAATGAAAAAGGCAAATTAAAGAAAACATCCAGATCAAAATAAGAGAGAGAAAGAAACCTACATGAATAATAACTTCCAGCTACTTTTAAGTCAGAAGAAAGAGAGAGTAAAAGGAAACAGAAATCCCCCAATTTGAAAGTTGCTTTCCTTTAAAGAACATTAAACAGACATCACAGAATGGGCTATATAAATATCTATATGTAATCATATGAAAAGGGTTGCAGACAAAAGAAATATCTCCATCACTCTAAATATTTAACATCCTTGAGAAAAACAAAAAGAACTTGTTTCTGTTTTAGTCCCCTGTCGGAAGAGATTTTACAGTCCACCAGCGGCCTACAGTAAGTCCCTAAATCTGCGGATAGCATCGACTTACCAATCAAGACTTCCTCCTTAAGTAGGTAAGGTGTAAGAAAAAGGGAAGAGCGGGTGACATAAGTGCATCATTAGAGTGGTAAAGTGCAAGAAAAAGACAATAACCCTCTCTTCTTTAAATCCAACTCCACTCCGCCATACACCGGCATGAGCCTTTTTCTTTACCTTTGTTGTTCACCTGTAGGTTTGAAATTAGATCTCTTTTTCTATTGTGGGACTGATGGAGTAAATCTAAGTAGACTCTACATCCTAAATAGAAGCTGTATCCTTTATAGAAAATGGAAAGAAGCTGCTAAGTTTCAGTGAAATTTTAGTTTGCTACAATGGCACACAAAAAGCAATCAAACTCTGGTTTATGGTGGAATTTGCAAAACTCTGGTATAGCCTGGGGGTTATTTGTAATGATCTAGCTGTGAAGTATAAGACTGAAACAATTATGTGCAGGTTTATGTATTTTATTTTGCAAGCTTTAGTATATAAAACATAACGCACCATTGCAAAAGCTTATTTGGCTAATACAGCTAACCAACCAAGGATCCAACCAAGCAGGGTCAACGGAGCATTAAAATGTGTTTAAAAAATAAATTTTCTTTGAAAAATGTTAGGCAACGTCTACAGTTTAGGAAAAAAAGGGGAAAAAAGTGAATATTTTCTTCACACTATGGACAATCTTTAAACACGATGGCACAAGTAAAAAATATTAGCAATGATTTAAGTTTAGAAAATGTAATGCACGTTACTTTAATGATCTTGTGATCGAAATCACAAATTTAATCATCTCTGTAGTGTACAAACTATCCTCAAAGGCTTAAAAACTATGTTGTAAGAGTTTATTTAAAAACATTCAGAAAAATTAAGATGATCCTTTACCTTTACATAAGATTATGTAAATTATTAACTTATAATATTAGTTGTTGTTGTTTTTTTTTTTAAGGTTTTTTGTTTTTTATAACATTATACAGACTAGGCATTCTCTGGTTCCCCAGAGCCATTCTTTAGTGATATTGAATTTTTTTTATTTATTGAATGATGTTTGATATTTCTGGTTGGAGTGGATGCATTTAAAGTGTGGCAGTAGGTTGCGTGTAATTGTGTAAAAGTGTAATTACCGAGAGTGGAAAACACTTGAAAACCACCCTCATTAAAAAGTTAATTAACTTAAGTTTAAATTGTGTGTCAAGCATATGTGCAATATGCAAATCACATGTTGGTTAAATCTAACCACAAAAATAACTTCAGTCGAAAGTATTGCAACAAAGATGATTATTGTTCCTGTTAAAAATGAGATGGCAATGCAATATTAGCCAATTTGCAAAACAAAAACGACTATAGAAAACCTTCATCTGTGAGAATTAAAAATGCTACGCCAATCCAAATCCTATCCAAAAGCAAGCAAACAATCACATAAATAACGATTTCTCCATGGGGGAAACGACTTGCACTAGCTGGCTTTCAAATGCATTAACAGATAAATGTAAAACAACATAGCTTTTGGTCTTGACATCCGTTAAGTAAAAAGAAATCAATGGCTTCACGAGGGCCTTAAACAGAGCAAGAGTTTGGCATTGTAAGCGCATCAGGTAGCCATCAGAAACACTTACGGTGCTTTCAGAAAAGTGGCAGCAGCACTTAGAGGAGATTTTATTGGTCAGCTTGATTGCCGACCTGCATGCATCGCCTCCATGGACAGCTGATGAATGGCCACCGTCTTGGAAACCAGATTTTTCACAATCTTCATATCTACATACACAAAGCACATAAAAACGTTGTTAAAGGCCCCTTCACCTCAAGGAGGAATTCAAATATTTATATTCATATTAAATATACAAAGTACTGTAAGTTGAATCATTTTAGCTAATAAAGGTGCTCACAGTACCTTTACAACAGAAGCAATAAAATCATAATGTGGAACAGCAAAAGAATAATAGTCATTTTATTATTTCTACAGCATTTAGGCAGTGAGGTGGGGGAAAAAATCCTCCACAGGTTAACATTCACTGGGAGAAGCATTAATTAAAGTGTAAAAATACAGTATGGAAGCACTTTGTCTGAAGAATCCATTTAAGAAACGATATTATATTTCTACCGAAATAGCAGTGGCAGAGATATCCAGCTAATGTCCATTTACTTGAACAATTGACAACAAGAAGATTTATATTTCATTGTCTTAGACGATCGTCTAGTTCCTTTAATCTCCATAGGCTTAAGGTGGAATAAAGTGCTTTCCAAAGAAAGGACATGCCAATTATACCCGCTCAGGACATAGATTATATGTAATGGGTCTTTGGAAAGTGAATGAGAACTGGGAACTGACGGCCATTGTTCCTGTTGTGTGGTGTGAGTGGGTTCTCTGTGCCTATTCAGCTCCTGAAAGCATGTAAAGCTTCACTGTGCTCGCCTTCTATAATGATTTCGTCCTTTGAATATCCCTAAGAAATTCCAAATAATGGAGAGATCAGCTAGGGATTTAAAACCAATCATCTCCAGCTTAAGATTATTTCAATTTGAAACCGAAACTTGGTCTTCTCCAGTCTCAAAAAAGCCAGAAATTCTCAGATGAATGAATGAGAGGGGTTTTTTTTTTTTTTTTTTTTTTGTATGAAGGACCTATGAAGTAATCAGAGTGGTAACACCTGGGAGAGCATTTGAGGCCAATTTAATGCATGATAAAGTCTTTGTCTGTGATTACTTTGATGTGATAATCTAATTCAAAATATATTTTTAAAATACACCTTTGACCCAAAATATTATCTTATTTTGCATCTCATAAACTACTCAAGGAATCATGTACTCCAACATTCTATCATTTGTCATAATATCTGTACATAACTGACTTTTATATACTTTACAGGCAATCTTCACAGACACTGACCTCAAAGAAAATAGATTTAAGCCTGAAACTTAATTTCATCACTATTCCCAACAGTGCTCCATCTCTACAGTACCTCAACCCCATCACCCTTCAACCCACTCCAAGGAGGAGCAACTGTTCACAGGGGCGAGATCTCAAATTTCATTCCCTTTCCCGATTCCATTGATCTATGTGCCAAATGTTGGACATAAGCTGCGAGAGGCAGATAAAAGAGTTTCCTCTGTGTCACCTCTACCTTTATCAGTCATCGCCACAGTGGCACTGGATGCTGACTGATAAGATAAAAAACCTGACTGGTCAGCATAAGGCCATGAATATTTTCAACCCCCAACATTCTCCCAAAAATGCCAAAATGTTATTTTGTGGAATTTTATAAAACATTCTGTATAAGAACTATCCAATCAACACAAATGTGTGACTAATGTTGCACATTTACCTGCAGGTAAACACTTATTTTTCAACTTCTATTTTATTCTACTCTTACTTGAATTTTTGGTCACTTTAGTATACCGTTCCCTCATTTATGAATAACTACACAGGAACAAATGAGTAATGCAATTAACATTAGTAACTGCTAACTAGCAAGAAACTCTTGATTAACGAATTAGTAAGTGATAATGCTCAGTTGAATGAGTTAGTTCACTATTAGCTAGTGTTGTAGTACTCGAGACCGATCATGGTCTCGAGACCACTTTTTGATGGTCTCGGTCTCACTCTTGTCTCGGTCTCAGACATTGAGGATCTGGATTTTTTTTCAAGACCAGACAAGATCATAACTGTGAAAATATCACTAATTTCCCAGTATCCTTGCTTTTATTGTATGTAAAACATACTGATTCAAATCCAAGCAATAATGTGACTCATTGGTCATTGCTAATTATGTAATTATGGTTTTGTCACCGCTGCCTGTCATCCATTTATTCATGTTCATGTTTTGTTAATAAAAGGTGGAGAAAAGTGAAGACTTGTTTTACATTCTGTACTAAATGGTGGAAGTCACCCAGGAGTATTGAATAAAGATGGTTTATTTCAGCTTTGAGTGTTAAATATCTCTGTTTTTATGGGAATGTGGATCTTTCAGATCAATCTGAGAAGATTTCAGATCAAACTCTTTTGATCATGTTTCACATTTTATTGTGTCATGTAGTGTGGGATGCTGATCTTGGTCTTGACTCGGTTTCGCCCTCCCTTGGTCTTGGTCTTGTCTTGGTCTCGGCCCCTAAAACTCTTGGTCTTGTCTCGGTCTCGATACACTCTGGTCTTGGTCTTGTCTTGGTCTCGGGTTAGGTGGTCTTGCTACAACACTACTATTAACTAATCAATAACAATTTTTTTCATACCTCCCAGAGGACTACAAAAAACTACAACTGTATATACAGGTTTATAATTACTGAGAGTAATTCACAATGTATGTATAATTGTGTCCAAACTAAAGATCATGGTAACCTAGTAATAATGACTCAAGTATTATCAAATCCTTCGAAAGAAATTATTCAGTCTGCTAAAGTGAAAGCATGATAACTCTTTAGTAATGACTGAAGTCCTTGTAAGCGTTTGAGGTTTTTGTAAGGTTTTATAACTCAAGTTGTGCTACATCATTCTAAAATAATTACTGGGAATTTGGATTCTAAAGAGAGGATCATTTGTTCCTGTGTAGTTATTCAGATTAAAGGAGTAGTTCACTTAAAAAAAAAAAACTTGCTGATAATTTACTCACCCCCATGTCATCCAAGATGTCCATGTATTAAGGAAATTAAGCTTTTTGTGCATTCGTGACTCTCCTGTTTGAACTCGTTCGAATCTCCTGTTCGAACTCGTTCATCAAAATGAACTAATCTTTTTTTCGAGTCATTTCGTTCATGTTTCGAACTCATTCATCAAAATGAACAAATCTTTTTTCGAGTCATTTCATTCATTGAACAGGGGAGTCGAACAGGAGAGTCACGAACACGCATCACAGAGCATTTGTGCTTATAAAACTTTTTTATACGTTTCTAAAAGTTTTTTATTTATTTTTGAAATGACCGATCGTTTCGCTAGATAAGACCCTTATTCATCGTCTGGTGTCGTTTAAAGCCCTTTGAAGTTGCACTGAAACTCTCATTTGGACCTTGAACCTTTTGGTGCCCAGTGAAGTCCATTATATGGACAAATATTATATTTCAAAAACCTTAATTTCTTTTCAACTGAAGAAAGAATAACATGGACATCTTGGATGACATGGGGGTGAGTAAATTATCAGCAAAAGTTTTTTTTTTTTAAAATGAACTTCTCCTTTAATGACGGAACAGTACTCAGAAGTGTAACTGAAATTATTATATATTTTTTTTAGATCATTAGATAGCAGCTGCTTTCGGTTTTGGACTCCACCATGGAGTTACACTGAAGTATACATTTAATTGGGCCAATTATTCAGTTGCAGGGTCACACACATATACCTGTTTTCCATGCAGGAGGAACTCCTAATTTCAGCTTTACGGCGCCGGTGTCGATGAGAATGGCTCTTTGACCTGAAGGGTAACCAATAGACATGCATGCAATAAATCAATTATCTCACCTTGTATTTATACTATTTTGTTCTGGTACAGCAACATCAAGATTTGAATTTACATTACTCTGCCATTACAGCTCCTATTTTAATTTATCTTATCATTGCAGTGATAGAGAAAGAAAGAGAAAGCAAAGGAGTAAGCGAAAGAGTAATTACGAAGCCATGAGACAATAAAATACATGACATAACACCCCAGCAAGAGTCAGAGCTCTGTCTCTGAAGTGTAATAATTTAATGTGGCACATGTAAAACAGTGTTAATTGAGTCTGAAATGGAGACAGTTGAGTGCAGATTCACGTGAGTTTGCCGAGTGAATTCAATTAAAGTTCCAAATTGAATTTAGCTGCCCAACAAACCATACAGAACAAAAGAGCAGACCATGTTTAATGGATTGAAATTTATACATTTTAAACAGGTAGTTTAAAACCTTTTATTGCTAGTACATTCCATTTATGTGTTGTTTTTGATACGTATTACAGTAGTGACATTACCGATTTTATATTTTGAGGACTTTATCCTCCTGGGACATCTTCTAAATGCATAAAAGTCAACTTTAAACAGCAATCAGTGACATATCCAATGTGACATATTTCTGAATACAACTAAATATTCAATGAGAGAGACATTAACATAAATTTGTGAAAAGGAAAATTGTTTTCAGGGGTAGAGATTTTCGATAATTAAATTATACATGCATATATTATTTTTTGTGTTTTAAAAAAATATTTTTTTTTTTTAACTATTTCACAATATTACTATTTCTCCTTTATTTTTGATAAAAAGCCAGTCTTGGTGAGCATCACATCAGTTGGAATAAACCAATTTTTTTAGCTTCTATTTCAGCATCAGTATAAGACAAACATGAGCTTATGTAAACAGTTTCTGTTGAAGTGCAATTCATTTACAAAGGACAAAGAATTTAGAGTCTTGGGTCGTGAAGCAAAACCACTTGGGAACCATTGATTTTTACAAAACCTGAAGGTTTTGAAGATCAGACGCCCAGCGAGGCACGTCTTCCCTGGCTGTGTGTAGCAGGCTAGCGGTGTGAAATTGGTTCATGTTTCTGTCTCTCTGGCTGCTCGCCTGCTTCAGTGAGGAGCTGATCTCAGACTGCACCAGCCCTCCTTCAGTTTGAGAGAGCACAGGACAAAAGCAGCCAATAACAGCACTCTCTGAGAGGAGCAGAGGTGCACTATAGCGGCTGTCAATACACTGTAATCTAATCTAGAAAATATGACTCTTGTGCATGAAGGGTCATGCAGGGGCTTTATACTGTAGAATGCGTTAAGCCTTTGACACTAAAGGATAAACCTCAGAGGGAACTTGAATATAACTCAATAATCTGTCAGTGCTTGAATACTTTCAACTGAAGTGTAAGCTGGTGGGTTTTAAATAAGGCACATTTTGAAATCACTAACCTCTTTTTATGTTTTTTCTCCTCCTTTCTTTTACGTCTGGGACTCGATCCACTGTAAAAATAGCAGAAAAAATGATTGATCGGGTTTAAATAAAAATAAACCCGTTAATTCACACGTTAAATTTCCTTGCTTTTTCTGCTAGACAACAATGTGATTAAATGGAGAGAAAATGGAGGTACAATAATTGTACCTTTTTTTTTCTCTCCTAAGGAATTTTAGGAGAAACATATAGGACAAAGTGGATACTTAAACGATTTATAACTGAGCTCTCCATTCAATCTCCTGGACTAAAAGAGAGGAACCACTGAGCAATAAAATCATCTTCTGGGAGCCATAAACTACATAAAAGCACTTAACAATAATCAACAGGTATTTTGTGTAGTGTGTAAAAAAGAACTGTGCCCTTTATTGTAGGAAAGAGTATAAAAACAAGCTAAATACGAAATAAATAAATGTACCTGTGCCTTCCCTTCCTTGAGGCAGACCTAGAGGCAGAGAAGAGATGACTTTAAAAGCAGTCGTGACAAAACAACCACACCACATCAGAAAAGCGTATACTCAAAGCAAACCTCTAAACATGACCTGATGTGAAAATCAATCACTACCTATGTCGCTTCCTTTTCTTTGAGCTCTTCTTTTTCTTCTTCCTCACAGGTGATGGACTGCAGGAGGGAGATCTGGGAGATCAAATAAAGCCATATGTAGTTAAAACACGTACAGCATTTTCTGTTAAAGGAATATTTCTCCATTTCTGAAAATCTTGGAATTTTGCTTTCATAATAATTTAGTATATGACTCACAAGAAATCTGGATATGTTTTTTAATAATAATAATAATGCATTTTATTTATAACACGCCTTTCTTAAACTCAAGGAGCTACAATAATAATTTTTATTATTATTATTCCATCTGTGCTCCATATTAATTTGAATTATTTTAGTTGAAGTCCTTGTATGCCTCTTCTTATTTGTAAAGTTATTAAAAACCCCCTTTTCAGCATATACTGACTATATTCAATACATTGATTTGATCAGAAGTGACAGTAAATACATTATTATGTTGTTGGTATTATTACAGAAGATTTTCATTTTCAAATAAATGCAGTTCTTTTGAACTTTCTATTCATCAAAGAATCCAAAAAACAAACAAACCATACATTAGTTTTCACAAAAAAATATTAAGCAGCACAAATGTTTTCAACATTGATAATAATAATATAATGTTTCTAGAGCAATAAATCAGCATATTAGAATCATTTCTGAAGGACCATGTGACACTGGAGTTATAATGCTGAAAATTCAGATTTTTTTAAAGTTTTTTTAATTTATTTTTATTTCTTCAGCTTCAAAGGATAAATACCATTTAAAATATATTGAAATAGATTCAATTAAATTGTTATAATATTTCTTAATATTAATGTTCTATTGTATTGTTGATCAAATACAGTAAATGCAGCCTTGGTGAAAAATGTATTACCCCAAACTTTTTAGAAAAATATGAAAATGATAAGGACTGTAGATATGTGTTTTGAAGATAGTAAAAGCTTTTAAACAGAATGGAATTCAGAGAGTGTGTTTCCAAATTAACAGAAAACGCAAATGGCAAGAAAACATAACATCTAAAATAACATAAAAAATGTAAATGCATTCAAGCTTAACAAGCTTAGAACATTTCTTGAATGGCTCTTCTTCATGACACACTACTGTTCTTACTTGTGAAAGTTAAACACTGTTGTTGGATATTGACAGCAGACACCATTAAATGCATGAAATCTTTCTATCTATCTGAAATCCATGTCTTTTCCAGTGCTGTAGACTGGTCAGAAGAGAAGGTCATTATCACATGTGACCATTTGTTTTGTGGCCTGACCTGTGTCTCCTCCTCTTCCTCTGTGACTTCTTCTTCTTCTTTTTCGTTCTAGGCACTGGCCGAGGAGAAAGTTCGGCATCAAGAGACACACTGGAAAATTAAAGTAAAAAGAAAATATTTTTAAGAATCAGTTTGTTATTTTCATTTTATGGGTGACAATAACTCATTGCTAAATGACCAGTCAGGGTTGAGTTGACAAAACTTCATTTCATTTTCAATATCAGTTCAGAAATGAAATGTCCGGCTAGTGGAGCTAAAAGGTTGTTGCTCTATCATGTTTAAAAATAACGTACCACCTACATTTAATCCTGACACCTTACCAACAGTGTTAACAACAGAGTTAACACACTTGCTGAGGCGACCATGCCATTTTAGCTTGCTTCAACAAGTTTCTCAGGTATTTTATCATAACTCTTGCTTAAAGGTACAATATGCAGGATTTTTGCAGTGAAATATCCAAAAACCACTAGGCCAATGTTATATATTTTGCTTAGTTGATTACTTACAATATCCCAAATGTTTCCAACTATTTGTAAATCATGAGAAAATTGCGATTTTTAACCAAGGAAACGGGGAGTGTAGAGCAGGGGTGAGGAGTCGCCAGTAAATGACGTCATATCCATGTTACCCCCGGTTTCCGCCAGGTTTGACCTCGTACTGCAACAGTAACCATGGCGACAGACGTGGACAACTGGGTCGGTTATGCCCATTATGCGTGTTCAACAGCGTGAGCGTCCCGAGCAGGGTTTTGTTCAAACATTATGGACCATAGCAAGTAGACTTTAAGACAAAAAGAGGACTAGAACGAAGATCAACATCTTTCAAGATGCCGAGAGCTCCACGTCCGCGACTAACTTCGACTTGACAGAGACGCGAGTGTTGCATGTTACTTGAGCAAACAGGTAAGCAAATAAATGTATATAAAACTAATCAATGTTATATAGTTCAACATGATGAAAAGTTAGAATATGATCTGTATGTTTTTCTCTAATGTTAATCTAGCTTAGTCTTATACAGCCAACAAACAACCTAACTTACAACATTCAACACACACAAATGCCGTTTAGTGTGATAGTGAAACTGTTAGAGCAAGTGAAACAGCGTTGCGTTACCTCAAGTTTAATTCCTCTAATAAACTGACCTGTGTGAGTAATTCAGCGTGTAGTTCGGTAGAATTACCATTAAATGTCCTTATTCTTTTTTTCTTGTTGCGTGTGGCGCTGGCATACGTCTAGCAATCGTGCCCTGCTTCATGCTACAGTAATGTTAAAAACATCAATGTATTCACTCATCCATAAAAGATCCATCAGCCTGACGACAAGATCTATAATTTCGCTTAATACGAAATATACGTCATTAATATACGCCTTTCTTATTGTAAGAGGTTAGCGACCCCTGGTGGTGAAAAAATCTTGCATAGTGTACCTTTAACAGGACTGACCGAGTGTTCTGCATCATAAGAGCGATTCTGTACCAGCTAAGTGACCGAACAAGTTTACTACATCAGAAAAGCTATACATAGAAGTTGATCATGTGATGCAAATGGCAAAATAAATTACTTTATAAATTACGATCTACGATAAAAGTTTTTTGAGGTCAACAGCATTTGTTGCTCGATAATCTGCCCATGTAATCATAATTTGTGTGAAAAGGAATAAAAGTTGTTGGTTTTTTCTGCCACTAGTATTAGTATTTCTGCCACATTTTTGGAGTTTTACAAGAATGTGAGTAGAGAAGTTTTTTTCAAGTGAGCCTATTGTAGGTTAGCAATGTGTAACCCAAAACATAAATTCTCAAAAACAGAAAAGGCACAGGGAAAAATAGAGACTAAAGAGGAAGGAAATAAGAGACAGCAATAAGGAGAGAGTGGGAAAGCAGCATGCTCAGACAGATAGAAGACAGGCAGCTTTTAAAATCAATTTACTTTCAGTGGCAACACTTCTGCAACAACAAAGCAGAAGACCAGAGAGAATGGATGGCGTGTCCTAACTGAGTGGGACATGCGTGCCGTTTCAAAAGCACTGCGGTGTCACCTCAAAAGTGTCTTGTAAAGGCAATAGCATTGAGGGGAGTGCAAGGAAGGATTTTAAGCTTAACAGAGAGATATCACAGTGTATCCACTACTGAGAGTCTTCCTCAGGCAATTCAAATGCAATCATCAACAGGGAGACTAAACACAGACAACAGACATTTATATCACACATTTTCAATCTGTTTACTAAAGCACAGCTGTTATTATTGTGATTGCAGGAATGACACACCACTCTCATTCCATCAAGACAACAGAAAGGGTCCAATCAAAAGTGGGCGTGAAGCGTTTTACCCTAATCACAAATATTCTCGATTCATCCAGAAGGGAAGAGGCGAGCTGATTGAGTTAAGACATTTTCCGGGCTAATTGCAAAGGTTACATTTCTGACCCCCTGAACGAAGAGGATTTATCAAATATAAAGACTGAAAAGCTTGAATGAGCAAACACCATTCCTCTGTGCCTATCTTATTTAGCCACATAAAGTAATGTCCTTCCATCACTTATAATCCTTTGAACCCCCCCAAAAAATCCATTAGATGCTTCAAACTCCCCAATCTGTTCCATTCAGACACTGATAAGGCTCATGTAATGAAACAGCTGACCTCTATAATATTTTCAAAGGCAGATTTTCTGATACTCACCCTATTTATATCAAAGAGACTCATTTTAGCTTGCTATATTAAGTTTAAAGTGCTCTGTGACCGAAGGAGCTTGCCTAAGAAGGTAGGAGGGATAAAACACTAAAAATGTAGATGTCTTTGCCTTCATAAAGATATGTGTACAGTAAATAGCATTTCATAATTCACACGTACACATCACATATTGTCAGAATGACATGCATCTGACAATAGCAATGAAAATATAAAGCGTGGGAGATGGTTTACAGGATATTCGTGACAAATGCACATGACTGGAGCAGGTTAAAAGCACGATGGCAGCGGCAATGAGATTTGCTTCTTGCGGCACATAGCTACAGCAGGATAATAATATTTCATAGACACAGGGGAGTGCTGTCCGTGACAGTCGATGAATTACAGACTGTTGTAGCTTTGGCTTTGCCCAGCCAGTCAGTGATTCAATATGAGCACTGAGAGGAAGTCATTTAGATGGATCAAAACAGACGGTGAGCCAGGCAGGCCGTGCAGATGTGCTCGCGGGGGAGAGGGCCGCTTACTCCATCTCTGAGGGTGGAAAAGGCTGTTTGGTCTGATATAGCAATGCAGCTCATCCAGCCATTGCTGCATTAGCTTGTCTGAAACACATTAGAAGCTGATTAGCAGAAAAGCAAGTGCCATTTCTGCTTAATTAAGAACCTTTGTCTCACATTACACCCTCGGCATAAAGGCAAACAGACACAAACACTACCATAGTCAAAGATTTTTAGAGTTAATCTTGGTTCCTGCTTTTTTTTTGGTAGAGTAAATGAGATTTGGTTGAAGCAGTTTTAAACAAACTTATGATAAAAAAAAATCACAAGCAATGACAAGTCAAAAAATTAGGGCTGTCAAACCATTTATATTTGATTGTAATAATTTTCTGTCCTTCTTAAATCTAAATAATGTGTGAAATACAAGATAAGTGCACATCAATATAAATAAATCAGTGTTATTTTAGTAGGCCTATCATTAAGATACTATTATATTTTATTTTTTATTGTATTACTAAGTTTTAGTAATTTTGAAAATAAGTTTTAAATAAGTTTTAGTAATTTTGTTGTGTTGTTTGTCATTTTTATATATTTTAATATATATGTGATGTGATCAGGGAAAACCCATCACATGGTGAAATTTGACATATTACAGGTTTTGAGACCACATTAAAGCTGGGTTCAAGCCCTTTCCAAATCCGTTTTTATTTCTTTTATCGTTTGTCTGTAACAAAAGTTGTGGTTATCTGAAGCAGGTTTAATTAACTGTCACGTCCTGCTAGCGGGACGACTGGCGCTTTTTTTCATATCACATACAATAGTATATATATGTATATATATATATATATATATATATATATATATATATATATATATATATATATATATAGTTCTAATAATTTTCATTTCAGTTTTAGTTATTTTAGTAGGCCTACATCAAGATAAACTAAGGGTTTTTGCTTTGTAATGACGATGAAGGAGAAGGTGGCAAAATGCATTCCTCCCTTTTATATTGTGGTTTTTAGACCTTTGGTTTTGTATTCATAGTGTTAGCACATAACGGCATTTGCGTCTATCTACCACACATGTACTGCAAATGTTCTAAAGAACGCGGGAATCCAGCAGAAACTAGATATACATTCTCTCTGATCGCAGTTTGTCAGTCACGATTGACAGGAAAGTCAGAGAGAACACACACAAACACAGTTTTATCAAATCATAGGCCAACAATAGTGGTTAATTTTCTCGATTGAGTTCACATGAACCGTACCCCAGACCAACCTTTTTATGTGGACTCGGCTATGGTTTGCGAGTGCACACCTAAGTTTGGAAAACAGTGTTCACATCATCCAAATGAACTGAACTCTAACGTCAATTGAATCTGTGTGTGAACCAAAAGTGCTAGTAAAGCACCCAAAATGAAAATGAGAATATTACTTTGGCAACTAGCTGATGTTAAATTAAGATTGTTAAATTTTTTTTCAGTTAATGCTTATTTTATTTTAAGTAATTAAAAATGTTTTGGTTTTTAGTTTAACCCTGGTGGATAATTGTTTTGTAACAATGTTTGTCTTACTTGCATACCAAACCGATTCTATATTTCTTAAACTGTATCAAATGCATGGGAAATTCAATTCTGCAATCATTTAAAAAAAAAGCTACAGCTGACCTGCATTTCTGGTCTATGCCTTAGCCTTTCAATGAATAAAGGTGTGTTTGAATTGAGTTTGATTTGAATAAAAATTTAATAAACTATCCTTAAAAAAATGTACAGAGAAAAATGCTCCCCTAAGGACTTCTGTCAGCCTACAGTTCAGCTCTGGGCCCGGTTCCCCGATAACACTCACTCTTAGCTTGCTAAGAAGACTCAAAAAGATATGTCTCACAGAAGTTGTTTATGTTTCTAAGTGTGTTCCCTGAAGTGTCCCTTAGGAAGCTTCTTCTTAACATATTTTATTTTTCATCTTAAAATGTCCATAACATGAAATCATTGTAGAGCCCCAACAATGTACCATAGTTTGACTTGTACTGCGCTGCGCTGATTTCTAAAGACAGCTGCACAGTGGCCGCAACTAGCGTCTTGAGCTCAAACAACGCTAAGAGAGAGCTTACGAATGGTCCAGACCAACATTACGAAAGTGTGACTTACAGAAGATATACTGGGCGTACCAATGTGTCGGGAATCGTGCCATAATGTTAAGAGAGGTTAAGGTTAAAAACGACTTAATGTTTTGGGGAATCGGGCCCTGATCAGTCCCAAATATGCGTGTTGCAATATTGACAACAGCTGTGATACTTGATATTGTGTAAATAATACACATATGAAACTGTCAAAATATTCCAGTGACAGTGACCCTTCAACATTGCAAGTGGCAGTATTGCACAAAATCATGTCAGAGGAGACATCTACATTAGCATTACTTTTCCCAAAATTCCTATAAATATTGTTTTATTATCATTATTGTGTGTTATCGTTTGTTCATAACATTTGTGTAGTGAAAATCTGATATCATGACAGCCCTAGTTCCAATCAGCTCTGATATCAAACTCTTTTTAGAAGCAATTCATAACTTTTGAGGCAATTGATCAATTTCACGTCTCAGATGTGCCAATTTATTCCTTTTATTTAGCTTTTGGGTTTTCTCTCCAGCTTTTAAAGTCTTTCTGTCAGTTTCAGTTGACCTTGAAGGCGCACAGGTAACAGACATACCCCTAATGACCACCATCACTTCAGCTGTCAGAAGAGGGTGGTCTTGTGAGTTAGACTGAGCACTGACACACTCCGGAGAATAGACAAGGTTAGAGAGTTAAAAGGCTGTCAGCATTTATAACTGACATTTCACTGAGAGCTTCAGCATAGTTTACATGGCCAGCACTGTACCTTTCAGATTTGGGGAAAAAAATGAAACATGTTTCCCAAAATTAAAATTGAGAGGCTTAAGCTTGTTACAAAAAAGAAAACAGGGCAAGCAAAAGATCCCACATAATGCTTTTGACTACTAACACACTCCGAAGGATGTCAAAAGAACTGTCAAGACTAATAAAAAGACTAAATAGGAGGGCCATCCCAAAAGGACAGAAGCCCTCTATTTAAATGTCAGATTATTGAGACTGAAATTGGCACTATACAATAATACTAATTCAAATTTGAGATGTTTATTTTATTTTGATAAGTAAGCATGTCGAAAATATGCTATGTACGTGATTTCGGATTCTTTAGTTGTACAGATGAAGGAAAGCTGTTTGTGGATTTTGCTGGTTTAGCTTGATCTGACTTAAACATTGTTTGATTTTGCATTGCTTAGCTGCAGTTGCGAGCTTGATTATAAAATCTCAGCCGTTTGTATCTGCTGTTTTCTGGCAGAGAACTGAGCATGAACTCAACTAGAGAGATTAGCATGTTTAAGATAACACTTGATCTGGCGTCCGTCCTGTTTTGCATAATGATGCACTGCTTTTGGCCCGTGTTATCGCGCACACTTTGAAGGTATCGGTGGAATTATGCCGTTGAGAATCCATTGCTGAATCAATTCCTTTCACTAGGTGGAGTTTGAATTTTTGTGGATGGGAAGAAAGAGGACCCCATAAAAGATACCCGTGTTAAAAAACTCCAGCAACACCTGAATGTTTACACTGTGGCAAGGAGATAAGAGTGTTTGTGCCTGCCATGCTTTAAAGTTTGGGGTTTCTAATTCATTCTTACAGAGTGAGGAAGAAGCTTATTTCCATGTGTTTGATCGTCTTTGGGGTCAAAATAAAATTCACATTTGAATAGCTTTATAGGTTCTATGGTTAAATTGTACAACGGTTTCAACAGCACATGCTGTTTTCAACCACTTCAAGGTTGGTTTAAATCAGCTATTTTACTTTCAGAGAGTATACAAATAGTTTATTTTTGTATAAGTGTTTGCTCTTGAGCACTGAAATGTCTTTGATGGAAGATGTGTGTATGAGGAACAGCTTTAGAAGATACAGACCTGCGAGCTCGACGGTGACTGTGGCGTTTACTTCCTCTGCGTTTTGTGTGTCCATTTTTCTCATGTTTTTTTGTGACCGTGTCTTTCGTTTTCACTTTCTCCTCTTCATCTTTGGGTGCGAGGCTAACTGCTGTCTCCAATCTGGAAGAATAAAATATCAAAAACTCTTTAGCTTCAAGTATTTTACAGACAACAGGTTGTTAAATCTGAATTAAAAAATCTAGACAATAACATGACCTTTTATTTTGTTGTTGTTACCCATCAGTAATGTTTGAGCAGATCTCAATAATGAAACTGAAATACATTTTTCTGAAGGCATAAAATATGTCCATCATTTTGTTATTCAGCTTGCAAGTGCACTCATGTTTGAAGAACGGGACTGGATTTGGTTCTCTGCTGAGAATTTTCATGTTTCTCCTCTAGACCTTCATAAATGCAGAGGTCATCTGCTCAGCATTCAAATGAGGTGTCAACAGAGAGGCCTTTATTTACACGCCTCAGTTGAACTGACATTTCTGAAATTATTTGTGCGTATCCCAAGGTTGTAAGGAGCATGGTTTAGAAACTCAAAACTGTGTGCTCATCTTTCTGTCAGAGAAGGAGAGTAAAAAGAGTTTTATATGTATTCTACATGATCTGATATTTAAACTGGAGAAAACTGAAAACTGCACTCAAGTCATTGCCAAATATATATTCACTGATTGCTAATGTAATAATTGGTTGACATTGTGTTAGCTATACAACATGCTTACTAAAACCCTTTGGTGCAAATCAGGTTTTTAATGTTTAAGTAATGTCTATTTGGTGTTTTTAATATGCTTTAAGACAAACCATGTGCAAAGTCATAAGTCAACACCATTGCTGAGTACTTTCTCCTTAAAACTGCAGTGATTTAAAGCAGTTTTCATGTTTCTAACACGAAAAACTGCTCCTTAATGCTCTTTACTCTATTCACAATCAAAATGTATCTGATTGAAATGCCACTTGAGCAGAGAGAGAGAGCCAGGTGATTCAGCAAAGACCGTGACATGACACTTGAGCCATTATTATCTTGTCATTGCAATATTCCTTACAAACAGTTTGAAATGAAATGCATAAATAATACTGATTGCAAGAGCTGCCTAAATAGGCCTGACTTGATCTCCAAAGCATAATCACAGATCCACCTCTGGAGTGTGAGAGTGTATGTTGCGTGCATATGTCTGTGTGCGGCCCCGTACATTTGTACATGAATTTGTGTGTCTGAGTGCCTGCATGGTGTGTGTGTGTGTCTGATTGTAATGAGAAGTTAATCAGTCTTGCAGATTAAATGCTGATTGCCTCTCTCTCTCAGCAGCAGGAGGAGGCCTGCCCTCTGCCACCTCTGGATAAGAGAGGGCAAAGCACAATCACATTATTAATGTCAACCTTCCGGCACCGCAGCCCTACAAAGCCCTCCAATGAGCCAGTACGTGATTGGAAAATACACTGCCCTGCTGGGTATAATAAGGGGAGGATTAAAGATGGTGAAACAGTGAAAACATGTTGGTGTGAGGGCAGTTGAATGACCCAAACATTAAAGATGTTCATGAGTCTAAATGTGATCAAATGTGGGAAGAAAAGGCAAGACAGAGGTTTTTGGAAAGGAGCTTCTGAAATAGAAGTGACTGGGGGCAGCATGTCTCTTACAGGAGAAGAACAGCAACAAAGGTGTGCTCTTCTGTTGCAAGCAGCGGAGAAGAGCAGCATGCCCCTTTAAATGCAGTTACCCGAATGAGCTTCAGCAAAAAGCATGTTGCCAATAATAACAAGAAAAGCGTTTCAGCCGATTGAGCATGTTTAATCAACATTAGAGCAGTTGGGGAGAGATGATCACAGAGCTCTGAATGAGCAAGAAAACAATGAAGTCAAGAGGGCACACGCAGAAGGGTTCTTCATCTACTTCTGAGCATTCCAATGCAATATTTCCATAAATGTCATGCTGTCTGGAAACGAGGAAAGTGAAGCTTAAGTGATCAACATCAATCAAGCAATGCTTATGGTTTGTATATCTGAGGTACATCCGTACAAGTTCTACGTATTTTTGAGTGACAAATACAGATTACTGGAATCCAGGCCCTGGTGATCAGAGAATAAACCTGCCGGGATCCAACAAGTAGGCAGCCATTATTGCTAATATTGCAGCCTTCCACTGTAATAAGCTTTCTCTTAAGTTTCCATGGACTTCTTTGAAGCCGGACTCTTTCTTACTGGCCGTCAGCAAGGGTGACCTGCTTATGAGAGAATGACTGAATGACTTTTCTCTGATCGGCTTCAGAATTCATATAACTTCTCCACAGGGAGTCAGATTTATGGAGTGCTGTTTAAATATCTGTCTCAAACACACACAAAAACTTGCATCGGTTTGGGCTTGCTAACTTCCAAAGCTTTCTTGAGTGCTTGTAATCTATTACTCTGTCTGGAAAGTACAGAACATTTGAAGAGTCTAAAAGGAACTATTCAGAGTTCACAGCGGGAAAAAGCTTTCACGCAAATAATAAGCTAAGAACATTGTACTGTTTAACTGTTAGACACTTAAGCCTTTCTGTTTGTTAGCAGTTATGGAATGGAGACTTTTATGGTTTAGCTTGATTAAAAAAATAACAAATACTGTGATGGGTTTCTGACAATTCACCAAAAAAACAAAAACAAACAAACAAACAAAAACATAAGAGAGAAAGATAGCGTAGTTCTAAACTAACTTTAGGAGCTTGCTTATGGACTTGCTTTTGACAGCATAATAAATCTGTTTACCACTTTCAAAGATAGATGGGAATATAAAACCTTATATAAACACTGCCTTTACTGATTGAAATTTGGCAATTTCCTAATTATTTAGTTTTAGCAATTTTCATTTTTATAACACTAAAACTGCAGATAAACCAAATGCTCAAGAATTCGGGCTTTGTTCAAATGCGCAATATAAAAAGTGATATACACCTTAGAAATCACCACTAATAAATATTTTGATGATTAAAAAGGCTCATAACAACCACAAACATGGGTCTAGACCATTTTGCAAGATGTAAACAAAACTGGTCCAGAAGCACTTCCTGTTTCAGTTTTTTAACACTACATAAAAGCTGGGATAAAATGCAACCAACAGAACATATAAAACTGAATCAAAAAGTTAAACAAACATCTTTAAGATTTGTTCTTTACATGTGAAATAAAGAAAACAGTTAAAAACTGAAACAGGAAGTGTTTCTGGACCAGTGTTGTTTATATCTTGCAAAGTGGTCTATAAAAAACATTGTTCATATAAATAAATTAGTCAGGTACAAGAAAATAACAACTTGCAATATGAGATGTTAAAGTGTAGGGCCTTGTGTCCGTGGTGTGTTGTTTGTGCTGTGATGTGATGTGGGATCTCTGGCAGTCTAATGGCAGCTCTCCAGGTCATGTTAAAGTGTTTCTGTTGTTGAGAATGAGTCATGGCTCCTAGGTCAGGTCTAGCCACAGCCACCGTCATATGACAATGTAACCTTTATATTTGCTATGCTAGTTCATTATTTTATTTTATTTTATTTTATAAGAAACAGATGTTAAACAATAATAATCTGAGTATTTTCATACATCTTTATTTGTTTCATACAAAGTTAAATATATGTATGTCAAAGGGTTATTTTGTGCTCCTGCCCCTTTAAGGCAGAGCGTGCTGGGAGAAAAAAAAAATGAAGTGAAGTGAGTTGAGTTAGGCGGCTGTTCATGCTGTTATGCCGATTCTTCTGATTAAAGAAGAAATGTGAACTTTCACCATTGTAACCCGTGTTTCATTAACGTTAACCACGACGAAGAGACTGGAGTAAAGAAATAAGGGTTACAACAATAATACCGGCGTGATGGGAAATAAAGGCAGGGAAAGCAATGAAAGACTGAGAAGGGAGCATGATCCAGAAAGAAAAGGCAGATGGCTTAGGATGCCATGAACACACACAGGTGCGCAAATAGACTCATAGGCCCTATTGCCATCAGGTATAACAATGCAATTTTTGTGATCTGATCACACGTGATCTGCACTAAATACAGTGACACATAGAATTTCACAGTACTCACCGCCAACTGGGACACAGTCTCGCGTATCCAGACCTTCAGAATGATGGCAAAAGGATTGGACTCTATCACAGCTTTTCTTGGCCAAGGAGCGCCCAAGAGGACTTTTGACTGACATGTAACGCAACCAATCACAGTTTGTTTTGTTCAGCGTCATGTTTAGGGGCTTGACAATATAATGTCGATGTCCTTACAATAACAGACCGGTGTGCATCTAATAAATGATTAATTCAAGAACGTTGTGCAAATTTACTGCAAAAATGCAGCCGCAAACTTCACATTCTTTTGAAAATCCAGTGTTTAGTTAATCCTGGTAATAAACGCTTGAATCTGACCATTTTCTCAAAAATACCTTATGCGCAGTGACAATATGTATGTGTTAACATACGTTTGACGTCTTATACATGCATATGCATTATTTACTTTTCACAAACAGGTCAGCTATATATCCTCTATTTATTTCAGTTATCTTTTTAGGTATGTCACCAAGGCATAAACAACAATTACGCTTGTGGTAGCTCGGATTGCATTACCATGGTGGCTTTCTCTGGTCCTAAACATGGCAGCTTTGTTTTGTTTGAAATACATGCAATGCACATTAGAGTGCAACATTAAGGCCACATGTCCACCAAAGCGTTTGGTGATGTTTTATATGAACAGAAGTTTAAAAAATTGAAATCGGATTAATTTGTGGAGGTAAACATACCTTCCTCAAGATTAAACCTAATTGACTTTGTTGAGATATTTTACAAAATATCTTTAGTGTTCCACAGAAGAGAGAAAGTGAGACAGGTATGGAAGGGTGACAGTTTCGGTGATCTATCCCTTCAATATGCAGAGACTACAAAGAAGCCCTTTGTTGGGAATTTTCCTGAAAATCATAATTACTGTGGCACTATCACTTCTTGTTTAGTATATTTTGATTGGCCCAATACAGCAACCAATAGCTTTTTTATTCCGTTGGGTGACATTATTGGGACAGAAATGACACACTTCTGATTCAATTACCACTCAAAGAAGTATGCTGCTGTATATATATCCAATTAGAATGTTTCTGCAATAAAGGATCGCGAGATGATGGCAAAACAGAGATATATGAACACATCTTACTAAACAGACTTGTCATCCTAACTTGCCTGGATGCACACACATAACCTTGCAGTGCAGGGCTTTGTGTAACTATGAATAAGCGTAATTCAAATTATCTGTTGAGTTCTGAGAACGAACTGCTTATTGTTTCATTTTACATTATATTGCTCTTAAAGACCTCTCACAATCTGTTCTGATTCATCGAAGAAGAAGTGTTATTTGAGAATTCTGCTAGTTACCATAGCAGCCAGATATGAACAAGTAAGAGATGTTTCATGCAAGCTAACTTATGACCCATAATTATATGCGTTAACACTCTAGACTAATTAGTGCTGCTAACTCTCAACAAGAAGACCTGTCACAGACTAGATGAGAAATGTAGAACAAACTGTTCACATTAATACAGATGGGTTGTGCAACATTTAGTTCATGTCCTTTTATATTTGTGTTTCCCTCTTAGAAATGATCCAAAAAAGGGGGTGGAATAACTGAAAAACCAGTGATATGTTTGAACTGCAGTACCTCTAGTACTAAAAGCCTTACAGACTACTCCCTAGACTCTTGGTCTGCAAGAGGACAACAGACATAAAACGAGACACCATCCTCCCACTGCGGGCACATCTGATATACGAGTCTCCTGTCATCCTGTAGTTCACTGAGGCTATCCAGTGCTATTAGGCCTGTCATATTCACATCCAAACAACTGATAATCCCTATCATGAAAGAGGAGGGCAGCAGATCATTTTGAGAGAGAGAGAGACGTGATTAAGCATGTTAATTAAGGGTGAATACCAATTAACTTATTCCAGAGCTCCGTCAAAATGAAAAGTGATTACACTGTTTGTCTAACATTCAAGGAAAAGACAACCTCTTTTTATTGTGATATTGATACTAATGATGGGCCAGACATGGCAATTAAACCATATTTAGGCAAGTGAACGTGTCATTCTCAATCAAGATATATTATATATAATTCATATATATCATTTAAAGAATTCAAAAAATAAGAAGATCCTCTGAATGAAATGTAATCTGATTAATGACCAGAAAGCAAAGAACATTTTATAATGCATTTTTTATATATAGTACCTTTTTGGATACTTTCCTGTTATCCGGACCCCACGATGGCCTACCCCTAACCCCGCCCCTAAACTTACCCGTCACTGGGGCTAAGACCAATCAGGGATGATGGCCTACCCCTAACCCCGCCCCTAAACCTACCCGTCACTGGGGGTTAAGACCAGTCAGGGATGACTTTAGTTACTAAATGGTATATGGTGGGATCCGGACCCCACGATGGCTTACCCCTAACCCCGCCCCTAAGCCTACCTGTCACTGGGGTTAAGACCAATCAGGGACGATGGCCTACCCCTAACCCCGCCCCTAAGCCTACCCATCACTGGGGTTAAGACCAATCAGGGATGACTATAGTTCCTAAATGGTATATGGTGGGGTCCGGATAACAGGAAAGTACCCATTTTTGCAATGTTCTCCAGTAATCTAAAGCTCGTAAACTTGCTGCATCACACTACTACCATGGATAATCACAAAATTATAGAAGTTGTATTATTCTTGAGTAACACACACAAACACTGCCTATAGGAACCCTACACAGGGAGCTGAGCTCATGTCTCCTAATGGAAGCAGTTTATAGAATCTGCATCAGTCCTATATTCATCAGAAATGGAAATATCAAACTAAAACAAATCAGATTAGCTTTAAGTGTGAACAAACACTTAAGGTTAAACATGTAGCCATGGGTGTCAGTTTGGTTTGAAATGTGCTGGGGACAGAGACGTACTCGGAAGGGCATTTTCAAAAGTGAGGTAGGTCACGTTTTGAAAGATGATGTCCTGTAGCTTCCTGATGTACATAAATAAAAGAGCACAATGTCCAAGTATAGTGAGTATATACAGTATAAAGTATATACGCCCTTTATTGCATACATAAAAATAAGCACAATGTCTGAGTATAGTGAGTATATAAAGTATATACGCCCTATATTGCATGTGTACAGTGATGGTCCAGAGGTTAGAATTTTTTCTTAGCATGTCGGGACTCGGGAGGTTCGAGGTTCTAATCCGCACTCGTATAGTTTTTTTTTCCCCTTATCAAAACCAATAATGTTTATCAGTGGTTGAATTGATATAATGTTTATCAGTGGTTGTATATGTTTTGATGAGGGGGAAAAAATCTACGAGAGTGGATTAGGACCCATGAGAAACTGGGACACATTTGTGTGCATTTTGAATTGTGATTTCACCGGAACGAATCTCCGCAATGGATTGAAGCGCGTTTCTGAGAGAAGACAACACATTTCAGTGCTAGATCGCCTGTTATTCAACAAACAAATGAAACGAATTCTGTTAACTGGAAATGTTTTATTTGTATTGGTACATCTGTGCCGCGAGATGCTTCAAAAGTGGTGGGGACAAAATCGACCCTGGCAAAAAGTGGTGGGTACATGTCCCACCCGTCCCCCCCGTAAATGACGCCTATGCATGTAGCTATACCAAATGCATTGTAAGCACTATTGAAATGTGCACTTTGACCCAAACCATTTCAGTATATTTCTGCCTTCGGCTGTATGCAGGCCAACGAACACAACCAAAAATGGAGTGCACTGTCAGACGCAAATACACATGAATGTGTATGAACATATCACTTGCAATCATATCACTACACATTCAAATAAAAGCATAAAAGTTCTGTATTTTCTGTAATCCTTTTGCCAGGCCTTGATTTCTACTCCATGTAAATTTGAGTTGTTGCTTCTTATTTAATAAAATGGGAAGACAATCACACCATCTTAAATTTCTGCAACATGAGGCCCGCTGCCTCCACTGAGAAAATAACCTGCGTGGCATCATGGGAGAAAGAAAATCACAGCACCAGACCTCATTATCTGCCACAGACAATGTCCTTGCTAAATCCCAAACGAGCAAGGGAAGGTAATTGATTTGTAGAGACACTTTCAGAGTGAGGGGGAACAGGAAAGCGAGTTAGGCAGTTGGGGGGGTTGTAGTCGGTGAGAAGAAAATCCACAAACAGAATTGGCTGCCCTATTTCCAACTCTGCATGAAGGCTCCGCTTGAGCGATGCAAGTGGACATGAAGGGTTTAAGAACAATCAGACTGATTTAGCAGCTTATACCAGCCCTCCCATCTCTCTCACATTTGTTCTGCACAGCAGGAGGGACGCAAGAACGACAAAACAACAGAAAGTTACAACCTCGCGCATGTGAACCTTTTAAATCTCTCTTCCAATTTTCATTTTGAGTGAATTTTTACACCGTTTCTGTACAACAGATGTAGAGTTATAGACAGGTATGATGATGAACAGAAGGATAGACAGATGGAAGTGTAAAAAGGAATCATTTCAGAATAAGTTTCTTGTTTATATAATAAACAACAGGACCATTTTCAACCTTCTATGCAAAAGATGGTCAGCCCATATAGAGGGGAAAGTCATTCTGAAGACAAGTGGAGTTAGTTTATTCAATTATTGCTACCTGATGATAAAATGGAGCAGCATAATGGTTTGATTAATTTCCTTACCACACCAGGCAAAAAGAGTAATTATGGCCCGGTCCACTACTCTACGAGCCACCAATCAATCAATTTAAGTACTCTTCACTCCCTACCGTCCCCTCTGCTCAAACAAAACAAATTACCCCTCTTTTTCTCTCTCTCGGTCGCACACTCACGCTCTGGAAAACTTTTGCCCTAGGCTGTGGAAATACTAGGTAAACTCCAGATGTTCTCACACACACGTACTCTGACTGAAGCCGAGGTCTACAACAGCCTAACAATTATTCTGTGGAGATGCATTGTGAAAAAAAGAGCACTGTTCACAATGAGCAATCAACAGCTTGCCACTCCAACTTCACCCAGAGTAATGGTGGGTGAAAGCATATGTTAATGACTCAACGGGTGCTTTCTCAGTTTCTCACATTTTCCCTTACCTGATTGGACTCATATATCTGTATTAACTGAGACTTATCTGAGGTTATGTTCAGAGGCGAAATGAGAGTAGAGTCCCCTGATTTCTAATTTGCATATTCATCTTCTCCACCATGCAATTAGTATTAAAATGCTGCCCTTAAGTCATGTCAGAATCATATTTTTGAGATGAGTGTAGTCACTGTTCTACATTAATTACCATTAGGGTTTTATTTGAGCCCTGATGAGTTTTTATGCAGTGTCAATTAAAGAATCATGGCAAAAACGTGGTTGTATTTGTCATATTAAGCTGTATTCATGAATGTTGACTAGAATTTAGTTTGTATAGAACTAAGGACAAACTACATTTTCCATAATTCTCTTTTGTAGCACAAGAAATAGATAAAGCAGCAGTTTACAGTTACACATCTAGCATATCTTGTTGCAGTAAAGCAAAAAAATTAAATTATGGTGTTTGTTATAAAATTAAAAAGAAATATGACATTGTCTAACACATCAATTTTATTGAGACAAACATAACTTCAATCACTTACCACTTAGCAGAAATCTCATCATCACTAACTGAATACAGGTTGTTTCTCTCTCTCTCTCTCTCTCTCTCTCTCAATTCAATTCAATTCAATTCAAAGGGGCTTTATTGGCATGAAAGTTTTTCAAACAATGTTGCCAAAGCATATACAACAAATACTCTATACACATATATATATATATACATATACATACACACACACACATATATATATATATCTCTCTCTCTCTCTCTCTCTCTCTCTCTCTCTCTCTCTCTCTCTCTCTCTCTCTCTCTCTCTCTCTCTCTCTCTCTCTCTCTCTCTCTCTCTCTCTCTCTCTCTCTCTCTCTCTCTCTCTCTCTCTCTCTCTCTCTCTCTCTCTCTCTCTCTCTCTCTCTCTCTCTCTCTCTCGCTCCCTCTCCATGTTAAACACAACTCTATTTTAGAGGCTCAGTAATGGCTCAGGAGCTTTTGGAATGTGTGGAGTCTGCTGGGGGAGTTTCTGTTTGTTTCTAACCAACCTCTCTATCTCATCCTGGCAGGTGAGATGGCACACACTTGATATCTCCATTGAACATTATAGAAAATATTACAACACTCCAGGAATAGAAATATGGTATAAAGAAAAGACAAGATCTTTACAAAGATTCATATTTTAAGTGTTTAATTGTTTAGCACAGCAGAGATTAATTAAAATATGACATATATAATGATATCAATCATGATTTTTTAATTGATGAAAGGTCTGTGGATATTTGTATATGAGTATCCTCTGGACACCTTTGACTCTCCTCTAAATCGCCGCTTCAAATGTTTTACAGCCCTTGGAACAGAGACATCAGACAATCTCCGCCCCATTTCCCCAATCTCACTGACACTCTTCAAATTCCATTACCTTTACAGCCTCCCATGCATTACAAGCAAATTTATTTCATTTCATTAACCTCTATCAAAAAGCTTTCATGACTGCTGGGAGATAGAAAGGGAGGAATGTAGTGTGGGACAAAGAGTCAAAGAGTTCTTCTCCATGATGAAAATGAAGATGCTAATCAACTGTAGTTTTTGCTTATTGTCTTAAGCCAAGCAATATGTTAAAAGTGTGCTTTGAGAAAATACTGCCAGTATGGCTAAGACTGAATCTCACAAAACCTGTTAAAAACACACCTCCAAAATTATATATATAAAAAAATTATATATATAGGTATATTTATTACATCAGTTGTCTATTAGAATTTAAAAAAAAAACTCCTCATCTACTGTAGAAGACTTAAAAAAGTGCTAATCTCCAGGATAAAAATACAGATGCTAATCAAAAGGTACTTTTTCTTATCCTTAAGCAAAGCAATATGTTCTAGGTTTGTTTTGAAACTTTATTGCCAGTATGGCAAGAGTGAATCTCACGAAACCTGTTACACATATACCTGTACATATCCATTCTCAATCCCAAGCATTAAAAAAGAAACATGGTCAAGTCACTAAGATGCTAAAGATAACACATGAGACACAAGAGTCAATGGACACGAAGAAATTTTGAATAAATTGTGAGTGTAAATAGTGTCATGTAAATACAGTTACTGCTGTTTAAATCATACCCCAACATATTTGTCATAAAGACTAAATTATACCCCGTTATATAATCTAATGACGATAAAATTCCCCCTTTGTGTCTGTGTATTGACGGCATAGGTTTCCTTCTGAAAGCATTTGGTTTCTTAGAGGGCTTTCACACTGGCAGTTTATTTAGGAACGGGGCACGGTTCGCATGAAAAATCGCTAATGTGAACGCTGTCATGGGACCCGGGTGCGCACTGGGATACCGAACATGAGACTACCTGGAGGAGGTGGTCTGAGTTTGGTTTCTCACGGCAAACAAGCCCAGTGTAATAGCCACCTTAGACACTGGGCGACACTGAAGAGACTTGACCATACTTCAGTTTTGGACACCTTGGGGAGGAGAATGGATTGTACTGTATATACGGATATATATTATTATAATATCAGTAGCCCACCTATCTACTATAAATGTAATATATATATATATATAAACAACAATAGATTATTTTAGATTAGATTATTTTAGAAATATGATATTTGAGAGATTTATCCATAAAGGAAACTAGCAGTGCTGTAGTGCACTCACCGAGAGAACTGTATTGCCTCTCTTAAGGTCATAATTAACAATGCTAATCTCACCCTCATTAAGAACAGATATGTTTTAGTGTGTTAACAACCAAAGAATGCGCATTAGATCACAATGACTCACAAAGCCCATCAGCTAGTCAGTAAATTACTCCGTAAAATCAAATTCAAGGAAATGAGGCATTCTTTGTTGTGCAATGATAGAGACGAAATGTTCCTTATTTAGATTTTCGTGATAAGCCCAATCTCCATGACACTTCCTGTCTGCCTCCTGGGGAGAGCAAAGATGTCTCTCACTACACAGCTCATAGACAAAGAGAATAAGAAGTCCAATCAGTGGGCACACTAGCTAATTACAGTGAAAGAGATGCGTGGAGGACGAAAGAACAAGAGTCAGCTGGGGTTGCTGATTGGCGTGTGGCATTTCAGAGGGAGCAAAGGATCCACCATTAACACATCAGGCATGGTTCACCGCGGCAAATTTAGCTTCTTACCACAGAGAAACTCCATTGAGATGTGGGCCAGTTGCTACTCAGAAGCAGCAGGCCGGGAATTTGATTGAAAAGATGAGAGGGCTGGTCTAAACCCATGGGCTCTATTTTATACACAAAAGAAGACAGATGGCTCGACTTGAGATGTAAAACTTCTGATTTGTAGTTCTTTTGATTTGGGAAGCTTTTTTCCATGTTAAGGAGAAGGACAGGAACTTAGCAGGAAGTCTCTACGAAGGAGGCCAATTAATTTCAAGCGTGCTGATTCTAGATGGCTGAGACGATGGGCAAAAAACCAAATACAACTTCCAGTTAATTGCCTTTCATCCAAAACTGTTACATTGTATAAAGCCAGGCATGGTACTTCTTTTTCATGTACTGTACTAGTAAAGTTTAAATTTAAGTGCAAGGTGTTCAAATGCCCCAAAACTGGATGATACAAATACAAATACAGTTTAATAGTGCATATTGCATTTTAATACATCAATGATAAAATCCTATTGATTTTTTTTTATGTGGGAAATTTTTATATTTGAGGACAAAAAGTCAGACAAATATTAAATGAAAGTTTAAAAAATACCACTGAAAGAAAAGTGCAAATTAAAGTGAGTTAGTTAATGTAGCTGAGGTGAATAAGGAGGCGCACAGAGAAAGCCTGTGCGGTCTGATAGGGCTGGAAAATGCAAATAGAGCTTATTATCTTTAAATTGCACATGGCTAAAAACAGAATCACTAGCAATGGACCCTGCATGCTCCCTCCTTATGTGGCACTGGCTGAATTTTCAGACACACATCACGAATTTAGAAAATGAGTATTAAAACAGAGAATTTATGGTTTGTCATTATACAAAGGGGCCATTTAAAAGGGTGGTTCAGTTGCAAAAGGTTTTAAAACCCTCTAGAATTATCTCAACAAAAGATGCATTTAATGCTGGCATTGTCTTTGAAAGAACTACTCTGCTAATGCCAGTGGTGTGCCAATATATTGATAGGAAAAACTGAATCCAATCCCAAGCAGGGATATGGGGGTTGGGGGGGATACTCTGGTACTCTGGGTTCGGTCTAAATTCTGAGCTTGGACCCATCGGTGCCAATTTGCAGATTTGGCCCAAGTGTGAACTCGTGAAAATCTATAAGTACGCAAAGTTGGTGGTGTGCGGCATCATCTCATAGACAGAGGAAGCATGACTGTAACAGCGATGAGGAGAACAGCTAACGTACTGTGCAGTGGAGCAAGACTAAGTAGCTTCACACTGAGACTCAAAATGGAAACCACAAATCATTGATTATTTCAGTCCTGACTGAGTCCCTCTCTCTGAGGAGAATGTAATTTGTGGAGGACAGAGCTTGTGTCATTAAACCATACCCCACCAGAGCACCCCTAATTACTACAGGCTATCAACAATACATCTTTTGTGAGTGGGGGGTTCATTTTGTTGTAGCCCTTGGAGTACAGTTGCAGAAATAAACAGAACAAACTTGTTTATGTAAATCTCATTTTGATTACGTTAATAAATGCATGAATAATTAAGAGAAAACAGGCAGATGTGTCCATTTTGAGGTGTAGAAACTGACTTTTTATGATTTCAGAATCCATCCATCACAGCAACAGGTGTGTGTGTGTGATATTTACATAAAATGATTCAAATGTATGCTAAATCTCAAAAGAAAGGGTATTGCTATTATGTTCAATCAAGTCCTCAAGTTTATATTTGCATCCCACTATTCATTAGTTTCAGTGACCTGAGATGTATGACCATCAGTGGGGCAAAGTAATGGCTATAAATATGGATCAAATCCAATGATCAACATCTTTCTTTTTACTGCTGATGGTCATACATACAGATTAGCAAAAATGACTGAAACAGTTTAATATTCTCCTAAAAGTTATTTACTGATAGCTTTAAATATATTAATCTCTCCCTGAGAGCAAACAAAGACAATTTTCTTTTCTTCCCACTGGCAAGTCGTCCCCATGCGACTGAGACTTAAGAGGTACTGTGGCCCCGACGAGAGCCAGATACGGTAATTAACGTGATGAGAAGCTGAGAGAAGGAAGCAAGCAACACTGTGTCATTCCTCAACTCAAGATTCAACCGACTCCACAACCCCCTCCTCTCTGCTGGCCTTTGCTATGCAAAACAGCTCACTGAATAATTCATATAGCTCACTTTTTTTTTTACGAGCAACCAACACACTTCACACAGCACTCTTTACGAAATAATGAAACTGAATAAAATCTTTTTTTCTTCTTCTGAAAGACAGAATTTCTGTGGCAAATTTACAGTTCCTCATAAGACCAGGGCAGATGAAACATAGTTTTACTTCCATTGCCTTTGGAGGATTTTCTCCTATACGACCAGGATTGAACAGTAAATCAGCACTCTTTGTTAATATTCTATGAAATTTAGGTGCCCTACAGCTTTTCCTGTTTAATGAATGCATAGTATTCTCATTATCGAATACCTAGGAGGAATACAATATTATATATAAATGTCTCTCAAACTCTGGTTCATATTTTCCATAGCTTATTTTTTATTGATAGCTGTGCATGCTCCATAAATGAAAACGCCACCTAAAGAAGCAAACTGTTTTACTAAAACATGTTCTACAGCAGGTACATTTCATTTAGCATGTTTCAATATATTCTTTAATTATTTTAATCAGATTTTAGTAAGGAACCTGCTGTTCCTTACTTTACAAGTAAAGCAAAACATACTCTACTCCACTAAATAAGCATGTTTTTTAATTCATAAAAAACTATAAATAAAGAGTTCAGATGCAAAAGCCTCTAAATGCCATTTGAAATTTTCTTTTTTAATGATGATTTTTATCAAACTTGTATATTTAAGTTCAGTAATTCACTTAAATAACAATTAATAGGTAATTATCATTGCCATTTAAGTGAAATCACTGAACTTAAATATACAAGCTTGATAAAAACGATCATTCTAGAAGAAATTTTCAAATGGCACTTAGAGGCTTTTGCATCTGAACTCTTCAAATATAGTGTATCACAATCACAAGCTAAAATGCCCAATAAAAAATCAGTCCCACTTAATATTAGGTGTCCTTAACTACTATGTAGAAGCATTTAAATGAATAATTTGATACAATGCACTTATTGTGTCCACACATGTTTTTATATTTTACTTATATTGTAAAAAATAAAAAATACCTGCATGTAATTACATCTGAAATTAATTTCTGTAATTACACTGTTGATTCTTAAATACCCAATATTACCAAACCTGTCCCTAAGCTTACTCACATCCCATCTCAATAGCAGCACATGTGTTTGCAATACAATGTGAACACAATACACAAAACTATACAGCCTAATCTGCTTTTCAGCATTACGGAACCACCTCCAAACAAACACACATACGTTCAATCCATGGACCTGTTCATTAATTCGATGCACATATATCTGCCATGTCCTCCCCACCTGTGCTCTGTTACATAGCCAGATGGACAGAGGGCCCCTCTCTGAGTAGGTCTCATCTGTCTACTTTGTGAGTTACAGTACCCAGACCCTCTCTACTCTGCCAGAGACTGAAACCAACCGGGCAAACACTGCAAGAGGAGCTATTTTGGAGTTGGATGCTACTGACAGTGGGCCGTGTAATGGCAGCCTGCTGACACCGTTCCGCTTGAAAGGATGGGAGGCTGCTGGGACACGCACAGATACGTATACATGGAGACAGACCACCAAGCCAAGTCCTTTGGTCTTTTATCTGCTGTTTTCAATTTGCAATTATTGATTTTATTGTACTTGAATACACATGTTCTGTTTGGGAAATCATATGAAATCACTTCTAAAACTTTGACAGGGAAATAAAAAGAAGACAATCATTCACTTGGTGGGAACTGACCCCTATAAGCGTTCTTAATCAGTGAGTCCTCATTAAAGACACTCTGAACTCCCTCCTGTAGGAAAACCATTATGTGGATGCTCAATAAAAATGCTGTCATCATTTCCACTAACCTTCTATATTATTTAGTACCCCATCACAAAGAGGCTATTTCCATTTAATGTGAGGGAGTTTCATTCAGTTCGCTGAGTCTCCACAAGAATGCTCTCTTTCAAGGGCAAGTGGATTATTATGTTGTCCATAATGTGCATATGAAGTGTCCTCAAGGAACTACAATTTACAAAACACGTTGACATTCTGTATGTTTGATGACTCATAACCTCAATGTTATTTATAATATGCACTTCACAAACTGTACGTTCATAAGTCACCTTATAAGATTTAAAAAGTTGAAATGAGATCAGAATATTTCTAAATTGAGAATTTCATTAGTGCCAAAGTCAAACAAGGACTCACTAATAATGTGTTTTGGACATGGTTTTATTTTATTTCAGCGTTCAAGAATAATACTGTTGATCTAACTCATGTCTAATTGATTCATTTTGTTGGTGTTATTATCCGGTTTTTAAACCTCTGGTAAGGCAATCAAATGAAGTGAATATAATACACTTGCATGAGCTTAATTAAGCTCTGTCCATTCAATTTGCAGGCAGCTCAAGGAAATGACCAAATATTGCAACACATGCTTCTGTATGCTTTAATTACATTAAGTGGAAGCTAATGAGAAAAATGAGGGCATTAATATTAGGATTTAATTGCTAATTCTAAGAAGCTAATGAGTAATTGCCTAAATTAGCATATTTTACGTGATTTTTTGTGCAAGTGTAGGCATTTTAAACAAGGTATCCTTATGGCTATACATTTATTTGATAATTACAGCCGAATTCATTGTCAGGACAAAAGTGAACGCCATTATCACGTAGGAAAAAACAATTACACTCATGGCAAACTGCATTCTGTATGTTTGATTTCCTTTCCAGAAAATCATAACAAACCACAAAAGATGAAAGCGAGCATCTTTATAAAGTGAAAAAAAAAAATGGTCTCAAAAGAATACACTCGACGGCAAGTTTGTGAGATTACTTTGCCCTGTTCTTGACAGCTACTATACAAAGTCATTCAGAGGCGTCAGTCAAATTTGTGCTGTCCTTCTCCCACTCATGTCTGCTCTTATATCTTTTCTCTTATGACCCTGATACTTTAAAGTATAAAGAGGATAAAAGAATATGATTAGTCATACAATTTCCCTACAGATTTTGAGACAAAGGGAAAATGTATATATTAAAGCAAAATAACTTTTAGCATATTGTAGATCAAGAGAAAAGTTCTCATAGGAAAGCATTAATAGCTAATGTAGAGGACACTAATGTTTTTCCCATATTTGTAAACTACGATCAAAAGAGAGGGATCTGATTCACTCCGAAAGTCGCATTATAATGGGGATGGGAACATCCTTACGTCTTGATCAAAGACTCAGTCAGTGGTCCTGTGTATAATAGGCTTGATTCACTGTAGTGTTAGCAATTCCTTTACAAAATCTTAGCTGGAGAGTTTTTTTTTTTTTTGTTTTTTTTGAAATAACAACTTAATTGCTGCTCACCTATCTGCTTTTCAAGTTCTGCATATGAATAGAGAATAATGAATTTGATATGTGAAAATATTACTTTCTGAACATGGTTCAGTTGAATGTTTGAAGTTAGCCTCCGAAATACTTTCTTCAAAGCCTGTGAAGATACAATCTTTTCATAGCTTAATCTTCACTTGGGAAGAATTCAAATGTTGAATTTCTTTGCATCATTTCGCTCTGGTTTGGAAGTGCACGGAGAGTTTAAGAGAGAGTGGTTAATGAGTGAGAGTAGAACACTTTAAAAAATCCTCGCTGTAGGAGAAGATATCTCTAATGCACTTCACAATGTGCCACAGCATACAGAGAAAGAAAGCAAACCTGTCAGCTTTGGTTTTTGTAATAACTGCTCAGCTGACTCTGTCGGCTACTGAGATGTCAGTGGCGATATTGCTCAGTTTAAGAAACCCATCGAAATTTAGCACCTCCCACACTGCGGCCTCTTTGCGGCTGCCTGGCACGTTACAACCCTTTTGGGCTCGGATGGTCGATGTCTCTTGCAAGTTCTTCCCTTTAAAACATATAAATGATCCTTTAGCTGTTATTCACTGATGAATAGATATGATATAATATCCTACATTACTGTGATCGCCCCATGCAATATGCAGTAATACTGAGTACAGAGAGCCATCTTAAAGGAGTAGTTCACTTTTTAAAAAAACTTTTGCTGATAATTTACTCACCCCCATGTCACCCAAGATGTCCATGTCATTCTTTCTTCAGTTGGAAAGAAATTAAGGTTTTTGATGAAAACATTCCAGGATTTTCTCCATATAGTGGACTTCAATGGGAACCAAACGGTTCAAGGTCCAAATGAGAGTGTCAGTGCAGCTTCAAAGGGCTTTAAACGACACCAGACAATGAATAAGGGTCTTATCTAGCGAAAAGATCAGTCATTTAAAAAATAAATAAAAAGTTTAAGTTTTATAAGCTCAAATTCTCGCCTTGCTCTGTTATGTGATGAGCATTCGTGACTCCTGTTCGAACTCGATCATCAAAATGAACAAATATTTTTTCGAGTCATGACTCGAAGGGTCCTCGATAAGACCCTTATTCATCATCTGGTGTCGTTTAAAGCCCTTTGAAGCTGCACTGAAACTCTCATTTAGACCTTGAACCGTTTGGTTCCCATTGAAGTCCATTATATGGAGAAAATCCTGGAATGTTTTCATCAAAAACCTTAATTTCTTTTCGACTGAAGACAGAAAGAAGTGGACATCTTGGATGACATGGGGGTGAGTAAATTATTAGCAAAATTTTTTTCAAAGTGAACTACTCCTGTAAAAACATCATTATGATTCTGCCCATTAAAATTTACTGTTCTGCCTTGACAAATACATACACAGTAAACGGAATGAAAAGCTTTAAAGAACATATGGAAGCCAATAGAACATTCAGATTCACATTCGTCTTTCTTAAAGGGTATCCTGAATGCTGAATAAATCATTCCATGAGTACAACTGACAGTTGAAGCCTGGACATCTGCTCAGCCAGAGGGTGAAGGAAATGTCAACTTAAGGAACACTTGTCCTTGACTCCAAGATTGATCCCTAAATTGAGAGGTGGGAGAGTTCCATTCGCTCGTTATTGCCATCACTGCCTTGCCATTGTGCAGTGACATCGCCGCAGAAACAGTCCCAGCCCAAATGATGCATCAGTTATGCAAATGGAAGCAATTTTGCATGAGTGGCAGATCGTCTTCCTGAAATGAGGATGGGCAAGGGATGGAAATGAAAAATGAAGGGGAGGCAGAGAAGAGGAGAGCCAGTCAAGCTTGAAATGATTTAATTTAAGTGATGAAGGTTTGACTTTGATAAGTTTGCATTTTAATAATGGCTTTTGATCACTCCAGGGGTCCAGTGGCGAGGAGAATAGCACTACAGCACGTGAGTTTCAGGAGAAGACAAGCTGATAGACAGTAACCTCTGCGATACGTGAGACACAGCTTGTAGTAAGATGTGGCTGCCTACTCATCTCATGTTCTGTTTGACACAACCTGCTTGATTGATTGTCCAATGATTGCATGTATTGAGCAAGAGATTTTCAGCCTCACTAGGTGCAGAACCTTGAGTAAATAAGGTACGAACAAATCAGAGGAGGCATGCAAGTTGGACATATGGCATATTAATTAGCTGGGGAATTAAATAAAATAGATTTAGCCTTAATATCACTTTTTTGAACTTCAGAAACATCAACAAAGACTGCTATGTGCCGAGTAAATGTCTTGTTTTTATCTCTTGTGGTCAGAGACGCTCAATAAATAGGTGATCACATCTTAAATGTTTTTTTTTTTTTTTTTACTATCAACACTGGACTGATTAGTCAGATCAAATAAAGGCTTTCATAACCAGGTGGTACTTCAAATAGCATATATCACTCCACAGCCAATCAAATTTGAAGACTAGAATGGTTGTATAAAATGTTTTGATACCAGATTCACTTCATTAAATATAAAATTGCATTTTTACAATCAATGCAGAGTTTGCTTTATGCTAAAAGACGACAATTTGGCTGGAGAAATAATCAGCTTTACTGCTGCCTACACATTGAGCATGCATTGCCAGTGGAAAACCGGTTATGTCCCTGAGTAAACATTCACATTGACACGATGTTTTAAAAACATTCATTTGCCTGCTCTATCTTCCCTGCGATATTTCCTAACAGCCTTATATATTTGATTGGACATTGTGATAGTAAAAGGAAATATAACTTGCTTATTTAGATACGCATTTCTATGAATTCTGTGTGTGCAAAATATATATTGCATAAAAGTAATAAGATAACAGCAAATTTGACCTCTCAGAGGTTCACCCAGTAAGACAAATCCACGCTATGGCTAACTATAAACTGTACAGGACAATCCATACATGACATTTTCATGTATAGTTAAGGATATGAAATGTAATTGCTGAAATTAGCTGAAAAAGCTCCTGTTAAAACTATATTCAGTTTAAATGTATATTATTGGTTTTAGTCAGTCAATTATCAAGCTATGGCAAAAGTGCATAGGTGGATTTATACTAATTATATATAACTGTTAATATTTAATGGAATCAGTATTACTTCTCTAAATGCATGCAGACCTGTTCCAGCACTTTATGGATTATTCATCCTGGTAATATTACTGCAATATAACCTCAGGTTGTGCCTCATTCTCATTTTCCTTAATCTCACCAGCATTTCAGTGATTCGTTCACTGAAAAAAAAAGTGGCTTGTGGACTTCACGAGAGAAGGGCAAGATGAGGGTGAAGCGTTCATAGCATAACTGATGTAATTTAATGTGGGGATCGCTAGAACTCTAAATTATAATCACATCTGTTTACAAGACGAAGAACACTATTTTGGTATAGATTCAACATTGTGCATTACAGTCTTGAAAAAAAAAACAGAAATATATCATAAACTCCTAAAGTGGATGGTAGCACATACTCTTGCAAATATCTTTATGTGCACACACAGTTGAATACTTTCACATGAATGGTGTTTCTGCCAAAGACTGAAAATAAATATCCTTAAAGCCTTGTCACTCTAACGTAACTACTCATATGACAAGTCGCCAACATAAGTGCCCCATATCAAGACCTCATACTGCATTTCAACATCTCCCTGGTGTTTCACAGCTGTGCCTTTCATCTGCTGCTGACTGAATGTTGGACTCACTTCCAGCTAAATAAAAATGTCTCTTTCTTATACCTTTTAGATGATGTGCTGGAATGTAGCAGTGGTTACATTTAAAAGAAATTATAACTGAACCCTGGAGGCCTGGCAACCATATCAGTATTTCTACAGCTCTGCAGCTGTCTCTGAGCCAGAGCTCAGCTCCAGGGGTTATAGTGCCTTCAGAGACTCCACCCACCCACCCGGAGAGACAGAGAAACACCAAGAGAGAGTGCCAGAGAGTCAAATGCTCTTCTAAAAAACAAAATAAGCATAGAGATTAGATTCTTTGAAATTTAACAACTCTATTTGTGACCACCGCTTCAGCTGATTTAAATAAACTGAATTGGAACTAAGCAGAACACAGAGTTCTGACTGGCTTCTATATTAGGCCCTGACACGAACAACCTTTGAACAATGTCGTATCCTTCTGCTTTCAGAGCAAAATCAAAAGTAAGTCAGGGTGTGCTAGACCGCACGGATGAAGATCAACAAAATCATTGTCTTTCTGTTCATTTGAGCACCTCAGTTGTAGCCTAGCTGTGGGGCGACTAAATTAGGAACAAAAATAATGGATTGAGCCCAGCTACGCTATTGCATTGATGTGTACATAAAAACGCAGTTTTTCTATATGATGAACTTGCAGTGCAATAGCAGTTAAATGCATTATAATTTTGGAATTCTTTTTTCTTTACAATTGCTACGACACTGCACAAGCTGATTGGGTTACGATAATGAATAAAAGGGTAACTACAGTCTTAATTTAATATAATTTCACCCAGTCAATTCCAACCAGAGGAATGATCAATCTTTGAAAAAAAGCAACTCAATAAACTCAATTCCTTCTCAAAGCAAGCATGTCCAAACCTTTTGTCTTCAATGAAAATTAAAAAAAAACTTGCCAGAAGACTGTTGTAAAAAAAAGAAAGAAGAAATGAAAATAAGCTTGAATGATAGCAGGTTGATTTGAAAAGCAATTTGAGGTTTAAAGTGACACGCTTGTTTAAAAGTCTTGTTATAAGTCGCACCAGGTCAAAACTGAATTGCTGAGAAGACACAAGTTATTGTAACGGTCACCAGCTGGAGTGCCCTTGATACCCACCAGAAAGCACTCCAGATAAGACTATGTTTCACACAAACTACATTTCCCAGAACTCACTGCCCGGACTCATCATCACTGATCACATTCACCTGTACCTCATTCACTGATTGCATTCACCTGTGTCTCATCCTGTTAGTGTGTCTATATATACCTTGTGTTCACGTTCAGTGTTTGCGAAGTCTTGTTTAAGTGTTACACTGCATTTCTGAGCGTTTTCCGTGTTTGTTTTCTGGTTTTTGATGTTTGATTGTTCTTGGATTTTGATTACTGCTGCCTGCCCTGACCTCTGCCTGTTTCCCGGATTCCCACTGTGTATTCTCCATTGTCCTGTCTGCTTATCCTCGACCCTGCCTGTACGACTAATCTTAAATAAAGCTGCATTTGGATCTTCATCTCAACCCTCTTCTCAGAGCAGTTTCGTAACAGAAGACTTCGCCACACCGAGATCCAGCAGCCATGCCAACAAGAAGCCCAGACGTCCAGATCTTGCGTCTCCGTCAGGAGAATCGGTCCGTCGAGGACTATGTTTCTGAGTTCATTGAACTGGCCCATTTCGCCTCAATGAGCACAGAGTGTTTAATGATCTTTTTCCGAGGAGGACTCTCTGAACCACTCAGTTCACTCATGCCCTTACACAATCGTCACGGGACATTAGAGGTCTATATTAACCAGGCCCTTTTGCTAAGTGGTTCCTTGTTTACTGTGGGCGTTGTAGAGAAGGAGCTCCATGAACCTGTGGTATCTACTCAACCAGAGCTTCACGTTATGCCAGAGCGTCCTGCCGAGCCTGCGCTCACCTTCCAGCCAGAGTCTCGTCCCGCCGAGACAGCCCAGCCAGAGTCTCGTCCCGCCGAGACAGCCCAGCCAGAGTCTCGTCCCGCCGAGACAGCCCAGCCAGAGTCTCGTCCCGCCGAGACAGCCCAGCCAGAGTCTCGTCCCGCCGAGACGGCCCAGCCAGAGTCTCGTCCCGCCGAGACAGCCCAGCCAGAGTCTCGTCCCGCCGAGACAGCCCAGCCAGAGTCTCGTCCCGCCGAGACAGCCCAGCCAGAGTCTCGTCCCGCCGAGACAGCCCAGCCAGAGTCTCGTCCCGCCGAGACAGCCCAGCCTGAGTTCCATGTCAGCCCTGCCGAGTCTGAGCCTGTTCACGTCACTTCTGCCGAGCCAGAGACGCTCCACGTCACTTCTGCCGAGCCAGAGACGCTCCACGTCACTTCTGCCGAGCCAGAGACGCTCCACGTCACTTCTGCCGAGCCAGAGACGCTCCACGTCACTTCTGCCGAGCCAGAGACGCTCCACGTCACTTCTGCCGAGCCAGAGACGCTCCACGTCACTTCTGCCGAGCCAGAGACGCTCCACGTCACATCTGCCGAGCCAGAGACGCTCCACGTCACTTCTGCCGAGCCAGAGACGCTCCACGTCACTTCTGCCGAGCCAGAGACGCTCCACGTCACTTCTGCCGAGCCAGAGACGCTCCACGTCACTTCTGCCGAGCCAGAGACGCTCCACGTCACTTCTGCCGAGCCAGAGATGCTTCACGTCATTTCTGCCAAGCCAGTGTCTAAAGACAAGATGGCCGCCTCTAAGCCAGTGTCTAAAGACAAGATGGCTGATTCAGAGACTGTTCAAATCACTTCTGCTGATCCAGATTCTGTTCACGTCACCGCCTTCGAGCCAGTGTCTCCGGACAAGATGGCCGCCTCCGAGCCAGTGTCTCCGGACAAGATGGCCGCCTCCGAGCCAGTGTCTCCGGACAAGATGGCCGCCTCCGAGCCAGTGTCTCCGGACAAGATGGCTGCCTCCGAGCCAGTGTCTCCGGACAAGATGGCCTCCTCCGAGCTAGTGTCTCCGGACAAGATGGCCTCCTTCGAGCTAGTGTCTCCGGACAAGATGGCCTCCTCCAAGCTAGTGTCTCCGGACAAGATGGCCGATCCAGTGTCTCCGGACAAGATGGCCGATCCAGTGTCTCCGGACAAGATGGCCGATCCAGTGTCTCCGGACAAGATGGCCGATCCAGTGTCTGCTCCCGATCCAGTGTTTGTTTCTGTGTCTGTATCTGTCCTTGTGACCATTTCTGTTGTAGTGTCTGTTCCTGAGCCGGTGTCTGGTCCTGAGAGGTCTTCGCCGCCGTGGCCGCCCGAGGGGTCTTCGCCGCCGTGGCCGCCCGAGGGGTCTTCACCGTCGTGGCCGCCCGAGGGGTCTTCGTCGCCGTGGCCGCCAGAGGGGTCTTCGCCGCCGTGGCCGCCCGAGGGGTCTTCACCGCCGTGGCCACCAAAGGGGTCTCCACTGCCTTGGCCTCCCGCACAGCCAGCTCCGCCCTGGCCACCTCCACAGCCTGCTCCGACCTGGTCGCCTCCACAGCCAGCTCCGCCGCAGTCTCCAGGTCCTCTTCCGCTCCACGGGCCTGGCCCTCCATCCCGCCCACAGGTCCGCCTCTGCTCCACCTCCCTCCTGGACATTTTGAGGAGCGTCTGGAATCCGCTCCTTAAAGGGGGGGCTATGTAACGGTCACCAGCTGGAGTGCCCTTGATACCCACCAGAAAGCACTCCAGATAAGACTATGTTTCACACAAACTACATTTCCCAGAACTCACTGCCCGGACTCATCATCACTGATCACATTCACCTGTACCTCATTCACTGATTGCATTCACCTGTGTCTCATCCTGTTAGTGTGTCTATATATACCTTGTGTTCACGTTCAGTGTTTGCGAAGTCTTGTTTAAGTGTTACACTGCATTTCTGAGCGTTTTCCGTGTTTGTTTTCTGGTTTTTGATGTTTGATTGTTCTTGGATTTTGATTACTGCTGCCTGCCCTGACCTCTGCCTGTTTCCCGGATTCCCACTGTGTATTCTCCATTGTCCTGTCTGCTTATCCTCGACCCTGCCTGTACGACTAATCTTAAATAAAGCTGCATTTGGATCTTCATCTCAACCCTCTTCTCAGAGCAGTTTCGTAACAGTTATATTCTACTGTTATGTGAAATGTAATTTATACATTTCATTCTTACATTCAGAAATAATAGTAAAATAGCACTAAATAAAATTCAACATTTAAACACTTTAAAAATACGTACTATTTTATGTAACATTATTACAAAGTGTTAAACAAACATAAATTATAAACAACAATTAATATAAAAACTAAATGTATTTATTATATATTATATACATTTATTTAAAGCAAAACTAAAACTACTGGTGTATGGGTAATGTGATTTACAAATAAACTTGAGCTCACACACCTCTCTCATTCAGCACAAATCCAAATGAGTGTGCTTTTAATTGCATTATATAAGTCGCAGCATGTTTAAGATGATAAAAAAGCGCAACTTATATATTCCAGACAATACAATATAGAGTATAGTATAGTTATTTCTCTTCCTTCGACCCTAATCTCTTTATTCTTCTCCTCGTTAAACTAGCATCTGCTAGGGTAAAGGGTTCTCCCCCTTACCCTTTCTCCCATGGGCCATCTGCTTCCTAACCCACACAAACACACTTACACTCAGTCCAACTAAAACCCTCTGAATTTTTAATGAGGCTTGCCACTGAGAAGAACAGCTTGCGGGGCTGCAGTGGCCGGGGGCAGGACCCTCTGGCTGCACAAGAGTGAACTCCTCTCTCTAGCCTTGCCAGAAAACACTAGGTCTACAGAGGAGGATCAGCAACACTCTTTGTAATTGCCCTGCACTGTGGACCTCTTTAAAGCTCAGTGACACCATGAGAAAAGAGGCGGAATAAGAAAACGAAATATGCTCAATTAGGTGGGTTGGGTGTAAAACAGGACTAAGTGTACAGCGCAGTCTCATCCCAAGACGTCATTTAACTGACGTCTTGGGACGTCTTGTGACCATACGTCAACATTTTTAGGCCTTTTTAGGGTACCCTTAAACGTCGGTTAGATGACGTTATTGGATTCTAACCCTACCCCAGACCTAAACCTACCCCGTCACCTAACCGACGTTAAAGGTAAAGCGTCAGGCCCGGGACCGTCATGTAACCGACATTTAAGGGTACCCTAAAAAGGCGGATGTTGACGTATGGTCAAAAGACGTCAGTTATATGCAGGCACGTGCACACATAGACATCAAAGGGGGGTTGAGCACCTGCCCTTTTTATTCCTGGAGAAAAAGTGCCCTTTTTTCTGGGGTGATTTTTTTATTTTATTTTTTAAGAAAATACATATTACTATTTGCGCACAGTTTCCCTGTCAAACAAATATATTTAATGCATAGTGTATCTAAATATCAGGTCAGGAGTTCTGAAGCGCCGATCGGAGTAAACGCGTCACCTCTAGTGAGCTCACGCTTCCGTTTGGACTTTGAGCCGAGCGGATAAACAGTCCGTGAGGCGCGCGCTTCAAATGAGTTTCGTTGTGCTTTTGCTACATAAACATTATTGAACGTTTATCGAACTCTATATTGATATAGAGTATTGACAATTTTGACTCGAACTTGATATACTTTTATCGCGAAAAATAGTGATAATGAATGAATGAGCATATCAATTTAAGACGTGGCTAAATGTAATTTATGGAAAATCCGGACGTTTTTATGAATTTGTATGGCCTAAAATTCTTATTATTAAAGTTAATGACTTACATAGCTACATTAAGAGTCTTTCCCCTGAAGTGTAGAAATCTAAATTGGTGAATTTAGAAGAAATCTACAGATGCAAACAGAAACAAACTCGAAATGTGGATTTTGAAGGTTTTATTTGATGATGATACAGTTCTCCCTCAAATGTGAAGTCCATGTCACCATCAGGTGTATCAAATATGTACTTGATTGACACACTGTGGCATGGTTTTTTGCTGCTCTATAAACATATGAATACTAAGGAGATCATGATTTCTGTGTGAACTGATTATTTTGTAGACATCTTTTGAAAATTAAACAATTGTATGAGTTTGAGGAAGATAAAATTAATAAACTTTCTAAATATTTTTAAAAAAATATTAGAGTTGTTAATATATATATATATATATATATATACTTTTTTGTTTAAAAAAAGTAAAATAAATTTTTTAAAAATTATGAGAAGTGCCCTTTTTTCCACTTGAGCCCCTGCCCCTCAAAATGTCTGTGCACGTCCCTGGTTATATGACTTCTTGGGATGAGACTGTGTTAAAGTGTACGCATAGGTGACCAGCATTTTTCAGCTGACATAACCAATAATGATGTTTCTCCGGTCATGCAGCTGATACTACAAGCTAATGGGCCTTATGCTCTGTGATTTATTACTGCAAATCGAAAGTTATTTCATTTCTCAGGCATTTGAACATTTTAAAACGTGTGTCTTGACGCCTCAGTGCCTGGGGTAAACACTGTGAAGACGAACCTGAATGCTGAATTTGCAGATGGCACTGGTTAAATCAGCGACATTGGTTTGGTTGTAAATGTTGCTGTCGTTACCAGCCTTGTACACATCAACATCAACGTCAGGTGCGCCCTGAAGGGTGAGTAGCTTTATGAATATGTAAATATCCTCAGAGAGATAAACAGAGAAGAAGAGACTAATAATGAGATAGAGAGGAGAGGCTAGTGAAAGCTAAATTAACAATGACAATTCTAGTAACATTTGCAATATGGTCTCATTTGTTAACATTAGTTGCTAACCCCAACCGTAACCCTAATCTATTAACTAACATGAACTAACCATGACCAATACACGTCTTACAACATTTATTAATGTATTGTGTGTTCATGTTAGTTCACAGTACATTATTTAATGCTAGTGAATGCAAATTTTGATTTTAATAATAGTAAATGTTGAAATTAACATTAACTAAGATTAATAAATGCTATAAAATTGTGTTGATCATTGGTAGTTCATGTTAGCTTAAGTAGTTAACTGTTAACTAATAAAACCTTATTGTAAAGTGTTACCAAAATTTTTAATCTTATCATTATCTCTATCAAACTAATAACATTCTCACATTTCTGGGAGTTCAAAATCTTTTGACTAATTATTATTAATAATTGTTTACTTTTGCATACATTTTTATACAGCAGTGTTAATTTTGACAGCGAATTCTGATTTAGTTTTAGTCATAGTCTTTTGACAAAAGTGGCATTCAGTTTTATTCATATTTTAGTCATCTGAATTGTTTCACACAGCACAGACTACAGCCGACAGCAAACTATACGCCTGCGTGTATGAAATTAACTGTCTATATAAGCAGGTATCAATAGTCTATATTCATCATTTCAAAGGGAAAACAAAACAATAATATATAAGATATGCGAAACGGGCGACCGTCGGCTTGGACCGTCCCAGCCTTTATAACAACTTGCAACATTGTTAATTCTTTCAAGCATATATTTATTTGTATAAATTAAATGCAGATTATTCCTTATTAAAGCTATTACTGTTATTCAGTCAAAATCACTTAGTAATTTTTTTTGTGTTGTTTGATAAACATTAATGATGGACAGCGGCAGGTTTAATAGACTACTGTCACTTTAAGGCCGAATGCACGGATCCAATACACAGCAAAAAATACATCAACTAATATCCCTCCCTAACATTTGTCTTGTTTTTATTAATGGAGGAAAATGGCAATAGATTTCTGTCATAGTTTTTGTCATTCAAAACTGGTTTTTGATGTTGTTATTACCATATATATATATATATATATATATATATATAATGAAATTAAAACTGATTTGAAAAGAGGATTGAAGAGATTGTTCAACCAAAACTGAATTAACTTTCATTAAATGAACAACAAAAAAATCTTTTCACTCATTTTTCAAAATATATTTTGTGTTCCCCAAAAGAAAGTCATACAGGTTTGAAACAACATGAGGGTGAGTAAATGATGACAGAATTTTCGTTTCAACTTTAAAAATGTTTTGTCAGGTAACCTAAGAAATTCTATTCTAGTATTGTTATACAAGTCAATAATAATATGTAATTAATGCTGAATACATTGGTTGTACCATCAAAGTCTATTTCTGTTTCAGGTCCAGTCCAAAAAGGCTCTTAAAGTAATAATGCCACATTTAATTTTTCGTTTTTATAGAATACAGACAGCCAGAAAGCAGTAGGTTTGTGTCGAAATATTTTTACTAATGATACCAGTTATGTGCTAAGACTCCTATACTGCAGTATGAATATAAAGCTCATGCGAGTAGCAAAATTGTGATAGTTGATATACGACACTTTTTAATACGCAAGAAGTAGACAAAGCTCTGTGAAACCCCATGTTCCTGAGATGGGAGACTGCAAGATGGGTAAAACAGTACAACGATACACATAGGGAACAAGAGTGAATCATAAATCAGTTACGCACTCCTTACCAGCATAATGAGCGAGGAGTAGCCTAAGTCTTGATCCTGATTAACAGGAAAGGATGAAAAGGGAAGCAAACCTGGTTTCTTTGTTGCTAATTTTGCCTTTTTTCTCTATTCGACATGCTGCCATGCCTCCTAATTCATCGGTGAGGGAGAAGGTGCTGAGATCATCTTCATGTCCTAAGTAACCTAAGGGGCATGATGAAGGGCTCTACTCTGACTTGATTCATTAGGACTCTGTGTAGCCTCTCGCTTTGCTGTGCACTTGTGTGTGCACAAGTGAAACTGACTGGCCTCCAGTGAAGGACAGTCAATGATGAATGGAGAGCATAAGCAGAATTTACAATCACTGTTTGTGTGAAATGAAATGGGACAAAAAGGCAAAAGTTGCATGTACACAAGTGAGGGAAACCAAACGAGAGGAGACTTTTCCGAGATCCCAATCACAGAGACAACAAACTGCAACCAAATTTTCACTAATCTGAGAAATTAATATTGTATCTAGACGGAATAAATCAGTATAATCATTAGAATATAGCCTTGGGGCTGGTCTGTAACAATGTGATTGCTAAACATTATTTTAATTATCATTCGTGATAATTAAAAAAAAATGTTTAGTCAAGCTAAAGACTGAGAAAGGACACAGGAAGCCTCAGGCTAAACAACTCACTTTGTCACGGCTCTTCGTGCGGTGATGCTGGCGATGATGATGCTCTCGGGTCTCGGCATTGCCACGGCTTCGAACGTGCCCTTCCAGAACTTCTCAAAAAGCTGCTTTTCTCCCAGAAGTACACCGGTCATGGCGTGTCGATGTTCTGGGGGTGAATATCGAGAAGAACTGGGTCGGTTTTGTTCAGTAGTTTCAATGACTCCTCACACGGTCGGTTTGGTAACTGTGTGTAGGCGGCTGCACGAGGGAGCTGTCCAAGTTCTGAAACCAACGGATTGTTTGAAGAAATGCAGCTTCTTTTCTTAATGTTTCTGTTTTTTTCTAACGTGTTAAACGTTTTAACTTCTTCTGAGAGTCCGTTTTTACGTTTCCCCCATCAGTTCCATGACGACGGAACGGCGACCGTTTCAGCGGGCTTATTCTATTTATTGGCTCGGTGTCCTCTCTCGTGCTTCATTCCTCTCAGCGCTCGCGCTTCCCGCCTTCAAATCAATTTAAGAGTCTGAGCTCGCGACCTAAATCCTTTTTTGCGTTATAACTAATATCCATTTAACTCCTGGCAGCTAGAAATAAAAGTCCAGTGCCAGCGTGTCCATGTGTGTCTGTGTGTGGACGGAAGAGTTGTGACAGTCTCAGCTAACGGTGGCTCGTGCGCGTCGCGTTGTGAAGAACTCAGTTGATGGTGGCTGGTTTTTGTTGCGCGCACCTTGTGACGTTAAAGAAGAGGAGACTGGGGGGCTTTAGGTCATGGAGAGCGTGACCATCCCTCCCCGGTTGTTCTCTTTCTCTCTGACTTGAACAAAAGACTGTGCCTGTTGCCTTAATCAGCATAACAAAAGAGGCAGGGGTCGGCGCAGAGGCAGCAGACGGAGCATGTGTTGTAGGCTCAATACTTACGAGGCAAAGCATTTCCCCTCATCAGCCCTCAGGGGCCTCAGTGAAACCACCCCCTCCCTCTCACAGCAACCACCTGTCACTGAAACCCCACCTGCACCTGCAGACTGCACAGGTGATAGTAGAATAAACAAAAGAACAACCCTCCTCAAAAAGTGCTATGTACACTGCTCATATTTGTCTTTCAATTTGAATGACAAAGTCAAAAGTTTGGGAACACCAATTTTTATTATATAACTATATTGTCAAGTCATCAAAGCTAACAAGCATAAAAGTTGGAATCATGTATAGAAAATATTGACAAATAAAAATATAGGCCTACGTCTCAAAGGTTTTTAAGATCACGAGAAACAAAAACAAAATATGAGTAACGCTTTATTAAATCCGAACAAAACAATAACTTAACCATTTTTGTGTGTCCTAGGGGAATGAATACAGGTTTAATATTGTAAAACAACTACTTAATTACTCAAATGATATACAACTCTGGCTTAAACTCAGAATCCTAATCCAAAAGTATGGCAACATGCTGTGAGAAGACTTGTGGTACAGTATGGAAAACTTGTCATTATTATAATAGGAGGTACAAACAGTATAGCTATTCAAAGCATGAAAATAAACCAAATGGGGGTAAAAATGACAAATTGCACGAAACCTTGCTTTATATTTGTGAATAAACCGTAAATTCATATTTTAATTTATTTGTTGAGTATGTATCTATTATACATCTGCATATGTATATTACAGGCCTATTTACTGTATACTCTTTAATGACTTTATGATAGCTATTATAAGTTAGTTGGTATAAAACTTTGACTTAAACTGAAAATCTTTACCCTTAATTAACATTATTTAAAGAAGGTAAATGATGAAATTTTTCATGGGATAAAAACGCGAAATTGAGTCCAAATGGGTTTCAGTCCAAAAGCCATGAAACGTTGATTTACAATATAAATTCATAGTTGAATTTAACTGTTAAGCATTTATCTGTAATACATCTGGATGTATATTTTATACTTACCATCATTAATAACTTAATGATAGCTAAAGTATCAGTACAATTAAGTTCACACATTTGACAAATTGATCAAAGTGTGATAATGAGTGACATGAATTAAGGGACATATGAAAAGAGAGTACGCTGAAAGAAATACGATGACATTCAAATATGAAAGCATCTTAGCACTCATCATAAGCATAATAAGTGTGAAGACAGGCTGATATCCTAAATGCCATTCATTAGTTCTGCTTATTTTAACAACTAACATGAAACTCCATGTGCATTGCCACCATTCACTTGACTTGATTATAAAAGAGAATCAGACTATGATGTGAATGAGGATTAAGCTTGGCACGCTTCAGTTGAACCAAATTCAAAGATTAGTCCATCTTAACAACCCACACTGTAAAAAATTGCTGTAGATTCTACAGCAAAATTCTACAGAAATTTATTGTTTTATCATTTTACAAGTTATTACTGTAATTCGCAATGCATTATGGGTCAAAATGAGTATTACAGTTGTTTACTGTATATTTCCCTGTCAACTGTAAATTGATTTACAGGTAAGAGGTGTTTTCACTGTAGTTCATACGTTTTACAACAATTTACTGTGACGTGGCATTATGGGATTGCGCGGGCTGAATACATTTGAAATCTGGTGGACTGGAGCAGGGCAGGATCGAGTTGAAGATAAAAGGCACTATTTACTCAATTTTTGGTAAGTTAACTTAAATTTACGTCCATAAATATTTACAATCTAATGTATTACTTAATGAGCGATTCATATTTTGAACAGAATTCATAACATCGGCATGTCATATCATGCAATTATTGATCGACTTGTTAACAACTGCGTGTTATCAGGACATTTAGTGTGATGTAAAAGTGTTTGATTCCTATATTTTCCATCGAAACGTTACGTTTATTTAGTAAAGCAATGTGTAATTTTAAATTTCTTGTTTCAGGCGAGGCAATCGCGACGGCGCGCGCTCAGTGGTGAGGCGATCTGAACTTACAAGCACAAGGTAAAACTATCTTACATGTTATGGACGAATGCTGCCGTTTGTTACAGTTTTATTTGAATTTGCTCTCAAGAGAGTATTTTAGAGCATTGCAGTTTGCAAGACGACAGATCGGATCCACTTAAGTCTTGGTGAGAGTTAGCTTTCTTGACGAAAACATTGGAATAGGCTATATTAACATCGTTGGATGCTGCTATTTTCTCATTTATTTTACCAGTTTTGATTTCGTTTGATTTCGATTTTCGTATGAGAGCATGTAAAACCAGTGTTTAATAAAGGCCTGCATCATAACTATTTAACGCAAATCAATTTGCAGCGCACAATAGGTGCGTTCCATTCGACCGTAAGTGGACTGCGAAGTGGACTTCACAGGGTATTTAGCCATCTTAAGTGAGATTCCATTTGAAAGGGAACGAACATTTTCAGTTCGAAGGGCACTGCAAACGGCATAGGGAATAAGTGAACATTGGTACATCACTTCACAGGAAGTCAGTGAAGTCCACTTCAACTGATATACCGTGTTCAGGGAGTAGGGAGCAGTGAACACTGCGTAGGGACCCTGTCGAATGGAACGCACCTAATGATAGTAACAGGCCTATGCCTGTTCGTCATGCTCTCCAGAGAGTATTTTTTTCGAGCATTTGCAGTTTGGAAAACAAGGCATTCTGAAGTGCTGTTGAGACAGAACGTAAATACGCACGTGCAGTTAGCTTTGCTGATGAAAACATTAGAATATGATTTTAACATCGTTGCATGATGCTGCTATTTTATCATTTATTTAACTAGTTTGGATTTATTATTGAGAGCAAGTAAACCCAGTGTTTAACAAATCCCTGCGTCATAACTAAATTCAAAATGACTGGCAAAAGATTTGAAAGTTAATTTTATTTTCTGTTCAAAGTTCCCATATTTATCGTTTTCTTAATATAACTTGAACCTAAATCTAAATGAGAAATGTATCACTGTAAATTGTCAATATGATAGCAATATCATTGTAGGTCACATTAATGTTCTAAACTGCTGTTTTACCTGTGGTGTAACGTTACCTGACTTTTCACGTGCATTTAAAAATGTGCAGCTTTTAAGTTTCATTTATAGAGACCATACAGGTTATCAGAAGTCTTGTAAAGGTGCTAGATTTGACCAGACACAACACTGATTTGCAAGATTGGATACCATCATTTCACATGCATGTACAACTCTAAATTACTTAATTAGGCATTTTAAAATGCCATATTGATGAGGGCTGGGAAATCTGTCTGTACTGCATTTACTGCATATACTGCACTTAATTACATTACATTTTTTTTCCTTTTATTATTTTTTTTTATTGTAGATGTCAGCAACAGCAGCTGAAGTGGAAAAAAGTTCTACACTTCCAGACTCTCTGAGACTGATTGTCTTAGGTAATGTATGTTCCAGAATCTTTAAATTACTTAATACATTTTGCCTGTTGTATTTAAGCATACATTTTTATAAACTGTTTTCTTTTTTCTCTTCATTTGTTTTATTTTTAGGTGAAATTCTCACTGCAACCCAGTGGATGCTGAGTATTGAGGGTCAAGTGGTTCTGAATCAACACCCCAATTTCATGGCTGAATTTGCTGCTTTGTTTGCAACTTACTACAACTTTAATCTGGTGTACCAGCACGAGGCATCCTGCACACTTGAATTTGTTCAAAGGTAACAGATTACTGAAATATAAATTTGTATATGTTAAAGGATTAGTTCATCTAAAAATTAATGTTAGTTTACCTGTCATTAATTAACTACTGGCCTTTGTTCATTTTCGGAACACAAATTAAGATATTTTTGATGAAATCTTACAGGGTTTCTGAACCACACATAGGCCACAAAATCATTGCAACTTCCAAGGTCCAGAAAAGCAGTTAAGACAATGTTAAAATATACCATGTGACTACACTGGATCAACCTTAATGTTATGAAGCCACAAAATCTCTTCTCTTCTGTGTCAATCTCTGACGCTGTAGTAAACAGTGCATCACTTCCAGGTTCTACGTTAGAACAAAAAGTATTCTCATCACTTTATAACATTGAGGTTGATCCACTGAAGTTACATGGAGTACTTTAATGAGGTTTTCACTACCTTTCTGGGCCCCGGACGTTGTAATGACGTTGTGGTCTATGTGTGGTTCAGATACCTCTTTGATTTCATCAAACACATCTTAATGTGTGTTCCTGAAAATGAATGAAGGTCAGTAGTGACAGATTAACGAGTAATTAATTACAGAAATGTCATTTTGTGGTGAACAAATCCTTTTTAGTAGTGCAAATAATGCTTATTGTAAAGTGGTATATTTTCATAAGTCTGCACATGATCCTAAAGCTTCTGCTTGTATTTTTCTGACTGATTTTTGAGCAGATGTTTACCAAGAACATCAATGAAAGTGGAAAGACCTCAGAGAAGAGGAACAACACAGTCAATCCTCATGTGTCTACTCTTCTCATTAGGCTACCCTGTGGACCTTGAGTGGTTAAGCATGTGAGTTGTCAAATGTATATATGAAACAAAAAACTGAGATGTCTATAATTACACAAAATGTAAAAAAGTACTTTGAAACAAAAATAATAGTAATAATAATAGAAAAGCAGAAATTTGAGTTAACAAGAGATGCGAGTTAACAATTTTGCCATTCTGTTGTTTGAGCTTAAAGGGATAGTTTACTTTGAAATTAATTTTTGATATGTTTTATCTTACCTCAAGGGCATCCAAGATGTAGGTGTCTTTGTTTCCACAGTATTTTCAATTTTGACATTTTTCAGTCAAACCGTTGTTGTCCATCAGTCATACACTGGAGGCTAAGGGGGTCCACCAAAAAGCATGCACAGAGAAGTCAAAATTAAACATGATTTAATGACTCGTAAATGTAAGTAAACATTGATGGCCTAAGACCCGAAACGAGCTGTTTTTGTGAGAAAACGAACAGTATTTATATCGTTTTTACCTCGTGTAATCACAGTGACGTCCAAGTGACCTGAATCAGTTGTTCAATGTCCAACTGAACCGAACTGAATCAGTTCAATGTTACGTCGGAAGTGATCGCTTGCGTGTGACGTCACTCAATATTTACACGGAGATTTCGGAAGTTTTACCTTTTACTAAACATATTTAGATATACCGAAATCGTCTTCCATTGCGGTTTCCCGTACATCTAAATATGTTTAGTGAAAGGTAAAACTTCCGAAATCTCTGTATAAACCAAGGGGGTAATCCATCGACCGGAAGTTGAAGCCTCGCGGGAGCTGACATCTTGTAGCAGAACTTCACTTGCGTTAGCATTCCCATTGACTCCCATTCGTGTTGGCGTCACTTTGACAGTGAATAACTTTACATCTGAGGCGTTTGAAGACCCCATTTGTCCTTTATTTATTTCTAAAGAAACACGACAATGTATAAATAGCTCCATTACCTTGTAGCTTATGTTATGTTATGTTATGCAGTTTTAGTGAAAGTAGGCTAACGATTGCGTCATACCCACGCAACTCTCTGTCGCACAGGAAAGAGATTACCGTATGTACAGGAGGAGAAGCTCGCGCCCAATCGGGGAAACGTGGAGGCAAAAAGACAAAATAATTAATCAGAATACCTAGCAAAAGTGTCTCCTGCTCCACTTCCAGCGCATGCGCAGACCGAAGCACCCGTGCCGGCAGATCATTTTGTCATGGCTATGATTACAAGAGGTAAAAACTATATAAATCCTGTTCGTTTTCTCACACAAACCGCTCGTTTCGTGTCTTAGGCCATCAATGTGTACTTGCATGTACGAGTCATTAAATCATGTTTAATTTGGACTTCTGTGCTGCTCTTTGGTGGACCCCCTTAGCCTCCAGTGTATGACTGACAGACAACAACGGTTTGACCAAAAAATTTCAAAATTGAAAATGCTGTGGAAACAAAGACACCTACATCTTGGATCCCCTTGAGGTAAGATAAAACATATCAAAAATTAATTTCAAAGTGAACTATCACCCAAAAATGGAAAATCATTCACCATTTCCTCACCCCCATGTTGTTAAAAACCTGTATGAGTTTCTTTCTTCTGCTGAACTTAGTAAATGGCTACCACCAACTGTTTGATTACCAACATTCTTCAAAATATCTTTCAATTGTCTGGTTACCAAAATTCTTTAAGATATCATCTTTTGTGTTCAACAAAGAAAGAAACTCATACAGATTTGGAACAACTTGAGGGTGAGTAAATGATGACAGAATTTTCATTTTTGGATGAACTATCCCTTTAACTTTTATTGAACCCAGAATCTTGGTGTTAAGCCTTATTTGTAGTTATTTTGTGACTGATTTTGAAAAGATTTTCTGTACTTGAAAAAGTAAAATTGTTGTTACCAGTCTTGTAGTAATTTGCTGATTATTTTAATAAATATTTTTCTACAACAGCTTTGACTTTGTGTTTGTTTTTTTAAATGTTTATTTTAATGCATCTACATCAATATAATGGTAAATAATAGAGTACAGTTTACTGTTAAAATGATTCTTTTCAGCTTTTTAAATGTTAAACTATTACAGCATCTACTTGAATTTTGGGGGTATTTACAGGATTTTATTGGCAACTTTATTGCCAGGTAAATACTGTACTTTAGTGAAATTACAAAATATTGCTGTAAAATAAAATACAGGTTTAATTCAATGTTACTGTAAAAAACCCTATAAATTACTGTATACCTATAAATTTCATATACAACAATTAACTGTAAATTGCTTTACAGTATAACACTGTAATCAATTTTACAGCAATGTCCAACATTTTTACAGGATTTTATTGGCAACTTTTTTGCCAGTAAATTCCTGTAAATTCTACAGGAAATTTTTTACAGTGCATATGTTGTGTTTAATCTGCTTTTTTCAACAAGCCTATGAGCAGATATCAAGCAGTTTTCTTTTTTCCCCATTTATCCAATTACAGTTGATTTTAAGTACTTAGTTATTAGCTTATTTCTGTGTAAAATGAGAATATATATTATACTAAATATTGTCAAATGGCAAAAACAATGTTAGAGAGATAGAGAGATCTCAGCATTTCAAAAATAGAAAAAGTACAATCAAGGTCCGATGTGAGTCGTCTTAAAAAAAATGTTTGTTTTTTTCATTAAATTACTTGACATCTCATCATATTTTTCTTTTTCATATTAAGAGGCATGGAGTTTTGGCTGTCAAAGCATCTCTATTTCCTCCCTGCTATCATGTCCATTAGAGAAGCCTGGCTCTATTCCTGTCAGCACATGAAACGGAATTGTGGGTAACTGCTCAATCCCGTCAGCTTTTGTTTAATTCCAGTAGTCAACATGTCAAGAGATGGGACACTCCATACACAGTAAGGGGACAGATCATCACTGACAGAAACAAACTAGCATGAAACATCATTCTGGATGCAAACTGTCACGGTAGGATTTTGTTTCATATTTAATTTCCTTTGAGTGCATTCCTGCATGAAATATACAAATGCAAATTCATTTTGATAAATTTTGTACCGATTACTAAGAGAATGGACTGTCATCTCTAGAGGGGGAAATAACTCTTTTGTTACTCATTACTAATTGCATGTTGTAAATCGATTTGAAACTCAAATGTAGCCATATTAATTTGATTTTTGAAAAGTGGAAAACTTGAAAATGTAGGTTTAGGACGAAAAGAAAATATAATCTCTCACTAATTCGTGCCTTTACACATTCCAATATGTAATTGAAAATACTCAAAAATAGCATAAGTTTAATGTAAATCAGATTTGATGGTGCTACTCACATACATGAATGATTAAATCATAGTGGGCAAAAACAGCATAACCAGCTGCAGTGTCCTAAGCATGGTCTTCAATTACACATCACATGATTCACATTCACACACACAAACGTATCTCCACAGCTTGATTTATATAAGGACAAATCATCTGGAATCAACAGCCCAGTGATCTCTATCACTGATCAAATTAAATTGTAGCTAAAGGCAATCAGTTAATGAACCAGCAGTCTTGAAGCTCATTCTGTGTATTTGTGTGTGTGAATGCCACTGGATGACTTTGCATTGAAGCGAATTAGCTCTAAAGAAATATCAATGATCAATCATAAATTGCCATAATATGATTATGAATTGGCTCAGATTCACATATGATTATGAATATTTGGATCTTATTATAGTAAAATTCATATTACAATCAATCCTGTTTGTCCCGTGAACACTTAATGTTAATTGTTTAGTTGTTAATATCCGGGGGAGGGAATGTCTTTCTTACTATACAGTACTGCAAAGAGCCTGTAGTCAAAATCTAATTCGTAAAATTAACTTTGTTGCAAGCAGAGAATCAGAACCAAACAAGTTTTATTAACTCAAATAACTAAACAAAAGACACATACATGCTGAATGAAACGGAAGCAAGAAAACATCCAGTTAAAGGAGAACTCCGGTCAATTTTAACATTGAGCTCATTTTTTTGTACATTTGGAGTGCTGTCAGTACAACAAAAAAAGACAAAAATCGGTGTTGCCTACACTGTGTAATCGTCTTTGTAAAATTCGCACCCTGTTGACTTCAATGGGGTATGTTCTAAACCTGCTTTTAGCCTCTTAACATCCTTGAATTGTCATTACGAGTGCACAGCCATGTGAGTGGTGTTATTAAGAGTGACCACGGTCAATCTGACTGCAGTAGATGTGAAAGATATGAATAAAAATGATGTTAATTCAGCCTAAAACAGCCATTCCTGTTTTCGGTCGATCCTGCTGTTTTTAAATCATTTAATTTGTCTTTTATTGCCCAGATTTCTCATTTTAAACCAACATTTTAATAGAACTTGAACAGGATGGATTTATATGTTCAGAAAAGTGTTGTTGTATACAAAACAAAATAAAATGTTCACAGAAAAATTTAAAGTGTGAAAAGTTGTCAATAAAAGAAATTTTTGTGACAAAAACAGTGTCTTCATTTCACAGTACACAAAATGTATGCAGTAATCCCTATTACAGTAGTAAAATATGTGTGGTGATGAAACAGTACTTTGATTGTTACTGTAAAAACGTATACAGTAGTTTTTAAAGTTGATGTTATTAAATTTACAGTAAGCATACTGTGAAATGAACTACAGCAACTTACTAGCTAATTGCTGCCAGCAAGTTACTGTAAATTTCACAGTTGTCTTTTTACAGTGCACAGTAGTCGATTGTCGATCTCACGTGCACGATCATTAGTGAATATCATCTCAAGCGCCCAAAGCACGGCGTCTTCAGCAGAGGCACTTTCAGCTGGCTAAAAACGCTTTGGTGGACACACGGCCTAAATGCATCTTTGCTGAATAAAAGTATTAATAAATCCTACTGACCACAAACTTTTAAACAGTAGTGCATAAATGCTCTAAAAATTGTTTCAATTAAGCTGTGCACTCAGACTGCTATGTTCATCGTTTCACTAAATACTCCTATAATCACTAGTAGACCACTAGTCAGACCTTTTGACCCCACAATATGCATTATACATAACCATCTATTTACATATGACGATAATTGTTTCAGGCAAATTCAATGATCAGTAGGTCCTTTAATTTTTCATTTGAACATTCTGATGCTGTTCTCTTCTACAAACATGTAAGAATAAACTTTTCTTTCGCCTTGTGTAAATGCTTGTTGCAGCAGTTCTTTTACCCATTTGACCAGTTTCAGCGGGTCACATTTCTCTCACTATGCGCAAAGCCAGCATTATAGCGCAAAAAAAATGTTATTAAATCATAAGTGGAAGCACTGATGCAAAACTTGCCTGATACATTTCAGCACAAGCAGGCAATGTCAGCTTCTGGCCATATTTGCAGACATAGGTTTTGTCATTAGAAAAAGGGCGTTTTTGCATTTATCCAGCTACAAACAGTTGTTATTTATGTAGCCTATGTCTGTAAAAAAGTCAAAGATTCAATTAGCTAAGTGCTGAATGTGATGTTAGATAGTAAGTGTTCCTAATGGATTGTGCGGTATATTGCGGATGATAACTACAGTTCTGGGCAGGCAAAAAAATCAGATAAGGATCATTAAGTTTTCATTGAGAAATATAAATGTCAGTCATTTTTTGTTGATGATCAAGACATGTCTTTCCACTCAGGCTGTGGCTGATTCCACTAGCATTTAATGAAGCCTACAGTTCAGAGCTAAAGATGTTTTCAAAGGTTACCTTCAAGTTAAATAATGCTCTACAGTTTTCACTTTGCATTTTAATATCAGCCGATTCATTTTAAGTTGCCACGTTACATTATTCGCCCTTTAACAGATCTATTCGTATTCAAAGCATCTTACACTATAGGGACAATCCTCTTGGAAAAACATGGAGTTTAAGTGCCTCGTTCAAGGGCACAAAGGTGTTAGCGCATGGATGACGCCACCTGGGACCTTTAATTACAACCTTTAGCTTAGCAGTCAAGATCTTCAACCACTCAGCTGCTCTATATTTTATGTCGCGGTGCTGGTAATTTCCTTTAAATTTTAAGTAGTCTGACACCATTCCTTAGTATTGTTTAACATCCTGCATAGTTGTATGCATAAGAGGTTTTTGATGGCTAGTTGAAGTAGTTCTTCTATCATTAACTCTCTGCAACGGCATCTAAGAGAGCAGTCATACAGGGCAAGGGTACAAGGGACACATCCATCCTCTCACATTAACTCACTGCCAGTCTTCTCTCACTTCAGGCTAGACCTTTCGAAACAGAGCTGCTGAGACATAGCCTGAGGCCGGGGCATAATGTTGATCAATAATGATAGTCGCCATTCCTAGTTAGGTTAATAGAAGCAGTAAATGGTTACTAAAGAGACAGCCTCTCCTACATGACAGGGTTGGGGTGCTATTTTAAGACTGTTGTTCTGTCTCTTAGTCACTCCCTTGTCAACAAGAGCACTTAAAGTCATCATTGAGGCGGCCGCTGAGGTTGTAGTAATGTGTGACATTTTTTATGTACTATATTATTCTGGTTTGTTTCTTCCAGTAAATTAGGCTGAATTAAGCGAAATTCTGTTACTGAACACGGTTGCTTCCATCTGTTTATTTATTCATTAACCAGTTTTCTGTTTATTAGACGGCGTGACACCTCTTTCAGTCACTGTTTTCTCTCCAGGCTGCATTTATGTAATATGCATAGATCACAGAATTACCGTAGTGGTTAAGCTGTTTTCCGCAAGTGACAGAAAAAATGTAAAACTATCATATTGCTGTACATATTACAGCAATTCTTCCTGCATACATGTAGCTGCTTTGAAATTATGCACATTGTGAAAAATTCAACTAATTCACTTGACCTGACATCCAAAACAATGGAGAAGTGGTTGTTTGTGGAGTAGTTACAGTATATCTGTCTCGGCACAAACAATATCTATTAAAGAGGCCATATTATGCCCTTTTACAAAGTCTTGATTTTGTTTTTGGGGTCTATTCAAATTGGTTTTTATGCTTGAATGTTCAAAAACATTATTTTTCAGATATTTTACATCATTGCTGCACCTTTCTTCCAAGTCTGTCAGAAACGCTCCGTTTAGTTCCCACTCATTCTGAAAAGCACAATGTGCTCTGATTGGTTAGCTTGACCAGTGTGCTGTGATTGGTAAATCCTTTTGAGGATGTTTCGAAAATGTCACACCCCTTACCATAACAACAAGTTTCAACACATTACTAACGGAACACAGCCTTCAAGGGACCCTCGTTGACGAGAGAATTATTTAAATAAGGAATATAGTGACATGTACGCACGCTATGCTCCTGGAAGAAAATGAAAGACTACAAATGAGGGGTTTCAGGGAGTTCAGAAACAGTGCTTACTGCTGATATAGAAAATAACTCCCTTTGGACTGTGGGTTTTTAAACTATGCAGACTTTTTTATGCTCAAACAGTAACGTTACACACTAACAAAATAAAATGTAAAAAAAAAAAAATTCTGTCCAGGCCACTGTTTGGTTATGTTTACACACAGCCCAGTCTCATCCCCAAGGCGTCATATAGGTGACGGTTTTGACATTGCGTCTACATCCGACACACATGACACCCTTTAGCATCAGTATGAGACGCAGATATAAATGGGCCAGAAGGCGCCTCCTAGTGGTCTAACCCTGACCCTACCCCAGACCTAAACCAGAGACTATTTATATAGAGACATGCCAATTCCTCAATCCTTACAACTATATAGGGAAAACCCGTAACACCAAAGATGGCGATTGTATGCACATGCCCCGCCCCACCCGCTGGAAAGCCAATCGTCTGCTTTTAACAGTCAAGCCGGGAAACAGTTAAGCCTATCGTCTGGTTCCACTTGCGCATACGCACAGTTGAGGTTTGCGACAGCAGTAAATATGTTACTGTTTGAAAAGGCGGCAGATTTGAAGTTAGTTGTGTAAATATCAGACATCCCAAGACTCCTGGAAGTTCTGGGAGTCTCCCGCTGACTGATAGCGGCTCCCTGGTGCCCGCAAATAGTTAAAATCTACCGGAATCTAGAGCGAGCGAGCAGTAGCGCACGCACGACAGAGAGCAAGAGAACCCTTGCCCATGCGCAGTAAAAGTATAACCTGTGGGGAAAAGGGCATTTTAAAGCTTATTTTGCAGCAGTCATCAAGCGATTTTTATCATATTTTACTGCTGATTCTAAACTAGCAGTTTTATGTCCCGGTGACCAGTGAAAGTGCAGTTCTGACTCTCTGCCCATTCATTTAGATAGGAACCTGGTCTTGTTAGTCCGAAATAGCTGCCCGAGTGGGGTGTCTTTCCTAAAAGGACTTTGCCAAAACCTACCCATAACCGAAGCCTGTTATATTGACGCTAAAGGGTGCCATGTGCGTCGGATTTAGACGCAATGTCAAAAGCGTCACCTATGACGCCCTAGGATGAGAATGTGTTGCAGCACAACAGCAGTTTCGAGCACTAAATGTGGTAATAATCATATGAAGTCTGGCAATCAAAAAGAGAAACAATTGCATTATATAGGCCAATTCGCACTGCACCTCGTCCGGTTTTGCCGGATCAGTCTGTTTACCCCTGTCGGAGTCTGTCGGAGCTTGTTTTCGCCAGCTGAATAAGCTGAAATTGCGTTTGTCAGTTTTGGAATTTGTCTAAAGAGAGACGCTCTGTATGTCGCTGTTGGTTTGTGTCTGTCAGTGCCGTGTGAATTGGCCTGTACACTAAAAAAAATAAATCATAAACCAAGTCATAATTGAATTCTAAAAATCAGTTTGTGCTATGTGAACAGATCCACAATGGACATAAATTTAACAATGCAACATAACTGCAGGTTATACTGTTGCTGTCAATCACTAATGTTAGGCCTACAGCCTCTCTCAGCTACAAGAAAGAGCAGAAAATAGGGCTATTGTGCAGCAATAACGCAAGCTAAATATGTTTGGGCAGAGGTAAGACAACACAAAATTTGTTTTTTTGTTTTCGTCAAGCAGTTTGGAATAAGTAATAAGCCCCCAAAATAAAAAAATAAAAAATCAAAGTCACATAAAAAAAAAAAAACAATATTGTTACAATATTTAGACATTACTCAAGAGCGAGAAAACTGAAATGTCATTGGTTACCCATCCATACAAGACGCCAAGGTTTGGCTGGTTGGCATGGTCCCCTAAATCCCTGCTGGCAGATTTTAACTACATCATTTGGCTTAAAAAACAATCTGTCTATTCTGAAGCCCAATATCTTAGAGGACTTTTAAAAGCATCAGTGCCATTCACATAGTGAAGGGTTTGGGACTATTCATGTTTTTGTAGCATCATCATCATACAATCAGTGTTGTCATGACAATTTTCCTGCATCTGTTAGGACAGAGCGATTAGTCACATGCCATTTACAAAGGACGAGAAGTTTTGATTTTAGTTTATCAGTGTTGATATTGTTAACTAAAACTAAAAATTGAGTACTTAAAGTAAAGCTTATATTAAGAATAAATATTATATATAAAAAAGAAATATACTAGAACTTACTATATCAAGTTATAACTTAATAGAACTTAATTAGTAAATGAATTAGTAATTAGAACTTAATATAGAAGAGAGAAAAAATAATTTTGAACTTTGATTAGAATCTCTCTGACACAGAAGGAGCAACTCACACACTCTCTCTCTCCACATGTTAAATGAGGATTCCAATTAACAGTGGAACAAAAACCAGACACTCTCAAAAATCACTGGTCTGTTAAAAGTTGCTTCAGAGCTGGTGTTAATAAGCTAGGAAAATCAATACTGTATCTAATACTGAAACCAAGCTGCCTATGATTGGTCTCACCAAACTTTTAACACTCAGACAGAAAGACACACAAAAACATGCATACAAATATGATTGTGGGTACAACAAAATAACACAACATAATTTCAAATGGATCAGTCTAATACTTTTATTCAGCACGTATGCACAAAATGAATCAAAGGGGGCAGTAAAGACTATTAAATAGTTTACAAAAAAAACTATTTCAAATATATGCTGTTTATTTCAGTATCACAGAGAAAAATGTATCACAGTTTTCACAAAAACATTAAGCAGCACAAATGTTTCCATTATTGATAATGATAAAAAATGTTTCTTGAGCATCCAGTCAGCATATTAGAATGATTTCTAAATGATCATGTGACACTGAAGACTTTAAAAGACATAGAATAGATAAAAAAACAAAAGAATCTTGGACTCAGCAGTCTCTTTTGACACAAGATGTGTGTCCAAGTTCTTAAGTATTATGATGTCATAATGCGGTTGCTATGCGATTAATGACATAGCGACTGCATGAATTATGATTCCATCATGCTGTTCATTTTAATTGCCTCTTGAATAACTGAGAGTTAGCTGACAGTTAATTACTGACTGACTGGATGGATGGATTGAAAAAAGAAAAAAAAAAAGATCAAGCCTGTTCATTAAGAATACCTGTACCACTAAAAGCATTACAACATGACATTTCTCTCTCCTGTTCTACAAACAAACTGCAAAAACTCCCCAGCCTACAGTTAGACGGTAACTGTAGCTTCACACCAACTTCATTGAATTAAAGCGCAATTGAATTCAAGGGCTGGGACAGGAGACTTGTTATTTTTACATTTACAAAGGCGATTCGATTTTGACAGAGTCTTGGGCTGCTATACTTTAAAGTGAATAGCAATCAAATAGAGGAGATATGTCTTTCTCAGGTAAGTGACCATCCTTGCCCAATTAAAGCAGTAGAACTGACACGGGCTCCTAGGGTGCAAGCACAGTTCACTCAATAAATATTGACTGTTATGTTCTAAGTCTCTCTCTCATTTCTACCCAGTCCAACTTTCTCTTTCTTTCACTCTTTTCCAATCAGTCTTACAGCTGCTTCAGTGACAAGTACACAACTTTGGTCATCTCCAGGGGATAAAACTCACCCCACTTGTGCTTGTTACACAAAGGAAAATGCATTTCTGTTTGTCTTGGAGAAAACGTGACTCAAGGCAACAGAAATAAAGTGAGCAATCTCTTTTTTTCTTCATATTTTTCATTTTGTCCTATTGAAAAGCAAACTGAAACAGAGAACTCATTGTGTTTTCTATCCCACTCCTCATTATTTCGAAGAGAGACGGAAATGACTTATTATTTTCCTTCAATACAAAAAGCAAGACAAAAGCACAATCTTAACTCAGTCTAAAGGAGCAAGACAAAAGCCTTTGTTTTCTATCTTAACAGAATAGAGAATAAAAAGCAACTTAAATGGTTAGTTCACCCAAAAATAAAAATTCTGTCATCTTTACTCACCTCATCCTCATGCCATTCCAAAACCTTAAGACTTTTAAAGCCTAAATCCCATCTGTTCATCATATAAAGTGACAGTGTGTCATCAGAAAATTTAGACTAAACCGCTCATTTCATATGGATTAGTTTTACAGCTCTTTGTTAACTTCTTTGAAGCATAGGTCTGTGTTGTGTAGGCACAGTTGTGTAGACCGTCACTGCTCAGATTTCATTAAAAATATCTTTTCAATAATTTGTCTTCCGAAGGTGAACAAAAGTCTTACGGGTCCACCAAGACCAAACCTTTGTACATTCAATATACATTAATACAATGTTTTAGAAAATATCCCGAAAATGACTGAAGCATAGTTTATCCGTTATATACATGCCAGGTAACTTTGTATGAGGAACAAAACGTAAGCAATTATTCACCGACAATCTTCCCTCCAGCAAGCAGTTAACTTGAGAAATATGGCATGTGGATTAAGTCAGTGAGCTGACTTTGAGAACTGAATCATTGCTTTTGAGCTGGTTCTTTTGGATTAAACATTTGACTTGGTTCACAAATCATTCATGAATCATCATCAGTTTAATTCATTGACTTAATGATCCAGTCACAAATGTTCTTGAATTAATACCATCATTGTTTGTAAAGCATATGGTAAATAGTGAATTTTCATTTTTGGGTGAAGTATTAATTTAAACCTGTTGCATAACAGATTGCAAGATAAGTGAAAAGGTCCTGGTATAAACTAGAGTAAGTGCAAAAACACACATCTAATAGGCATTTGCTTTTATTATTAATCATGCAATAAAACCATTCACCCTTCAAAGGAGAAATAAATAAGCTGTAAACATGTGCAAAGACCTGTGGAAAACAAATTACAACCTAAATTCATGGTGCTGGAACTTCACAGGAAGGGCATCACGCTTATCTGTGCAATGTGCATCTTAATTAGCAGTTCTGTCATTGTGAGCATCTTTGCACAGTGGAAACAGATTAAGCCCTTTATATGAAGCAAAATATTGGTGGTATCTGTACAGAAACTTCATTTATTTCTTTTATTAACATATTACATTTATATAAAAATTATAGGTGTGGTATTAAACCAATGTTTCCATCCAAACATCTGCTTTTACATGTACATTCTTAACCTTATAATGCATGCAGTCATTTAAATGAGTAGTTCACTTTAAAAAAAAAACTTTTTTGCTGATATTTACTCACCCCCATGTCGTCCAAGATGTCCATGACTTTCTTTCTTCAGTCGAAAAGAAATTAATGTTTTTGATAAAACATTTTCTCCATATAATGCACTTCAGTGGAAACCAAACGGTTCAAGGTCAAAAAGACAGTTTCAGTCCAAACTGTTCAAAAGGCTTTAAACGATTCCAGACGATGAATAAGGGTCTTATCAAGCGAAACGATCGGTCAAGTAAAAAAAAAAACCAACAACAACAACAAATTTTAAGTTTTATAAGCTCAAATGGTCACCTTGCTACTGCGATGCACTCTCATGTTCGAACTCGTTCATCAAAATGAACGAATCTTTTTCTTAATCAATTCGTTAATTTTGTTCATTGAATGAACCAAATGACTCACAAAAAGATTAATTTATTTTGATTTGATATTAAATATGAATTTTTCACTTTAGCACACCATATGCACACGGATTTCCCACCCAAAACGCTTGTCTAAACGCAGAATAAAAAGTGATAACGCAATGCCACTTTTGCGTTTTCTCTTCAGAATCGTTTCCGTGTAAACATCTCAATCTTCGTTCTGCCCCTCTGTCTGAAATGATCAGTTTTTTTAAAGGTGCCAGGTTTAAAAATTGAGCTTAAAATATCAAAAAAAAAAAAAAATGAGCTACGCGCATCAAAAGAATGAGAAGAAATAAGGTTGATGTCATTAAAAAATGACAAGTTATTGTGCTGCCGAGATATTAACCTGAATTAGCATGCTAAATTACTAGCCCCTGCCCGGCCGGTGTCGTAATACCAGTTTCGGCCAAGGGAGGCGGTATGCGGGCGGGCAACATAACCAACAGCCAAACTGCAGTAGACGAGTAACTCGCACACGGCTTATTGGTGTACTTGAAGCTAATGTCAACTGCGTGGAAAGTGCAGCCCACTACTACATTTCAGTTCAGGGAAGAGTTAAAAAAAATGATTGGTAGATATTATGCATGAGGAATACAGTTTAGTAAGTTGTAGCATACTGTAACTTTCAACAGTGTTCGTGTTCTTTTACCATTAGCTAGTAGAGACCCCCTAAAGCAGTGGTACAGTGGAAATGCTGCTTATTTAACATAACATTTCACATAAAAAAAATTGAATATTCAGAGTCAGATAGCCTACACAAATGATTTTGATGTCAATACTGGGGAATAATAACCTGATTTTTTTATTGAAGTATTTTAAAGGTGGTTTCCTTGCATTGTGGGGTTATTGCTTTGCATGTAAACTAGGACAATGGGTTGACTCAATAAGCTGATTTGTGGGAGTTATCAGATATCAGTGTGTATGTGAACAATGATCATGCTCAATAGAGACATCAGCAATGTTATTCTAGATCTCATAAAATATTAGAAGTCTATGAAAAATGCTTTATCTTTAAAGACAGTCCCTGTAATTTGATTTACAAGATGATATATGATGAATAACATCTTACAGTTTCCAGAAGGAATAAGACCACAACAGACTCCTCTTTTCTCCAGAGGTCATTTTGTAGAAGGACACCGACAACAGAGCTGGCAAAGATAAAAATCAATCAATACTGCAGTATGAAATTATATTCCCCTCCCAGTATAATCCTTTAGGAAACAACAACTCAACCAGGACTGTCACTGGATGATAAAATGCACCATTCTGTCAATTAATATTAACCTAAACCTCAATGTGGCTTTACTGTCAGGGTTTAAGATAATGTGTGAATGATGTGACAAATTTTCATATAAATAAAATTGTCACATAATTCTTATACTGTATATGAGGTTGTATGGTTTCATATAATAATTAAATATCTTCACAATGTAAATGAATGTAATATTAAAATGTAAAATAAGTAGCAGTAAAAATGTAAGTTTGTGATTCCGAAATTTAGTTTGCATGCTCAATGACAAAATTTTCTTATTTGATAGTATTTTTTCATCATATTATAAATGCATAAATAAGATTATTGAATGCATTTAAATACATTTTTTCCACAAAGGTTGTTTATTGGCATTAATGGATTCACCTTTAACGTCCACAGAAACTTTCCATTTCACAAAAGGTTCTTTATAATGTAAAAGGGTTATTAAAATATTCTACACACCAAGAAAAAATGGTTATTTTATCACTGAAAGGTTCTTTGAGGAACCAAAAGTTGTTCTTCTATGGCATTGCTGCAAAAAACAACAACAACAACAACAACAAAACGTCTTTATTAGAAGAACCTTTTATTTTTAAGATTGTATAAAGAAAATCAAAGCTTTTTATAAAAAAAAGCATAAGACTGCACATGAACGAAACTGTTAGTTCACCTTTATGACCAAAAGGAAAACCAAGTCATCAAACACTATACACAAGCCAGCACCCTTCCTCTGCAATGTTTCCCTTAATACGCAAAGCCACTTTTGTATCAGCGTGGCATGAACAAACAAAGCGATTTATTTTCCTCCACCATCATATTTCCTCTCAAGCAGACAGCAGTGCTCAGTCTTGTTAATGGTTTTGGTATTTGAGTTTATCTGGGTCTGTTCTGGAGTTATGGCAGAAATGTATTTCTGGCCTGCTGATTCATATAGATCATGATTGTTGCAGTCATAACATCAGAGGCCAAAGCGCCGCCTTTCAATTCCATTGGTTGGTCACGCTTTATAACCCCTGATTACTCCATAGCGATCAAATGAATCTGTGTGCATTGAGAACTGTTGCAGGAAACAATGAATCCACTTTACTGCAAATGCTGCTGATGATGTGTTAATGGGAAATCTGTTAGAAATTGCTTACTAGGTGGCTGCTTTGGAAAGTATGAAATACAACCGTACATCCCCACAAATTCGAGACCATTTGTGCACGCTTCCTGTTGCTTGTCCCTTAGAAAGTCATAGTGATTCAATAACTTGAGTATGGCGTTTCACTATATCTGTATTTTAGCTGTGGATATTTAAAATGAACAAGTACTCAATTCCTCACTTCAAATTCAGAATGCCAGACATGATAATAAATCAAAAACCTTCATTCATAGTCAAACCTTAATGGCTAATGTCCACAAAATTTGTCCATCAAAAAATATTTTAAGGCGAAACAGTATAATCCAGAAAGAAAATCACTATTTTTGTTCAGAAACGATCTAAATTATATTAAGAAATGTCTTCAAGTAGTAGTATTTAAATATATTAAATATTCACAAATTAAATATTAAATTAAATACACACTATAGTATAAATGTATTATATTTTTACTTAATCTGTTTATTGATGTCATAATTATTTAATATAATATAGTATATATATATATATATATATATATATATATATATATATATTAGGGCTGTGCAAAAGTTAATTGCGATTTTACCAAAATAAAAGTCTGTGTTTACATAGTATATTTGTGTGTGCTGTATATAATTATTTTATATATATAAATACACACACATGCATGTATATGTTTAAGAAAATGTGTTATTCCTATATAAAATATTTATATTTGTATAATATAGATTATGTATTTATATATATATACAGAATTTAAGCGCAAATAATTCTTAAATATATACATGCATGCATAGGTATTTATATATACAAAATAATTATATACAGCACACACAAATATATTATGTAAAACAGACTTTTATTTTGGATGCGATTAATCGCAATTAACTTTTGCACAGCCCTAATATATATATATATAATAAATCTGTCAAAAAAGTAAAAGATTTAAAAAAAAAAATCTTCAGATGCCATTTTCTCAAAAACAAGTTTGCATGGCAGTTACCATTTAGGCTATATGATAACATCTTGACAACAATTTGGATAATAATAATAATAAAATTGACCTTTTTTTTAGTGCACAAAATTCATCACATAAAAATCTAAATGTGTTTCAGGGTCAAAACAACTCATGAGCGGGTCACATCTATCAAACGAGACTGGCAGAAAATCAAACATTTAGAAGAACAATGACCAAGGCATGAGGCTTTCGGGGGAAAATGGGCAGGGTGTGAAAACGAAAGACAAATTCATCTCTCCACTTGATCGTATTTTAGCTAAACCCCCTCACTCTCTGCTATAGGTGTTGCATGTAACCTTCAGTCTGTTGGGACAGAGCTGCATTGTGCTAAAATTCCTGCAGCGTTTCTCTGTGATGCTCATGTTTTTTTTCGTTTTTTTTTTTTATCTGTCTCAGACATATGTCCCTCGTCACTCTGTGTTCTTATCAGTCTTCTCTCAGAGTGAAGCCTTGACCACCCCGAGGGAGGAGATGATCTTTCCACCAATTTCACTCCACTACAGGCCCTTGTGATCCGGAGAGCTGTCACTCATCTTAACCCAGGTGACCCTTGAAGGGAAGAGGTTATGATGCTATGAATTATACTTGTGTGTTATGGGCTTCTTCTCAATGGGCTTCTTCCTTGACTTATACCTCCACGTCCCCCCGATTGCACGTGAGCTTCTCCTCCTGTCTATACAGTCGTTTATACTGTGCGACAGAGAGCCGCGTGGTTATGATGCAAACGCTAGCCTATTTTTACAAAAACGGCTTCTACGGGGCCGCAACGTAAGATACAAAGAGCCTATTATACTGCACATTGTGGTGTTTCTTTAGAAATAAATAATGGGCAAACGGAATCTTTGGACTCCTAAGGTGTTAAGTTATTTGCTGTCAAAGTGACGCCAAAATGAATGGGAGTCAATTGGATGCTAACACCAGGTGATGGTCTGCTAAAATGGCGGCTCCCAAGGAAAGCTTCAATTTCCGGCTGATGGATTACCTCCTTGGAATTTCCAGATCAAAACACCGGCGAAGAAGAAGCAGAAACAATCCACAAATGCATTCATGATGTAGTCCTTGACCGAAACCCGATTTTCTCAGCTTTTTGTTCAAAATGCGGCTTTTTTAATGAAACTTTAATAAATAAATAAATACACAAAGCTAGAGGCTGTTCTTTTTTTCAGTTGCTATATTGTATGTTAAGATATTCATATACAAAAATAATCTGGGGGCCATGAAAGTTTTGTGAAAATAATCAAAAATGCTGGCAGTGGCTAGCAACTTCTTCTTTTTAATCACTGGAAGGGAAAGAGTGCAGTTCCACAAAGAACATTTTATTGTAGTTCTTTAGAAAACCATCCATGTATTGGCACATTTAATAATCTTAAAAACCAATCTACTAAGGAATGTAATGTAAATTCTTTTTTAATCTCCAAACCGGTCAAGACAGTGGCTCTATTTAAGAAGCGCAATCATTTCTGAACAGGTGATCAGTAAGCCATCAAAATAAAGTGCTGTTATGCCCTTGTATGTAAAGAAGAAGCAGGAGCTGAAACCCCAAATTGCTTACCTTCTGTTGAAATTATAAACTTACATTTGTGCCATTCTCGGTTCATTTGCCCCGAAAATAATCTGCGGATTATTTAATGGGGGAAATTACCCAGAGAGCCGCAGAACTACTCATTTAAAACAACGCTTCACCTACTTTCAATTACATATAAAGCGGGGAGGAATACTGAAAAGATCCAGCTGTTATGCTATTACTGCCGACATGGTCTGAAACGGCCCATTTCTTGAACATGCGCTTCAAGGACACCTGACGTTCAAGTTTTCAGTCCCATGCACATTTTAATTCAATACAAGGCAATATGAAATTACCAGCTAGCTAGTTGGTATGGCGAGACCTTCAGACTGACGGCAGAAGGTCTGGACTCCATCGGAGCTTTCATTGGTCAAGGACCGCCCACAGGCCGTCTGACAGACACTATAGTATCCAGCTGCAGACCCGCAGCACCACCAGTTTCAGAACCCCAGTTTCAGAACCCCAGCGCCAGAACCGGAAGTGAAGGAGGGACCGAATTATTATTATTGCATTATAATGGGCTATATGCACGCAGAAGTTCCGCATTTGACGTAAGGATGCTCGTCCATTTCCGGTTGTGTAGATTAAAGCGGAGGAAAACCGGAGAAAACGGGATTATGGCAGAGTCTTCAATATTTACTGTCCTCCCGTCTTTGAAACGAAACGTACATACGTTTAGATGTAATTTTATATATAGTTATGTTTATTTAATATAATTTTAAAAAGAAGCATAAACACAACGAGGGGTGTCTGTTTTATCTGTTTTTGTGACTAACGTTTCATTAGTATAACCATGGAGTATAAAATTCAATATAAATTATCGGTATTGCATTGGACTCTATGATCGGCGGAAGTTATCGAGCATCCCTAATGCTTCACCGGAAATAACGCCGTGCATAGAGCCCATTATTTTAGCAAGCATGTAAGGACAAACCGGGCCTTGAGTTCCTCATTTGATACATTGTAAGTTAAATTTAAACAAAATTGTTGTGATAAAACAGGCCTAGCTTGGGTTGAATTGGTCCTTTTGTATAGATTTTTAACAAAATAAAGCCGAATTTTCTCTTTTTTTTAGATTTTGACATTATTTTACACGAAAAATGCATGCTGCACATGTTCTTGTGAAATAAAGTATATTTTATAAAAAATACCCATGCTTTTTTTATTTATTTTTTATCAAACAATCAAAATCATCTTACAAATACATTTTCAATATCAAAACAATTTAAGATTTTTGTAAACACAATAAAGAAATAAATAAATAAATAGAACATAAAATATCACAGAGGTCTAATGAGTTATCAGATTGTGTATAATTTTGAAAACCTCCAATGATTGTCTTGTTTTATATCTTTCAAAGCTTTATTATACAAGTTAACTCCTTCATAAAAACCAAAAAACAAAGGTCTTATCTTCCTAAATCTACACGTATGTATAAACTGCTTAGCTAAAATTATTAAACTGTTATACATTAAAATAGAGTCTGGTTGAACCAGGCTACATTAAAATGCCCATAAGTTTCAAGTATTATTTTTTTCACCATCATGATCAGGAACTCGTAATACAATGAAACGAATAACTGAAACTGTATACAATTATTTTACGCAAAATCAATGTTTTAAAATGCTTATTGTACAGTAATGTATAGCATCATAACATACGTAGAGAGTAGGACGTTTCTTGTTCAATAAAAGCTGTTTCATGTGTAAAATACCCTCCAAATTACGTTAGGTGGCGTTATTAGGTTTCAAATCTAAGCTCCGCCCCTCAATGGGCTATATGCACGCATAAGTTCCGCATTTGACGTAAGGATGCTCATCCATTTCCGGTTGTGTAGATTAAAGCGGAGGAAAACCGGAGAAAACGGGATTATGGCAGAGTCTTCAATATTTACTGTCCTCCCGTCTTTGAAACGAAACGTACATACGTTTAGATGTAATTTTATATATAGTTATATTTATTTAATATAATTTTAAAAAGAAGCATAAACACAACGAGGGGTGTCTGTTTTATCTGTTTTTGTGACTAACGTTTCATGAGTATAACCATGGAGTATAAAATTCAATATAAATTCTCGGTATTGCATTGGACTCTATGATCGGCGGAAGTTATAGAGCATCCTTAATCCTTCACCGGAAATAACGCCGTGCATAGAGCCCATTACGTTCCTGGCGCTGGTGTTGGTTAGAATCTAACGCCGCCCCTCACTTCCGGTTCTGGCGCTGGGGTTCTGAATATCTCGACAGACATGTAAGCAACCAATCACAGTTTGTTTTGTTCCGCGTCATGTTTAGTGTCGTGAAATGTAACATCGATGTCCCAACAATAACAGACCGGTGTGTAAAACTCTTGGATGTATTTTAAATACTTTACATACTTCACATTCTTTTGAAAATCCAGCGTGTAATTGATCCAGAAAAGTGCTCATTGTCACAGTTGTAAACATGACGGTGTTCCTCTTCCACGAGGGGGTTTGGCAGTCATGGTATCTTTGTTTCCAGAAGGACCGTTAACGAACATGACACGCATGTCTCTCGAACATCCTGTAGAATTCAGCCAATCAGATGACAACTTATAAAATCCCGAAGTGTTTCCATATGCATCTGACAATTAGGTAATCTGACTCGATATGCTGTTCAGGGTGATGTGTTCATGATAAACGAATTGCAGGCGTACATTTTTTTACATAATGCCATAGTATTAATTTTGATTAAGGTAAAGTGCGTCTACACAGAGTCCATACACTGACATATTTACCTGTTGTAAGCTTAACATTAATTGCACAATAGACGCTGAAAACGTTTCAGTCAATGATTTGTTTAGTCGAACTCAAATATTAATTGGCCAAATATTTAAAGACCAAATTCTTGATGAAAAACACATATGAAAATCTTGTTAAGACACTGTTTTGAGTTAAAAACTGAAAAGACTCAGAATGATAGATACGATTAAGATAGATTCACTATCAAATTCAACAGGTGTAACACCGTGGACCTCATTTTGTCATGACATTGTTCTTTGATTTTGAGGTCATTAAGCTGTAATTCTAGATGTCTGCACCTGTTCTCTTGTCTGTGTTACCTGTCTTGCTAACCTTGTTGTATTCTTTACCAGTTACAGCATTTCGAGTGGCTCCTCTACACCTCCCCTCCATCCCCTCTCCGATGTTGTACGCCACTGCAGAGGAGCGCCGTATTGATCTCTCTACATCTGTTTGCTCTAAATGAAAAGCAGAGAATGGAGAAGGCTGATGAATGTGAAAATGAATGCTGGATGACAGATCGAGTGTCCTCCACACTGTACAATGCCAAGCAGTTTGCTCTGCTCTCAAATGATGGCATTTGATTTAGTCTGGCTCCTGCAAGTGTTGTCACACACAGAGAGCAGTCGATTTCTCTCTCATTCTCACATCGTCTCGTTCTTTTTCTCTTTTCTCAGACGGCCAATTTACCCTTGTTGCTTTCCTTTCTTTCCGTCTCTCTCTCTTTTCTGGGATGTGTGTGCGCAATCTATTCTTTTTTATTCCCTCTTTCTCATTTCTTGTCTCGCATTCTCTTGAGTCTCGGCTGCCCTCTTTAAATGTTAAAGTGGCTCGTTCTCTGAATGATCCGGGAAGTTTTACTATGCACAAAAGGCTCTTGAAATGAATGTATGTTGGAAATCATTTGACCAGAATTCAATACCAAGAACATTGCAATGGTTGTAATCGTGCCGTGCCAAATCAAGCTCAAGTAAAAAAGTAGAAAAAAAGTGATTACAACAAATGCTAAATTGTTGTAAATTGGGATGGTGATGGCGCAGTGGATAAGACACATGCCTCATTTTCTCAAAAACACATAAAATAACACTTAATTCAGCCATATGCAAAGCATGCTGGGAACTAACAAGCACCGCCCAGTTTCAGTTAATGCAACACAAATCATTCATGTAATCCAACACAAACAGATTAAGTAAACTTAAATTTTACCTTATCTAAGTAGATTGAACACAATCAAATTAAGTTTTGGACAAAATGTGTAGAAATTGTGTTGCTTAAGCTCATTATAATTAAGCAATTTCGACAAGCAGCAAAAATCATTTTTTTAGTGCATGTGAAAAGTCATTGCATTTATATCTTGAGGTCTCAAAACAACAATGTAACATTTCACATCAAGTTCGTGGAATATTTTATTCTGAATATCCTTGTGAATACATGGAGTCTCTAAAATTAGGTATGGTCATATGAAGGTCTGTGAGGTGGCAGATGAGGTGATGGGTGTTATTTTAGTTTTTTAGTTTTTTTGGCAGGTGAGACAAACTGATTTATGACAGCTTAGGATTCGAAATGCCAAATATCTCATCCTGATGCCACAGGCAGCCCTGGCTGCTGTCATCCAAGCTTGATATGTGTGAATCTGCAGAGGGAAGACACACGGTCTACATTTTAGACCCTCTACTTAAAATAAATAAATAAAGAGAAGGAAAAAGCATAGGGAAATTAAACCTAAAACACATACAATGTAAAAAAAAGTACGAAGTACTTAGAAGTCACATAATATACTAGATTCAAAGGAGACTGGGGCTAGTTGTCACAGATTTTACCGCAGTCAATATTTATATGTAGTTATTTTTGAAAGTCAATATCTGTAGAGATATCAAGTCTTCCCTTAACTAATGATTTTTTGCATTGTTGTGGCCAGGATGGGAGGCAAATGCAGTTTTATTTAAAACACTGACCTTTTGTATCAAGTACAATCAATAAACAGCTTTAACCTCCAGTTTATTGATTTGAGAAGGATACCTTTTTGTTGAAATATGAAATACTATCTAAAGTAAATTAATGCATTATGTCTTTCACAATATATCTCTATTTAAAAAAGTATTAGAAATCTATCTTCAGAAACATAATTACTGTTAAAAATAAATACAATTATAAATAAATAAATAAATAAATAAATACAATTGTGAAATAAAAACAATTCAGCAAAATGTAAAATGGCAAATTAAAGCAAAATAATAAATTATAAAAGGTATATTTTAAAATGTTAATCAATAGTAATAAAACAAAATTGGTAACACTTTACTTGAAGGGGTGTGCATAAGACTAACATATGAAGGACGTTTTTTTGCATGTTTGTGACAATTAAGTGTCATTCGCTCAGTTAAGACATTTTTAATGCAAATATGACATTGTTTGAGATGTCTTTGTTATGAAACCTTGACATAAACCAATACATCATAACCTGTCATGGTCTTTGTCATGACAACTTAACATTACTGAGCCAACAACCTGTCATAAACATGACATAGCAGATTAATTATCAAACTTAAGAAACCACCTAGCTTTATTGGTTAACATTACATTAAACTGTCAGGTGGCTGGTTTTGACATTGGCTGATATGAATCCATTATAACTTTATGATGACAAATTAAATGTGTACCACTGTAGTTGAGGTCACGAAAAATATTCATGACAGCCAATGTCAAAGCCAACCACATGACAGTTTAACTTAATTTTATGTTAAGTTGTCATGACAAAGACGCTGACAGGTTGTGATTTTATGGTTTATGTCAATATGTCAAAAAGACATCTTAAACAAGATGTCATATTCGCATTCAAAATGTCATTATTGAGCAAAAGACACTTAATGACAGTTGTCATAAACATGCATAAACCCTACTTCATATTCAAGACATATGTCATGTCATGGTTATGGAGGTGTCATGTCAGTCTTAGGCACACCCCTTCAAGTAAAGTGTTACCAAAAAAAAAAAAAGATCTAGAAACGGGTATTAATTAAATTGTAGAACATTACAGTGCAACATATACAATAAAATGTATGACAAAAAAAATACTGAGACAAACAATTCTCACCAAAGCTTTACTTTGGTTGCCATGATCTCCATCTGTCTGGCCTCCACGGTCCAGCTGTGAGCCAGTCTGAGCGATTTCACACACTGGAAGAGTAAACACAAGGATCTGGCAACCCACCGATCCCCTCTCTGACATCGACTGGCACAGCTTTCCAGCACTGGGCACGGAAACCATTACAACATGAGCAAGATGCTTAAAAAGACATGGTGGATGAGCAGCATCTATAAACTAGAACAGATGGATCACTGGCCGTTCACATTTAAAATATGTTGTGTAATATGCTGGCACAAATAACGAGGGCATGTAATTGAAATTTGATTGCTTGGTGTTTGTCTCTCAATCTGTACTGACACATGTTAATTGACAGATGTTTGAAAAATGTGAGTTTAAGTGACGCACAGTTATATAAACATGACAAATATGTGGTTAAAGTTTAAATTGACCTCATTTATTGGCCACAGTTTTCATTTGTATTCCACATTATTCCAAAGAATGAAAAAAAAAAAAGTTTGTTCTCACAATCTTTTACCATTTTCAACCAAAACAGAAGAGTTTTTTTGTTTTTTGTTTTGGCTGTTCATTTACCTGACAATGGCGTTTTGGGGGCCTGGAAATGCAAACTTTTCAAAGCTAGTTTCAAAGTGCAAGTTTAAGTGCAAGTGCAAAGTCCTAAGATTATAGGCCTACTATAAAAACAATATTGACTATATCATTTAATTAATTAATTAATAATTTGCTAAAAATATAGCGCTTTAATGGGTACTCAGAGCGCTTTAATTTTTATTTTTTTTATTTTTTATTTTTTTTGTGACCTCAGATATTCACGTTTTAACGTTTCAACCGAAGGACGGTGCTCTTTAACAGTATAGTGTCCCCGTCACTATACTGGGGCATTAGGACCCAATTTATTTTGAACTTTATGAGCATGTGAGCATGAGACAAAAGGAAGAAAATATGATCTTTCAAATGCAGGAGGGACCAGTGCTGGAAACAAAACCTGAATGTTCCCTCTCCACCCATCACGAAAGCATGGCATTTTACCCACTTAATGTGCCAGGCATGCCAAAGTAGCTTTCCTTTGTGTCTAAAACATATCTGTGTTTTAGGCAATATTATAACTGAATCAAACAGATAAATTGCAGGCAATAAAGAGAAGCTAAATGCACTTCCTGCTTTGTACATGCAAGTATCTGTTGAGTTGTTTTCATTGTTGGGTTTCTGTCGGTTTGCCCTTTGTCCTTGACAAAACACGCAATTCAACATTTCCATATTTGGAAAACAGACATGTTTTGGTGTTCACAAGTGGCTTGGGTTGGAATGCCAAGGCTGGCAGTGGATTTACACATCTGTGCTGGAGCTGATAGTGACACGCTAACACTGCCACATCACTCAGCTGCATTGTGTGTTTGTGTGTGAGAGCATGTTTGTGTGTAGAGTGTGCTTTTGTTTAATCTATTATGCCAGGGAGGTGAACGGGTTTATGCTGGTCAAAACAGGATCAAGTTCACAATAAATGTCATTTTGAGCTTCTAGAAATCAAATAAATGATTTTGTTGGCCTGGTAGGTATAACAAAATATATTTAGGTTAGATTCTTGCACATAGCTTCAACATTCCTCATTGAACTCTATTGGGCAAAGCATCAAGCTTACTACTGGGACAACCGGTACCCGGTACAACCGGTGTTTGTGCGCTCTTTGAGCATCAAAGGTTTCTGTTTACAGTTTTTTTTTTACAAACGTTGTGCATTGTAGCCAATCACAATCATATATGTCGAGCATGTGACCACAATGGCCTATCAGAAGTGCTAGTAAGTTTAAGGCCTTGGACACAGACACGGGGATATTTACCGTGAATTTTTTTACGTGGTTCGGCTGTTCGTCCATATGGAAACGCAGAATCGGGTCACTGAAACCGAACATTTTTGAAAACCCCTATGAGGATTTTAAGAAACGCCGGTTACAGTGTTGTCGTGTAGACAGTAAAACCAGGGTTTTTGCCTTGCAACGTCAGATTGTGTGGCATTATCCACCAACCGGAACCTGTAATGACTTTTTGTTAGGCCAACGCGGCTTTACGGTTAGGGTTATATCGCCGCCTTCTGGTGTGGCATGTCATTGACAGCGCTTGATCGTGTGTTTTTGCGGTTTTTGGCCACTGAAAATGTATAATGTACCAATTTACTCATGGAGCTGCATCAAGATCACAATATTTCTGGGATTTAACCAAATAGGGCCTTTAAAATTAAGATACATCATACAAAAATAAATGTTTGTTAAAAAACCCAAATCTAAAAGGATATTAAGATACCTTTAATACTTCTTGAGTTACAGGCATGCAAACTTGGGGCAAAAAGGCACTTTTCCCACTTTTTGAACTTTTTTTCCCACTTTTTTTCACAAACATGTCTAAAGTCAACAGATTTTACTTATAGACCCACCAATCTTTGTGTAAAAATAAAATAAAGATGTTGCCGTCTTTCTAAAGTCGTTTTCATGCCGACTTTAAATTTGACCTTACTCACTGATGCCTTGAAGAACAGCCAACGATTACAGGACCATAATGACTGATTCTGTCCAATCAATATTCAGTTGAGAAACACATGACATCATGACATTTAGAGAAAAAAAGGACGCAAAAAAGCATGTTACTAGCATTCACTTTCACTTTGCAACTCCAATCAATCTTTTAAAAATAAATAAATAAATAAATATATGATGCTATCTCTGATAAGGTTGATTACTAGTAAAGAGTAATCAATCAATACTAGTAAAGATTACTAATAAAGAGTTGATTACTAGTAGGAAGTTGTCAGAGTCGTGATTAGGTTACACACTGTGGCACAATCAGCCATGGTACTCATGGGAGGGATAAGAGTTTGAATTCAACTCCAGACATGTGTTCCTCTCTCTTCTAGCTTATCCCTCACCATCCATCGGAAATAGTAACAAAGCCAAAAAAAGGGTTACATTTATTGTACTTATCATGTCTCTGTTTGCGTACAAACTGGCCTATTTTTCTTTGTTTACACATTTTCTGTACATGTCTTCCTCTCTTTGAGGAAATATTATTCATACTGAGTTGTCGCGTTGCATTAACAGAGTCCAGATGGCAACTGATGCAGGGAACAACATCCCCCCTACAAACTAATGTCATTGTGCTGCAGGAAACCAATGATCCTTGACACATTTTATGTCATGAAAATGAGCTGAATTTGGCTATACTTTAACTCCTGCAGAGAGAACTTAGCAACACACATTAATTATCAAATGCCAAATTATTGCAAATAAAAAAATGTTAAAGTGTTCTAGAATGAGCATAAGATTTTAGTTTCATAGGCACATAACCAGACTTACCCTTTTTTTTTACTTTAACTTGTGTTTTCTTTTGTAAAAATAGAAATTAAAATTATCAATTAAACAATTTTTTGGAAAGCATAATGTTTTGTTTATAATGTCAAAGCCAGTAGGCTACTACCATCGACGAAAAAGATGTAGTCAATCATCATTTTACGTCATTGTAGGAGGAAGAGTAATGGGGGGGGGGGGGTTTCTGAAAAGACTACAAGCACTAGTTCAAACCCGACCATAGGGGGTTGGACCTAATTCACTAACAGACCAATCACAGATCAGTGCCAGTGCGTTTGATTTCACCGGCAGAAACTTTTTGAAAATATGGACGAAGGTACTGAATACGCAGATGGATGCATTATGGATAGGGTTGGGTACTGAAACGCGGTGCTAATAGGGAACCGGTTCCGACGTAAACGGTAATAACTAGACCGAATAAGAACGAAAAATTTGAGTCTCTGTATCACGAGGCGCACAAACGCAAAGTCTCTCGCTCACACCAAACCATTGACTGATGGCGCCGCTTTGACGCTCTTACATTGTCATATTATATTAGCTCGCATTATCTGATTTCTTTGTGCGAAATGATTTCCAGGCAGTAGCGTAGAGTGGAGCTCAACTCTAGTCTACATGGATGGGCGGAGTAGTGGGAGTGGCCTGCGGAGCTGAGCATTGCAATGCACTAAGGGGACTTGCACTTGTTGTCTACAATCCACAAGCACTAAAAAGTTTTCGTTTTCAAAAAGTAATTTTCTGCCTTTTATCGGCCAAGAAGGACCCACATTAAAAATTTATGATACTATTCTACTACATATATGAACCACTTTCAATACATATTCATGTCTCCACCGGTGGAATTACCCTTTAAGGCAGGAGGGGCCCTCAAAAGTTCACCATACTGATTATGGACAACAAATGTAGTTTGTAAAAAGATAATAAAATTGTTCCAATAAAAACCATCAAATGTTAAAAACATGTCAATAATAACATTATCAGACAGATAATGTATAATAACAGAAGTTGGAATTAGCTCTGCTCAAGACTGCAAGAGGGTCGAGCAGTCCTACAGTCCGAGACAACCCCACAGCATAAACTGGAAATAAGTAGTAACCTTTAAATCACTATTTCAGTGCCAAACTCCAGTACACACCACACAGCAGTGCCACATCACCCAAATCACCTACACCGAAAGAGGTTTTAGTGTAGATGCTGGCCCAGCCATGTACAAAGTCTCTTAGCACTGGAACACACAAAGAGGAGAGCAGTACCAAAGAAACAAAGCAATGTATTAAGAATAATAATTAACTGAATCTTGTCACATGACTCATGAGGCATTTGGACCTCACGGAATGTCGCTTGAAATTGACAAGTTTGGAGCTCTTCAAAGACTTTCTGTATAATTTAGAATTTCTAAGAAATAAGAATAAAAACACACCGAAACGGATTGAGATTAATGAAAGTCTTGTAAGACTTCAAAGGCAGCGCAGCGGTTATAAAAATAGAGGAGCAACAGAAACGCAGCTTCAGGTTCCCTCAGCGGCTGATGTCGTTAGGAGTCGTTTTGGACCCGAGCAGTCATATTCAAAAACAAAATGCTCATAATTAATGTGCTGCCTTTCATCACGAATGAACATCAAACAAGACACAACACTCTGCTGCTCCCAGGATTCTCTGGGTGTCTGAAACTCATTCTACAGAGTAACCCTTTAAATCCCGCTCAAGATTCAACAAATAAACTCTTCGCTTCGGCTCTGAACATTAATCATGATAAATGAAAGCATCTTTTGAAACCCCGAGCTTGCTTTCGAGTCATCACCATTCACGGTAAGGCCGGGTGCTACACAAATGTTGACGGATTGCTGTTGTTACTGATGCGCTTGTTGTTTTGTTTACTGTTAAAACGCTGAGCCATCAGAAAGAAAAAGGAACAGGTCACGGAAAAATTAAACCGCTGTCATCATTTACTTACCCTCCCTGTCTGTCTAGAGATGTTTGCTTGGTGGTGGTGGTGGTGGAGGAGGTGGGGGAGGGTGATAGGCCTATCCATAATAAAATATCCATATGAAGTTTCCTGTCTTTCAAATGGGAGTAAAACTATACAGGCCCGACATTCACATATAAGGGTTGCGAAAACGTGTTTTTTTTATCATTCAAAATGTACTAGTCACAGCCTACACCACAACTATAACGATAGATAATAAATTCTGAAAGATAATAAATTCTTTGTTTACGAGGATAAGTCAGATAATTGGCAGAGGTATTTGTAAACCATTGAGGACATATTTATGAATAAAAATTTTGATTTTAAAAAATAAATTACATAAAAAGTTAGATTAGTCCATTTAAAGAGTAACTAAACCCTAAACCAAATTTTTTTAGTTATCTGTAAGAATGGATCTTTATTAATACCAGTCATTGATTCCTGTAACTTTTTTTTTTTTTTTTTTTTTTTTTTACATTTGTGTATGAAGTGTTTTATTTTATTTTTATTTATTTGGATGTTCCGCACTTCGTGACGTACGCAGGTTTCAGCTCACCACGCTGTTGGTACGAGTGGCAGTAAAAAAAAAAACAGCTTGTTTCGTCAAAACCACTGTAGCGAGTCAGGAGTTGGAATTGCGAGTATTGAAAACGATCAAGATAAGAGTGTTTTAGCATCTATTTCGTCCCCTTTATCTCCGCTGGGGTTAAAAAAAATCTCTGCTGGGGTCTGCCCACCTTTTTTTTTTTTCTTTTTTTTTTTGTAGCTAGGATGCCCTAATTGAACTAAGGCCAAATACTGGGTTAGGCTAAGCCCTGTCTGTGAAACTTGGCTATACACTCAAATATTCTCTGAAATGACAGGAAGAACACAAGAAATTTATAGCAAGAAAAATAAGCTGTGCAGAAACCTTGTTTTGTTTTGTTTTTTATACAGTGAGACTATCCTCTTTAATGGTTTCATCGCAGTCTGCTCAGGATAAATGTTTTAATATAGATACACATGCTCAAGTTCGTTAGTAGCCTACTTTCCGTTCATTATATATTTCACTCACAGCTGTCTCATTTGCCAACAGCAGTTTTTAACTTGCGCCTGATTAGTGGTTCTCAAAAACAGGAAATGACTGAATGTCACAGAATTAAAATGAAACCAGATTGCAGATGAAATTCAAGGTGAGAAAGCATTTGCTTTGTCCTATGTAAACATTCGTTAATTTGTTACAGTTTTACTCCAGAAAGCGCACAAATGATGATTTCCCCCTGGTCTTGAGAGTGCATGCACAGATTTATCTCAGAAGAGATGTGAGAGAGAGTCAGTACTTGTATTAATTTCTCACTCCAGAATGAGAAGTATTGATTCAGTACTCCCTGTGTTCTCTCCCAGGATGCTTTGCAAATGATCACATAAATCATAAAATGTAATTAGATGTGCACCATCTGCTGGAATAATTTTTCGTGAGGGGAATACACGCTGGCTTTAATATCTGAAAATGAAGCAACAGTTGCGTGAAATATCAGATTTGTGGGATCTGAAAATTTAACTCTTTGATTTGAGGTTTAAGTTGTTTTTTTGTTTTATTTTTACACATTTATGATTGCACTTACAGTACTATAATTTTTGACAACTCAGAGATTCAATTTGTATTAGCAGGCCTTTAACAGCCTTGATCAGTCCTGGTCAGTAACTGAAGTCCAAAATCCTACCTCTCTCTAATAATATGTTTTGTATTATTTAATTATATGTCATATAATACGCTCCTCTAACTAACATTCCCATAGGGATATTGCATCATCGACCCTGACCTCTAATTACGAGAACAATCAAGAACGAATGCATTTCTGTTTCCCTCTCTCTCTTTTTTCCCTGAGGTGGACACAATCATATTTCAATATTTTCATTCTATTGTATTTTTTTTTTAAATAATTTTGGTTGGATACCACTGAAAAAATTACAGATGAATTTACCAATGGATGCATGAACATAATGTTCAAATTTGGTCCTTTTTCTTGCCCATTTATGTCATGAAAACACTAGACAACAACCTAGTGGATTTTTGCTTTTATTGGATATTTAATTTAGTTTTAATTTGTTTCATGTAATCAACTTTGTTTCTTCTAAATTCCTTTCTCGATGGCAGAATATAGAGCTATAAAATAAATGACTATATCATTCCTCTCATATTTTGGTCTCAGGAGAATTTAATGAAAGTTCATACTGGAATCTCCTACCCATGACAGACTTTTTCAAAAGAAATCTTTATTTGCTCTAATATTGCCTCATGTCATGATATAAAAAAGTTCTCATCTGTGCTTTTTTCTTTCCTATTGGAGGAAAAAGCTAAATTGGAATCAATTGCAGAGATTTTACGTGTACTTTACTTGAGAAGTGCTATTTGTGTGACAAACCATCTCTGCTGTATAAAGTACATGGCATTCTCCACTTATGAGTGAATGTCACACAGCGAATGTCTCAGGGAGAAGCCTTGATTGCACTCCTCTCACTATCACACCCTTACACACACACACATGCTCGTCTTATGATTTGATTGCAAAATTATGTAGATTAATCCGAGCCTTCTATTAGTGTCTGCATCAAATTACAGGCCTAAAGCTTTAGGCACAACAATTCATTTCACATGAGTAAGATTCATTCAGATGGAACCCAATAAGTGATTTAACATTTAACAGTCACATCAGAACATACTAATTTCATTTAACTGGGAGTGAATTTCATGAATGCCATTAATATTGGACTTTGCTGTGGCAGAAATGAAGTTACAAAACCTCTTACAAATAAAGTCACGTCCATAATCTGTATTCAGTCCGTATGTTGAGAAGTACAACTATTAAAATAATTGAAAAACAGCACAAGTCTGTTGTCTCCAAAAAACACTATTACACAGCCTTACTTCTGCTATGTTGTTTGCCATTATGCATTACATTCTACACCCCGCTGAATAAAATCAATCTGAAAGTAATATTCCTCACCCGGCATTGTTTCTGAGGTGATTCACCCTGACAAAAACATAATTGCAGAATCTTTATAACAGAAGTGTGTCTCCACCTGCATTTGATGCAAAGCATCTGTTAGGAAACACTGCCTTAAAAACACAGGCTTTTTGCAGTGGTATCAGAAGCTGCTATTATGTGCCGAGTGACAAATATGCGCGTTCAGATAGGAATGATAGACGGGTTCGGGAGATTGTACGTAATATATTGAGCCAGTGGAACCAATCAGGACAGATTTACAGAAATTTAGAGTACACTTTGTAAATTCACAGGAAACTAGACCTTGGACCGAAGGGCGTAAACAAAATTTGCTGCTTTGCACGGGCCTGGGCCTGATTTTCCACAGGCAAATTTAAAGGGATAGTTCACTTTGAAATTGATTTTTGGTATGTTCAAGAGCATCCAAGATGTAGGTGTCTGTTTCCGCAGTATTTTCAATTTTGATATTTTTAGGTCAAACCGTTCTTGTCTATGAGTCATATAATGGAGGTCTATGGTCACCACCTCAAAGAGCATGCACAGAGAAGTCCAAATTAAACAGGTTTTAATGATTCGTAAATGTACTGTAAGTACACATTGATGGCCTAAGACACGAAACGAGCGGTTTGTGTGAGAAAACTGATAGAATTTATATCATCTTGTAACCACGGAAGTGATCTCTCGCGCATGTACGTCACTCATCGTTTACACCATAGACAGGTTTATACAGAGATTTCGGAAGTGTTACCTTTTACTGTGAAGATCTAAACATATTTAGAAAAATAGGAAATCGCAATGGAAGACGAAGAGCCCTCAGACCGAAGCGCCCTCCGATCACTTGGACGTGACTGTGGTTACAAGAGGTAAAAACTATATAAATACTGTTCGTTTTCTCACACAAACCGCTCGTTTTGTGTCTTAGGCCATCAATGTGTACTTACATTTCCGAGTCATTAAATCATGTTTAATTTGGACTTCTCTGTGCATGCTCTTTGAGGTGGTGACTATAGACCTCTATTATATGACTGATAGACACGAACGGTTTGAGCTAAAAATATCAAAATTGAAACTACTGCGGAAACAAAGACACCTACATGTTGGATACCCTTGAGGTAAGCTACCAAAAATTTCCAAATTACATACCAAAAATTACATACCAAAAATGACATACCAAAAATGTATTTCAAAGTGAACTATCCCTTTAAAATAAAACATGAATTTATTCATTATTTTATTCCCTTTCTCGTTGATATTTAATATTTTACAAAATGATGTATGATTGTGTTTGACTGAATGTCAAGGTGGACTCAAAAGTGTGAGGAAAATCTCAAGTATTAGTAAATTTACATCATGATATAGGTTTACTTTTTGTTTGAGAGCGGTTTATATTAAATGGATTATATTTTAAATAATTGTGATATTATATGTGTACAATGACGAGCCAAAACATTATGACCAGACATAGGTGAAGCTAATATCATTGATTTTCTGATTTTCTCCTAACAAGGCCACATAGGTCTGACCAGATTAGATGGTAAGCCCTATTCATTTTATTCAAGTTTTAACTGGTCTAGCCCCGTCATATACAGTATATCACATCTTGTTATTGTACACCAGCTAGTGAAGTATTTGAGATCTGCCAATAAACTTAAAGGTAGCGAAAGGGCTATCTTGCCGGACCTATTTAACAACAATTTATTTTTCAAATAAATCCACTTAAGTTGAATTAAATCTATAAGCTAGCTGTGTTTCTGGGCAGGTTTTGTTTAGGAACCAATGCTGAAGCCCAAAATTTACCATTTTCAAAACCAGTGAGAGATTTATTCAACCGCACGAGCTGAGAGAAAAAGAATATGAATGTGGGAAGATCATTTAAATATTCGAGTTCATTGGCTGACAGATGACATGTAAAAGATTGCACAATGAAGACTTTTAAATAATAATTTATGTGCATGAGCTTAGGTCAGGTTTGATTCTGTGCTATTAATTCCACCACTGATTCTGACACCTGTTATTTTATGGATTATTATGACTTTGTCCTTCACCCTTTGACACCTTAATTATACTTTGTATGTGCAAAGCAACAGCATTACTCATATGTGAACAAATATCGCCTGAGCATCTGAAGTGCAGTCATACGAGAAGTTATATTATTATACCCACACAAAGCCATTACCAGCAGGGACTCTGACACACACATACACACATGACAATGATGGCTGAGCTATAGAAAACGACGGACACGCTCAAAGTCATGCGCACGCACCGTGAAGGACAGCCTCCGCACCTGAGAAGAAAAAAAGTAGCCTTCTCTGATGTCGCACATTAAGGGTGTGATGAATGAATTCCCACTCTCGAATCTAACAAAGCCAGTCTACCTTGAAAAGCCAGACTTAAATCAATAAGACATTCCACATATTTGCATCACAACTCTGACCCATAAAACTTCAGGGGGAAAATGTCTTGTCTTACCATTCATCTGAGAGATGAGTGGTATGACCCAATGTTTCACGGTCAAATGAGGATGAATCTGAAATGAAGCTCAGAGATTGGGTCTGAAGTCAAGACATCCGTTTTTGTGTTTAAACCACAGTGACGCAACAATGAAACATGTTTCTTTGCAGCCTATATAGTGGATACTGCATGTGTGGCATGATATTGAAAACTACAGACAATCATGAATGGGCTGTGTAAAAGCTTATGCATATATGGAATATAAGCCTATATTATATTTGGCCTTGTAGGTTCCATTGAGATATTCTTATACACTATATTTTATTTTTACTTTTTTTATGGGTTTAATGATTTTTGTTTTTTTAATTTCTAAATATTATATATTTTACTTTAGTTTTAGTTATTTTACATGAAGTTAAACTGAATGAAAATGAGAAATGCTATAGCTGAAATATATATGTTTTTAATATTTTAATTCAGTAAAAGTTTATTTTATTTCAAGAAAAGGTTTTAGCTATCTATAATTATCCTGAGGCCTATATGAACATGCAATATTTTATTAAATAAAAAAACTATGTTGAACATGTGATGAGACATAGGCTATTAATGATATTGACACCTTATTTCGATTTGGAAATTACTGTAAAATAATAATAATTTGTCTTGCAGTTCAGTAAGCCAGACGTGTTGATTTAGTAAGTATTGGATTGATTATATGAACGTGCTACTTCCTAACTTAATGAAACATCATTAGTTGGGAGTCCGACTACATGGTGCTTCTGATTTCTTTATAAAATTTTTTTTAAAAAAACCATATAAAAGTCTCTTTTTTTTAGGAATTAGACTACACTGGTCATGATGTATGTTTGTAGGCTAACGTAGGCTAAAGAACCGGTGTAAAGAGTCGTCTGTTCGTGAATCGGGTCCTATTTTTTTTTACACGCACACTGGTTGAATCTTTTTATTTATTTATTTGTCTGTTGCAAGGACATAAAAATACTTTTCTTGCAATTTCTTGCCATTATGTACACTTTGCTGCTAAGCTTCAGTTATTTTAAGTATTATTTTACTTACTGTTCTTTTCTTTTACTTACTGTTCTTTACTCAGAGTTCTCTTTGGTAAACAACAACTTCACATTCATGAACTTTAAAATCTGAAATATGCTCAGTCAAACATGACCAGTGTCATTTTATATCTGTTTTGAATTTGAAGGTCATTCAACTGAGAAATCACTTAAAGAATTAGTAGTCTCTCATAAATGTCAGGGCGACCTTATCTGAATGTAACTGCATTGCAGAATCACATGTAGACAGAGATATCTGAGAAGCTGCTCCATGATAAAACTCTGGGCTTTTTCAAGCACCCACATGAGGGGTTCATATTTGACTGAGACATAGTTAGTCTTCGATACAGAGAGAGAGAGACACACATCAAAATGTAATCTTCCACAACAGTTGAGAGCAAAACAGACACTGCAATACACAAAGCCTGAGGGGTTCTTGAGAAATTGAAAACTTCATTTCTTCCAGATTGAGGGCAACAGGTCAAAGATGTACCGTAGCAAAAAATGTACATAAAGAGGTTTTCCTCCCCTTCATCTGAAAGATTGTAAACTGTCAGAAATAATTGCACATACATAGAATATTTTAATGAATATAAATATTTTGAGCTTTTAAAACAGGTGTTTTATTCAAAACAGACTACGAGACACGAAACAAAGGCTACCTTAATAATCCTTTAAATTGATACAGCCTTTGATGGGGCTTAATGACATGCCAGTCAATTGACATTTCGCTGGCCCCTCCCCCAAAATGGCCATTGTCCAATCACGCATACTGTGCTTCAAACCGTGTAGCGACAGAGAGTGAGAGAACCCTTGCGCATGCGTAGTAAAAGTATACCCTGTGTGGAAAAAGGCGTTTTAAACCTTATTTTGGGGCAAAGTTATCAAACTTTTTCAGCGATTTTTACTGCTGTTTATATACATACAGTTTTTATGTCCCGGTGACCAGTGAAAGTGCAGTTTTGACTCTCTGCCCGTTCATTTAGATAGGAGCCTGGTCTTGTTAGTCCGAAATAACTGCCTGGAGGCGTTGCCAAGATGGCGGCCGAGTGGCGTGATTTGCCTAAAAGGACTTTTTTGAGAAGCACCCTGCCTTTGTGAATGAGTCATCATTCATTCAAACGATTCGTTTAAAAATACTGATTCACTGACTATAGCAAAAACAGAGAAAGGAAATTTATTGTGTCTAAATTGTGGGTTGCTCAGTATTATCTTTAAATATATTGGACAGTTTGATGATCACACAATGGGCTCTATGCACGGCGTTATTTCCGGTGAAGGATTAAGGATGCTCGATAACTTCCGCCGATCATAGAGTCCAATGCAATACCGAGAATTTATATTGAATTTTATACTCCATGGTTATACTAATGAAACGTTAGTCACAAAAACAGATAAAACAGACACCCCTCGTTGTGTTTATGCTTCTTTTTAAAATTATATTAAATAAACATAACTATATATAAAATTACATCTAAACGTATGTACGTTTCGTTTCAAAGACGGGAGGACAGTAAATATTGAAGACTCTGCCATAATCCCGTTTTCTCTGGTTTTCCTCCGCTTTAATCTACACAACCGGAAATGGACGAGCATCCTTACGTCAAATGCGGAACTTATGCGTGCATATAGCCCATTGCAAAAAAAGTATCAAGCACATCGACCATTTCAGGGGAAGCACTGCACACATTTATATGTGCAAAATAATTTCTTTTACTCTCAGCTCTCTCCTGGCTTTAGTCATCGCTGAAAGTGAGGTCACCACATGACCTAGCACATGGTTTTCTTTCTCACTGACTTTCTCATCTCAGCGCTTTGCCTTGAAGCGATCAACACACGTCTCTGTGTTTGTCCGCACAGTAACATTGAGAGTTCTTTCTACCGAATGTTCCGGAAGCTGACATGAACAGATATGAATCAGGGATGTGTCACATTTACGAGACGGCCCCGTGACAGTCGGTTCTCCCTTTGCTCTCAAACTTGGCCTCGTTAAACATGAAGATGGCAGGATGAATACAGATTAAATAAAGGTGATCTCAGCCAGAGATTTATAAATAGATCAGAACAGTTTTCTTTCTGAATTTTCAACAAACCTGATGTTATAGAATATACGGCTTTAAAATAAAACATTTACAAATTTTGAGGGAATTTCATGAAGCATGTAGGCTATAGATAGATAGATAGATAGATAGATAGATAGATAGATAGATAGATAGATAGATAGATAGATAGATAGATAGATAGATAGATAGATAGATAGATAGATAGATAGATAGATAGATAGATAGATAGATTTTGTTATATGTAAAACAAAAATTACCTTTTGGCCTACATATTTTTATTAAATGTTGGTTTATATACTCAACCATAATAGAGCAAACAAACAAAAATATAATTGTATTCCTTATCAGTGGTCACTTGTCTCAGTATCAGTTCATTATTGCCTCATTTCCCCTAAATCAATACTAGTCCATTTGAGGATTTCAGATCTCAGGGATGTAATTAGAGGATGGATTGTCCTTGAAGCTTTCTTCTGAGTCCCCGAAGGTAGAGCTGTTGTTAAGACCAACACAAACTATTTCAATCATACATACCCTGAGGGTTGAGTGTGTGTGTGTGTGTGTGTGTGTGTGTGTGTGTGTGTGTGTGTGTGTGTGTGTGTGTGTGTGTGTGTGTGTGTGTGTGTGTGTGTGTGTGTGTGTGTGCATGTGTGCCCACCTTGTTAATTCTATTACGATGACATCTATGAGTAAGGCAGAGGTATGTCCTCAGGGTTCACTTCACAGTCGCTTCTACAAGCTCAAAAAGCTCCTGACTATGAAAATACAGTGGTACTGATGGCACAGTGGATAGACACATGCCTTTGGTGTGAGAGACCCAGGTTCAAATCCACTGTGAGACACCAATGTGTCCCTGAGCAAGACACTTAAAATTGCTCCAGATGCGTGCGACATCTGACATATATAGTAATAGGGATGCAATTTGGATAAAAGCGAATTTAAGTTAAAATTTAAGGCAGCAACATTCACAAATGTATTGCTCTAAAAATACATATACTTATTCAAAAATATAGTCAAGTGGAGGGTTGCAAATATCTTTGAAACTCAGTAAAACTACAAAGTAGCTCAAAATAATGGCTACCCAATTAATTACATTTACTCAAATACTGTTAGGATAACTCAATTACTGATTAGCAGTGACCTTGAAATTTAGTAAACTGTAGGTTGTTTTCTAATTTTGATCTTTTTTTGGAGTTCTGAGAATCTATTTTAGGTTTATTTGAATTGGTAGCTGCAGTCTGTACATGAACCGCATTACTTGATTTTTTCCGAATCTGTTCCTTGGGCACAGAGGTCACCTTTTATTTTATTAGACGGCTCTCAAACTTGCTTGGTAAGCAAAGAGGAAATAACGATTTTTTTTATTCTCAATTAAACAAGTAAACAAAACTGGCTGGCTTTCTATCAACCTCTGTCCTGATCATGTCATTGATTTTAGTGCGAGAGGAACGTGGTCATGTCATACTCAATTACATCATGGTTTAACTGCGTTCTTTGAGGAACAAAGAGCATCGGAGAGCCCGGACAGATCAATTTAATGTACAAAGAAAGGTGCGTTTGTGCAATTCTTAAAGAAATAAGTCACTAAAAAAAACTTCTGATGATCAATAACAAATCGGTACAAAAACGGAAAAGGTACAGGTCATTTTTCTGTGAAGTTTACAGAAAACTTGACAAAATGCATTGATATCAAAATATGACTATTTTTACAGACTTACTGTAATGTGATTTTTTTTTTTTTTTTTAAACTGCCTTTTTTTGTAAATGAAGACAATAAGGGACAAAATGACAAAATATAAATGGGTAAAAATGGGTTTTGCCTGACATAAGGGTGATTACAGAATTTATAATTTTTGGGTGAACTGTCCTTGCTAAAATCCCATGGTTTTCTAGATCTATTTTTTATAACATAAAAAAATCTCAGCTTGTTTATTTGACTGTCATAGCCATGATTATGTGGCTTAGAATGCCATCTAACTTAATAAAACTCTGTCACAGAAAATAACAGGCACATAGAAACAGAGGCAGCTTATTTATGTTTGATAGCACAAGAGATGCTCTCAGTTTTCTAATTTTTATCTATATGACTGCATCAGCATGTTTCCATATGCACTGACTGCAGTTCTGTCATGCTGAACCATTCAAATTGAATTCTCTCTTGTCCTTTAGAAAGGTCTTTAAATATCCATTTTCTTCAAACGCCAGACTATTATTAAAGTGTCTATGCTGTAACACTGGCCACTTAGAGTGGATCGCGACAGGTAAAACACCCTCCACTCGCGCTCCTCCCTATGAATGACAACCATTTAAACTAACACTGTCTGTTTGCTTGTTGTTTGCTTGGTTTAATCATCCAGAGTGGGTTTGGTGGATAAACAAAAAGAAAATTATATATCATCAAAATTGCATCAACTTGCCATCTCAGACTTTCTTCTATGATCTTTTAAGAGTCCCTCTCAATTGTTTGTTCATCTCCAGATGTAATAGCAGATTTAAGTCAGAAACGAATCAGATTTATCAGAATCATTCAAATGCCTTCATGTCTGTTAATGTTCAGTCACAGCTGCCAATTATCTTGATGACTGTGTCTGGAGTGAGTCTCCAATATATTTCTGTCCATCAGCTTGCAGAGATATAATCCTTCCTAATCATTTGGTAAAGCACATAAAACATTTCAAATCTATACAAATATTAAAAACTTTCATTCTGATTGGGTGACAGACAGCAGGGGGAAAAAAATCATGCTTAATGCAAAAAAAAAAATGCAATTAACTAGTTATGATAGCAAAATATATAGGATTATCAACTCTTAGAAATGAGGAGAAACACTTTACAAAGCCTTTGCTGTTAATGAAAAAAAGATTAAACGTCCAATCAGACTTCATCTGTCAAGCTGTTCAAATTAAACAACAAATATACATCAACAAAACTGCTGTTGGAATGCTTTGCAAAGCAATTGAGGACCTAAGGGTGTATATATAATTATTCATATGTTTGGGGTTGTGCAGTTTAGGTTCATATTAATAATTTTCACTGTTTATATAACACCCAATGTACTCGTTACATCATAATAAGAATGGCATCTACACTGATGTTATTCTTTCTGCTTATTCCGAGGTTTACTGTAATCAGCCGGATCCGGGCCATATCCAGATCAGATGGTGGACCTGCGCCTAGACACGACTACGACGCATGATGTAGTCAGACGGATCTGGGCCGTATCCAGACCAGATAGAGGACCTACACCTAGATACGACCACAACGCATCCCTGAAGTGTCAGCAGAGATTGTATCAACTAGACTCCCCTGTGAAGGCCTCGTCAGCACTGATCCTCAACAAACTTGTCTCCAACACATGATGTCATATTCAGAGCTATTCATATCCGGAGAATTATGCATTTCTTTGGCACCATAATGCCTAATATCTACAGCGGACAGGAGTCACATAGGCTGTAGTAGCTTTTAGAAAATTCACATCTTACAAGCTGTAATTACAAGCTCTATGAGGACTTGAATGCTTTTTGCAAGTCGAAATCATGTAATTGCGGTAATTACGGCATGTGAACGCACCTATTGGCTAAATGGCCATATAAAAATAGAGCCATCAGTGTCCCAATATGTAGTGAGTCAGGGTCTTTAACCAGTGCCCGAATTTGTGTACGTTATTGAATGATTGGATGAGACTTCCAAAGAAGATGAATGTGATTTCTTTTAATATTTATCAGAATGTGAAGAGAGTTTCAACGAGTGTAACAAAAAGTGTTTATGAAAAACCAACCCGATCTCACGACCAAGTCGTACGAATTCGACGAATGATTAAAAAGTGGCTAATTCGTAACAATTCATACGACCTCACTCGTACGAATTAATACGATTTTGCTAAATCGTACATATTTTACGAATTGGCCAATTCGTATGAATTCGTACGAATGACCTACCCCTTACCCGCCCCTAAACCTAACCATCACGTGGGTTTAGACAAATCGTACGAATTAGTACGAGTGAGGTCGTACGAATTAGTACGAATTAGCCACTTTTTAATCATGCGTCGAATTCGTACGAATTGGTCGGGAGATAGTGTTGGAAAAACCCTACTCTCCCTTTCTTTAACTTTTGGGTATTTGTACGCTGAAAACAAAATTGGTGTTGAAAGAATTTTCAAGTTGCTTTGCCTGCTTCTGAAATGTAATTAAACTGCTCACGACGAGCTGGCACCGCCGTCTGTGTATGAATGAGTGAATGGGAATGTGAGGCATTATGTAAAGCGCTTTGGTGGCCATTGGGTCTGTGAAAGCGCTATGCAGTCCATTTACAAATTTTCATTAAGCATGAAATTTTGAAGTAGAATGACTGAAATAGAATTTTGTTGTAAAATGCACTGCAATAATCTTTACAAATGTGAAACATCATTTTTTTAGCGGTTTTATTTTTCCCCCTCAAAAGCATGGCAAATGACGATGCATGTGACCTTGAAAATACATTTTAGAGGTCTTGAATGTTTCAAACAATACATCCATTAAAGAGTTCTCTTTCTTTTTTAAGATGCTTTTATACACTAGACTATCCAGTACATTCAAACAAGTGAAAAGATTTGTATGTCTATTTTTCTGATGCACAGGGGTGAAATGTTTTTAGAAATGCATTTTCTGGCCTCGGGGCCAAGAGAACATGCAGTCCAGCCTCCCACGTCGCGGAGGGGAGCAGGGACCAAAGCACGCAGGCACACTTTGAGCGGCAGCGTCTGACATACTGTGAAGTCAATTCACTCTGCAGGATTCTACTGTAACTCGCCCTCAGCTAAACGCATTAGAGAAGGCAACAAATGCAGCTGAAAGCTAAATGTGCATCAGAAAAAAGGACAAATGGAACAAGTGGAGAACAGAGTGAGTAGGACATAAAAGATGGACACACAGACCTTTACAGTTCAGTAATCCTTTCTCTCCATCTCTCCATCTCATTATGATTAGGCAGTGATGTGCCCCATGGCCAGTTTGGCCCCATGAGGAAATAGTTTTAGTGAAGCAAAAGTCCAACTGTGTTATTTTAGTCTCGATGATATATAAAGTGTTCATATTTTAAATTAGATTTTTATTTTATATTTTCAGTTAACATTTTAGAAATATATATATGTGTGTGTGTGTGTGTGTGTGTGTGTTGAATAATGTACTCTAATAAATCAGGATCATGCATGAAACTAAATTTAACGCTTGCCATTATATTTTTAAAACAATAATATCTTAGAAAAGACCTTAAGTAATATTGACAATTATATCATTTGAAAGCTTACAATCTCTAGTTTCCACATTTGGTGACTTTTTCAAAATAAATTACACAGGAGCCGTATTTTATCAATTTGCAACAAGAATATTTTCATACTCATAAAGCGTGTTCAGACCTTTATTTTGAAATAGCAATGAACATGAAAAAGGTAGAAACCTCTGTTTTCATGCCAAGAGTTGAAAAGATTGCATCCATTCAATTATTTTAGAAAAAAAGGTCTGAAAATGTTTTAAATATTACGAAAACAATAATAAATTCACCATTTGTGATGTGGCAAGAAGCTATAACGTGCATGCGTGTTCTTTGTATGTTTCTTAGAGGTTGAATTCATGTCAAAATCGATCTGCCAAACTTCCCATACTACTTCTGAATAGGATCTCTACTTCATAAATTGTGAAAATAATGGTTCATGTCACTCAAAACACATATGGAAATGGAGGCGCCCTTATGCAATGGAGTCTGGTTGTGCCCTAGTGAAAAAGTTTGGTACTGCGCCCAAACAAAATCTCACAGAAAGCTAATTGTTTGAGATATCAACATACATTTTTATGCAGTTTTAGAGTAGCCCAGGTTTTGAAAATATATATTTTATACAAATATATAAAATATGAATATTTTTTTTACATTGTCCATTTCTATTAAACTCAAACTTCTATAACTTTTTTTCTGTTTCACTTTCTTAATTTATTTCACTTCGACAAAAATCTTAAAACGAGACCAATCTTACGTATATATTCCAAAGCATTCTTGAATTCCAACCATTTAAGTTCGAAATTTTTTCTAGCATTTCCATGTCTATTCAAAAAACGGGGGGTGACAGTTAAGAGGTTAAATCATAAAAGTAGAGCAAAAGAATCTTGGTTATTCTGTTAAGTGACAGTCTTTAAAATGAAAGAATGACTAATCATGACATTATATTAAAAAATAAAGATATCATCATGTCTGTCACACTCTCTGATCTTAACTCATGTTGCATCGTGTGGGTGATTTTGACCTATTTGCTGTGTTATACTTGTTTCATCAGTGCGGTTCCTAATGCTGCTTAAGTAAAACAATTAGTCCCACACTGGTGCCTTAAATTGCTTGGTTAGAGAAAGATCAGTTCAAACATCTATTTCCCTTCAGCTGGCAGAGGGATTTTATCTGATGTGTCTGAAAAATCAAATGGGATATTTTGAGCCTCCGGGCTCTCTGAAGTGGGGGGTCTGAACAAGCGAAGGGCTCATATCATAAGTTAGTACATACCAGTTTTCATTTGAGATATCAGGGTAAATTATGCACAAGTGGAGCAGTGAAAACGTTATGTTCTCAGCCATATGTGTGAAGTCTCTGCAGGGTCCAGTTCTCTCTCACACATTTTCTTTCACTCTCTCCTTTTGTCTCGGAGTCACGGTCACGTTGTTTAAAACACACATTTAAAAATACACCCATTTCTTTTTCTCTCTCTTAAGTTATCTTTCTAAATAAATATGCATGCATTCTGTGATATCCTGAATTATTCTAAATCTGAAAATAAATCTGAATAAATTTAAGTACCTTAAATTATACAACTGCTTCCTTAGTTATTGCCTAAGAAAATAACATTTTGTTACATTCTGTGAAAACATGCCCCCTAAAGCCAGTCTCAATGTCACTGATTGGGGGAAGTTGTCACAGTGCAAGCTGCGAACTTGGTGTTTCTTTGAGAATGTCTGTTTTGAAATATGAAATACTATGTAAATAGTGCGTTAAATATGTTAGAAACAAAATTGACAAAACAACAACAAAAAGCAAGAAATGTAACTTGAGCAGCAAATCAGCACATTAAAATGATCACTGAAGACTGGAGAAATGATGCTGGAAAATCAGCTTTGCATCCCATTTTAAACAGCTCATTCTCACCCCAAGGTGTCACCAAACTGACGCCTTGGGAAGCATTTTGACCATGCTTCAATATCTGACGCTGTAGGCGCCCTTTAGCGTCAGTTAGATGACGCCGTAGGATCGCGTCATGTGACTGACGCTAAAGGGCGCCTACAGCGTCAAATATTGAAGCATGGTCAAAGGTAACGCCTTGGGGTGAGAATGCGTTGTTTTAAAATGTTTAAACCAAAGAAAAAAATAGTTATGATATTTCAAATATGCTTTACTATTTTTATTAAATGAATGCCGCCATGAGCATAGGAGACTTCTTAAAAAAAAAAAAAAAAACATTTTCAAGTATCTTACCGACCCCAAACATTTAAAAGGTGCACAGAAAAGATATTAAAATGCTTAAAATTTGTAACTAAATATTTAAGTACATAATCGCCCGGTTTCGCAGACAATGCTAAAGCCAGTCTCAGACTAAAATGAATGTTTGAGCTGTTATAACTGAAAGCAACTTGCACTGAGATATCTTAAAATTAGTGTTGGGCAACAATTAATCGCGATTAATCGCATCCAAAATAAAAGTTTTGTGTTTACATAATACATGTGTGTGTACTGTTTATAATTACTTTGTATATATAAATACACACACACGCATCTATATATTTTAGAAAAAAAATTTATTTATATATAAATAAATAATATTTATAAATAATACATTTTGTACAAATATACATGCAATATATACATGCACATATTTCTTAAATATATACATGCATGTGTGTGTATTTATATATACAATATAATTATACGCAGTACACACATGTATTATGTAAACACACACTTTTATTTTAGGTGTGATTAATCGCGATTAATTGTTGCCCAGCACTACTTAAAATATATCCATGCCATCGTTTTGTCTCAAGATGCACATTAATGTTTCTTTTTCTTTCTACGGCACATTTATAGACCATTTCACAAGATGTAAACAACACTGGTCCAGAAGCACTTCCTGTTTCAGTTTGTAACTGTTTTCTTTATTTCAGATGTAAAGAAAACATCTTAAAGTTGTTTGTTTAACTTTTTGATTCAGTTTTAAATGTTCTGTTGGTTGTATTTTATCCCAGCTTTTATGTAGTTTTAAAAAACTGAAACAGGAAGTGCTTCTGGACCAGTGTTGTTTACATATTGTGAAATGGTCTATAAAAAACATATGTGCTAATTGAACCAAGGCTTAATCCTGGCTTAATCTAAGCTCTGTCTGCAGGAACCAGGCCTATAGGTGACTTGGTTGACTTTTCTTGATGAAATACTCTTCATTTTGAGAGGCAAATATTTCAGCAATGGGCTTGAGAGGAACGGAGAGAAAATGAGCTCCCCGTTGTCACAGCAACACTAATTGGTGGTAATTTTGTGCTCAATTTTAATAAAGCGAACGAGAGACAAAGTGGCGTGTCCATAGCAGCGGGAAGAAAAGTCACACACTCAGCTGTGCTATCCGGCACGTCTTTCCATAAGCGTGGGGTGTGTGTTTCGGAAGAGCAAAACTGATGACATTCACAGTGTGTCATGAGCCATAAAAACGCAGTGTCATTAAACCACAGAAAAGATGGTCAGATCTGCGTATAGCGCAGTGATATTTTCATCACTTTCTCCCCCTCTTTCAAGCTTTACTCCTCTGTCTCTTCAATCTTCAGCAATATGAAGGTGTTCAGCTGCTGAACTGATGGTTGTTATACACCGTACTAACTCTCTCTGTCAGTCTTCAAAATTTGCTCTAAACAGTCTTGCAAGGCAGCATAATGTTGCCTCAGTGCATTTGATAACTGAAATGCTATCTAGGTAGGCAGTGCTGCTGGGTGATATTGTCAAGTCAAGTCAGTTTTATTTTTATAGAGCTTTTCACAACACATATTGTTTCAAAGCAGCTTTAGAAACCTCCTACTGAGCAAAGCCAACGGCAACCGAGGCAAGGAGAAAAAAGAGAAACCTTGAGAGGAATCAGACTCAGCAAGACATTTTACAATAAATGGGGTGAATTCAGGTTAATTGAGATGCTTTTTGCCATTGAGATGAGTGGTAAAAAGTGTCCCAATTAACCTGAATTCACCCCTGCAGTGCACATATAATTTTATCTAGTTATGTGATAAATACCATTAGTCATGTGTTAATTGATTTTGCTAAAAATATCGTCTCAATATTTGTTATGCTGAGAAATGGTGCATTAATATTCATATGCACCAATACACTGTAACATTGCATTAAAAACAGCAAAATGTACTCATACCTATCCTGAGTCATTTTAATATTTTATCGTTCAAAAGTTTGTGGTTGGTACGTCTTTTTTCTGAAAATCTGTCATGATTTTCAAGCATGCATTTAAAACATTTATATTGTGAAATAACATTAGAATTTAAAACTATTTTCTATTTGAACTTTTTAAAAATGTAATTTATTCAAAGCCAATATTTTAGCTTCATTAGCCCAGTCTCCAGTCTCACATGATCCTTCCGAAGTCATTCTAATATGCTAATTTGAGGCTCAAGAAACATTTCCTATTATTTTCAATGTTGAAAACGGTTGTGCTGTTTATTAATTTAGTAATTTCTCCCAAAATCTTCGAATAGTGCTGTAAAGAAATGCCAGATAGGGACAATTGAGTGGTGAAAACAAATCAATGAATCAGAGTTTTTAATTGATTTATTGAAATAGTTTGAACAGATTCAATGTAAACAAATGTCATGATGACGGGGTAGTTAACATGTCACTTTTTACTCAACCTCATGTCTTTCCAAACCTGTATGACTTTCTTCTGTGGAACACAAGATATTAGGCCTATGTAGAAAATAAAAAAATGATAAAATAAATCATAGAACGGAAGTCGGACTAATAGTTTTGGACTTATACAGACAAAAACAGCAGAAGCATTCTGAAATCCTATTCAAAAGAAGATCAAACCTAGATTCTTTAACACTTTTTTCCATCTATGAGTTTTACAGATGCTCTACAGTATAAACCTCTCTCACAGACGCATTTGAATGTCATGTTGTCAGGTGAACTCCTGACTCAAGCGAGATGTTTATTATTGTGTGAATCATCCCTCCATCTGTTCCCTCACAATAAAAGAGCAGTTCTCCGATGCTCGCTGTTTTCTGGCAGTAATCAGACGCGAGCTCTAGAGAACAGGGTTGATCGATTAATCACTAGGTTGTAGAAAGTGCACCAGCAACAAATGCAACATGCACCGCTGTGCGCGAGCCCTGCTACACTCTATCACGCGGAATACACTTCGCTTTATCGATCTATTGTGATGCCATCTTTTCCCTCGGCAGCAGCTCTGTAGAACTTCCTGGCCGGAACAGAAAAAAAAAACACTTCCATTTGTCAAAAAATTTCATTTCAACACAACAAGCGAAAGGCTATTCATCCACCATTCTTAATTCTCAATTTAAAACGAAAGATGCCGTTATGGATTAGGCTACACAGAAAATACTCTAGTATTCATCGTTTTTGTCCTTTACTATTGAAATTGGAGCTTTCAGAGTGTTAGCTTTTCTTTATATACGATGTTGATTGCATTTTAATTTTATATTTGGCACCAAACACCATAAAAGCAACAAAACAGCCCATCAGTGAAAATCAAAAACCAACAAGGGCTAATATTTTCTTTCGTGGAGGTATCACCCAGATTCACAACACAAAATTGAGACATTTCCACTAAGCCTCCAATTTCCCCTCAATAAACAGACATGTGTGAAATATTACATATTCATGTAGCAGCTGTTAATCATCAGTGTGCAAGAATGCAAGCCATAACCAGATATGTAAATGAGAGATGTAAAAAGGAAGGCCGCAAACAACAAATGGATTTTCACAGTCAAAACTTGTAGCAGATGATAAATCTTGACAAAGAAGGTATGATTATACAACAATGAATATTTGAATGAAAATGAGGGACAAGATTATAGACAAAAGAGGTTGTGCATGCCATACTGGTTTCCTGTTTACTAACATTACAGGGTTGTGCATGCGCATAACAGAGGCAGACTGCAATATTGAAGCTTTACTTATTGTTTGTATTGTTTGCATATACACTCACCTAAAAAGGATTATTAGGAACACCATACTAATACTGTGTTTGACTCCCTTTCTCCTTCAGAACTGCCTTAATTCTACGTGGCATTGATTCAACAAGGTGCTGAAAGCATTCTTTAGAAATGTTGGCCTATATTGATAGGATAGCATCTTGCAGTTGATGGAGATTTGTGGGATGCACATCCAGGGCACGAAGCTCCCATTCCACCACATCTCAAAGATGCTCTATTGTTGAGATCTGGTGACTGTGGGGGCCATTTTAGTACAGTGAACTCAATGTCATGTTCAAGAAACCAATTTGAAATGATTCGAGCTTTGTGACATGGTGCATTATCCTGCTGGAAGTAGCCATCAGAGGATGAGTGGTGGCCATAAAGGGATGGACATGGTTAGAAACAATGCTCAGAAAGGCCGTGGCATTTAAACGATGCCCAGTGGGCACTAAGGGGCCTAAAGTGTGCCAAGAAAACATCCCTCACACCATTACACCACCACCACCAGCCTGCACAGTGGTAACAAAACATGATGGATCCATGTTCTCATTCTGTTTATGCAAAATTCTGACTTGTCTGAATGTCTCAACAGAAATTGAGACTCATCGGACCAGGCAACATTTTTTACGGTTTTCAACTGTCCATATTTCCGCCCACAGGACTGCCGCATACTGGATGTTTTTCCCTTTTCACACCATTCTTTGTAAACCCTAGAAATGGTTGTGTGTGAAAATCCCAGTAACTGAGCAGATTGTGAAATACCCAGACCGGCCTGTCTGGCACCAACAACCATACCACACTCAAAATAGCTTAAATCACCTTTCTTTCCCATTCTGACATTCAGTTTGGAGTTCAGGAGATTGTCTTGACCAGGACCCACACCCCTAAATGCATTGAAGCAACTGCCATGTGTTTGGTTGATTAGATAATTTCATTAAAGAAAAATTGAACAGGTGTTCCTAATAATCCTTTAGGTGAGTGTAACTGCTCAATGTAACTGACTCAATAAAACGTGATTTTAGTTGGATCTGTTTGTCTGTGTCATACATACATCGCAGTCAATTATTCCGTATTTAAGCAGAACCGTAAATGAGATTTGACAGCTACAGTGGAGACGAAGATTTTTAGCAATACACAACTTTAGTTTCTGTTACTCACAAAAAAAAAAAACTATAGTATGGCTTCAGAAGACTTGTAAAGGTGCTTTTTATAAACTTGACAACCACTGGTCACTATTTGTTTTGGTTGCATGGAAAAGATTAGAAGAAAGAAAATCAGGTTTCAGACAACGTGAGGGTTATTAAATGATAACCAAATTTCAATTTTTGGGTGAACTATCCCTTTAAGCAGTGCTTGAACCCTCAAAAACTAGCTCATGAAATTTTTCAAAAACATACTAGCTACTTCCTTCTACAACTTAAACCAGGTCTGCCGTTCAGAGATAAAGCAGGAGGAAACGCAAACATATCAAAACCATATTCCCTTTAACAAGTCAGAGCGGCCCAGGGGCCAAACTTCAACCAGCCAGACGTCCCATGGGAGGCAACAGATTCACAGCGGAACAGGGAATTTTTGGGCATGTGGTTCACAGGACTGCATGAAAACTGATTCAGAGAGGACTGAAACCAAGAAGCTGAAGCAGAGCTGGGTGCCCAGGGAACTCTTGAGTTAAGCCCACCGCAGTGAGAGCTGCATTACCATTTATAGACAGCGTGTGCACTAACAAGGCACATTAACTGTTCAGATCTGAAAAGCCTTAATGGAATCCTTTTCCCCAGAACAAATAATAATAGGGTAAAGACTATTTCTAGGGAAATAAACAGCAAGTATTTATTGTGGACGTTCATATGTATTTTCATCTAATGCAACCCTTGCTGACCCTTACTGATATTGATTCCAGTAATTAGGAATCATCGATTAGAATGCTGATTTATTTAATGCTGATTAGCCCTGCAGGAACCGTCTATTTAAATGCAAAAAAGAGAAAAAGACTAAACGGGTTTTTCGTGGATTCATTTCGAATCTTTTTTTCACAGAAGCCATTCAATAATGAGTAACGAGTCTTAAAAAAATTAAAAAAAAAAAGAGTTTAGATTCAGTTTTAATAATGCTTGTGACAGTGACATCAGTTTCCCAAACTCATTGGGAAACTGTTTTGAGGTCATAGTAAGGAACAAGTGTTTTACTGCCTATACTGTTCATTTCAGATGGAAACTGCAGTGACTTGTATGTATTATACGTATTTGTTTGGAGTTTTGCAAATATGTTGGTAGAGGCAGGTTTTTCCAGTGAAATTCGCTGCATTTGTCTGTCAGAGTGTCACAGTTCAGTGAAAAAGGAGTGAAAATGAAGTGTTTCGAAAGACTAAGCTGACTTTCGTGAATAACATATGTGGTTTAAGGAGCAGTCAAACTATATATTTTTTTCCATAGAATGCTGCTGGGATGACATCTGGTTCCATCATGGAAACCAATGGGTTTTTTGAAATGCCTGAAATAAGGTCTTCGGTGAACACACGCTTAAGATATTTTCATGTTTTATTCAACAACATAAAACACATCAGTAGCCCCTTGTGAATGATTTTATAAAAGCTTTTCTTGTCTTGAAGAAGGTGATTGCTAACAAGTGGCTAAATGGGTAATCAGGGACATTGAACCTCATCTCACTAGTCGTGCACTTGCAAACTATTCTAACTCAAACTTTCAGGGATTTTCTATATAAAGACTGAAGGAGTTGGAAGCTTAGAGGTGGTGATGTTGAAGTCATGTGATAGTGGGGTGTAGTTCGTTTATGGTCGGCATTAAGCCTTTTATTTCAGGCGAGAACATTTCAAAATTTGTGTTCATTATGACGAACAAAACACATAATCTTGTGTTGGTCACAGAGCTTATTTAAGTCTATGGAAAAATTATGGAAAATCAGGATGATGGATGGTGCTAACTTTAGATTAGGATTAGGCTACAGTCTCTTGACCACATGCTGAAAACAGAAACGCAAGTTCATGCCAATTTCGTTTCGTCCAATCTAATCAAACGTATCACTTATCGCAAATTCGTATCACATGACGACCAATAGAAAATCGATATGCCAGAGCTTGACCGTTGAATTCTAACAACACAACTTTAAACATGCAGGTTTTCAGCATTGAAATTCTCAAATTTAATTTTTTTTTCCAACACAAGGGCTGCGTATGAATTCTCTTAATAACTTCCTTCAACTCTATTGACCTTATTCAGCAGCGCCATGTCGACAGGTATGAAAGTGAGGCTGTGAGGGATAGACTTACCGTGTTTCCAATGGCATCCGCTGTAAAAAGCTGAATAAAGCAGCTAGATTACTTACAATTTTCCACAGCTTACATTGTCGGGAGTTTTTTGTCTACTGACATTTCTTTGAAAGATATTTTTCCAGTGTTTCATGAGCAGAACAATTCGAAAACACATTACAATACAGCCCATTGAAGAGATGCAAGTCTATCCCTCACAGCCTCGCTTTCAAGATCATTAAAAATCAAAGATGGTGCTGCTGTGAATAAGGCGTATAAAGGTTCTGTAGGTTTGCAAATGCACTACCATAATGTTACCATTGATTTGCATGTTATTCGACCACAAAAGTGAAAATAATTTGCTTGTTGTTAATTATGTATATTTTAACCATGTGCAACAACGTCTTTACTTACAACCCTTACATTTTAAGATGTCATGGGAGAGTCTGTCAGGAAAGAGGTAGGCCTAATAATGCAATATGATTTATACAACTCTGAAATACAGTCAATATGTCAGCTAAATCTGTTATCTTTCAGAATCAATGTAAAAACAACAACTTTGTGTTTGGGGAGGAATTGAATTTTGAACTGTGCAGAAGAAAGGATTGGCCTGTCATCTATAGAGGAAATCATTGTGACAGGAAAATGACAGGACATTCAAAATAAATTGACAAGAGACAGTGATTTCACAAAAAGGGTTTTAACCTAGGAACTAAAAAGAGAGAACATGGTTTAACCAAATACAACATTCCAAACAACCAATCAGATTTGAGAGACAAGTTTACAGTTAGGTTTAGGCTTACAACCAGGCTTGGGTGAGTCTGTATCAGTGTTATTCACATATTGTTTCTCTCTGATTTTAGGGATACGTTTTGGCTAGTTTTAGGGGTAGGATTGGGACTACATTTTCAGGCAGAACAGGATCAACAAAACGTGTGGATCCAAATACATTTACCAGTAATAATGTTACCGAAAGACTGGGAAGAGAGATGCTGTAATAATGTAAAATAGTTATATAGTTTTTTTGAACATTCAAGCATGAAAACACATTCTAGTAGACCCCAACTAAATCAAGACTTTGAAAAAGGCCACTTTAATCGATGTTAGAATGTGAACGCACCATTATGCATTCTCAAACTAATCAGAATCCTGAGCTCTAAGCCTAAGGATCCCGTACTTGTTACCATCTTAGCAACCTTCTGAAATAATTGTCATAAACACACAAGCATTTACTTGCAAGTTGTTTGGTATAAAAAAAGGAGCTTCAGCCAGTAACATAAATACAAATGTAAATTAGTTCTCATTTTATAGTACACGTAAAAAGAAGGGGCATTAAAAACAAGGTCAACTAACAGTACTGTTAAAGGGACAGTTCACTTTGAAATTAATTTTTGATATGTTTTAGCTTACCTCAAGGGCATCCAAGATGTAGGTGTCTTTGTTTCCACATTATTTTCAATTTTGATATCAAACCGTTTTTGTCTGTCAGTAATGGAGGTTTATGGGCGTGGCTGTGGTTACATGAGGTAAAAACGATATAAATACGGTTCCGTTTTCTCACACAAACCACTCGTTTCGTGTCTTAGGCCATCAATGTGTACTTACATTTCCGAGTCATTAAATCATGTTTAATTTGGACTTCTCTGTGCATGCTCTTTGAGGTGGTGACCATAGACCTCCATTATATGACTCACAGGCAAGAACGGCTCAAGCTAAAAATATCAAAATTGAAAATACTGTGGAAACAAAGACAGCTACATCTTGGATGCCCTTGAGGTAAGCTAAAACATATCAAAAATTAATTTCAAAGTGAACTATCCCTTTAACGGGAGGAAAAAACTAAAGCAATTATGCAGAAACAAATGTTGTTTTGCACTGTATGAGCCAAATTTATTTAATGTTGGACTAAATACAAAATTAAAACTTGCAAAGTGATTTGAAATCTTGTACACTTTCAAATGCATTGAAAGAATAGATTATGGCATGACATATCAAACAAAACAACAAAATAAATGCCTTACTGCTAATACAATAGAATGCCAAAGTGAATTGTCGCCTACACGCTTCATCTGAGCGCTTTGAAATCAAACAGTAAAGCGTTGCCTCAGAAATGGTGACTGCATTACATGTACAATGCAAAATTCATTTAGAAAGAAAAGCAAGAAGAAGGACAAACGTGAGACATTTCATGGTATACTTTGGTAGTATCTATACAGTACATGTGAGAGTGATAGAAAAAGAAGATACGACAGGAAGAAATATCATGCTTCAACATGTAGTAGACGAAGACGACTAAGTAAAACGGGAAGAGCATTAAAATGTTTGTAAAATAAAAGATGAGGAAGAGTGACGTCTATGCTGCTGATCGGCGTCTAATGATGAAGGCCCCTCGCTGAAGCTGCCCTAAATAAATCCTCATCTTCGTACTGTCACTTGTCTTTCTCACCCAGATCTGCAAGAGAATCGAAATCCAAGACAAAGCACTTCAGTGTTTATCCTGTACCACCCTTTTCCAGAATCCAAATGAATCCTAAACAGTGATTTGTACTCCAAAGCCACTGGCTCAGCAAGTAAGAGCCCAGATCTATGCAGTGTGCTATTGATGCTGGCATTAAAAGGATGCAAATGAGACAAAAGCCATTGGAAAGACATCCTCGTACAATTTGATATGGATGCAGATTACAATAAATGAGAACGGCTAAATGAGAATTTTCCTCCTCTGGCTCTCCAAGGCTGATACACTTGGGCTGATCTCAATAACCCGCTGTTTATTTCCCCTCTGAGCGGGGCATTAGTTTGAAGAGCACAGTCATTTGTTTATCACCAATCAGAGGAGAGAATCAGACACAAACCTCATTGGTCCCCACAGAGCTGATGACACAGCTGATCTTGGTGTTCTCCTTGGACTCCAGATAGATTGCTTGACTTTTATGGTACCTGAAACAAAAGCAGTATTAGTCACTTAAGATGCTTTAGACAGAAAGACCATTACAGAATAATCTCTTTGAGACATCTCTTCACTGAAAATGCAATATTTTGGCTTAAAGGATATCACAGTAATTAAAATTCTGTCATCGTTTTCTCATTTTCGTGAAATTCTGCATGGAGAATTAACTTTATTGATGCAAGAGACTGATATGCAATTATAACAAATGTCTACAATAAAATTATCTCTGCCAAAGGGAGCATTGCCAGCTTCTAAATGTAGAGGTGTACTTATTTTTTTTTTTTAATAAATAAGTCACATTTTAATGGTTATTTTGGGGTACATTTGATCAATTGATGAAAAAGAACCGGTTCATATCGAGTCCCTGATTTTTTCCCTGATTCACAAAAAAGAATCAGCTCATCGAATCGGTTCAGAAATCGTTTTTTTGTTGTTATTTTGTGGTACACTGCTTTTTTATTGCATTACACTCAGGCCGCAAACTCAGATTCACAATTCAGGTAAAATACACCATAGATGAGCAATGAGGAAAGAACCGGTTCTAAAGAGTCATTGTTGGCGAATCGTTTATTATTATTTTTTTTTTTGACGTGTAGCCCGTCAAAAAGGACAACTCAATAGAAGTTCTTGCCTTTGTTATTGTCTTTTTGTTTCATTACATTCAATACAGACTGCAAACTCACTTTTACAGGTTTGCTGTGGCACAAACACCACTAACTAGAGAGTCATTTCTTAAAACGCAGAATACATAGAGAGTGAAAGTAGCCTGCGGCTTCAACCTTCTCACATAAACATCCTCTGGAAAAGTTCAAATTATAGAGGCATAACTCAACCTTCTCCACTCATTATCAAAATAGCAGAATAAAAGTGCATTTAATATACATGTAACATTATACATTTATTGCCTGCGGTATCACACCGAACCATATTTCCTCCTCCGCTCACTCTATCCTCATCTGCACAGAAATATTCCGGTTGGATTGCAATGCTGAGAGCTACGGCAGCCTACTGTCTAAAGGGCACGACTGGATGAATGCATGCTGACACGCTCATAAAAATCCAGAGGCATTCATGACATTTAATGTCACAAATGCATAAGACAAAGTAATCTCCAGTCCTCATCCTAAACCACAAGCTTCCTATGTATTATGATCACTTATTCAAAACAACAAAATATAGATTAATGTAGTCTGTACAGAGTATTGCGTGTCAGGATTTTTGGATCTTGATGCCCTTGATGTTTACATTATTAAATATCAGGTGACGGACAATGGTAAATATCATGCTAGGAATGTGTGACCTGAATCCTGGCACAGATTTTGCATTGTTCAAGCCAACTACTCCTTGCAAATACCCCACACACACATTCTTATGTACATATATCAAATAAAACAACTGCTAATAGTAATAACTAAGGAATTGAAAATAGCACCTTTTTACAGCCCACATAAAATAAAATTCTAAAATTGTAAATGCTACTTTAATGCTGAAACACTATACAAAGTTTTTCAAAATGTAACTTATGATCCAAATTATGTATACGATAGATAAACGATAGAAGAACAACAGAACAATATGACAGAACTGTAGTAGATAGAACAGACAACAGATAGATAAAGACAGACAGACAGAAAGACAGATAGATAGATAGATAGATAGATAGATAGATAGATAGATAGATAGATAGATAGATAGATAGATAGATAGATAGATAGATAGATAGATAAAACCACCAACAGATAGATAGATACAGACAGACAGACAGACAGATAGATAGATAGATAGATAGATAGATAGATAGATAGATAGATAGATAGATAGATAGATAGATAGATAGATAGATAGATAAAATGACCAACTCTGACAATGTGACACTGACTGTCTTTTATGTAAACTATATGATAGAATTGAAAAGCAAAAGAGTGATTGTGCCATCTTGTGGTCAGTAGAAGTAAAAAAAGATTTTTTTTAAAGCTTCAAGGCCCTGCAGGAACCAGGGTGTGAAGGTTTGAGTGGTAAGCATGCAATTGGCCCCAGCTGGTAGAAGCTGTAAATACACCATTAATTTCCACAATGTAAATCAGTCAGTCTTCATAAGGGCTTTTCACAACGTGCTGTACCAAGGGTCATCATCTCTTTAAACCAACATCGAGTCATTGATCATTAAAATGCAAATAAGCATGTTAAATCAGAGCTAAGAAACCTTAAAGAAATGTAACATGAATTACTAATGTATGTAAAACACAATAACCAAAAATTGTGTTCACCCAGAGTTTAAAGGTATCAACATTTTCAGAGAAAGGTAGCATTTTCCTCTATTTAAAGTGTTGCCTGACTTCAAAACAGCAGGGAGCAAACAAAAACATCACAAGATGCTCAAAAGCACATACTATTATAATCACTTACCTGTAACACCTGACAGCTGCAGATTCATTTCAGCGTTGATTAGTAAAACCTAATCACGAACCCGAACGAGTAGAACGTCACAGGTTTCCATCTCTTCCCCATTACAGTAGTTAACACACCATAAGCTTGTTGATTGGGTTCAGGAGGAATTGTGAGGCGGAGGCAGATTTTTCAGTTGCCTGACGTCTGTCTAACTCTAGCGATCTATTCGGACTGAATGCAACGATTGGAAAACATTGTATGCCTTCCGCAGATGATATATACATATAAATACATGTATACCACTTAATTTAGTGATTGATTTCAAGATGTAAAGAAATTTCAACCAGCATAACAAAAAATGTTTCCTACCCTGTCTTTAATGTGTACCAGAGTGTGAAAAGCCCAGCAGAACACAGAGAATCTTACCATCTCTTGTCATAGTAGAGTTTCCCCTCCTCTATCCGTGCCTCATACCGCTGGGACGGGGTGTCCACTGGAGTGGTCGGGAGGTGCTCTGGAGAGGACGGGGATGCTGAAAAACATCACAGACGTTTGATTTCAATTAATTTCCCATTCATTTTTAAAGACTTTGTGGTTTAAAAGAAAAATTTGATGGGAAATCGTATGGGGAATCACCTCTAAAAGACAAAACCTCCATACCTGGTCTTTTCGGAGATTTAAGCTATAAGGGAAATGAAGCAAAAAGGAAGAATGTTTTAATTTTCTTCAGCAATCTCAGGTGTTAAACACGACAGACACAGACAAACAACCCGATATCTTGGTCAGCTCACAGTAATCAGCAGTTGGCAAAAAATAAATAAAAAATGAATCCAATAATATGTCAGTGTCAAAACCTAATTTTTTGTGGTCTGCAGCCTTTTACCACTTAAAACACAACCGATTTTTTTGTCATCCGCAAGTAATGTGTCTCATGTATCTCTTTGAGTAATAAAATGTAATCAAATTTTCAGGGGATCCTGCTTTTTATTACCTAATAGAGAACTTTAAAAAAAAATCCTTTCTTCAAAGCCGAGACGCAAATCATGAAGATTTTCATTACAATTTGATTAAATGGACTGATTTTTTAAATAATAGCTTGCAAAGAAATATGCAAGTCTATTACATTTTTATAAATGCTAATGATATAAAATTAGATATATTGAAAATTAGGTCAAAAAGTTGATACTGTATCTAAGAAGCAGTGAAATTTGTACTTCGATTGCCAATTCCAATTCGTAACCTTACCTTGTTCAATGTTCTTAGATCTTCCATGATCTGTTCATCAGTAAGTAAATAATTTAACTGAGGTGAGGAGAGTTAAGAAAACCTGATTATTACAGCATACACTGAGACATTTGACTGCACATCACATTTTTTACATTATTGATACTGCTTGCAATTATAATGGACTGGTCTATGGTCTATTAATTAAAACCTTTAAATAATTTTTGAGCTGTTGACACAGTCATATACAATAAAAGAGCCTGACAATAAACAGACAATAAAAATAAAACACAACACAGAAGGTAGGCTTGCACTCTGGAGTAAAGTGAACACACAAATTCTTTCAACACACACTGCAACGGTCACAATATGACGTCACACTGTGCAAATATTTAAAATAAAAAAAAATTCAACATATAACCAACACTAAAAATAGGCCACTTAAATTTACCAAATGCTAAAAATGTATAAATGTAAATGAACAAAAAATTGTGTTGCATTTACAATCCAGTGAAATCGGCAACCCTACTTCCAGCGCCTCTACAGATGTATAGAAGATGTATAGAAGATACATAGAAGATGCATAACTGATGTGTTGGTGGTCTGAAGTGTTTCCAGTGCATGGGGTCTCTATGACCCCGTTTACACCTGGTATTAAAATGCGATCTGTATCCAGGTAAGTTATCCGGATAATAAGTACTGATTCCATTTACACCTGGCCACATAAATGTGTTTTTGCAAAACGGATATAAATCCGATCTTCACCTCCTGCGTTATATGCAGATTTATTGGATTGCACGCCACCAAAAGCAACAGATCTGAGCGGCATTTTATTGATCATCAGCTAATTTCCAAATCAGAGACATCAATAAGAGAGAGTGGCAACAGGCCTGGTAAGATAATTTCGTTTCTTTACTTGAAGATGTGTTAACTGCGTCTGTGACTTACTTTCACTTTTATTTGCGATGTTTGCACGTTGAATAGACGCTCAGCTGCTCATCTGCGGTGATGCGTGTCGCATCTGACTAGGCTACAACATGACATAGCCTATATAACACGCTCTTACTCGTTTATTTTTTAGCATTTTTGGGAGGAGTAAAATATACATATGTGGTTTCAACAACCAGATTGCGTTTACACCTAGTAAAGATCCGGACACAATGCGAGCCAGACTACCTCCAGATGTGGTCAGGCAGATCCGATCACGATCCGATCACAACGCGTTTACACCTTGCATTAACATGCGTTTTTTATTATCCGGATAACTTATCTGGATACAGATCGCATTTTAATACCAGGTGTAAACGGGGTCTAAAACTAAGTGAAGGATATCAGGTGCAGGCTTTCTCCGCTTGTCTGGAATGGGCACAGGGTCATTGGGTCGTCTCCGGAGCTTCCGGGTTATATGGGTTTTTACCTCCATGGAATCTGAAATAAATAAATACATGGACAACGTACTAGGTTTAAGGGTTTAAATGAATTTCTCACACAGGATATTGTTCTCTACAACAGCAATACTAACAATGCCTTGCACAAAAACCCTCTCAGGTTGCATTTCTCTATCTGATCTCACTTTCTCACCTCCTGTCAGCTCCATTGTTAATTTCTCGTTCTCGATCATCTTCTTCTTCTCCTCCAGCTCTGCAATTAGATTTTCCTTCAGTTCCACTTTCTTATCGTCAAATTCTTTCACCGCTGCTTTTTTTTCTTTGATGTAGTTCCTCTCCACCTGCTCTGTCTACAATAAATGTATTTTGCATTAATTAACCATTTCTGTTGCTTTCTCAGTAATAATAAATCAACAGATTCATACAATTAATGAATTGCATCTTACCTCAAGTTGTAAAAATAGGTCTGAAAAGATAAAGAGAGCACAAACAAGAGATAATCATGTAAAGTTGGCTTCTGAAATATTGAGACTGACATCGAGATGAAAAGCCTTATTATAAATCATCTTTACCAGCGTTCCGAAGTCTCTCTTTATACTGCTGATCGAGCTTCTTCATTCTCTTCTGGTACTCCTGCAGTGTGCCTGTGGAAATTAATGAGTATAAAAATGTATCTACTTTGTAATTTAGCTGACATTTTCTTTATCAGTGATGTATAGTACACTTATTAGGGACAATAGGCTGTCTTGATCATGGGGCACAATGGTGATAGATTACCCTTTCCATTTGAACATGCAAGCTTTTGGTTACCAGCCAGGCTACATCACCTTGTTAGACCATTATCAATCAAAACACACACTTTTCAGGACACATGGTAAAAAATTCAATTAATTACAAGAGCATTTCCAGTCACCTTCTTGCAATTGTTGTAACTGTCGTTTCAGGGATGCCAGTCTGTCTTGATACATCCTGAAATCAAGACAAAAACAAAATATCTCAAAGAAATTATGATAGATAGATAGATAGATAGATAGATAGATAGATAGATAGATAGATAGATAGATAGATAGATAGATAGATAGATAGATAGATAGATAGATAGATAGATAGATAGATAGATAGATAGATAGTCAATTACAAGGAATACTCACTGTTCTTTGATCTCAACATAGTCGTCTTCATCATGTTTGGCCATATCTGTTTCACTGGCATCCTCTGTGTCTGTAATAATAATAATAATAATAATAAATATAACACCAATAAATTAATTATACACTGATTTAAGAATAAGGTATGGTATGTCACTTTTGGACATTTAGTTTATTTAGTTCATTCACATTTATTTGCACATTTTTAGCACCATCTAGCGGACAGACATGGTAGCTTGATATTTTTTTATGGCAACAACCAGATATTATCCTCTGTTGTTATTTAGATTGGAAAATGTGGCTGAAAAAAGATACACAGGCCTATAGATAATTCACATTACATATATGTTGTTTGCTGACCTTTTTTTAAACAGAGGAATTAATGTAAATAGTATTGTGTTTGTGGGGAACTGTCACAAGATGATACTAAGATTAATATGAAACAAAGATCTAAGACCATTTCAAAAATATTACAACTTTAATGTTGCTAACAATACGTCCTACGGTTTGAATTCAAAAGTTTGAGGTGAGATTTTTTTTTTTTTTTAAAGAAATTAAATTGATGAAAAGTGAAAAAATATTTCTACTTCCAATAAATGTTGTCCGTTTCAACTTTCTCTTCAGCAAAGAATCCTGGAAAAAATTGTATGGTTTACAAAAAAATATGAATTGATAATAACAAGAAAAGATATGCTATATTGAGCACCAAAACAGCATATTCGAATGATTTCTGAAGGATCATGTGACTGACTGATGATGCTGAAAATTCAGATTTGCACAAGAATACATTGCATTTTAAAAATTATTCAAACAGATTTTTTAAATTGTAATAATATTTTACAATGTTACTGTATTTTTGTCAAATAAATGCACCCTTGGTGAGCAAAAGAGACTAAATCAAAACAATCTTAGTACTGACCCCAAACATTTAAAAGTAATAACAACGTTTCTTCTTTGAAGGATAGTTGACAAATGGACATTAACATTTTTTTACATTAAGATGTTGGTTTAAAATATAGTTGTATGAGGGCAATATGCACAATATGCACAACCATCTTCGTAGGAACATTTTGTACCCTTCCCTTACTAGTCTGGTTTACCAGGCAACACACACGCACTTTATAAGATGTTCCTTATATTTTAAATATTCATATTGAAAAGCTTTTATTATTAAGGAATACGTTAAAATACATTATGTTAACAGTATCTGATCTTATTCCCATCATCAGCCTCATCTCAAATGTGACACCAGCATTAAGCTAAGTGAGCGGAGATCAAATTCAAGCATTTCAACCCAAATATTTACCACCATAAATCAACTGTTTACCAAAATGATACTTTAAAAGCAAAAAAAGTTCACTGGTGCAACTGATTTCGAGTCTGTATGAGTTCAAAAACATCCTGCTTAATGTATTTGTTTCCTGGCGTGTGCTGCTAACTCTGCTAACTGTTTATCAACAGACTGGATAGCACATAAACTACACACATATGAAAATGCATAGCCATTATACAGTTAAAAGCGTATACAGGCAACATTAAAGTATAAAAATATCACTATACAGATTAAAAAATACCGATAAAGTTGCAAAAAATAGCTCTTAAATAACAAACAGAAAACAACGACACATGCACACTTTCCTTGCATGTTTAACATAACTGAGCTCTATTTTACTATCAGCTTATAGCCAGTTCGCTCATTATCAATTGAAATATGCCTTTTAATGCATCAATCATAAATGAATGAGACAAAAAGGTAGATAAACTGAAATTACTGTGCGTATTCACCTTCTTCCGAGTCTCTGCCTCTGAAACTGCGATCTTCATCTTCATCCACACTGTCTAGCTCTTCCTCGTCGTTATAATAATCCACCATGGGTGACAGTAAAGTCGATGCCATTTATTATATTTATATATTGATAATATTGCAGGAAATACTTATGTGTAAACAATCACACTGCACAGACAACGTTTCAGTCTCAAGCCTCTTTTTTTCAATTGGAGGGTAGGCCGAGGAATCTGATTGGTGGAGACGGTCGAGTGATGCATGCTGGGGAATGTAGTTTGACCGCGTGTGTGCAAGTATGACATAAGGGGAATAAGAAAATGAAGAGAGAGAGAGAGAGAGAGAGAGAGAGAGAGAGAGAGAGAGAGAGAGAGAGAGAGAGAGAGAGAGAGAGAGAGAGAGAGAGAGAGAGAGAGAATAGTCTCTTCCCGTTTCAAATGTATTGTTCTTATTATCAGTCAAGGAACATGAAGATTTTCTGAAGTTGTCAGTCCCACTTCTGCCTCAGTCATGACTTTTTATCTTGGTAAGGTAAGCGTATTAATGTCATTATGAAAAGACAATAAAAAATGCATAATTTAGTGTCATTATTTATTGGAATTGCATTGGATGCACATTGAGCTTAATTTCCATCCCACAGACTGCTATGGATAGTTGTGCATATTAAAAGTTATTCACGTTTTCAATGTATGTTAGGCTAACTGTTTTTTCATCATTATTATTATCTTTCTTCTCAACAAGCAAGTTGGTGAAATACATTGGGAAGATTTTTTATTATAAATACGTAAATATTTATATCCAAACAGCGTCTTTCCATTGTGTTTCATAAAACAGAAATACTAGAGCTGCTTCTGCTACTACTACAAATAATAATAATACAATCTATAACATTATAAATATATGAATAATTGTATAATAAAATGAATGCATCAATGACAAAATAACAACAATAATAATATCATCATCATCATCAAAATATATTTGTTAGGGTGTCAATAAACTCAGAATAACAGGTGTTCAACAACATATGGTAAGATTTAGCAAAAATGTATTCAAATCATGCGACTCATTCTACACATAAATATTGTAATATATTATATTAACTTGTCAGTGGGAGTAATCTACGAAAAAGCCTCGATCTAATCATTATTACTCTAGATTATAATCCTATCAGTATTAGTCACCCTGCCATCTCCATTGTGTCTTCATTGGCTTTTCCTTCCTCAGCCGGCAGGTGGCGGCGTAGAGTTTCAAAGCGCTTTGACTCGCGAGATCGTTTATCAGCGCTGTTACCTTGTAGCAGGTAGTAGTACGATGATGGGCTTTTCTAAAAGCGTCAGACGCTTGTCAAGTCTTTGTCAGTCGCACGGGGTTTAATACAGTATTTACGCTGGATATCATAACACGAACTGTGTGGACGTTTTTATCATCGCACTGACGGGGGAGATAGTCATGACGTCTGTCGAAAATAAAACAGGTTGATGCATTTTTTTCAGGTGTAGGAGCACTAAGAAGCCAATTGCAATGAGTTTGGAAGTTTATTTATTTCAATATTCCACCTTACAAGGACTACAGGGGAAATAAGGTGGATTTTCACGATTTATCACTGAGAAGAGCGCCTGAAGACATTTGCTTGTAACCGGACTTCTATGGAGTTGGACCTGGATTAAAGATAAAGCTTTGTTGACTCGGTAAGGCCGTTTTTGTTGGTATTCACATTTATTATGGCTTTGTCAGATTATCTGTTTTGTTTTTCAGGGGTATTTAATATTTTTGATACGGTGCAGCGTCTATTAAAAGCGTCTTTATCGTATCTGGTGTCACTATTCGCGTCTTCATAGATTCCATCTGCGCTCGATTGATTTTCCCTTGATGAACCTTCAAAGAAGCATTTTGCCTACAACTGGTCAAGTGATACAGACAGTGTTTAACCTTAACTCTTGGACTCAATGTAGAATAGGCTATCCATGATTGTTATGTTATGTTGACACTCAATTATTAAACATAATAACATTTAATAGTTAAGTTAATGTATGAGATCTAAAATAAAGGATGATTAAAATATGGATGATTCTTCAATAAGCAATTTTTTTACTAGAAACATTCAACATTTTTCTAGTGAATTAATAAGTGAATTAATTTTTTAAAGTTAGATAAATCTTGGACTTGCTGTTTAACAATTTTAGCAAAAAAAATTATATATATATATATATATATATATATATATATATATGTGTGTGTGTGTGTGTGTGTGTGTGTGTGTGTGTGTGTGTGTGTAAAAGTCTTCAAATTAATGCCATTTCTGAACTTTAGACTGTCATTTGTTCTGAGACTGCTTTCCTGCCAATTATGTCTAGGCTATTATAAACAAACATAATATTTTTTCAATTCAAAAATTTGACAATGTTTAAAAAAAAAAAAACATTGTAAATATGCAAAGTAGCCTAGTTTCCCAGTGTTTATTATTAAAACACTTTTCTACAGTCATTTTAGAGGCTAAGTGTTTTTAAAGGGAACAATAATAGTGTAACTGACAAATGTTTCAACACTCTTACAAATTAGAGATCAACTTAGGCCTAATTAAAAAGAAAAACAAAGCTGTTACAATCTATCGTGAACTTATTGTTTTTAAATCACCCTTGTTAGAGATTGTTAACCTATGGTTCTGGGCTGAGAGTAAATTGGCTGACTTTGCTGTCATGCACTTTATTTCCGTGTGTGTGTGTATGTGTGTGAACTATATGCGCACGCGGCTGTTCATCCAGGAAGTCTAGACAGCAAAGACTGACAGACAGGCGAAGATGGACCTTTACAACGTTTAAAATACTCTATTTCCGGCTGAAATAAATGTTTTTGAACGGTGAATTGTACCCTTGAGCTCACAGTCACCCTACAGAAAAGAGGTCAGTAACATTTACTACATTGCCACGGTTCTCGTGGATAAAACTGTCAAAGGTTCTGCGTGACATATAATTGCACATTAATTTCAGAGTCATGCAAAAAAGAATTCAATACAAACCAGAGTTTTTAACACGGGAGTATCAAAACGGTGTTTAATTATTTTATTCCAAAGCTAACTTAGTCAGTTTGCTAACCTAACTGTTCTCAACCCTATACCACCCAAACTTTCACTTCCTCTGTAGCTCAAATCCTCCATACGTTCACATTCGTTTTACTTTAGTCCATTGACTTGTTTAAAAATGGAGCGCGTGAGAGGCATGATTCTTTTATGAATACAAGCAGCAGCGGATAGACGCACTTCAAACTTCAGGTTATCTGCGTCCAGTTCGACATATTCAGAGAAATGAGGCTGATGTCAGTTAAGGCTGTTTATGGTGGCTCTTTTTTTCCCTCGCCTTCAGCCCCCGCTCCTTGTGTCGCTATTTTAAGCAGCGCGTCTATCTCTCACACATGCAGCGTTTATTCTGTGGGTTGGAGATCACAATAAAGTTTATAGGCATGAGGAGCGCAGGATAGAAACCTCTCACATTGAGGATGAAGGTACTTTTTTCTACCGTTATTTGGCGCTGTCAGCGTTGTGCATGTTGTTTTTGGGGTCATTTAGGTTAAAGAAATACCCTTTAGGCGATTCTTGTTGAAAGGGTGGATTATTGTAATATAACGTGGACGTGAATGCAGTTAGTCTTTTAGCCTATATATTGTTACGATTTCCTTGCATGGTTTATCTCGTGGTCATGATGGGTAAGGTGTAAGTGGTGGATGCAGATGCATAAGATAATTCCGATTCGCATGATATGTGTCCGATTCGGTGATTCGATTCGAATCTTTTCAGTGAATCAGTTCGACAAAACAGGTGTCATCATCATCATCATCATCATCATCATCACACCGGGCTGAGCTATTCTTTCATGAATCGGACTGTATAGTTCCAAACGATTCTTGAGTCAACAACTTTCGGTTCGTAAACAATCCGGTTAACTTGCTAACTGGAGAACCGTCTTTATTTCGAATATATTCGATTCATATAGATGGATTCATCCCTGCAATAAACTGACAGATGAAATCACAATCGCAACTTAATAGAAAAAACGTAATTATTATAATAATGTTAGGGGGGAAAGAAATTCTGAAATTGTGGTTCGAAAGACTCGATTTACATAAACGAGTCAGTGTTTTCATCACTGTGAAACGTCATGTAATGGCTACTGATACTCATCAGCACAGCTGTTTTTCAGATAGAGGTGAAACTGGGTCGATTTCGGTGCTTGTCATCTATTGCAGTCATACATCTTATCATTTGCATGCGTTTTTAAGGATTGTGGTTTAAAAACAAGTGATTTTAAACCGTTGAAGCACAATAAGCAGCGTAATGGAACTCATTTCATATGCAAGCGCTGTCTGAGAAACAGTGCCCCATCTGTTATCATCATTTATGTCTGAAATTAAATTAAACAGTTGAGAAAGAAAACGCATGTAAATCAGTATGTTGGAACCATGCATTCAGTCTTAAAGTGACAGCAGCCTGATATACCTGCTGTCATATGTGCCATTATTGTTATTCATACAACAAAAGAGAGAAAACTGCACAATGCAAAATTAAGTGGTTAATCCAGGTTTCCTTCAGGGGGTATAATACGTATAGTAAGTGTGCTGTAAACTTGCTAAACTCTTCTCTGCCTATGTGGGCATTGGGAGACCATTGTATTATTGGCTTCAGGTTGACTCTTTAGTTTAGTTACCGGTAGTTTAGTTATTAACAATTTGGTGACTGATCAAGGTGAACTCTGAAACTCGAAGTCTGTGTGATTCGGGGTTTAATGGTTTATTGCTCTCACATCATTTATAGATTTGCTTATCTGATTGCTGGATGTTTGGTAACTGGGACATTCCTAAATTAATAGCATTGAGACTAGTCATGTTTTCATTACAGGAAATACACTTGTTTGTCAACTGTTTTTCAACCTTTTTAAATGTTGCTTTGATAGCATTTGTCTCTATTTTCTATTCATTTCATGTCATGATGTGAGATCAGGTTATATATTTGCTGAATCTACAAAAGTTGTTTAACTTAATTTAATGTATGTTTTGTTATTTAGTAATGTATAATTATTATTTATTTTGGTACATTTATAACATTTGGAAAGCCCAGACTTTCCAAGCCAGCAGCATATCAATTAAATAATCGTGCCAGAAGATAATTTATTTAATATGGTTGGTATTTAATATGATTGGTTTCATATAGCTAAAATGGCAAAAATATATATTTTTGGTTTCAAATGAAATGGCTTTGGAGGGTGACAGTGACGTTTAATTAGCACTCCTCTGATGACTTGTTTTTCACTGTGTCAGTCAATGTCTATTTCGTTTTCTCAGCATTGTGGACACACTTGATTTCACACACTTAAATGATGCTAGAGTAGAAATGCTTAAAAAAAAATTGGGCTGAAATAACAAGGTGGCTCTTTTCAGAAGAACTGATATGATCAATTTATATTGATACAAATTTAGTCAAAATACATATAAATTTAATTTCAGCTATTGTTTTGCATGTCTTTACTATCTTTAAATTAGTGTGAGATCACACCTGCGGTTAGGGTGTGGACAGACATTCATGGATTTACGTTTTAACCTTTTGTATAGCATATTTGTTAATGAAAGAAGGCCTTTCCAGCGTTGGCTGTTAATATGGTCTTTGTGTATGTAGTAGAATGAGCGGTGTCATGTGTCGTTGACAAGGACCATGTTGTAGGCCAACTTGACACACACACACACACACATACTAGGTCATACCACACATCACCACACATTATATAGTTCGTTCATTGATTGATTGATTGATAGATTAATTAATTCAAAAACAATTGAAGGTTAATAAAGTGCATTAAGGCTCTACATTTAGAAAGTGTTTTTTAAGCTTTAATTTGAAAGTAGCAAATGTCGAAAGAAACTGTTCTGATTGATAGTGGTAGACTATTCCATAATTTGGGGGCCTGCTACTGCAAAAGCTCGGTCACCTCGATGTTTTAGTCTCGATTTACGCAATCCTCGAGAGCAATCCAAGGTTACTAGACCTAATGACCTGGGTGGATTGTGGTAGTGTATTAAGTCAGATAAGTACCCAGGTGCTGGGCCGTGTTATGATTTAAAAACAAAGACTAACATTTTTTAAAAATTCTCTGTTTGACTGGTCTCCAAATTAGAGAAGTTAAAATCGGAGTAATGTGATCAAACTTTTCTGGCAGCAGCATTTTGTACTAGTTTAAGGCGCCCCATGGATAAATGGATAGCTCCAAGGTAAAGTGAATTACAATAGTCAAGTCGTGAAGTGATAAAGGCACGAATGACTATTTCAAAATTCTTCGGAGAGAGAAAAGATTTGACTTTTGCAAGATGCCTTAAATGAAAAAAGCAGGATTTAATGATGGAATTAATTTGTTGATGATCAAACTTAAGGCCTGAGTCAAACAGGAAACCTAGATTTTTTGCAGATGAAGTAACATGAGGATTTAACTCATCAAGATCTAGAGTACCAGAGTCATAACGATCACTTGGTCCAAACAATATTACTTCAGTTTTGTTCGCATTTAGTGCTAAAAAAAAAAAAAAAAAAGAAGTATGCCAGCCATAGTTTCACTTCCTGGAAACATGCAAGGAGCTTGAATTATTTTGTTTAAATGGGAAATACAATTGGTATTTTCTCTAGTGAGGAGAATTTATAAGGTTCTCTTGCAGATTTAAATGTGGTTGTTCACACTCCAAGTCTTTCCAGGCATGCATGAGTTTAAAAAGGTCAAAAGGTTACAGTCGTCCTCCACTTTCATTATTCTTCAAGGTTTCAGAGGAGTTTCAGTGACCCAAACCACTGTTTAGAATCCAGCTTGTCCAAATCACCATCTAGGCTAATTTTAGTTTCTCTAAAATATGAGTTAATGATGTAGTAGCTTCAAATGAGTTGACCACAGTCAATGCGCGTTGTTTTTGAACTGACTTGCCCTCCATCGCTCCTTTGATGGCAGCACAGGGAGTCTGCGAGTGGCCTGAAAACACCCAGCTCATTATAATTAGCACTACTGATTTAACCTCACGGACTTCACTGCCCGTGTTGTAATGTGTACCCAATCAATTCTTTCACTGCCTGTCATTCCGGGCTTTAACTTTGTAAACTCCCTTTTCTGTTCTGCTCTCAGTGATGTTATGTTTCTGTTCCCCACATAGAATGGGAATCTGGGGAATTCAGGGGAATTCTGAGGTCAACGTTAATGTTAGATCGACCTGCGTTTGTCGTTTACTTCACTATAGCTACCCTAGCTGCTTTTACATAGGAAGTGTGTGACATTGCAAGTGTATTTACCATTCGATTTCACGGCAATTCGTACAAATGTTATGAGGTGGCTAATTCGTAAAATTCGTACGACCTTTGCTAAATCGTACATATTTTACGAGTTGCCCAATTCGTACGAATGACATACCCCTGAACCTGCCCCTAAACCTACCCATCACGTGAGTTTAGACAATTCGTACAAATTCGTACGAGTGAGTATTCGCTTTCGTATTTCGTATTCTCTTCCGGTTCTGTTGTCATTGCACGATTCCAATGACGCTGCTGACGTGTTATATTGTGCGCCCGATTAGGACATCCGCGACATGCACACTTACGAACCGTTTTTAAAAAATATTGCAATACCAAAATACAAACAATGTAGAAAAGCTTGAATACAGCGCGCGTCTCCGTCAGACTGTAAACGAAGCTCAGGCGCACAAGATAACACGTCAGCAGCGTCATTGGAATCGTGAACGAGCAATGACAACAGAACCGGAAGAGAATACAATGCTGAATAAAGTCATTGTTTTTGCTATGTTTGGACCAAAAAGTATTTTCGATGCTTCAAAAAATTCTAACTAACCCACTCATGTCACATGGACTACTTTGATGATGTCTGTATTGCCTATCTATGTCTATTATTGACATAATTTTCATTTTTGGGTGAACTAACCCTTTAAGATTGTTGACTTTGCAACATCTGAACAAGCGCAACATAGAAGTTCCTCGCATGAAAAAGTTTTAGAACCACTGACCAAAAATGTTTGAGAATCAATGATTTAGATGGACTGACTTATCTTCTTACATCAGTGTGTGAGGCAAGGAATGAGTCTTTCGTCACTTTTCGTGACTCAAGCAGCCTGTTACTCTGCAGGCTCATCTCCCTCGGTTACCCTTGTCTTCTGGGACTCTCTCAATCTCTTCCATGTGAGCTCAAAGTCTCTGTTGAAAAATGCATCAGGGTGGGAGTTGCCATGCTGGCAGTCAGACGGGGCGGCTCGAGAGTGTATGGCCCTGTAGGAAAGCGCATTAAAAATTAAACCTCTGCCGTCAGTCGTAATGTTCAACTGATCAGCTTCAGTGAGGCTCGTAGGAGAAAAAAAAAAACGCCGCTCAAGATAACACAAGGAATGCTTTCCTTGGCGATGACACTCACGTGTGCTGATTTTAATGACTGTATTGAAAGCTGTATGAACTCGTAAAAGACGCTTCCTGCTGACGAAGTGTCTAGGTAATTGCATTGGCCCAGTGGATTCAGTTACAGATATTAACCGCAGCCCCTTTGCTTGTTCACAATAGTGGCCCTGTCACAGTTAGGTCACGGTATTGGAGAAATAAAAGCTGCACTGTCACACAGAAATGTCTGCTGTTGTCAATTAGAAAAAAAGTGAGAAGTAGATCACTGTCATTAGGCCAAACTGGAGGCACGTGGCATGAGTCACTGGCCTCCCACTTTGAAGACATACGCCTCATATGAATTGAATGGAATTGAATTAAAAATGATCATTTAGCAGGGAATGAATTCAGTGTCCTTAATTTGCTGGACTTGAATCATGTAGCCACAGATTAGATATTAAGGGGTAGTGAATTCCATAATTTAGGAGCATTAACACTAAATGACTTTCCACCTACAGTAGACAACTGGAAACAAGGGATGGACAGTGTATGCTTCACTACGAAGTGTCATAATCTGATGTGATGCAATATAGATCTGAGTAAAGACATTTTTGAGTTATTAATAATTTGTAATTTGTTTATTTGCAAATTGTAATTTGGTAGTGAAATCTCCTTGTTCCAAAATCCTTCTGCACAAAACCACTATATAATTAACATCAAGTCTGTTGATGGAATGTGATTGTGATGAATTGCACAGCATTTTCACTTTCTGTGTGGACAAGTCACCTGTTTTTGGGAGCTTGTTACGTCACATATTTGATTATTATTGCCAGGCTGCATTGTCATCATGTACTGTTTAGTGTATGGTGGATACAACTGATTTTTGTTTTGATGTATAACTTTTTTCTCAAAATACATATGCCTGTGTGTGTGTGTGTGTAGCGCACATACATTGAAGAAATGTTAACTGGAGGCCTGTTTCAGGTCCACCTCTCTCTCTATTTGTACATGCATCTGTAGTTTGATTGTTGTAGTTCATGGATGGCTGTTCTATTACCCCATTTATATCTCATATAACCTCATATCATTATTGGGCAGTGCTGGTGTAAATAGGGTACAAAATGGTTTGTGATGCAATCAATTAAACCACATTCAGAGGTAGACAAAAAACAACAACAACAACGTTTAGACACAAACTCTGTTGACGTACAATCTAAAAATAAATATGTATTATTTTCCACGTGTGTGTGCGTGATTTGGAACAGGCCCCCTGTTTCTCTCTGTTTGACAGACAGTTCAGTCGATGTGAAGAGAGCGTGAGGTAATGAGTAGTGTTCTATAAATAGTCACCACGCCCCCGTCCTAAAGCCCTCTGTTTCACCCATCTGATGTGCTGGCTGCCACACAGTAAACACTGCTAACATGCAGTTTAGAACATCTTTGAGGATTTAGGTGATGGAAGTTGTATTTTAAATCAATTTGGCAATGTTATTTGATATTTAATGAAACAAATCTTGAATGAAACAAAGCAACAGAAATGTGTTAAAAGACATGATTGATATTTTACATTTTTTTAAATCCAATAAACAGTGTACCTATACCTAACATAGTATAGGTGTACCTATACCTAACATAGTGTACCTATACCTGACACCGTGTCCTAACTACACGCAACGCGATAAATTCCAGCGACAGCAAGTGTGTCCGTCCACACTAGACGCGACGTGACTGTGAGACGCCAAACATTCAGAACTGCGTTCTGAAAGTCTCTCTGTGAAAGTGCTGGCTCGCACTCGCATTGGAAATGGGTAAAGGAGGACATAATCAAATCAAGAAATAACATTAATAAAACCCAAAACATTAACTAAATATAGTCATTGACTAATTTTGTTATGAAGTACAGTTGTATATTTGCATAGAATTCATTTTGAACGCTATATTATATGCTTTCAAAATCTGAGGTAAATTATCCGTTATCACTTGTGGCACAGTGAACTATTTTTAACTAAAAATAAATAATGTGTACTCATAACCAGTGTAATTTCTTCATTCTGTCAGCCGCGACATTGCAGAAATAGGAACCGTTTCTAAATTAGAAACTTCGCGTGTCGCCGTCGCGTCTGGTTAGGACAAAAACTCAAAAATACCTTTTATCGCGTGTCGCGGCGCGTGTAGTTAGGACATGGTGTAACATAAAACTATAGTCTTTTTATAGTGCCAAACAATTGGCTTTATGCACAGCTGCACTACTTCCTGATCTTCAGTCAGCTCCTTGTTTCCTGTCTGCCGTTATTGGACAAACTGGTTAATCTAGCGCCGTTTCTCAATATGCCTTCTTGTCTGTACTTGTGTTCTTGTGGACTTGTGAAACGTCATCAGTCGCGGCCCAAGTACCGTCCCAATACACAAGTTTACATTTTGGCAAGAACGTTAAAAAACCCGGATGTGTTCTTGACACTCCCATTTTACCGAGGATGCATCGGTTGGTAACTTGTGTGAACTTGACGGCAGAAATATCCCATCATTCATTTCGGCATTCGAGGAAGGAGCGGGAAGCAGAGTTTTTTTTTCCCGCCGTTGGTTAGTGATGTACACAAACAAACAACATAAGCAGAATTAAAATGAGACAGGTGTTGCTTTATTGTCATGAATATACATTACATTGTAGTGTATGTAGAGTAATCCCTTAGGCTTGGGCGATAAAGCCTGGATGTTATCGTCAATAATTCTCGTTTTGTTTGGGCACTGCAGACGGCGTCTGTTTGGTGGTATTGCGCAATGCCAGCAAGAACACATCGTCTCAACTGTCAGCAGCATTCAGTGTGCTCGTCACCTCGTGAGTTCGTTCTTCCAAGAACAACTAGCAAGAGCTTTCTTCCCAAGAACACAAATCTGTTCTTTGCGTTCTTGGTTTAGAGAAACACCCTAGGTGTGTCTGATTATTGTTGTCAGGCACACCTGAATTAATCAGTTTGTCCAATTTTGGAAGACAGAAAACAAGGAATTGGCTGAAGCTCAAGAAGTAGTGCAGCTGTGTATAACGCCAATTGAGAGTTGAAAAATTCAACTCTCATAGCTTAACATATTGGCCTTTTACAATGACTAAATTGGCTCAACCAATCAGATTATATTGGGCGTACATTGTTCATATTACAAAATGAAATAAGTGTATGATACAACAGTTCTGTAGCCATCAATGATTTTTGCTTTTATTATAATTATTAATAGTTTTTTTTTTGTTATTGTATGACTTATGTGCTTATATTGAGTGTGTGTGTTTGTGTGTACACGTTGTGTATGTTTGAATGTGTCATTATATAATGATATCCATTCATTATTACTGTGAAATTGGTTCTGCAAATCATCTAGCAGACACACTACTCAAAAAACAAAAATTGCTCATAAAAATAGTATGGATTGATTGCTATTTTTAAGTGTGACAAACAACTACAGCATTTTTTTTGCCATTTCTTATTCAGAATGAAATCATTTTAAACATGATCTTAACATTTGTACTTATAAGTATGCAAGATACTCAGTCTATGAATCTCTAAATTGAGTTTGTCCGTTTGCAATTCTTTTTTCTTGAGTTTGTGAATAGCTATATTGCATTACTGTAGGTCTGTTGAAGTTCAGCTCCATTAAGCTGGCACATGTTCCCATGGGGATGCGATGTAGTCCAGGCCAGCTCTCCTCGTGGAGCTTTCTCACTGGGTCACTGACAGCTCTCACCATCTTCAATGATATATCCCATAATGCCTCATCTGTGTCTGTTCAAGTGTCATGCTCTAGCCTGGTCACATCAGTGTGATCCTACGCTGAAACACATACGAACGGGGTCTTTCTATCTTTCACATTTACATTTTCCAGTGGTACTCACTGTCTGGGGAATTCTCTCTCTCCCTTCATCTCTCTCATCTGACATTTCTCCCCTAATGTCATTCATCTCTATCTTGCATAGAAGACATTGCTACATCCAACACATAAATGGAGCTTTAACCCTTTTCAGTCAAAAAGACAGTGTTCAAGTGCTTCTATAGCTTGGGTTTTCATTCCGTCTTTTTGTCAGCCCAGATGTTTGAAAATCTCTCTCTGTACATTTGACACTAATAATCTTGCCCCTGTTTCTAGTAACGTTTGACACTGTAGGTAATCCTGCAACAGATGAAGCATTTTAAAATGTCATTTTCAACGGATTCTTCTGTTCACGTGATTCGTATTATTATTTCCTTTGTTTTGTTTACTGGCAGTTGCATTCTATAATGAATATTAACATGTAATCTTGAGTTCCTACCAAATTCAACAAGAAGCATGAAGAGTAAATATTTGCATATGTTTGACATAATCTAGGCATAATCTCTTTGACATAATCACTATGGTTTATGTGATGGTAGTCTCGCTTGTGCAGATTTTGACTATGAATTTAAAATATTAATCTGCACTGTGTTCTTAAATGTGAGCAACTCATTATCCATGGGTGTTTGTAGTGTCCCAGAGGAATAAAAAAAAAGCTACGGTTTAATGTTTGAAAATAAGACATTCACAAATATCACTACTGCAACTTTACAGTTGATTATAAATATTTTCCTTAACTTTTGTTTTATATATATATATATATTATATATTTATGATTATTAATACATGCATATATATATGTAGTAATAATCATAAATATAATCATATTTATAGCCATATTGATATATAATAACAAAACAAGAACAGCGTTGTTTTTAAAATCGCATATCTATCGGTCCATCTGTCTATCTTTGCCCTACATCTATCTGTTTTTTCTTAAAAAACACTTTTAGTAATCTGTATCCAGAAAACCATTTTGTTTCCATGCAGAATGGTAGAAACCATTGCACCCTGACTTCAGAAAGTGGCATCAGATTCACCAACCATAATAGAGTTCACCAGATCAAGTAAGTGTTTGCCATTTAAGTGTGGAGTTTGCATCAGACAGTAAGTGAATGGACTGTGGGTCGTCCGTGGTTGTGCCTTCTGAGGCTGACACCCAGGTGAACATGAGCTAAGCTGCTGAATATTATGTGGATAAATTGATATAAGATAGAAAGAAAGTAGATATTTTAAAAAACGTTTGGGATTTTATCCATACAATGAAATGCAATTGGCTCCAAAGCATTTTGGACCTCGACGCTCTTTAAAATATCTTTTTTGTTCTACAGATGACAGAAAGTCATAAAGGTTTGGACAAGTGGATGAGAATTTTCGTTTTTGGGTGAACTATCCGTTTAAGTAATACAAAGGTGATGCATGGCACTCTTATATAGCTGTTTTAGCACCCATCACTCTGTGTGAGGTTGAATAGCACATCAGGATGCAGTGTTTGGGGCGACGCTACTAACTTAACTACATTTTTCAGTAGCTAACAAATCTTTTTCCGAGTCATTTTGTTCATTCAATGAATGAAATCAACGAATTGACTTGGAAAAAGATTTGTTCATGTTGATGAACGAGTTTGAACAGTTTTTTTTTTTTTTTTTTTTTTAAATGAGCGATCGTTTCGACGATAAAACCCTTATTCATCGTCTGGAATCGTTTAAAGCCCTTTGAACAGTTTGCAGTTTGCACTGAAACTGTCTTCTGGACCTTGAACCATTTGGTTACCAGTAAAGTGCATTATATGGAGAAAAATCCTGGAATGTTTTCATCAAAAACCTTAATTTCTTTTCGACTGAAGAAAGAATGACATGGACATCTTGGATGCCATGGGGGTGAGTAAATTATCAGCAAAAGTTTTTTGAAAAGTGAACTACTCCTTTAACTTATGAGTAGCTTGTAGTTTCCCCAACACTGTCAGGATGTGGGAGAAGGGTGCTTCTCAATACACAAATTGATGCTTCCTCGCTCCTCCGTCCTCCAGCCTGTGTCCTCGAAACCGATCGAAGTCAGCCACCTCGAAGGACATCTCGATACTCTAATTACACCGCAAGCTTCCTGAGGAGTCATGAGTAAGGATACACAAGTGTATCCTTCCATCGCATCCTAAGGGGGTGGAACTAAGACGCGAGAAAAGGAAGCAAGAAGTATGAGTAACACACTCTGTCTTACATGTAGTAATCATTTCCTGTGGTGACAAATGCTCATATCCTGTCTTACAGGAAGTGATCTCATGGCACCTTACCATCATGTTTTGTTTACGGTAGATGTGCGGTGCATTTTGTGGTGATTAGTAGCTGTTATTTTAACAGAAAAGCACTACATCTTATCTAGTGTAACATGATTAAGTGACTAGCAGTAAGAGAGTCTTAACTGACTGCAGGACAGATAAATTGCTTGTTGGCGGAAACACGGTGAGAGGCTTGACCAGAGTAATTTGCATAGATGTAGACAGACAGCAGGAGATCAGAGTTGAATAACAAAGGCTGTATAGAACTGACAAATCAGTAGTCAGGTATACAAGACGAAACATTTGACCTACTTGTATTCAGCCACATCAAACTCTTAATGTCATGTATGACTATTTTGGATATTTGTTGGTTCTGATGTTCCCTGTGCAGTGAGTTCCTGGTAGCACACACACACCTCGACATGCTCTCAGGGGAATGATGAGTCAGGAACAGCAGATGACAGCTCTGTCTGGTCTGGACCATAATTGCTGCTGCACACTGGGCCTAAGGGCTCTACTAGAAGGGCTTATGGGAATGACATTACACTTACCTTCGCAAATATTGACGGAACCTGACAAAGAGTGCTGGAGTAGGGACGGAGGTTATTTTAATTTTGTTTAATTTAATTTAATTTAATTTCTTAACTTTTTCCTGTAGGGATGATATCGGTTTGAAATGGGGTTTTCAAACTCCGGTCTGGGAGTTGCAAAGGGGTGCTAGGCAAGGCAAGGCAAGTTTATTTATATAGCACATTTCATACACAGTGGCAATTCAAAGTGCTTTACATGGAAGAAATTAAAATAATCAAAAGAAATCAGAATAATTAAAACAGTTTAGAATAAAAAAAATCATAATAATAAAATAAAATACAGTAAATAATTAAAACAATTTAGAATAAAAAAAAAGGGAAATTGCTTGGGAAATTTGTAGGAAGGTTCTGCGAAAAAAAAATTGGTAACACTTTACAATAAGTTTCATTAGTTAACTACATTAGTTAGCATGAACTAATAATGAACAGCACTTATACAGCATTTATTAATCTTTGTAGATGGTAATTTCAATATTTACTAATACTTTATTCAAATCTTGTTAACATTAGTTAACGTGCTGTGAACTAACGTGAACAAACAATGAACAGCTTTATTTTTATTAACTAACATCAACAAAGATTAACAAATACAGTAACAAATGTATTGCTCATGGTTAGTTAGTTAATGTTAGTTAATACTAGGGGTGCAACGGATAAAAAAACTCACGGATCGGATCGTTTCTCGGATCAGGGTCACGGATCGGATCATTTTTCGGATCAGCAAAAAAAAAAAAAAAAATTCCCCCAAAATAACTGTAATAGCCTACTGACAAATTCTTTAATAATAAATAGACTTAACATTATGATATTCTGTTTTATTTTAACTTCACAGGGTTCCAGACCGAAAGTTGAGGGCAGCATCACCTCAAATGAGAACTCACAGCGAGTTCTACAAAAAAAAAAAAAAAAAAAAAAAAAAAAAAATTCTGGTAGCACTGGGGCTGACAATAAATCACTAAGCTTAATTTAGGGTGTAGATGAAATTAACTTAGTTATTATCATTTATAATGTCTTAATATCAATTAATAAAAGTAGTGAAAATATCATCGTACTTTTTTCATTTTAGGACAATCTTTAAAGGATAAACAAAAAATGTGTTGGTAATCACATAAAAAATTCAAAAAAATAAAACATTTATTTATGATATTATTGAAGGAAAAGATGTGTAGTAGGCTACTTGTAGCAGCATTTGACTATTTCTTACACATTATCATATATAGGCTGATTTGTGGACTGAAAGCCTTCTATAAGTGTTTCTCCTGGTTTCCACGTCAGCTCTGTTTGATCTGATATGGTTTATAACAGAAACCTGCGCCGAATCGGAGTGTTTCTCACTGGATCTCGTGGTGTTGATGTTATTAATTCTGAGGCGAATTCAATGGATTTCTTCACTGGATCTCCTAGTAACAGTGTTGCGTGAGCGAGATCGGCCCGCGACTGTCAAGTTCGGGGCTTTATTTTGTCAATGGATCGCTGCTGCAGCTCCACGGTCCTAATCATAAATGAGTAACGTTAGCGTATTTTCGTTCCACTTTCATTTTGTTTGCATTCGCTGCTAGGCAACGACTAACGAGTCGATAGATCGCTGATTGCTCAGACGCACATCAGGTTGTGATATTTGTCTCCGTCTCCCTCCCACAGATGTTTACGCGCGCTATTCTTGTCACGGATTCATTGACGCACCGCTTTACCATGCGTTTAACGTGTGGCAAATTTACTGGTCGCACATGTGCGACTGGATGTAAAATTCAGTCGCACACTCTCAAATTTTGGTCGCAGTCTGGTCTGGAGCCCTGAAATGACGCGGGGCGTTCAAGCTTCTCCGTTCCTCCGCTCGCTATGACGAAGCTGTGCGTTGACTGAACAACATGCGCACGTTTTTTTTTTTTTTTTTTTTTTTTCATAATCAATCCGCGGATCACGTGTGTGCCGAACCGAAGACATTGATCCGAACGGATCAGTGATGATCCGTTGCACCACTAGTTAATACATTAACTAATGGACCTTATTGTAAAGTGTTACCAAAAAATTATAATAAATAAAATTATTGACAGCTATAGTTTAATGTTTATATCTGGTAAATTTTGAATAAAATTATTAGCTGGAAGATCATTATATTTTGGGGTCTGTGGCAATAAAAGTGTTAAGCCTCCACAGTTTCATAAGTTTTGGTTAGTTCACACAGAAATTGAAATTAATAATAATAATCTCTGTTTGTATCCCATAGAAGAAAGTAAATTTTCCAAAGAGGAGCTCTGAATTTTCAGTTTGTGTTGTGTTTTTCTCTATTTTGTTTGGTGTCTTGGATCTTTCAGTTTGGATACCTGTGCACTCACTCTTTGTTTTTGGAAAATTGAAACCGTTTTGGTGAAAAGTCCAAATTTAGAAGCAAGGATTCATCAAAGTAACTGACACTCAGTAGTGCATTAGTGCTCTGAATGATTGATGGAGTTTGTGATCCAAAATGCGTCTTTCCTCGTTTTTTTTTTTTTCTGGTCACTGCTTCCTCCCCCAAAGCAAAAAAACAGACAACTCCGTACCAAATAATTTCACTCAAATTCCACTGTAATACACACAAGGCGAAGACATTTATTTATTTATTTATTTTTTGCATAGTTTGTTTATATATTTTTAAATGAATGATTTGATTCTGTGCATTCTGGGAAATGGATAGAACGAAGGGAAAAAAGAGCCTGAATGTCATTCCCAAATTAGTTCGATCCTGGGATAAAAGCTAAAGTCATAACTTTGAACGTTCCTTTGCGATGATGTACATAATTCATACTGTCAGTGTGTATTTTCTGAAAACAAACCCAACGCACAGATGATGATTCAGTGCCCTAGATGTGCGTCGTTTGACTCGTTTCCCCTCTGAGCTTTTACTTCCTGAGGTTCTCCTTCGCAACATTTTTATCTCTCTATTTCAATTTCCTCTTTCCTGCTCGGTTTTAAATCTTATTGATCTCAAGTTTGTACGATCTTCACCTTCTGTTTGCCACAACAGGAGTGTAATTTGATTCATAATCATCATCGGCAGGTGCTCTCTGCAGTGTTGTATCGACATAAAAAAATGTATTTCATGCACATTTCCCACATGACTTGAACAAAAAGCTTTTTAAGGCCACTACGGCCTCTTTATATCATATTTATTAGAGATATCATAATTATGAGACCGTATGAGTGTGACAAGTTATTAAAAACTCCTATATATGTAAAGGGTTTTAGCTGTGTGTGTGTGAGAAGTGAGTGAATATAGTAGCTCTATTTTAGGTCAGCTACTCTTAAAGACTCCTGCACGAAATTATGCAAATGAGTTCCAAATCCCCAGAGACTTCCAGGGCCCGATGACATCATCATCATCTCCAGCTGATGAGACTCCAGATAGCCGGCTTGGTTCCTCGTCGATTGTACACGCTCTCACATGCATGTACACACAATAATACTCATTTGTAAGTTTTATAGTGTCTGCGAATGGGGAAATGAAGACACTGGAACTCATAAAAGGACAACAAAGGGAACGCTAATGTTTTTAGAGGTATGACTGTGTGGTCCCTTGGAGCGCTCACTCTGTGTGGCTTTAATTCATACTCTTTAGAGTCTAAATATTTGATGGTGTAAAAAGCCGGTGGTTTGTGTTTTGTGCCGGAGAAGCAGCAGCACTTGAGTGTGTGTGTGTGTGTGTGTTTGACTAAAGCATTAATCTCTCTGCTCTCTCTGATTGGAAAATCCTGTTGGGTTTAGGGCAGCTCTTCTTTGAATCTAGAGCATGGCAGTTGTGTGTGTGTGTGTGTGCATATCTGCATATGTTTCAAGAGAAAATCATTGTGTGTTTTCATGTGTTTTTTTTAAATGTATAGTTGTAATGTAAGTATTTGGAGTGTGTGGTTGGAAGGGGGAGGGCAGGGAAGTGAGCATTATTCTAGCTGATTTCCTGTGTGAGGTTGAAAGACAGAAACCGTTGTGCTCATATGTAGGTGCAGGAGTGTGTGGGGTACATTTGTGTGTGTGAACAGATGTTAGAGACTTGATTCACCTCCTGTGGTGATCACCAAATCACTCAAATCCACACCCAGTAGTACAGTATGTGATCATGTGCTTGTCTTAAATCATATTTCACTCTGTCATCATCAGCTGTTTTGGCTAAAACAGAAGTACAAATAAAGCCTCAGTGTCAGGTAAATTCGAGAGACAATTTAAGGTCAATCTCTCATGTTCCTCTTTGATGCTACTTCTAGCCTACTGTAGTAGGGTGGTTGACATTTAAACCGGAAAAAAAAGTTGTTCTTTTTTACAAATTCAAATATTAGGCATAAAAAATATTGAGTTGTGTTATACTGGCTCTTGAATTTCCAAAACTATATGTGGTCTTTTAGATTTTGTATTGGAAATTGGATTTATTCACCAATTTGTTAGCCTGGATGCCAGCCCGAACTCCGCCCACAACATTTTTTGGTCGGGAAGTTCGGTCTGGACTCGATCCATTGATGAGTAATTATGATCAGGCAAAAAATGATCGGGCCAATCAGATTGCCAGGGCGGGCTTTATACGATGATGGACAGATGGCCTGCAGGGACGTAATCATCACGTTATCAAAGAGTGCTAAACTGGTTTCCCTCAGAGATGACTGCAGCTGGATAATTGAGATGTATAGATCCCGCTGTCGCGTCTGTTTTTAAAATTAATCGACAGCGCATTCATTTTAATAGACAAACAGAAAACTGTAATCGAGGCATTTGTCGATCGGAAAGATATTTGGCAAAAGTGTAACTTATCAGCTGGCTCTGACGGTCGCTAAGTTAAGAAGATGGGGCGTAATAAAAAGCATGTGGTCGTTGTGGTTTCTTCTTTGGTCGCACTCATGAAGGACCAAGTGAAAGAAGCAACACTCGTTATTTTACTTCTAAAATAAGTAAGTTCTTTTGTTGACAACTATGCTATGCAAAGTATTTGACTTACTGCGTTGCTCTGATTGGTTGTAGGTCTGTCCGACTATCCAATTGAGTGCAGAGGTTGTTTTTTTTCCTGGTTCGGTTAAGACACGCCTCATAATCAAAACCCTACGGAGCGGTCTCAGACTCATATTTTGACCAGAATATGAGTATAGCCGCTTTCCGACCAAGTAGTTACAGGAACTTAGTTATAGGAACTGTCCACTTCTAAAGAGTTCTAATAACTACTCTCCCCCAAACTCGGTTTTGCTGCTTGCGTTCGCAAGCACGGTGACGGTCTTTATCACTAGACGTAGCGCGGCCACATACAACAACAACAAACCAGCATGGAGGAGGCTATTATTGCAATGTTCTTGTTCTGCCTTGCCGGGACTAACGGAGAACAAACGGCGGCGTTTAAAGATTATGCTTGAGAGTTCTGTAAGTTAAAGAGAAACACAGAAGACGAAGGCTCCAGCGTAATATGATATTAAGTAATATGATGGAAGAAAATAAAAGAGCAGAGCGCAGGAGGCAAACAAAACGACGGGTAAGTTTAGCTAGCATTAGCAATTAGCTGGTTGAATGCGTTATGTGTGTCTTAATCCTCGTTGCAATGTTTTGCAAAAACACACAGCGTATGGCAGACAGCGCGCTACAAGTTTCGTTGTTCCGTGTTGACAGTGGGCGTGACTTATAAGTTGAACCAATCAACGTAGACCTAGGGAAAGGGAACTAAAAAAGTCCTCGCTCTAGACTTGGCACTGAAAGAGTTATAGGAACTACGGTCTGAGGAACTAAAAAATCCCCAATTTAGTCCGGTCGGAACACGAGAAAAAAAGGGTTATAGGAACGTTAGGTTTTAGGAACTGCAAAAGTCCCTCCGGTCGGAAAGTGGCTTATGACGAAGTTAGGCTACCAATTTGTCGCATTCATGTCTGAAATTGACAAAAATTATTCTATATAAAATGAAAATGGGATATACTCTCCCTAAGTAACTAACTAACATTAGGGCATGCGGCTATGTAAAGTGGCTATGCTTTAGACTACTACTTCAGTGTTTTAAATGTCATGTTTGAGGTTGCTTGTCATCTTTTTCAAACTAATTAAAATTTTGTCGACTTAAGCCTCTTCTCGTCGACTAACGTTTTGTCGACTGTTTAGGGCATCCCTAATAGGTAGGTACTATGCTACTGTATGCTTCATGTTAAAATGTTTGTTGGTTAGTTGTCCTCTTGTGAGATATAACCATGCTGTAGGTTGTTATTTTGTGAGTTAGCCACTATAGTGCCCATCTGAAGCACTAGTTAGTTAATTTGTGTTTGTTTGTTCCAGTGGGAGTTTTATTTTTGTACCTCTTGCAGTGCCTGTGTTCAGTTGTAGATGTATTTTACATGCACACTTGAGACTTGACTCAGGTGTACCAGAACAACAGTCGGAGAGCTTTGAGTACGTGTATGAATTGGGCTATAGGACGTCAAGTGACTTGTCTCCCGCTCTGTCCTCCATAACAGGTTCTTTCAGGCTGTTGTGAGTGTCACATTGTAGTTTGTATTCCTTCTGCAGTGCATGATGTTGTGTGTTTGAGTAAGCATGGGCTGGGTGCATGCTTGTGTATGGCTGAAATCAATGTGCTGTGAAATTGCCAACTTTGTAGCTGTAGGGAGATCGAACTGTCAGAGAAAATAAAGATCAATCCTGAGATGAACCGAGATTACACCAAACGTCAATGTTGTTATGAAAAAGATTCTTTACTGCCCCCAAAACATGACTTGTGTTTTGTTTTTTACTCGCAGATTGGAATTTATTGCACACGTGTAAATACAAAAAATCCACACTAGATCCAATTTTTCCCCCGCATTTTTTCTGAGCCACTAAGGTACATATCCGATATTTGGACATCTGAACACGTCTAAACTCATATACCTGAGGGCGAGGGCGGCACGTTTGCATACAAAGATAGCTTTTTAACACTAAAACTCACAGCTTCTTTTATTAGAAACTTTATAGGTAAGAGATTGCACAGAAATTGTTCATAGAAACTGGTTTTCAATCTCATGTAAAAACCACTTCTCTGCTGAAAGCAACACAATATTTCTCAGCAACGAGGTGATAACTTCACTGTTTTTTAAATCAAATTCACAACTTCGTTATTACATAGAGATGCTGTACAGACGCAGATAATTCTCTCACAATCTCTTTCTTTTTCAGTGAAAGACTAAATGACACGTAGCCAAGAAACAAACTGTGACCTAATGTGCTTTAAAATGTTTAGCGTGTTAGACAAGTGAACTTTGGTGATTCAATATTTTATTGTCTTGTATTACATTTTATTGTTTTCTATGTAAACATCAGTTTCAAGGTCACATGATAAACGCAATGCAATAAACACAGGATATACTTTGCATATTACTTATGACGTTCACAATTGTGACGTTTACAGAAGAATACACAATTTCAAAAGGGGAAGTTTCTGAAATTTAGTTGATTTGAAAGCTGATTCTTATTCAGGATCAGTACTAGTTTCTGAAACCGAATGATTTTTATTATTTTTATTGGTTTCATTAACAGTCCTTGAACGTCGTGAGTTCTTCCACCGATGCAGGAACAACAACATGTTAAAACACTCCTCACACACTCTCTCTCATTAACCTTTTCAGTCGTATCCGAATCTTGGTGAGACGTGAGAGATTGTCCTTGAATTTTCTTGCCACTGTTTTTCCAGGGTAGGTTGCCAGGTCTTTACCAAACCCTACTCATTACAAGGCTTGGGACTCTCTCTCTCTCACAAACACTCACACATATGGTCAATTATCAACACGTCTTGGGTCGAACCGGTAACATTCTTGCAGTGAGGCGACAGTGCTACCCACTAAGCCACCATGCCATCCAGAACCCCACACCACTACTTAATTAAATCATTAATCAGATTAAGTGGATTGACTCGGAGTGGTTACATTCCTTAAAATTCCCATCTGTAGTGGTCATGCTTTCCTGTTTCGTGTTTTATACGCTAAAAAAAACGTTGGTTGAACCTTTTGAATGAACCTTTTATATAAAATAGAGTTGTAAATGTACATTTAAGTGTCTGTGATTGGCTGAATGGAGTTTTAATGTCCAATCATTGCTAACGACAGTGAAAACACATAGCAGAGTGTAGACATTCAAACAAATACTTTGGTTAGTCTTTCCATGTCTACTCAGTCAATCGGGCCCTTGCTGATGGTGTTTAACAGGAACATGAACTGCCAGAATATCAGATTAGATATCAGCTGACACCTAAAGGAAGGCCAGAGGCAGAGTGAGGTGGCTGTGTTTCAGGCCTGTTAGCTTCAGCGTGTAGGACCAAAGCTACAGAGATACAGTACTCTGATTTGGTTTGTTTGTTAAAAGAGCGTGTTACATGTCTTTGGGCATAATATGAAGACTTTTATCGAACGGATGACTGAAAATGGCTTATATTTTGATCAATCTTTTTTCTGGATGTGCCTAGAAGCACATCTACTACTATTTTTCAGTGGTGGAGGAAGTACTGAATCTCAGTACTTAAGTAAAAGTACAAATAAGATAAATATTTACTTTAGTAAAAGTAGAAGTAACACAATGACAACTATACTTAAAGGTGCAATGTGTAACAAAGTTGAGTATTTATTAACAGAAATGCAATATGACATCCATAACTATGTTTTCAGTGGTGTATAAAGAACTTACTTATTTAACCGTAATGTTTTTATTACCTTAGAATGAGACATTTATAGCTCCATAACCGCGGGAATCCCCTTCTATGAAGGTCGCCATGTTGTGACGTCATATTCCTACCGTAGCCGAACGCGAACAAACAGCGCTACAGAACGCGTTTCATCACTACCTTGAAAGAGAAGTAGCGGAAAGCTGGAAGCTAGCCTTACACTCCGTGAGTAGTGACTTTTCCCTTGTGAGTGGTGTAAAATATGTAGTTAGGATTGTTTCATGTAACTTAGTTCTCCCTCGCTGTGTTATGGGTTTGTTATGTTGGGGATAGATGTGCTGTTACGTTCGTGAGACAGCTGATGATTAGTATTCATGTCATTGACCGTAAAACAGTACGTTACAGGAATCACTAACCCGTCGATAGAGACTTTTAGATCACTAAAGTCGATCACGAAGAGTTTTCAAAATCAGAGAAAAAAGCCTATTGTGTGTAGTAAATAGTGTCTATGGGATGCGAAGATGACATGATTGTAACAGCGCGCGCACTTCCGACCTTTGGACTCGTGCGATGCGGACGCGTCCCAGCTCAGCCACAGTAACAGCTCATATTAGCCAGCTAAACTATTACTACCCTGTTAGAAAAAATATATAGCTGCTCCCTCGATGTATTATGGGTTTGCTACAGTATGTGGGGATAAATGTGCTGCTGGTTACGTTTGTGAGACAATCAGCTGATTAATATTATTATATTAAATTATATATTAAAACCCTTGATCCTCACCTGACTACTATGGCTTTGTAAACAGTATCCATGATGTGGTTTATAATGGACTGTGGTACAGAAACAGTGACAATGTTACACACTCTTGGCTTACTCTGGCTATTCTCTGCTGTCTCAGCCGACGAGATGTTTGTCCCGTTTTAGCAACCGTAGCTTCTTCGAAAGGGAGGGGTGAGCAGTGGGCGGAGCCATTAGTGCAAACCTGGTGCAAACTCGCAACCGAACCACTAGATGTCGCTAAAAGTCACACATTGCTCCTTTAAGTAAAAAGTACCTGATTTTAAATGTACTTTAAGTATTAAAAGTAAAAGTACTTGCATAACAATTGATTCTCTTAATGACTATTTTCTAATGATTAATAAAACATTTAATTCTCAACATTTAAAACATTTAACTCATTCAACCTAATACTCATATAATGATGTTCAATAATGATGGAAAAAATTGTTGTCACCATTTCTGAAAAAAAGCTTGCAATTAGGCAATATACACCATGCTTATCCTTACTATATGTTAATAACTATGTTTGGCAGTAAACGCGATTAATTTATGCCATAATTTTGCCATAATCCTAACCAAACGTATATTACACACGGTGTGTTTCCTATGTATGTAAAAACAAATTTTCGCGTATTAATTGCACGATAAACACACTGCGTGCGAGACACATTTATGATTTATATTGATGTATCTATGGCGAGCAAACGTCACTGGTGAGACAAACGTGCAACGAACGGACGGTCAGATTACGTTTTGGCAGGGGAAAAACTGATCAGAAAATGTAATGAAAATGTAACAGAAGTTGTAGAAATGTAGTGGAGTAGAAAGTAGAATAATTGCTGCAAAATGTAATGAAGTAAAAGTAAAAAGTATGCGCTATTTATTCTACTTAAGTAAAGTAAAGATACGTGAAAAATGTACTTAAGTAAAGTAACAAAGTATTTGTACTTTGTTACATTCCACCGCTGCTATTTTTTTATTTATTTTTTTGCTCACTATCATATCAACAAAACACCCACATTCCCCGTTAAACGTACTCAACGATGTAGACTATTTATTTGTGTAACTAGGTGAGAGGTACCATATATAAACTGAAATCGCATATTCATACATATTAATTGTTCACCCAGAAAGATGTCATCATTTACTCTTCATGGCATTCTAGCCCTATTTTTTTTCCTCCCTTTTTCCATGAAACGTTAAAAGCAGATCTTCAACGGTATGCCCAAGTTTTCCATCAAAGTGAAAGGTGATGAGGACAACATGCGGGTGTGCAAATGATATCAATATGATAACATTTTTTAATTTCTGGGTGAACGATTCCCTTCGAGTTCACGCACATCAGAAAAGTCATAGAGTGAAAATAGACGCCATAAATTGTTAATCTGATCCATGCAACTCATTACAACCAGCTGACTTGTAACATCTCTAGCACAGGTGAGTGAGGGGACACTGTAAACTCATCTCTTTTTGGTTTCGGCATATCCAGATTACGGGTTAATGGAAATCTGGGCTAGCATTAGCCTTGGGCTGTGTCTCCCTAACCCCCCCAATCGTGAATGAAGTGTAGTCATGCTGTTCAACACAAGAACAGAAACCGGACCGACTGATCATGTCCTTAAATATTGTCCTTCACATTTACTATCCGGTCTCGTCGAGGTGGGACATCCATGCTATCAGGCGTTTTTTTTCATTTGCTGAGCTACCAAAGGCTGTGGGATGAATTTTGGATTGAATGGGTTGGATTTTGTCGTGGTTACAAACCCCATTCCCCCCTCAATCCCCAAAGAAACCTTCCATTTGACCTCCGTTAGCCACAGCCAGGCTATCAGCTCTATGTTTCCTTACCCATGTTCCTCATCAGCTCGACCGTACTGAATGACTCCTCATTCTGCTGCGGCCCAGTGCCTTTGACCTATATTACATTAAAGGAATTAATTCTCTCTCTCTCTCCCTCTCTCCTCATCTGTTCGGGTTTGTGTGGTTGTGTTATGCAGATGCTGCTCAGCCTTTTTTTTCCATCGTGACTCTAAATGAAAAGGCAGTTTTGGCAACATTAAATGCTGTTTAATGATGGCTTTCTCGTGAAACGAGATGAAAGTGGGGCAGGAAGGAAGAGCACGCGCACTTGGGCTGGTTTTTGTGTGTGGCGGCGGCGTAGTAGATTGGCAAAGAAATCGTAAAATCCGTTGTCGAATTCCCTTCGCTGGGAATTCCTAACTGGTTCATTCTGAAGCCGCTGGGGTAATGGAAACTGAAATGCTATCAGCTATCTGCTCTGTCATGTACAGGCCTGGCTCAGTTCTCCATGACACATTCCCACTGCATCTGGTTCGCTTAATTTAGCTTTGTTTAGTTCCCATTGTGGTCATGGAAAAGCTGGATATTTAATTGAATTATAAAATTTTATATATATATGATCAAAGATGCATTAAAACAGTAGTATTTTTTTTTTTTTAAATATTACTACCATTCAAAATAACTGGTTTCCACTGAATTTTCAGCATCATTACTCCAGTCTTCAGTCACATGAGCCTTCAGAAATCATTCTATGTTGATTTTGCTCATTTCTAACCATTATCAATGTTGAAAACATTTTTTTTTAGAAACTGTGATCCATTTTTTAAGGAGTCTTTCAAAAGCGTTTGTTTTTTAATAGAAATATTTTGTAACATCATAAATATCTTTACAGTCTCATTTATTCATAAAGGGCCGATTAATTTGACCAAAAGTAATAGTTTTTTTTAAAAAAACACTGACCCCAAAACTACTATATAATAATAAGAAAAGATTATTATTATATTTCTATTTAATTATTTATTTTAGTTAGTTACATTGTAAAAGAGCTCAAATCTCATGTTGTGCTCCATTGGTGAAACAGATATGAGTTTAATGCCTAATGATGATAGTTTTTCCTCGATTTTTGTTAACAAAAGCAGGATCCTGATTCTTTTTTACTCTTATTGATTTTGGTCATGTTCTTCTTGGGTTATATAAAAAGCCCTGCAACCCATGTCTATATTATAATGTACTTTTAATTAAAAAAATGAATGTGTTCTCCTCTGGTTAGTCAAGCATAACACCCTTTATTTTCTCTCACATGTTGCTGAAATTGTTATCTTATCTCTCAGGGCATGAAGCAGCGACCCGGGGGCCTAAACTACAACTGTAAACATACTCGCAGATGCACATTATTACTCGTTATCATGGCTTCTGTGTCAAAATGAATCTCTAACTGCATATTATTAGCTGTTCAAAATTGATTTTATTGTGACCACATACTATTCTTATTTGTGATGTATATAATATCGCAATTGCAGAGGCGATCATGATGCTACTTATTTAACAAAGTATTGTAGAAATGTGATTTTATACAAATGTTCAATAAACAAAGTTATTACATTTTAGACAGACACTATTTTAATTACGTTTAAATACGTTTTTGGCAATGGAAAGAGTTCCAAACAAATGCACAGAAGAACTGTTCTGCATTTCCGAGCAAAACACGGCGTTTCATCGCTGAACGAATCCGCTACTTTGAACGAAATGGTTGAGTAAATGATTCAATGACTTACTCATTAAGTGATTTGCTGCCAGCTACTGGTGGTAGATGCAATTTCTGTACCACCTCCGCTGTGCAAAGACTAATTTTGTTGGTGATTTCTTTTGATTAGTAACAGCTCTATGTAGAGTCTTATTATTATAATACTACATTTCCCACGCAGTAAATGTGGATCTTTCTGATTTTTTTTATTTATTTATTTCTTTGAGGAGTGCTAAGGTCTTGGTCTAGGGTTGCTCTTAACCCCTCAAAGTCTTGGTCTTGCTTTGGTCTCAACACACTCTGCTCTTGGTTTTGCCACTAATATGTATACATGCATAACTACAAACATAAAATAAAGGTTGTACTGCAAAAAACCTGCTGTAAATATCAAGTAACCTCTGCCTCATGTTTCGATCCACTGTAACATCTCTCCCTGGAGGTTTTTTTTTTTTTCTGTCATTGACCTTAAATACTTTCCCAGGTAGAATTTGTGCCATGCCTGAACTCTGTGCTACCAAAAGCCTCCTACCTAGAGACTTCTTTTTATGATTTTTAAAAGCTTTTCATAGTAAGGAGTGAATCATTCTGCAAACTGCACGACTCAATTCCTCCTTGTGTTCTTCTCTGAGGCTACATGAACTTGTTCACACTGTCAGTATCAAATCTTATCAGAAGAAAAACGAGCAGCTTTTTGATGGTGACGAGAGATGAGAGAGGATAAGGATATGACATGTTAAATAATTAAGAATTACTCTTTTATTTTTTGGGGAATATATTGAATATGGATGAGAGACTTGTTGCTGGCTATTTAGAATATTCATTTTGTTGGCAATATAAAATTAATAACAAGCGTCATGAATAATGCAAATTTTTATTTTATTATTTTTGCTTTTTATATCGGCCACTAAGTATTCTAAAGACAGAGCCAGTCAGACAACTTTTGCTTTTTTTTTTTGTTAATTGCAGCAGCATTTCATTGTGTACTGTGCTCGTTGAAAACTCTGCTTGTGTCCCACTGCATGTTCAAATTAATTGTTTTTGACATCCATTATTTCTGTTCATCATGAGCGGCATAAGACACACTTAGCCCAGACCATCAACATCTGTCACTTTGTTTAAAGGTCTCTCTCTCTTTCCACCTCTCTCACTTCCTCTAACACTCTCTGCAAGCGTGCGTTTAGAACGAGCCGCCCGGCCCTGCGTGCTGCATGAAGCAGAAATAGAGTCGTCTATGTGGGGAAGCAGCCGATCATACTGAATTAAAGCAGTCAGGCAGGAGAAGCCAGCTTTTTCTAGTCTTGGCCTGCTCCAGATCTCTCTCAGTCTTTCTCCCACGGCCCTTCTCTCTCTTTCTCTTTCTCTTTTTCTTTCTCTTTCTCCCCATCTCTCTCGTTCTATCTCTCCCCCACCCCTGGTCAGCCATGAGCAACACTGTCTGCTGAGTCACACAAACACAGAGGAAAAAAGCAGCTGAGAGAGTGAGTGAGGATGTGAACATGAGGGGTGCCCTGGGAAATGTAGAGGAGGTTGTTTTTTGACCCTCTTTTCTCTCTCTATCTCTCTCTCTCTCTCTCTATTCCTTTACTTCCTCTATCTCTCTCAGCTCTGAAATGCTCCTGTTATGCACCTCTCTTATCTTATTCACTCTTCAGTTTCCTAATTATGAGCTGCCAAAATATATCTGTTGTTAATCAATTGAATATTTTCTACATGTCTTATTTCATTTACATTTAAAGTAGCAGTATTCTGTTTACTTTTTACGCCCGTCGAACATTCCTCTTTTAATATTAGACAGTAACTTACACAAAAGCGGCAATTTATTTCTGTGAATAATTTTTTATTTATTTTTTACAATTAAAGGGTAAGTTCACACCAAAATGAAAAATGTTGTTCCAGGACTGTACTTTTCTTTATTTTTGTGGAAGAATTTATTTATTTTTTTTTTGTCCATGCATTGAAAATCACTGGTGACCTTTGACTTTCATTGTCTTTAGGAAACTCAATGGCCAAATAAAAAGCACATTAAATTATGCTTTTTAATTTTATATTGCCAAGAATAAAATGCATATTATGTATATTGAATATGCCAACAAAATAGAGTATGTCATAAATATTCAATTTATGCGTGAATGTAGACAACATTTTTAAATAGTTAACATCAAATTAATGTTGTAGTTTATAATGCGGTTCAATAAGGTTTCATCAGTAGGGTCAACTGTGCTTAATGTGCTTAGGGTCAACTGTGGTTAATAAAAAAACACCTTTTTTACGCTTATTTAAATATTTACTTTTTTGATGTTTAAAAGTTGCTTCGATTACAGATTCAATTAATTACCGTCTGTCCATAACTGTGACACTGGAAGCCGTCGTTTTGGGATTCAACAAGTAGATCTCTAGATGCGGATGGTCCGTTCACATAAAGAAGGACAGCTATAAAGATAACTGTAACAATATCTATATTAGTTCCACACCAACACTCAACACACGATATCGTTCTGTTTACACTAATGGCGTTGCGGTTGTTGTCTTGACTCTTTAAATGCTCAAGATCTTTAATGCAGGATGGATTCTGATTGGCTATCAATCAGCTGTAAAAAAATGTTCTGAAAGTGATTCCAACGATCTCGTTTCTCTCTGCTGTTACCGTTATAGTTGTGCTGTGGACTCTAGAATTAAATCTTTATCGTTATCTTCTTTGGTGTGAATGGACCCACTAGTTGATTGGTCATTCAGACGAGTTACAGACTAATCCGTTTTGAAAATATTTGGTTTTGCAAATTGATGTCAGGGATTCCCAAACTTTTTTAGTCAGATGAATCTTTTTGACCTCAACTATTTACACGAAGAACCCTTTGAGTTTAAGTTAATATTTCTATAATTTAACACTTTGCGTGTTCACATTTCTCTGATGTCGGTTAATGTTCACATAACATGCAAGTAAACAAATACAATATTTCATCCTTTCATTCTTCATTTTTTTTTATTTAGTGTAATTTTGATTCTTTTTTTTAAATTGTATATTTAATTTGTTTAACGATTTAATTAATTATAAACTTTTCATCAGCTCATAAACCCTTGTTTTCATGAACCCTATTTTGGGAAACATATATCAACTCATTTGTTTTAAAAGAGCAATAAAAATTCTGTTTTCCATGCTAATTATCCTTTAAATATTTAAAAATATGCAGGCGTCATCAATGTAGTACCTTTGTAATTAGAATTTAACACATACATAGGTTTTTCTTTTATGTGTGTCTGTAGCATAAGTAAATATTAATATCTGAATCTAATGATGTGACTGTTATTTATTCATCTGTGGTGATGAATGAGTGACTGATGACTGCACAGCTCATGTTAGTGCTGATTAAAGGATTCGACTGAAGAACTGATCTGTGCACTGCTGCTTACAACTCACATCAAAGACCTCCGTCTCCTGACGCACAGTCATCAGAGAAATGAATAAAACATCGGCCTCTCTCTTATACGGCATGCACGTTGTTATACGCACACACACAGCGTCACAACTTTTGACTTTTCGTTTTGACTCGTCATATCGTTATATAAATTTTGCACTTGTCTTTTTCACCTTAACACAAATTTATGATGATTAAGTATACATGTCGATCAGTAGTTGACACTTTGTTTGCACCACCAATTTTTTATTTTTTTTTTTGGCTTCTTAACTGAATATTTGATCACAAATTCTACTAGTCATGAGGTGTTCTACTTTCACTCCAAATTTGGTGATTTTGTAGAAACTTGTAGAAGTTGTATTGCTCAAATGGCACCCCTGTTCATTTTTATTTTTAGTGAAATACATTGGATAGAAAAACAGAAGTTTACGTTTTTCCTCTTGAAATGTGGCTGGATCCCAGGGCTCCTTGTGTAAATTCTTTGTTAAAAAAAAATATTTTAGCTAATATGTTAGTATTATAATAATATTTTATTTGATAATGTTTGATTATTTACCAGACAGATTCTGTCCCAGGGATTTCAAGGTATATATTTTTAACATAGTACACAAGATGTAAAGAGTTCTACTGGGTATAAAGTGCTAATGTGCTCTTTGGCTAGTACAACTTGCAAAAAACATGAGGTCAAGGCTATAAAAATCTGAAACCTTTATTTATTCATGGCTATAACATTGCTATTAATAACATTCACATATGTTAATGTTATAGCCATGAATAATGAAAGGCTTTTTACATTTTATTCTACATTCCTGAGTGCCTTGGCCTCATGTATTTTTATCAGTCCATGCACTCCTTGAGAATCAAACCCATGACCTTTGCGTTGTTAGCACATGCTCTACTGTTATATACATCAACAGCTTCTATGAAGCATTATAGCTAATGTACTTGAGTCCCTTAGTCCAAACACTCACAAACTACATTAAATATTTGTATGCATTATAATTTCTATGTTTATAGCAATAAATTAAGTTGATTTATTTGTGTTATACTTAGAACCATTGGCTATAAATTATTAGTTTTATATTATACCCTTTCTTTAAACAATTACATATTTTGCAGTGCAATAATATAAAAAGAGAGCGTATTCAATTCAGTGGGTCTTATTAAAATAGGGGGAAATTGGATAGATAGATAGATGGATGGATGGATGGATGGATGGATGGATGGATGGATGGATGGATGGATGGATAGATAGATAGATAGCATTCTTTATTGCCATTGTACAATTTTACATACAATGAAATGTTTGGACTTTCCAACGTATACAGTTAAGAATACTTAAGTACATATTGTAATCGAAGGACATATTGTCCATTAATAAAGTTATCATCATTTCATTATAATTTAATAAAATTACTTTAATTTTATAATTCAATAACTTTATTATAATTAATATAATAATATAAAATAATAAATAACAATATTTTCCAATTTCCAGCTAAAAGAACTTATCAATCATTCAATCAAATTTTATTCTTAGAGCACCTTACAACAGCCAAAAGGTGCACAAGGCGCTTTCCAGTAAAAACATCAATAGACAACAATATATAAAAAACATAAGTGTACATAATAAGCAATTGAATCGAGACGGAAGCTACATGTTAAAAGCTTGTCTAAATGGATGTGCAATTTAAAAGTACTCAACGTGGTAATACTTTGTAGGTGAGGTTGATATATTATGTGTCATATATATATATACCGTTTAGTATTAGGCTTCTCATACTCTGTGTTGAGGTAACACATTACAAGTAGCGCAAGTTACAAAATCAGATTATTTTTCATGTAACTACTAGTAAAGTAACGCATTACTTTTAAAGTTGAAAGAAAATATTTAAGTTACATTTTCAAATAAGTAATGCAAGTTACTCTGTTTTCCCATTTGGTGTTGAGAGAAATTGAGAGTAAGTCTGCTGGATCATTTCACTTTTGGTGTGAAAGGGACTTTACATTTGTCAAAAATAGTGCCCAGGTGAAAAACAGTAACGCATGCAATCACTTTCCATAAAAAGTAACTAAAAAACGCAATGAGTTACTTTTTTTAGGCGGTTACGCAATATTGTAAGCCATTTCTTTTAAAAGTAACTTTCCCCAACATTACTCATATTTAAGTCTGAAATTTAAATTTGTGATCTTACCCCAGTTAGCCCACCCCTAGTGCCTGGATGTCCTGGCATGTGTTGGTGTGATTTCACGTGTTCGAGGAGGTTCCTCCATATGTGGGAGGCCTGTGGTTTAAGAGCACGGACCGTATGCAGACACTTAGGTCTAGAGTGTTTCTCTCACCCACGTGTCAAACATATGTTTTATTCAAAGGTTTGCTGCACCTCACACACGCATGTGCGCGCATTTACAGATAAATTAGTAATGCCGATAGCTTTCCACTGGGACCTGGTGGGACAAGGTGTTATATAGAGGAAAAGTCAGTCTAATGAAGTCTCTCATACATACCCATGAAGTCTCTCTCTCTCTCTCTCCCCCCCCCATCTCACCCCTCCACTAATCTGGCTCAACCTACTCGCTAATCTCTCACAATGCAGCCATAGATTTACAGTTATTCCTACCGGCTTTCCAAATCGATGTGTTGTTATTAGATGGACTCTCACTGTTGGGCTCTTACAACCTGTTGGTTCCACATTGCATCATCTCACCTCCTCTGCCCCCCTCCGGTCTTTTCCTGAAGCGGGACTCCTGACTCCGTTTGCTGGAATCTTATTGGATGCAGGTCTTTGGATCTCGGCCTATGAGCGTATAGGAAAATGCTGTCGTGTTCAGAGGCACCGTTTGAAGCGAAGGTAGAAGGCGGCAACTCGATGCGTAAGTTTGAAAGTGACAGAAACAGAAAAAGGAGAGAGACAGACAGATAGGCAGACAGACATGATGCAACTAGAAGACATCGTTCTGTCTGTTGCTGGTGGAACAGGTTAACCAATCGTGTTTGGCTTGGTGAAATTATAGATCTTCATTAGAGGAATGCTTTGGGTCCAATGCAAGTGAAGCTTTATCAACAATATCGAAAACATTCTGAAATAAAAATGTATGCAAAGTAACCATCCATCAGTTTGTAAAATTAAATCTTGTTCACAATAATGGGGCATGGGATTCTGTGGGGGTTAAAAGCACAAATGTAAAGCTTGTATTTTTGTTAAAGCACATATTAATTATTCTGTACAAATTTGTTATTTGAGCTGTCTAAATCTTTCCTTCAGAGGCAGGACTACTGTTTTAGGTGGATGACTTTATAGTGAATGGATGTGTACTTTACGCATAGTTGCGTCATGTCGCCTGCTGGCATTCTGGTGTGTATGAGCAAAACGTTGCAGGGGTTGCCAGAATTATATGGCATTATAAGGTGGGAGATGGAGAATATAAGTTTACATTGGCAATGTGTTCAAGTGATTCTATCACACTAGTCTAAAATGTGATGAATCTTAAATAGTGTCAGATAGGGGTGTAACAATATATCATGTCACAATGTATCGCAATACAAAAATGCAATATATTATGGATGTATGTATTGTATGGTGCACCCAAAATAAAAATTACTTTGTGAGGAAAAAAAGTAAAGTTTTCAGAGTTTTAGTGTCAGTAATACATTAAACTTTTTAAAATTTATATGCATTAACATACATTAAACATTTATTCATTTAGCTGACGCTTAGTTTTATCCAAAGCAACTTACAATTGCTATATATGTCAGAGGTCGCATGCCTCTGGAGCAACTAGGGGTTAAGTGTCTTGCTCAGGGACACATTGGACACAGGCAGATATTAAAAACAGTGGAATTGCTCAGAAATGCAGACTAAACACTAAACAAGACTTTGCAGATAATGAATGAGAAAACCAGGCTTATATGCATGGCTCCAGACTAACTTTTTTCACCTCCGTCCTGGAACTGTCCGAAAGTGAATGTCAATCGCCCCAAAATAGAAATTTAGTTTCTGTAGTACTTTGTTATTATCATCCATAGCTGTTAGTTAACTAAAACAATTCAGATGACTAAAATATGATTGTTTAGTTCAACTGTAATCCATTAATTTAGAATTTCTCTAAAATTTTAAATTGATATGTTTGCACCAGCTCTGTAATTCGGCACTCTAGTACCGGTCACATCACTTTTATTTATATAACACTTTATACAATAGATTGCTTAAAATCAAGCAGCTTTACCGTATTAAACATGAGGCCTTTGATTTAGCTTGAAGTATATCTTGCCCTTTAAGAACCCCTGTAGAGTAGCGCCTTAAGAATACGTTTCAAGAGAAACAGCCAGAAACGACTTTGAGGCAAAACGTTGGTTCCTCTCTAGTACTTTTAAAGAAGATTAATAAACAAACACATACCATGTTCTTTTGGACCAGATATTAAGGGAGGTAAAATTATGAACTCACCAGTGACCGACAAACTAGAGCAGACATTGTGCAATAGCTATGCAGGCAAACATGGAAAGTAGCCTACGAGATTATAGTCTATCTTCCACTCAACGAAGTGTGAAAGTTCATGTTCTTTATAGTTTAGGCTAAGTATTTTTCTCCATAAGCCAATAATTGCTCTGGAACGAATGGGTTTTGTGACTGCATTGTGCAGAAATCTGTATATTTTTATTGGATGACTGTGAACTCTGATTCACCTTTATGCCAATTAAAAGCTTTAACCGTCACAATCAGAACATGCTTTACGTGTACGTCCAGTTTAGGCTTCTTCTGCCTTTCAGCTTTGCTACCCGCAATCTAATTGATTTCTGCCGTATTAATTCAATAATTAAATGGCCCAAGGCATGAAGTAGGAAGATTTCAGTCATTTGGTCAGAGGATTGAAAGTACCTCAGTCATGATTTAATGTAAATTTGGTTGAGGATGACACTGGGTCCAGTGCTGCCTGCAATGACCTTCATCACTTTTGGTCATGGCACTGGTATAGCAAAGTTAGGTTAGGTTAGGTAGTTTTTATTTCGTACCCGCAGGTAAAATTGTATTACAGATAAAAAAGTATTCGGTCATCCACATAAAACATACAATACAAATATTTCACGTAGCCTACAAATGAACAAATGGACAACTAGACTTCATGACAAACTGCGCCTTGACACATACGTTATCCGTATTAACTGTCAAGTGCTAAAAACTACTCTCTTATCATTTAGTAATTCAATTGCGGCTGGAACAAAAGTATTCTTATATCGTCTTGTTTTCCATCTCAAAGCCGCAAAACGGCGACCAGACGGAAGTAACTTAAAATCATTCCTTAGGGGATGCGACTGATCACTCAAGACAGCACTTGCTTTCCGATACAGCTGATCTGTGTATACATTTCCTAGGTTCCTTTGATTTACTCCAATTATTTTACTCGCCCATCTTACAATTTGGTTTAGGGAGTTTCTGTTCTTCACTGACAGACTTCCATACCACACCACTATGGAAAAAGACATAAGAGATTCAATAAAAGCGAAATAAAACAAACTCAGCATACGTCTGTCGATGTGAAATTTTGCAAGTTTCCTAAGGCATCTCAAACGTTGATGACCCTTTTTACAGACCATGTCACAGTTAGATTCAAATGAAAGTTTTGAATCTATAATTGTACCCAGATATTTAAAACTCTCCACCTGTTCCACAGTCTGTCCTTTAATAATCGTAGTAACGTGATCAACGGTGCGTGTTCTAAAATCAATTATCATGTCTTTCGTTTTGGTAGTGTTTAACTTTAAATGGGAATCATCGCACCAGGTCACAAAATCCTCCACAACTGGACCATGACCCGACTCGTCCCCTTGTAGCAGACTAACTATCACTGTATCATCGGCAAACTTAACTAATATCCTATTTTCATATCCACTTTGACACATATTAGTATACAAAATGTATAGTAAGGGCGAAAGAACACAACCTTGTGGTGCTCCTGTAGATAAAAATAGTACATCAGAAAAACTGCCATTCACTTTGACCCTCTGCATTCTATTTGTTAAAAAATCCAGTAGCCATCCCACTAAATTGTGGTTCAACTTATAATACTCTAACAATCTTCTGGCTAGGATGTGGGGTTGTATAGTGTTAAAAGCGGAAGAGAAGTCTATGAACAACAGTCTTGCATGGGTATTTTTCCCCTCTAGATGCTTAGTCAATAAATTTAACAGCATAAGTGAAGCATCCTCAACACTTCTGTTCGCTCTATATGCAAATTGCATGGGATCGAGGGCTTGTCCAGTCTTACTTAATAACTCAGACTTCACCAGTTTCTCAAATGATTTCATTACCAATGAGGTGAGGGCTACTGGTCTCAGATCATTTAACACCTTAGGCTTATTGCATTTAGGAACTGGAATAATAAAAGACTTTTTCCACAGACTAGGTACCTTTTGTTCACGTAATGACCGATTAAAAATATCACAAAATATAGAAGTTAGTTGCCTTGCACAGTGCTTTAATATGCTCCCACATATATAGTCTGGACCAGGACTCTTATTCACCCTAGTGGAGAGAAACATTTTCTCTACTACAGCCTGTTCTAAGACTATGTGGGAATCATCCTTACACAGCCATCGAATTTCTTCTACTTCATTTTTAAAATCAAAACTTTCAAATCTTGCGTAAAACATATTAAGAGCATTTGAAAGGTCATCATTTGATCTAAAACCACCAATACACACAGTGTTCTTATTTACATTGTCCTGTATTCCTGCAATTTTCTTCATACCAGACCAAGCAGAGCCTAAGTAATTCTCTGCCAAGTTTTTTTCTAACCTAACTTTATATACTTGTTTGGCTTTGAAGATCTCCATTCTGACTTCTTTCCTTGCTGTTATCCTTTCTAGGTTATCCCCTTGTTTGTAGGCTAGCTTCTTATTTAGCAAACTTGTTTTAACTGATTTTGACATCCATGGTCTGGTATTTGGGAAAACCTTAAATTTACGTGTAGGCACAATCATATCCTCGCAAAAAGTTATGTATGAGCTTACAACATCTGTCAAGTCATCAATATGTTCACAAGAGTCTTTGAAGACCTCCCAGTCCGTACAGTCAAAGCACCCTTGCAAACGGGCGATTGAGTCTTCTGACCACATTTTGACTTCTCTTATCTGAGGTTTTTCTCTCTTAAATAAGGGTCTATAAATAGGAAGGAGCTGCACACAGTTATGATCGGCAGATCCAAGTGCCGACAATGGTACAGACCTATATGCCCCCTTTATGTTCCCATAACAGAGATCAAGTGTCTTATATTGTCTTGTCTGGCATGTAATGTATTGGTAAAAATTCGGCAGAGTCTTTTTAAGTGACACATGATTAAAATCTCCCAAAATGAAATTCGGCGCCTCTGGTGAAATATTTTGAAGTTCTTGAACAACATCAGATACAATGTTCGATGCAATGACGTTGTTTGCTTTTGGGTGAATGTACACAATAGTTATAAAAATTTGTGGAAATTCCCGTGGCAAATAAAATGGACGAAGGGATACTGATAACAACTCAACATCGGGTGTACAAATGTTCTCCCGAATAGTCACCGCAGTACAGTACCGCTTGTTGACATAAAGGCACACACCCCCACCGCGGGATTTACCTGTGATTTCTGCACTCCTGTCCGTGCGAAACGGGGTGCCAAACCCATCAATACACAAGTCATTATCCAAATCCTGTTCAGTAAGCCAGGATTCTGTGAATGCCATAGCACAGCTGTTTCTATAATCCTGCAGAAAACGAACATTTCCCTGCAACTCGTCAAGTTTGTTCCGTAATGACTGTACGTTACCCAGAATCATTGACGGCAGGGAAATACGGGTGAGCTGTTTGCGCCGTAGTCGTTGGCGAACACCTCCCTTTTTTCCCCGCTTCCTTTTCTTGACTTTCACTGCGTTGTCTCTCGATGTAGAATTACAATTTTCCCTCCGAAGTATGCCGCCTGGAAGTTGAAAAAGCGGGTGCTGACCAATAAGTAGACTCGGCGTGTTCCAAGCCAATAGCTGATCTCTGGTATAATGAATCCGTGAAGCCGGAGCCGTAGTTCCAAGACAAACGAGATTCAAGTCCAAGAATATCCAACACGCGATTAAAAGTATCAGCTCCATTTGTCCCAACGGATAGATTTGTATTAAGCACACTTAGTCATGAGAACACAAACAAATTTAAACATAAAACATGCACGGAAATACCATAAAATAACACAAATAGGACGCCGAGTTTTTCCTTCTGCTGGTCGCCGCTCGCGCATGCGCAAAGTGGTTTATGATCGGAGCTAGTAAAAAAACAGCAAGTTTGAACCTCAGAATTGCACACTATACTTGAGAAACATCTTTCCTTATCACATGATTTCACCAAACCTTTCTGTTCCCATCCATCCATGCATGCACACACACATACATACATACATACATACACACACAGACTGACTGACTGTAGGAAGGTGGCTCCAGAGTTGTTCTTGTTGATGCGGGTTGTGTTTTATTCATAGGACATGAGCTGGGCAGTAATGTTGATCATATTCATAATGAATGTACAGATGGATATTAGCCCATGTGTTCAGTCTCTATATCGGATACACAGTACTTTCAGCACCTTTTGTTCCTGGGTCAATGGCCGCTTGTGTGTCAGATGTCTGATGACTTAGTAGGCAGTGTTACATGCAGGTGGCCAGTGTGTGTGTACATGCTAGCATGATGAGCAATGCTGCCAGACGTTGAGCTGTCTTCCCATAATGGCTTACCAAGCTGCCCCCACTACAAAAACACATTTGTGTCACACCAGTTTACCATCGCAAACAAGTGTGCATGTTCAAACATGCGGGGAACTACAAGCTATGTAGGATTTGATGGGAAGGGCATATTTCGGTATTTAGCATTGTACAGAATTGTTCTACACTCACTCGTATCGGTATGTTTGTTAGTGTGATCTATTCTGTGCACTATTATTTTTTACAAAATAGTTAGTATTTACAAAATAGTAATATATTTTTTTTAAATTTAGTTTAGGTTTACCTCAATATTTGTGTGTGTGATTAGCTGGTGTATAGCCTACTAGTCAAAGATCTAGACAGATCATTTAAAGATTGCTAGCCTGGTTAAAACCAGACCATTCTCAGTTGTTATTGAGTCATAGTCTGGAAAAACGTCATAGACAAATCATTACCAGAGGGGCGTCACCAACGGATGTCGCGGATAGACCTAAAACCAATCAGAGCGATGAAAGAGATGACGTATGCAGAGCGGTTGTTCTTTACTCGGTTTTTAACAAAAAGGAAATGTGTAAATCGCTTAAAACAGACGCGATACAGCTGATTCGAACGAGTGATGTTCGACGGCGGCATCCATCTTTGTAATGTAGACTACAAAATCTGCTTCAATATCGTTTCTGATTGATGTCTCGATTTCGACGGATTTGAAATGGGCTAAAAGATTGTGGGTTCACACAACAAAAGTGTTTGAACCACAATATGTGTTTTGTCATCATTAACTCACCTTGATGTAGTTTAAACCATAGATTTTCTTCTTTGTAACACAAAAGGAACGATTCTAATGAATATCCTGGTCACTCAATATTGTGCAAGTTGATGAGGACTGGGACAGTTAAGCTCCAAAATGAATAATAATAATAAAAAACACACACTATAAAATATTCAAAACTACTGTAGTCCGCCACACTTATGCTAATATTCTATATTAAAAAATGAAAACATTTTGGGCTATGATCATTACACAAAACAATCTTTTGTGTCTTTTCTTGTCTTTATTCAAACAATCAAGTAAGAAAAAGTCATACTGGTTTAAATGACGTGAGGGTGAATAAATGATGACAGAACTTTCACTTTTGGTTTAACTAATCATTAAGTCACTTTTTTCTTCTAATGACTCTCACCTGACTTGAACTGACATCTTTAATCCTCTCCATTCTGTCCGCAGACAAAGCAGATAAATGCCGGGCCTGCTGAATGAAGGCGAGCAGAAGCACGTCGCCATCAGAGGTTCTGTCTAACTCATGATGCCGTCGTCCACACGGAAGCCAGGAGTGAAAGACCCGGATGTGGCCAGCCTCTTTTTCAAAGATGACCCGGAAGAAGTCTTCTGCGATCTACACGAGATCGGCCATGGGAGTTTCGGAGCAGTGTACTTTGTGAGTATAGAAATGTTGAGGAAACATGTTTTTCTTTTCTTTTTTCAGCTGCATCTGTTTTCTAGAATAGGGGAAAATGTGATGATGATCTCATTTGCATCTCAATCCTTTACTCTCCACTTTATCTACAGTGTACTTTTCAATCTCGTTTTAAAATATTGAATTATTTTCTCTACATTATAGTAATGTTTCTTCACTTTTTCTAAGTTCTGTAGAAGACGAAAGGCAAACAGTAAGAGACCAGAATAGCTTTTAATAGTTTTTTTTTTGTCTTATTCACCCCTTTAGTCAGTTCTTAACTGTAGTTAAACTTGGAGGCCGTCAATTCATTTTGGAAACTGCACCACAGTGCAGCAGTTTTGTCAAATACAAGAACTGCAGCCTCATGACAAGTTCTTGTGCATTTCTTAATCTGGGAACTTATAGCATAAAGCCTTTGATTCCAAATCTGTGGCAAGACTGGAATCCGTCGTGCAAATCCCCCCCTTCTCTCTGATTCTCTCTCTTTTTCTCAAATACACTGACTCGCGTGCACACACTCACATGCGGACTGCCCATCCAGATGTAGGGCTGGTCTCGAGGGGAAAGAATAACTAGGAGACGCTGCTCTTAAGACAGATGTTCAGTCCGTTTAAATGCGAGGGCCAGCTGGCCCCATGTTGCAGAAAAGACCAAGATTACTCATGTCTGCCTTACAGACTTCTGTTGGCGATTACAATTGACAAACAATGGCATTCCTGACTTACCACACACATTTAAAAGGTTAGGTTCAGTAAGAATTGTTTTGTTTTTTTTAAGAAATTAATACTTTAATTCAGCAAGCACATTAAATTGAGCAAAGGTGACATATTTGGGGTGAAAAGAAATTAGTTTTCACAAAAATAAGCAGCAGCACAGCTGTTTGATAGAAATAAGAAATGTTTCTTGAGCATAAAATCAGATGATAAAGGATCATCTGACAATGAAGACTGGAGTAATGATGTTTTCCATTACATGAATAATTTACATTATGAAAATAGTTTTTATTTATTTAATATTTTATTTTGTTCAATTGTAATAATATTCCACAATATTACTTTTTTTTATTCAAAGATGCACAATATGTATGTGACCATATTATTTAAGGCCAGTATTGCCTTTACATTTTCCACATTATGTTGTTTTTGGACTTCAGTGCAAACTGATAATATTTTACATGCTTGGTTTAAGCAGTATTAAACAGTAAACGTCAAAAATAGTATAAAAATAAAAATGGTTTTGGTTTCCCACAGGCCCGAAACTCCTATTCCCACGAGGTGGTGGCCATTAAGAAGATGTCCTACAATGGCAAGCAGACCACTGAGGTGAGAGACAAACTCTACTGTCATCAGCTCTGATAGTTTGACTCTATATTTGAACGTGTTAGTGTTTTACTCTCTACATAAAGCAGTTCTTCAATGTTAAGCAAACCTTCTCATAATGTCCTTGACCTTGTAGATAATAAAATCAAAACATTTATTTATTCAGTAGTTTTTGGTGGCTGTTGTGACAGTGTCTTTGGCGATATTGTTTCAATGTAAGTTTATGATGGATGGATGGATGGATAGATAGATGGTTATAAGAATAGACAAAATGACAGATGGATGGATGGATGGTTATAAGGATAGATGGATGAATGGATGGATGGCTATAAGGATGGTTGGATGGATGGATGGATGGATGGATGGATGGATGGATGGATGGATGGATGGATGGATGGATAGATAGATAGATAGATAGATAGATAGATAGATAGATAGATAGATAGATAGATAGATAGATAGATAGATAGATAGATAGATAGATAGATAGATAGATAGATAGATAGATAGATAGATAGATAGTTATAAGAATAGACAAAATGACAGATGGATGGATGGATGGATGGTTATAAGGATAGATGGATGAATGGATGGATGGCTATAAGGATGGTTGGATGGATGGATGGATTCATTGATGGATGGATGTTATAAGGATAGGTGGATAAATGGATGGATGGCTATAAGGATGGTTGGATGGATGGATGGATGGATAGATGACTGGATGGATGGATGGATGGATGGATGAACAAATAGATGGATGAACAAATAGATGGATGAATAGATAGATAGATAGATAGATAGATAGATAGATAGATAGATAGATAGATAGATAGATAGATAGATAGATAGATAGATAGATAGATAGATAGATGTGTGGGTAGATGGATAGAAAGGATGATTGATGGATGGATGGTTATATGGATGGATGGATGGTTATAAGGACAGATAGATAGACAGACAGAGAAACGGACAGACGGGTGGATGGATGGTTATATGGATGGATTGATAGATCGACAAAATGATGGACGGACTGATGGGTGGAGGCTCTTTAGTTATCGGTATCGAATATCAGTAGAAGCCAAAAGTACTGATGTTCAAATTGTATATTTGTGTGTTTCATTGGGTTCCCCTGTTCAGAAGTGGCAGGACATCATTAAAGAGGTGAAGTTTTTGGAACAGCTACGACACCCAAACACCATTGAATACAAAGGCTGCTACTTGAAGGACAACACAGCATGGGTTTGTACTGCCATTAAGAGTGATAAAACCGTTTTCCTAGTTCACAAACACGTTGCTATTTATAAGAACTATTTTTAGCTTAGTTTACTTTTAAGTTTATTCCCAGAATTAACCATACCTGCTTTTCCCAATAATCTTGTCTGCGTTTTTCATTCAGCTTGTGATGGAGTATTGTCTCGGCTCCGCTTCAGACTTGTTAGAGGGTGAGTTCACACACTTTCTTTCGTACAGTGCACACCCCCAGTATGCATTCACACAGAGGAACAGTAATTGTTCGAGCTGTCATGTGTTTTTTAGTCAGTGTTGAAGGCCTTTATTAACTACATCCCAGACACGTTATAAAGCCCATTGTGTTTTATTTCCAGTGTCACTACTAAACTGCCATTGCATTCATGTTTTTGTTTCCTTCAGATGTTGTCATGGCAACATGTACAGCTTTAATGATAGACTGTTGGTTTCAATTATCGCTCCATATGTGTGTGTAAAAGAACTAGTTTCCAGTTTAACTTGCCATTGTCATTTTATGAGTCTGATTAATTCGAGGCGGTTTTCCAATCAAGTTCTCAGGCCTTGTCTATAAGAGGATAATGTATCTAAATGTCACGTCAGTTCGCTCTGTTGTTTTGACACTTTTTTTTTCTTTTTTTGAGCACCACACTTATAGTAACAACAAATGTTGTTATGCACATGTTAAGATCAAGCATCTTTCTTTTCTTTTTGTCCAGTTCACAAGAAACCCCTCCAAGAGGTTGAAATTGCTGCCATAACCCACGGTGCCTTGCTAGGACTGGCTTACCTACATTCCCATAACATGATACACAGGTGAGTCGCCACCTGACTGAGGCCCGTTTGCACATGATCAGCATTCCTCAATATGCATGAAATGCTGATAAATATGCGTTTATATGCTTACCGTAAAGCATTGCTATTTTTCTCCTTTTTTGCACCTCTAACTTTGTTTGCAATGAACATATTTGCTCTTCGTTTTGTATCGTTTTTAATTTTCAGCATTGGTCTGACTAGCATGATATTATTGAAAAATGGATTACATCAATTGATCTATTTTTTAAATTGATTGTGTGTGTGTGTGTGTGTGTGTTAGTGTTTTAAAGCAGTAGTTCACTTTTAAAAAAACTTTTGCTGATGATTTACTCACCCCCATGTTATCCAAGATATCCATGTCTTTCTTTCTTCAGTCGAAAAGAAATTAAGGGTTTTTCAGGATTTTTCTCCATATAATACTCTTTACTGGGCACCAAATAGTTCTAGGTCCAAAAGACAGTTTCAGTGCAAACTGCAAACTGTTGAAAGGGCTTTAAATGATTCCAGACGATGAATAAGGGTCTTATCAAGCGAAACGATCGCTCATTTCATAAATAAATAACAAAGTTTAAGATTTAGAAGCTCAAATGCTCGCCTTGCTCTGTTCTGTGTGACTCTCCTGTTTGAGCTCATTCATCAAAATGAAGAATCTTTTTCCGAGTCAATTCGTTCATTTCGTTCGTTGAATGAACCAAATGACTCGAAAAAAGATTTCACAGAACAGAGCAAGGCGACCATTTGAGCTTATAAAACTTAAACTTTGTTTTTGTTTTTTTTAAATGAGTGATCGTTTCGTTTGATAAGAGCCTTATTCATCGTCTGGAATCGTTTAAAGCCCTTTGAACAGTTTGCAGATTGCACTGAAACTGAAATTTGGACCTTGAACCGTTTGGTACCCACTGAAGTTCATTATATGGAGAAAAATCCTGGAATGTTTTCATCAAAAACCTTAATTTCTTTTCGACTGAAGAAAGAAAGACATGGACATCTTGGATGACACGGGGTGAGTAAATGATCAGCAAAAATTTTTTTTAAAAGTGAACTAGTCCTTACCTAAGTGTGTGTGCTCTTCAGTTTCAGGTTTCAAAGTACAAAATCATTTTAATTATGTAAAGTACTAATCCATGACACGTCAATACCACGTCAATACCATTTATTGTCACTTTTGTAACTATTGTAACTGCTTTACAGCATGCAAGTTCTTATCTGTTTTGTTATTTTTACTTTTGCTTTCTTTCTAATTTTTTTAAAATGTATTTTCTTTTACTGTTATTATTCAGTGTTTGTAGACTAGATTGATATAATTGAAAACTGATTATATCAAAGCTTAATTTTTGTTCTAGTTCAGAATGTGTACTCTTCGGTTTCAGGGTACTAAACTGTTATAATTACACATCCGCGTATCAGCATACCCTTTTCTGTCATTCTTTATTGAACTGAGTTATTATGTTTTATTAGCTTCCAGTAACACAGTGCCATGAGACACAGAGACACTTGCCATTGCATGATGTGGTAACATGATACTACAGTATGCCTGTACTATCTGTCTGCAACGCTCTCTCTCTCTGTATGATTTTGCTTAGAGATGTGAAGGCTGGTAATATCCTGCTGACAGAGCCGGGTCAGGTCAAGCTGGCTGATTTTGGCTCCGCTTCCATTGCCTCTCCTGCCAACTCCTTTGTGGGAACCCCATATTGGTTTGTACCACACATATTGACATTTAAGATGATGTCACATCCTGATAAACCAGGGGGATTAAACAATTGTGTGTTTTTCTACCACAGGATGGCCCCAGAAGTGATTTTAGCCATGGATGAGGGTCAGTATGAGGGGAAGGTGGATGTCTGGTCTTTGGGGATCACTTGCATAGAGCTGGGTTAGTCGCTATGTTTTTAAACTTTATATTTCATCCATTTTCCTGTGCTTTAAACCAATGTTTAGAAGCTGTTAACCATTCACTGTGTTGTTACATCAAAACTATAGCTAATGCCCTTTGACCTTTATTCATATTGTAATATGACTGTTTTCCTTATGTTATTAGATTTTGTATTTATATTATCATAAATTAAACATGGTAGACAAAAATTTTAGCAATATTTTCTTTTATAATAGACAGATGTGTTTTTTATTTTTTTTAAATATTTTAAGGACTTTTTTTCTTTGTGATTTCATAACATAATCTGTATGTCATTTTACTCTCATTTTAATTAATTTAGAACGTGCTGCATTTGCAAAGTATGCATGTTAAAGCTCAATATTAGTTCTAGAATCCCAATATTGGGACACTTTTTCAAAATCATAAAATTGAATTTTAATTTTCACATAAGAGAATCATCATGTACAGTACACCACCGCTATGAACATACATGTACATTGAAGTGAAATTGTATTAGCATAATCGTATTAACAAATAATGTATCCAGATGTTTTCTGTAGCTTATTTTTTTCATGTTTTTAACATGTTATGGTTTTGGACGCACTATTACTAATACTGCATATGATTCAAGACTAATTCTGATTCAGCCTAAATATTGACATACCATCTGCTTCTGATTAGCATATGTGCATATTCAATCAAAATGTATGCAATGATGTGACTTTTTTTCTTTGTCTTACACCCCTGCTGTTTTCTAGCTGAACGCAAGCCTCCCCTCTTCAACATGAACGCTATGAGTGCCTTATACCACATCGCCCAAAACGACTCTCCTTCCTTACAGTCCAATGAGTGGTGAGTGTCCTTCTACACAATCGCCAAACTGAAGTTGACTCACTCGTGTAGATATATACAGTATGTGTATACACTCCTACTCGTCAAACATACAGTATACACTCTTAACTACGCACTCCTCTCACACTTTAAATGTGTTATGCAATAACCCTGACCCCATCTTCCAGTTCTTCACAATTCCTGATCTTGTGCAATATTGCACAAACAAACTTTCAGTCCCTTCATCTTTCTGACCTGCAGCAAAGCCAAAAGCCTGCTGGTCTTTCAAGCGTTTAGTTGATGGATCTGGAAATTGGAAGGCTGTCTGAATGGACCAAAATATTGTCGAGGGTGTCACAAAGTTAATTTGGTGACCTCTTTATTTGTCATAGTGTTTTCTTATGTGAAGGAGATATGTTCATATTACACATGACATGACAAAACTTGTGGGAATCTTTTCAGTAAGGGAAATATTATTGATGTTATAAAGTCAATATGAAGCCAGAATCAACTTGTTTACTTTCTGAATACATATTTATGGTCTTATTGTGAATGTTTTATCTGTAAAAGGTTTGTCTACATATTTTTTCACCAAAATGCAATAACTTATCCCTGAAATTACTTTTTTGTCACTAGGCATTCTTGTTTCTCTAATCAATTGACTATTTATATGATCCCCATAAATTCTTACAAAAAAAACAAAAAAAACTGTACATCAGTAGGTTTTTCTGAAAGAAAAAATATGTATATATATAAGTTTCATATTTTTGTGTCACCTGTAATATTTTTTGCCCTTAGATGATAGAAAGTTCAAAGGAACAGCATTTATTGGAAATATAAATCTTTTGTAACATTATAAATATCTTTACTTTTACTTTGATCAATTTAATGCACCCTTGCTGAATAAAAGTATGAATCTGAAATGTTCAAATCTAAGACATTTATATACAAAATTATTGAAACTGAAGTAAAATGGATTCAGAATGTTTCATGATGACTGTAAATATTGCTTCAAACATCTCTGTAATTGTTTTGCACATCCAGTACCCTACAAAAGTGTATAATACTGTAACGGTTGCATGTATTTTGTGCAGGTCGGATGCATTCCGGAGTTTCGTTGACTACTGCCTACTCAAAATTCCTCAGGACAGACCCTCCTCAGCAGAGCTCCTGCGGGTGAGTAATCGCACACACACCATGTCCACACACACTCATGCAGGGGAAGTTATCACGTCACTCATAAGCATTGCTCATCTAAGTTCAATCACGATTTCTGAGTGCCCACACTCTACTGTTAATTCACTCCCACTTTTAGTCACGTTTTCAAACACTCTCTGTAAACACACTTGCTACTGTATGTGAAATACTCATGTGATACTAACACACAGATTGTTACTGTACATTTTAGGCTCAGAAATGTAAACTTCTTATGTTGCTTAATCTCATGTGCTGAGAACTTTAACAAACGGCATATGGTCGGGTCTACAGTACAGCTGATTGTGGCAAAGAAATGTTGAATTAGACAGGAAAAGACCATCTGAGATATAAAAGGGTAAACCAGAGTTTTAGTTTTTACATAAATTGCACAATTCATTACATAGTACATTACCATTCAAACGTTTGGGGTTAGTGAGACTTTAAAATGATTTACATTAGGGATTTACATCACAAGAATTTTTTTTTCATATAAGTGCTGTTCTTTCATCAAAAAATCCAGAAGAAAAACGAATATCATTGTTTCCATAAAAATATTAAGCAGCAAACTGTCATACATTGATATTAAGTTTCTCGAGGACCAAATCAGTTCATTATAATGATTTATGAAGGATCATTTGAGATTGAAGACTGAAGAAGTGATGCTGAAAATTCAGCTTTCCCATCCCAGGAATTCATTGTATTTAATATATGTTAAAATACAAAGCAATATTGTAATATTTCACGATAGAGCCCGACCGATAAAAGATTTTGAAGGCCGATACCGATACAAATATTTGTTGGTTTTAAAATCCGATATTCCGATATATCGGCCGATATTTTTATTATTATTTTTTATTTCAGAAATGTGCAACAAAACATTAAGAGATTTCCCTATCATTAGTTATTTGTAGTTATGTATGAGTATTAACTAAAATAATATGATAATGCATTTTAAAAAGAAACTTGTTTCTTTTATTGTCCCAACAGAACAGACTGATGATAGTGGCATTAGCTAGCTTTGTGGTTGGCTAGCTATGATGAGCCATAATTTAGCAATGGATAAAATCATACTGCAAATTGTAAAACATACATTTTCAATATAAAAGGCCAAGGAGTGCGCTATTAAATAAATACTTCAGTCACATTGTCCAAATTTAAAAGGACAGTCAGTCAACTACACTGTAACAACGTAACGTAACTATTACTAGCTAATTCCGCTTCACTCTCGGCTTATTTAACAGCAGCAAAACTGGACATGATAGTCACAAATTTTGTCATACTTATTTGAGTTAAGAGAACTGATGGGGATGTTCTTTTAATTGTTATTCAAGCAATGTATGTCTCGTGACCAACTCAACGAGTGTTGCCAACAGGGACGGTGTAGAGCGCCCTCTGGTGGACAAACTATACAACTCCAACACTCATGACATGGTTCAAGCGTGTTTCGTCCGTTTTTCTTTTTGAAATATTCATTTATCGGCCATTATAACTGCCGATACCGATAGTTTGGAAAATGCATAATATCGGCCTGCCGATATATCGGTCTGGCTCTATTTCAGAATTTAACGTTTTAGTGTATTTTTTTATCAGATATTTGCAGCCTCAGTGAGCATAAGAGACTTCTTTCAAAAACTTGTGAACTTATCTTCATTTAAAACTTATGATGTACATGTTACATTCTCAGCATTTCTATCATCTGACGTTATGATGTATTTGTGGCACATTTGAAGGAAACTCTGATGTCCCTTTACAGAGTTTCCGCCCTAGTAACATCCATAAACCCCATCATGTGTCAATCGTAAAAACGTCTTCACATTTTCAAAGAGATAAAGAGGCTCTTGCAGTTGGGGAGTGCACTTCCTCTTCGCCATATCTGTCGGTACTTCCTGTTCTCATGACAGTGGGTTCCTTACTCATCCGTCCCTGCTGACTCACACACATAAACACGTTTTCACATGCACAGCTCAACCCACAGAACGTCATTTTGCCGTTTTTTCCATTTGCTCACTTCCTGTGCCAGCTACATCCTTGGAGGGTTAATAAAAGCAAGAGGATTTTTTGATTGTGTGTGTCTTACTCAACTAATATAACCATGACTTTCTCTCAACCGAATCACTGGAGCTGTAGGTGGACATATTGCTGCGTGGTGACTAATGTTTGTGATATCATGCTGTGGTGGGAGGCTTATGGATTTATATCATCACCAAAATAAATGTGTGGTAGAATATAGCACTACAGTTGGGATATGGGTGATTGTTGGCTCTGGGTTAGCTCTGGATACTGGATCATTAAGGGATTGTGTTGCCGAAGTGATTCATTTGTTTGTTTGTTTGCGCGTTGTATGGGTCTGTTTATGTGGGTGTATGTTACAGGTTATGGTTGATCTTGTTAGTGGACACAGGTAATCCTATTTAGCACTGAGAGCCTAGCGGCATGCTAGGCACGCACTTCAGGCACAAGCTCACAGGGGTGGGCGGCCCAAGGTGGCATGGGATACCGGGGTCTCTTCTGTGACCTAGGTTGGCACTGGGAAAAAATTAATTTCGACCCAGTTTTGGTGTCCCATTCCTCACTAATACCTCAAGCCTGGCTTTTCAAGCTCCTTAAGACCAAAAGAAGTCATTAATCTTAGTCTAGCATTAATTTATTCTATTCGCACCATTTTCCGCTTACCAACTGCTGTCTTAATCTCACATGGGGTCTAAATCCACCTAAATTCTTGACCTACAGAGGTCTTGTTGATCAAGAATGAGCAGGGAATGTCACCCGATATCTGACAGTTAGAGCTGGAAGACTTCAGATTATGTAATTTCCTCTAGTTAAAAGGGATAATCCCTTAGATTAGTTTCCTTCCATGCTGGTCAGTCACAGATGTCCGTTTAGAGTGGCGAATGCTGCTTATCCATGTTATCATTGGGAAGCCCGAGCTGTTAGCTGTAACTGTCTTTGCCGGGCTTATCGGTTGAGCCGGTTGCTCTGCGGTGCTTTACCAGCTCACAATACAGACGCGATCTGCTTAAACTAAATGCATTTTCAGCTAAATTTGTAATTCCTTTCCAAATCACGCGCTCTATAGATGTTTATTGAGATTGGTAACATTTGTCAACAGTTATTGAAACCAAGCAAAGGTCGGTTTACGCTTTAGATCATTTTTATGTTTATGTCAAATGAAAACTTTTTTTAATGTTTTTAATAGAAGTCTACTCACCAAGGCTGCATTTATCGGATGGAACAGTAGTATTGTAAAAATATGATTACAATTTAAAATAACTTTAATTTTTAAAACATTTCTTGTGATTTTAAAAAGCTGAATTTTCAGCATACATTATTCCGGTCTTCAGTGTCACACCGTCCTTCAGAAATCATTGTAATATGCTGATTTAGCGCTCAAAAAAAAAATTTAAAAAAAATCTGATCATCAATGTTGAAAACAGTTGTACTGCCTTATTTTTTTGTGAAAAGTGATAAATATATATATTTTATATTTATTTAAAACTGATAACATTTAAATGAAGAGAATTTATTTAAAATAGAAATATTTTCTAAAATTATAAACATCTTTACGGTGACTTTTGATCAATTTAATTCATCCTTGCTGATTAATTTCTTATTTTTTAATTTTAAAGTATTAATTTAAGTCCCCCTGTAGTCAATCATTTTAGCCCTTAAAACTAATCTTTGATCACCAAAATGACATATTTAAATGAAGAAAATTTTCTTCATGCCTTAAATTAGCTATAATATGTAATGTCATTTAGACCCCATCCAATACTGCATTTTTGTTTAAAAAACGGAGACCTTTTGTTACGTTTGCACCTCCCGTCCAGACTAAAATGGAAAAAACGAAGACCTAAAATGAAGAAGTTTAGAAACGCTGCAGCTCCGTTTTGAGTTTTGAATCTCCGGAGGGCGTTTTAATAAAGACGGGACAAAACGGAGGAGTTTAGAAACCATGACGCAAGACTCGCGCTCGGCTCTATGATTGGGTGTCATCAGTCATGACGTGTCCTTCCCTAATTCGTCAGCCACCCATCAGATGACCCGTCCCCGTTTCTTCTTCATCAAATCTGACGAATAGTCAATCCGTTTCCTGTTTACACCGGCACACGCATGCCCAGTGTTGGTGAATGGTCACGTGATCCGCATTTTCAGTAGTTTTAATGTGGTAATCAATTCTAACACGCAAATAAAACACTGTTGTGGACTGAGTTCGGATTCGTTTTAATTTAAACGAAAACGCAGTATTGTGGACAGGGCCTTAGTATACGCAGTTTTATAAAAATGCGTATTAGCCACATTTTGTTAGCTTGTTGACGTCAGAAACAGGTGATTTCAAACCGTGATTTTGAGATCACTGCAGTTTTAAGGAGAAAATACACAGCAATGGTGTTGACTCATAAGTCAATGCAAATTCATAATTTGCACATGGTTTGTCAAGCATTTTAAAAACACCATATACATATAAACGGCATTTAAAAGCTTGATTTTCACCACAGGGGGACTTAAGTCTTATTGACCATAATCTTGAATGGTAGTATATAAGAACAGTTTATGCTTTAAAGTAAATGACATGCTGTCAGATGAAGAGTAACTTTCATTAACGTCAATAAACCAATGTTGGTTCCACTTCAAAGGCCCTGTTTGCACCTGGTGTTAAGGTTGATCTTATCACAATAGACTGTTTTAAATACAGGTGTACGCAGGGTCTAAAACGTTTTGAGCTTGTTCCCTTTCGGGCACTTCCAAAGGTAGTCAAACGCATTAGACCGGACTGCTTTCCTAGTGCAAGCGCTCATGTGGTCGAAAGCGTTCGAACAGCCCCAAAAGACCTACTGACAATGCGTGCGTAAACATTATGGGAAGCACTCTTGCCAGATGGTATTTTAACTTTGTCAGCTTGAGACCCAAGTTTGGTTTGAAGACAAAAACATACCAAGCACAAAGTTCTCCATTCCTGATTTCTAACTCGCACTCTCTTGTCTTGTCATGTCATAGTTTTGTTTCTATCAAAGCAGAAAGAGCAGAGTGTTTCCTTCTGTAAATTTTTGTGAGCTTATTTTGTCCATTAGATCGAAAAATCTGAAAAAGGCCATACATTTACCCTCCCATAGACCCTTCCCTTGAAGGAATCAGGACAGAAGTGGTTGAAAATGGTAATCCGACCGACCAAAACGCATCTTTAATACCAGATGTAAACAAGGCCAAAACGTGCTAGAGCAGTCGACATGTCGTCTAATGGCCAAGAAATCTGGATTCTAACCGATTTCTTCCAAATAAATAAATAAATGACTCCAGTTGGGTAATGGAAAGAACTCCAACATGACCAATTAACTTTCAAAGAGTTTTGGTTTGTGGTTTACAGAGCACAGTTTTGTGGGACCAGTTAACATGCGCACATGCAGCTGCATGAACTTGAGTCTGCGCTCTTTTTATTATCATTGAGGAGGTGAGATCAAGTCCTCATTTAGCCAGCCATGTCAAAACCCCATCTCCATATGCCATATGTCCACTCAGGGCCACATTACACATGAGCACCCTCTAGTGAGCAAAGGACAAACCTGAAATGACGTAATTCAGAGCACAAGTGGAGTAATCCGACACGCTGAGAGGATTGAGACTGGGTTTATTTCATGGCAGTTGAATTGCATCATGCTTAACCCCCAAATTTATGAAATGAATGTCGTTCATGTGGTTTTCAGGTGAAAGTGGGGGCAAATAAAAACATATTTTCCTCTGTGATAAACTCGTCATAAATGTAATAAAATTGATTGATCAGAATGTTTACACACAGAAGCTGTTTGTACATTTCATCACCACTTATTGCTCATTTTACTTGGCTAAAATTCCCAAAACAGAGTTGTTAATTTCACAAATCTCCTCTCTGTCCGCCTTTGTCCGTCCCAGCATGATTTCGTGAGGAGAGATCGTCCTCCACAGGTCCTCATCGATCTGATCCAGAGGACGAAGGATGCGGTCAGAGAACTGGACAACCTGCAGTACCGTAAAATGAAAAAAATCCTCTACCAAGAGAAACACAACGGCCCAATGGGGGAGTCTCAGGAAGAGGAGGAGGTGGGTACAGGAAAGGTCCCCATGAGTGTCATATACGCACATGTCGGATTCATACTTGCCACTGCAGGTTTCATTTTGTTTACACAATATTTAAATATATACTTTACAGGTTTGCCATCCATGCTTTGATTTCAACATCAGTTTTGAGTCGATCAAGCATTTATTTTTATAAAAACGGATTGATTGGTATCGGCTGTACTAAGCAGGATCCTTTATTTTTACGTCATCTGACACGGCTCAATAATCAATATTCAATGACTTATAGGATTAGGGGCACAACACACTTGAACGAGACATCCCTAGTTTTGAGTTATTTGTGAATACACTTGGATTTAGAATCAGTCTGTCAATTTTAATGTATGTTTTGAGGGAATATTGTAATACAACTACACTTAAGGGATAATTATTATAAATATTTAACTTAAAAGTACACTGTATCTTTTACAGTACTAAAGGTATATGATACTATATGCTATACCCAACTATACACTAAATAGAATTACAAATATACTAAAAGTATATTATACTGCTGGAACTACTCTATCATGCACAATTTTGGGGTCTGTGAATTTAAAAAAAAAAAAATGAATATCCTTTTATTTAACAAAGATACATTAACTGGAGTATAGGCTGCTGTAAATGACACGAAATGTTAAATATTCAAATATAAAACATTTTTTAATTGTAATAATGCAGTATTACTATTTTATTGTGTTTTTGATCAAATTATTGCAGAATTTATAAGCATATATGAGACTTTTGCTTTTGATAGTTTTTTGAATACTATATTGACATAAACTTAATGTATCACTTTTTATTTTAACTGAGCTATATACTTTATTGAATAATTTAATACAGACTATACTGAATTACACCAAAAATGTATGAAACTGTATATATTTTTTAACTACATTGAAGGTAAATAGAAGATTATATTGCACAATATTGAATTATTAGTCAGAAAGGCTTTCAGTGTAGTGTGGATGTTGTGTAAATTGCTCTCATTAATGTAAATAAATCTTGTTCTTCAGAAAGTTTGGTGATCTGTTTCTCTGTGTGCATTTCTCTGTCCCCTGCGCAGGATGGAGAGCAGGCGAGCTGTAAGATGAACAGTTTGGGCAGTAATCACTCCATCCCCAGCACGTCCGTGAGCACGGGCAGTCGGAGCAGCAGTGTTAACAGCCTGCAGGAGGTGCCCGACGACTCCTGCTCCGAGCTGCACCACGACTACGACAGCACCCTCGAGTCTTCCATGCACCACAAAAAGGTTCAGGACGCACACAGACATCTCCACAAGATTTACAATGCACTGCTGTTCTTTTTTAAATGCTTACCCTACTTTGATGAAAATTGAACATATGTCTTCCAGTAGATTCCTGGAAATCATTTCAGTTGAGCTTTTTTTAGAAGACCGGCTTGTTACAAGTTTAATGGTTTGAACATAGTCTTTCTGTGCGCAGAGAGGGTATACTTTAATGTGCTTTTCAAACAAATAGTTCAAAGATGCTCCCCTCATCCAAATATGCATAAAAAAAATATTTTACTGTAAATATATAATTATAGTGATGTTTCTTTAAAAAAAATTTTTTTAGTAATAATAATAATGATTATAAATATAGCAATATTTATAAAGTATATTATTTTATTATTATTTTCTGCAATAATATTTTTTTAGTAATTCCTTTTTGTAATTTTATGTATTAATAATTATTATTCTCATTATGGTTATTATTTTATAGTTGTGCTGTAAAGTATTTTATTGTATTGTTTTTCTTACATTATTTTACAGGGAAACATTACAATAGTATTATTTATTTTAATATTTTTATTTAGCATCAATAACAACAATAATTGATATTGTGGTGTTAATTTATAGTGAAATATTACAATTGCATTATTTATTTTTTATATTTGTTTTTAGCATCAATAACTACTACTACTATTAATAATAAAAAAATATTATTTTATTTTTATTATTATTGATGTTACTTTACAGTAGTACAATATTAAAAAAAAATATCCTAAACTTATTTTTTTACAGTGGAATATTACAATATTATTATTTATCTTTATTTAGTATTAAAAATAATACTTATTATTGTTGTTATACATATACTGTTTGTTTTTGGGAAAAGATTGTACGGCCCTAGTTTATACCATGTGCCTATTTAAATACCGCACTGCATCGATTACATGCGCTGTACATTCTTTGCAAGTATGTGATTTGGGAAGTTAACAAACACATGCAAGCATGATTGACACTTCCTGTCCTCAGGGAAATTACATCAGCATGCAGCAGAAATATGAATCGACTTTATGGGAACTGAACAGCCCTTACCCCAAGTTGTTCTTCATTTTATTCATTGAGAGAAGATAAACCCCTCAGAAATATGAGCGCTTCAGGTAGACAAACCTCGTGGGTCGATAAACAAAGATATTTCAAGATAGTGAGTGTGTTAGTATTGAACAGTCTCATGTTGAAACATCTACAGCAACAGGAAACATAAAGCTGCTTCGGATGTTGTAAGGAAAATGTATTGCTCTAATGAACTGCAAGTCACTTCGGATTGCATCTGCCAAAAGCATAAATGTAAATTCTGTGACGCAGTTAAACAAACTTGCTGTTAAAACAAAAGATCTCATTAACTCCTCAAGAGATTATTATGTTGTGACACCAAAATCCTTGACTGATTTTATTTGTGTGTGTGTGTGTCTGTGTATTTCCCCTCAGGATCATCAGTATATCCGCGATGACCTTCCTCATCGGGACCACCGGTCGGACCTGCGACCGTCCTCTTCGGAAAGAGCTCAGGCTCACAACTATAAAAACCGCGAACGCTTCGCCACCATCAAGTCAGCATCACTGGTGAGGAAAAAGAATGACATCATCCTCTCATCCCCCCTCCTCTCTTTCGTTCTTTTCTTTCTTCTTTGGCTTTAATACACTCTGCGGTCATTTCTCTCTCTCTCTCTCTCTCTCAGTGGTCTTTGCCTCGTTCTCTTTCTGTTTAACCCTCTTTATTCGAGAGGAAGAAATAAAGGGTCCTACTTTTCTCTCTCACTCTCATGTCTGTTGTCAAGGCAACATGATTCAGTCAATAGCCAGCTGCACTCCTCGCACGAGTCATTGGTGTTGTTGTCTACTATTAGTTAATACAGTGTGATCCAACACAAAAGGATATTCTTCGTTTCGTGGGATTTTGGGGAAATCTTTTTTTTTTTTTATGAAAACAGAAGGTCAATGTCAAACTTGAACGATACCAATACAGAATGCGTGCAATTAAGCAGAAAAAATAATCTATTGTGATACAACCACTTCCACCCTAATTGATGAATATATGGAGATCTCTGGCAGGCAGTGTAGTCGATCGCAGTGTGCTTGGTTGAAATGATGATGTCACCTGTTTTGGCCCCATTTTGCTGGAACGTGAGCACCCTCTAGGGGCAGACAACCACAGTGGACTTTGTCTGATACTACAGACACTCATCTATCATTTCAGATGATCACAAAGGAGTTTGGCTTTAGTGGGTTTATGGGCATGGCGCACCTTCCGAAATCTTTTTTGTTTTGTTTTTTTCATCGACTTGGTGGAAACGACTGTGCACTTTTTATATATTGATTTGGGTTTACATTTTGTGTGGAATGAGACAAGGATCTGGGCTATGCAGGGAAAGAGACTCTCTTTGTGTTTCATATGAAAAGGCGTAGAGGAGGGGTGAGGTTTGAAAGTGAGGGAAAAAAGGAGGGAAGACTAGAACGGACGACATATTGTATAGGCAAAACTATATAGGGATGAAAAAGGGAATGTGAGAATACCTTAGATGGATTATAACAGCCAGGTTGTAAATCGAAACAGAGTATATCCAGTTGATGTCATACTAACATGTCACATTTTTGTTTAGTTTTCTGACCGTTTTTAAGTTAGTCGTCTCCTGCTTGCAGTTTGGAGTTACATTTAAATCTTCATTTTTTTCCAAAACATAGTGAACTGCCATGCTGTCACCTTTTAGAGCTGAATCATAACCGTGTTGGAACCTCATAAGTGCCTTTCGATAAGAATCATATTTCTGCAGTAGGAAAGATCGTAATTCAAAAAGTTGTATAGCCATACTTTGTGTGTTCTTTCACCTTTATGCTTCTGGTTACCAATAAGAATGTAATGCTCGCAGATATTTTAACAGTGATAAAACCACCTTTTCCCCCCTAAAATCAGCACAAAATTCAAACTCTGCAGATTCAGTGTGGGTCTACCTATAAGTGATTGATATACAGGGGTTGGACAATGAAACTGAAACACTGGCCAATGTTGGAGGTTTCAAATCTATATGCCTGGCGGCCAATCTTCAGAGTGAAGCACGGGTGGATCAGTGATGGTTTGAGCTCCAATATCATGACAATCCTGATTGTATTTGATGGACACGACACTGCCGAGGACTACCAAACCCTTCTGGAGGATCATGAGAACCTGATGCTCAAACCGTGTATCAGCATGATCATGCACCAACACACACAGCAAGACTTGTGACAGAAGGGTTTGATGAAGATGAAAGTGACGTTGAACATCTCCCATGGTCTGACAGTCACCAGATCTGAATATTATTGAGGTGTTTTGGAGGAGCGAGTCCACCAGCATCATATAGTGACCTGGACACTGTTCTAGAACGGCTCATAATCCCTCTGGTCACTGTGAAGGACTTCTATCTGTCAATTGGTGCTGTATTTGGATGCAAAATGAGGCCCTCACCATTCTAACAAATTATTGTAGTAAAGCCAGGTGTTTCAGTTTTTTTGTCCAACCCCTGTACATGGGTAGCAATTCCTCAAGTCTCTAGTGTTCACATGAGGAGAGCAATTTGTTTGGTCCAAATATCTTTCTTCATGTGAATGAAATCTATTGATTATTGAAATATAGTTTGATAGGAGTTCACTTTAAAGGAGTAGTTCACTTTTTAAAAAAAAATTTTGCTGATAATTTACTCACCCCCATGTCATCCAAGATGTCCACGTCTTTCTTTCTTCAGTCAAAAAGAAATTAAGGTGTTTGATGAAAACTTTCCAGGATTTTCTCCATATAATGGACTTCAATGGGAACCAAAACGGTTCAAGGTCCAAAAGACCGTTTCAGTGCAGCTTCAAAGGGCTTTAAACGACACCAGATGATGAATAAGGGTCTTATCTAGCCGAAACGATCGGTCATTTAAAAAATAAATAAAAAAGTTTTAGTTTTATAAGCACAAATGCTCGACTTGCACTGTTCTGTGATGCGCGTTTGTGACTCTCCTGTTCAAACTTGTTCATCAAAATGAACAAAATCTTTTTCCGAGTCATGACTCGAAGGGTCCTAGATAAGACATTTATTCATTGTCTGGTGCCGTTTAAAGCCCTTTGAAGATGCACTGAAACTCTCATTTGGACCTTGAACCATTTGGTTCCCATTAAAGTCCATTATATGGAGAAAATCCTGGAATGTTTTCATCAAAAACCTTAATTTCTTTTCGAATGAAGAAAGAAAGACGTAGACATCTTGGATGACATGGGGGTGAGTAAATTATCAGGAAAAGTTTTTTTAAAAGTGAACTCCTTTAAGTCACCATGAATTTTAAATTTTTTTACAGGATGTTGCAGTGTGTATTATAACTGAATTATCCGTGGATATCATTATTATTATTATTTAAATGCCCTCATAATCTTTAATTAGAAAAATCGTTAGCCTCCCCTCCCCCTCAAAACGGCATCTGTTCTCTTCATGACTTGTGTCTCACATTGGGGAGACTAAATATCCTCCAAAACTGACTGCAATCTGGCAGACCTACATATAGTTACTTCCTAAGATCCAATCAATTCCTGAAGGACCCAGTCCCGCCCATTTTTCCTCATTCCAAAAGTCGCTTCACTCGTATATACATCACAATAGAAAAAAAAAGAAAAGACTTCTGTTTCATGCCGACTTTAACTCATCTTCAATTGGAGATATGTTTCAGTTTCACTAAGCTTGTCGCAATGCATTCTCAGCATTTTCTGTGAGAGATGCATCCGATTCTAAGATACCATATTTTGGCCACAAGCTACTTTTAGCATCAGGAGCGGCATTTATCTTGGTTGAAACGGAGCATTAAATTCCCTGTTCTGGCAACACATTAATTCCATTAGTGTCTGCTCCACATAAACATGAATTTAGCTTTAATCGGAGATGGTCAGAAGTTGAATTTGAATCTAGTTGGGATGCCCATCTGTGTTACCTTTAACCTGAAAGTGTTTCTTTCATTATTTTCCACTCTTTTTTTTTGTGAGCAGGCCCAGGGCTTAGTGCTATCACATGCCCCTTTGCGGCTGATAGGGGCATTTGGGCAGAAAGCGATTGGATTGGTGACTGCGGTTACAGTGGGGCTACTGATTCAGGGTGATTAGGAAATTTCCCCCTTCAACAGGCATCTCATGTGACTGGCCTACTAAACGCCGCTTAGCCCGCGCGCGGGGCCAGGCCTCTCTGAGAACCTCTTTCATTCATGGCGCACCTGCGAGGAGAGAGGAGAAGCAGTGTTCGCCCTCGCTCTTTATCTCCGTCCCTCTCTTGCTCTCTCGCTCTCTCTCGGTGGGTTTTGAGCGAGTGCTTTTGGGGGATGTAGTGCAGGCGTCTCTCAATGTTCTCACGGGTGGTTTACTTCGCCAACATGTTTGGCATGAGGAGTTCAGGTGGGAGTTACGAGAAACTCAACGAACAGTTTGATCTGGACACGCCCTTCTTCCAGGTTTGTCTTCCACGGGTTTGCAAAGTCAAGGGAAGGGTGGTGGTTTTCTGTTTTCATTTCTATTTTTTAGTTGCATCAGTGACATTCTAGATGTAGGCAAAGGCAATGTTGAGATGGGTAATATTCACATTTGCAGCCTCTTTGTCACAATCAGATATTGATTGGAATCATTTTGATGGACTGAATTGTCATTTTTCCATCATGTTCTATTTGAATTTGTCAGTATAATCATACAGTACTTGTGATTTTAACGTGTCTTCGATATCTAGTGCGGTTGTTGCTTTTTATTCTGCTGTCATGATGTGAAAAGACGACACTGTGGTGATGATGATCTGGTCACCCAATTTAACGCATCTAATTAATTATTCCGCTGGACTGCACTGGGAATCTCTCATTTCTCTTCCTAGATCCTTACATTTTCCTGTCTGTTTTCATGGGGATGCTTTAAAAACAACCCAACAGTTAAAAGGTGCCAATAGGGATTAAAAGTGAAGAAAAGAGGATATACTGTAGTTGAAGTAAATGCTTTCTATTTTGAATGATCTGACCAGTGTTGTAGTCGAGACCACCTGACTCGAGTCCGAGTCGAGACCGAGACCAGAGAGAGTCGAGTCCGAGTCAAGACCGAGACCAGTGAGGGTTGATTACCTAATTTACTTTTATTTACTTAGAAAAATCCTTTTTTTATATACTGAATTTACTTAGAGTTTAAAAAATATGATCAGTTTAGGGTAAAAAGGCCACATAGTAGGTGGTGTTAAAAGTAATTTTATTACAATTTGTCATGCGCAGTTGCGCACTAGAAAATCACCAATCACTGGGCGTGTCAATCAATTTAAAGAAATATTTTATTAACATACATTAATAATCATGAAAAATATTTTGAATTGAACTCGAGTGGACTCGGGAATAAGTCCGAGTCCTAAAAAAAAAAAAAATGTTCGAGTACGAGTCAATTCCGAGTCCAAATGCACACGAGTCCATGACAAGACCAAGACCATTAAAATATGGTCTCGAGACCGAGTCCGAGACGAGTCCGAGTCTCGAGTACTATAATGTCTTTAAAATTTGGTCAAACTTTTGGTCACCATTATCCAATTGCGAGTCTTCCCAAGATCTGTGGGTTGCTTTTACCCTTTGCTACACTGAAAAATGTCACTGCAATCATCTCAAAAGTTACCCATCACCCTCTGACGAGTTCTTTTCCATCTAGGTAACGCGTCAGATACACGAACATGAGCAGGAAAATGAGCTGCGGGAGCAGATGTCGGGGTACAAACGCATGCGACGGCAACACCAGAAGCAACTGATCGCTCTGGAGAACAAGCTGAAGGCAGAGATGGACGAGCACAGACTGAAGCTCCAGAAAGAACTGGAAACCCACGCCAACAATGCCTTCATTGAGCTGGAGAAACTCGCCAAGAAGCACGCCATCCAAACGGACAAAGAAGTGGGTGATTTTTCTTTTATCCTTCTGTTGAGACCCTATTGTTTATAGTTTCTAGCCAATCAACTATTGGTCAATTGACATGATGTTGATTGCAAGTAGTGATTGACCAATGTGTCAATCCATCTTAGCAATAAATTCTATGTTATAAAATCCCTGTACACAGAAATGAGTTCAAAAGTTCACCCAGGTCACTTGGAAAAAAAAGACCCTAGCTTATTTTATGCTTTTCCATATTGCTTGTTAAACATGTAAATAGCTACGGGATGAAAGCTAATTATTCATGCAACATATGTTGATTAGTATGTTAATGAAGCCTGAGAGAAAATAGGACTGTGTGGATCTTTTCAGTTAGTTTTCTTCAGGAGTTGTTTTAAAATGAGAGAATAAAAAATCTGATGTTGATATTTATCATTCCTCAGATGAAAACACTGGCAGCTGATGAGAAGAAGTTCCAGCAGCAAATCATGGCCCAACAGAAGAAAGAGCTCACCACCTTCCTTGATAATCAGAAGAAACAGTACAAGCTGTGCAAGGAGAAGATCAAAGAGGTTCATGTCTAGATTGTCAAAGTTAACACAAAACTAAAAATGACCCTATTTACAACAACAGGTTTCTTAAAGGGATAGTTCACTTTGAAATTAATTTTTGGTATGTTTTAGTTTACCTCAATGGCATCCAAGATGTAGGTGTCTTTGTTTCCGCAGTAGTTTCAATTTTGATATTTTTAGGTCTAACCGTTCTTGTCTGTCAGTCATATAATGGAGGTCTATGGTCACCACCTCAAAGAGCATGCACAGAGAAGTCCGAATTAAACATGATTTAATGACTCGTAAATGTAAGTACACATTGATGGCCTAAGACACGAAACGAGCGGTTTGTTTGAGAAAACTAACAGTATTTATATCATTTTTACCTCTTGTAACCTCAGCCACGTCAAAGTACTCTGAGGGCGTGGGCGCTTTGATCTGTGTAAGCACCGAAAGTGATCTCTCACGCGTGTACGTCACTCATTGTTTACACAGATTTCGGAAGTGTTACCTTTCACTGTGAAGATCTAAACATATTTAGACATCTAAACGATTTCGATATATCATCAGACAATGTTGAATTCTTTTCGCAACTGCGCAAGAGATCACTTCCGGCGCTTTCTGCTTGCGCAGAACGAAGCGCCCAAGCCCTCAGATCACTTGGACGTGGCTGTGGTTACAAGAGGTAAAACGATGTAAATACTGTTAGTTTTCTCACACAAACCGCTCGTTTCGTGTCTTAGGCCATCAATGTGTACTTACATTTCCGAGTCATTAAATCATGTTTAATTTGGACTTCTCTGTGCATGCTCTTTGAGGTGGTGACCATAGACCTCCATTATATGACTGACAGACAAGAACAGTTTGACCTAAAAATATCAAAATTGAAAATACTGTGGAAACAAAGACACCTACATCTTGGATGCCCTTGAGGTAAGCTAAAACATATCAAAAAAATAATTTCAAAGTGAACTATCCCTTTAATGTTATTCCAAAAAAAATATATATATATATTATCATGTAAACTCAAAAACGACTTTTCTGTTCGACTTACCAAGTCCTCTAATTTTGTTTTCCGGTCAATTTTCTAAATGTATAAAAACATTTAATTTCTCATATTTCTGAATATCATGTTTCACATGAAAACGTCACATTACAAAAGTAATGTGTTGCAAGTGTAATTTTACGTCGACTTTAAAAGAGGGTGATCCGGCTATAATGAGAACGTTTAGTCTAAAATTAAATGCTTTTTTGTCTGATGGTCTTTGTGATGTTTTTGTTTTGTTTTGTTTTTTGTTTAGGAAATGAGTGAAGACCACAGCACACCTAAGAAAGAGAAACAGGAGAGGCTGTCCAAACACAAGGAGAACATCCAGCACTCTCAGGCTGAAGAAGAGGCTCAGCTCCTGGGTCAGCAGAGGGCTTTCTATGACAGGAACTGTAGGGCCTTCAAACGCAAGATCATGGTCAAGAGGCACGAGTTTGAGCAAGAGCAGTTACGAGAGGTGGGAATGAAAAGTCCGAAAAAGACAAATGACTGCCTAGCACTCTATATGTATATACATTTCAAAAGTTTGGGGTCAGGATGTTCTTTTTTTTAAAATGCAGAAATGAATATAATGAAGACTAGAGTAATGATGCTGAATATTCAGCTTTGCATCACAGGAATAAATTGCATTTCAAAAATAAAATAGAAAAAAAAAATTTGAAAACTGTTTTTGAATTGTAATAATATTCTACAATATTATCTTCTTTCAGAAATCATAAAAACTTACTGACCCCAATCTTTTGAATGGTATTGTTTATGTATACATGTACATTCTAATGAATCGTATTTGGGGCTTTTCCCAGGGTTAATGCAAAATATGAACCTTTTCTCAGGGTTGATGACTCTTTTCAATTAATCTGATTTGAAAATAAGTAATGCAGCAATGTGCAAATCTTTTAATCTAGCGCTTTAATCAGGAAGAAACCCTCGGAAGTATTCCCGGGTCGAAACCCATTTGTGGTCTAGAACAGCAAACATGTTGACGCTTAATCCATTGGTTTGCAATTTTGGTCCAATTTTAGTACTGGTCTTAAAGCTTCTAATAATTGTCAACCACTTATCAACATCTCCTTATAGTATTATGTTTCATGTATGTGTTCATACCTCATTTTACTCTTGTAACCTTTATAGTTCGTCCCCAGAATGGTTTGTAGAAAAGGTGTTTACCATTACTTTAAGTGTTCTTAGTGATCATATTTATGGTGAAATAATCCAGCACATTTATGTTAAATGAGGTATCTGAGCCATATCTAGGGACTATAATATTATCAGAGGCCTTTATTTAGACTGGCTCTTTTGAGCAATCACATATCAACCACAAAATGCACCTTAGCCAACCTAGCAACTCCCTAGCAACCATCTTATGTATCCACAAAGGGTCATGCTAAAAAGAAACAACACAGAAAACACCACCATTTAATAAAGAGGCACTTTTATTTGACTAACTGCAATTGGATTAGACAAATGCGACATATTGTTTGTTTTATTAATGTACTATTTTCTGTTTTTCTAACTGTCAGGAGTTAAATAAGAAGAAGACCCAGAAAGAAATGGAGCACGCTATGTTGATCAGACAAGACGAGTCGACTCAAGAACTTGAACACAGGCAGCTGAAGACGCTACAGAAACTTCGCATGGATCTGATCCGACTGCAGCACCAAACAGAGCTGGAGAACCAGATCGAATACAACAACCGTAGAGAGAGAGAACTGCACAGGAAACATGTGCTCGAACTACGGCAGCAGCCCAAGAACCTCAAGGTACTACCATCAACTGTGGAATAACATTTCTTATTACTTAGCTATATATAGTTTGAATTTAACCTACAAAATCTATGTAGGTCTCATTGTTTCTCTGACTGTGGTTGCAAGATTAACCTTGATTTATTTTAGAAACTGGGTAGATATTAGGAACATGTGCAGGTCAGTAGACACTAAAATGATGTTTAATATTTAAAATAAACGTTTAAACATTTATTTGCATAGGCACTTAGCACATTTAAATCTAAAACTGCGGTGACACTTTTTAATAAGGTTACATTTGTTAAGTTGAAAAATACTTCGAAAGCATTTAGTTCATGTGAATTTCAACATTTACTAATACATTATTAAAATCAAAAGTTGAATCTGTTAATATTATTTAAGCTACATGAACTAACAATGAAAAGCTGTTTTTGTTAACTTATGTGATTTTTTTTTTTGTTAACTAATTGGTCCTTACTGTGTTAAAAAAAAAAGCTTATTTTTGCTTCATATCATATTAGATGATAGTGAAAAGGCTGTCAGTTTGTGTTTATACAACTCTGAGTTGTGTCTCCTGCAGGCTATGGAGCTCCAGATAAAGAAACAGTTCCAGGATACGTGTAAAGTCCAGACGAAACAGTACAAGGCCTTGCGGCACCATCAGCTAGAGGTGACCCCCAAAAGTGAGCACAAGACAGTCCTGAAAGCCCTGAAGGATGAGCAGACGCGCAAACTGGCCATCCTGGCCGAACAGTACGAGCAGAGCATCAACGAGATGATGGCATCACAGGCAGTGAGTGACGAAATCATTATAATGGTCAAACTGTTGGCCATTTATTCTAGTGTCCATGTGAGATGATAATAAGGCGTAAACAGATTTAAAACAGCGGATAATGATGTAGTGATATTTGTTTTTGCTAAAGTATATAGAGTGCAACAGTCAGGTTCTGGAAGTAAAAACTCCATTCATTTCCTGCATGGGGAAATATATTTTTTAACTAAAATTTTATACGCAGACCTGTTGTGCGCTCTGTGTTAATTGACAGTATATGGTTTTGTCGAAGCTGTCAGTCCACATTTTCTACTTATTTTTTAAAATAATCATGTTTAACAATTGAATTTGTGGTGAAAAACTACATTACCCATTATGCTATACAGAAAATTCCACCAATCATAGTCTCGCTGTGAGCAATCCTCTCAAAATAATATATATATATACACGTATATACACACAATGGGTCTCATTCATGAAATACGAGCAGAACGAATTTGTGTGTAAATCGTGTGTAAAGTGGTTCTGGCGTAAATTTTCGGATTCATTAAAATGTTCATATTTTCCAAATGTTAGTTGGTACGCAAGAAATCTACACCTGCTCCCAGCCACGCGTAAATGGTGCGCTTAACATCCGAACGTTTTGCTCATTAATAAGACTGCATTTTAATACAACAATGGGTACATATTTAAACAGCATTTTGAAAAAATATTTTATATAGTAATTACATAAGGTTTTTCTTTTTTATTATGAGAGCCAGTAATAGCAGATTTGGTGATCGATGGCGGTCCTTCTCCAGTTTGAATACGATTTTTCCAAAGTGAATTAATTCGTTTTTTGCTGTCAAGCTTAATGTAAAACCATTTTCTTCTCACTTCTGGGACTGTTCGATTAACAGATGAAACTCCATTAAGCTGCCAGGCTTCCTTTTTTAGGACCTGATAGGCCACTAGTACGCTTGAAAATAAAATGTGGCGTTTTAAATGAACTTCTGATAACTATACTTCAATTTCTGCATCCGAGAAATCTTTCTTTTTCATTCGCATTCATGTTATTATATGCGTATATATGGATGTCAGTCGGACATAATGGGCGGGATTTATGGTAATTGAGAATGAACGTGCACGCGCATCCCATTTACGACTGGTTTAAATTCATTAACACACACACATTTCACTATCACATCTGACGTTTACGAAGTATTTGTGAATCAGGAGAAAAGTTTTCGGGAAGGTCTCTTTACGCGCAAATCACTCTCATATTTACTCTTATATTTACGAATGTTTCATGAATGAGACCCAATGTATCATTAGTATATATATAAAATATATATGTATTATTATCCAATACTTTTTTTTTGCTTCAAATCAAAGTTTGTAAGGTTGTGATTCACCCGTTTGGTTTGGTTCATGGAAAAATGAATGGGAAAAATACTTCTAGAACCAACGCTGCTGAAATGGGCAGATACTAATGCACTCTATTAATGTATAGATTAAATCTGATTTTGTGTTGTCTTCAAGATGTGTTATTAATAAGCCATTTTGGAAAAGCAAATAGTAAGTAATTGTTTTGTCGATAGATTATGCAGTTTTTAAATGAAATATAAAACAAGGCCTCCCTTCTGTTCGAAATTCCAGTCTCGGCCCATTGCCCGTACAAGAAAGCCATTGATGGTTAACCAAAACTGTGCTGTAGTGTCAGCAAAGCGTCTGAGGCTCACATATGCACGTGTGTGTGTTTTTGTGTAGCTTCGTCTGGATGAGGCTCAGGAGGCCGAGTGCCAGGCACTGAGGCAGCAGCTGCAGCAGGAGATGGAGTTACTCAATGCGTACCAGAGCAAGATCAAGATTCAGACCGAGGCCCAGCACGAGCGCGAGCTGCAGAAACTGGAGCAGAAAGTGTCCCTGCGCCGAGCGCACCTTGAACAGAAGGTCCAGCACTCTTATTATCCTCTTATTTACACACACTGTAATTCAGAGTATTTTATCATCAATAGTGGTGGTCTGCCAATATAGGATTTTCTAGAGGGCAGGGCATTTATTCAGCAGTTTATATATATATATATATATATATATATATATATATATATATATATATAAAACATTTATCATTATTGAGATTTAAAGCGCTTTGAGTGCAGAGAAAAGCTATATATAAATGGAACTTATTATTATTATTAACACTTTTTATTTATTTGTGTTAAAATTGTGCTAACCTTTTGTTATATCTTCATTGCATTGTATACTTAATGCAGTAAATAGGCATATACAGATACAATGCTAAAGTTTGGGATCAATAAAATTTTATTTTGAAATAAATTAATACTTCTAATAAATGTATTTAGCAAGAATGTATTAAATAAATCACAATATATATTTGCAGTTCAAAATAGTTGTGCTATATATATATATATATATATATATACACTCACCGGCCACTTTATTAGGTACACCTGTCCAACTGCGCGTTAACACTTAATTTCTAAGCAGCCAATCACATGGCGGCAACTCAGTGCATTTAGGCATGTAGACATGGTCAAAGAAAATCTCCTGCAGTTCAAACCGAGCATCAGTATGGGGAAGAAAGGTGATTTGAGTGACTTTGAACGTGGCATGATTGTTGGTGCCAGAAGGGCTGGTCTCAGTATTTCAGAAACTGCTAATCTACTGGGATTTTCACACACAACCATCTCTAGGGTTTACAGAGAATGGTCCGAAAAAGAAAAAACATCCAGTGAGCGGCAGTTCTGTGGGCGGAAATGCCTTGTTGATGCCAGAGGTCAGAGGAGAATGGCCAGACTGGTTCGAGCTGATAGAAGGGCAACAGTGACTCAAATAACCACCCGTTACAACCAAGGTGGGCAGAAGAGCATCTCTGAACGCACAGTACGTCGAACTTTGAGGCAGATGGGCTACAGCAGCAGAAGACCACACCGGGTGCCACTCCTTTCAGCTAAGAACAGGAAACTGAGGCTACAATTTGCACAAGCTCATCGAAATTGGACAATAGAAGATTGGAAAAACGTTGCCTGGTCTGATGAGTCTCTATTTCTGCTGCGACATTCGGATGGTAGGGTCAGAATTTGGCGTCTACAACATGAAAGCATGGATCCATCCTGCCTTGTATCAACGGTTCAGGCTGGTGGTGATGGTGTCATGGTGTGGGGAATATTTTCTTGGCACTCTTTGGGCCCCTTGGTACCAATTGAGCATCGTTGCAACGCCACAGCCTACCTGAGTATTGTTGCTGACCATGTCCATCCCTTTATGACCACAATGTACCCAACTTCTGATGGCTACTTTCAGCAGGATAATGCGCCATGTCATAAAGCTGGAATCATCTCAGACTGGTTTCTTGAACATGACAATGAGTTCGCTGTACTCAAATGGCCTCCACAGTCACCAGATCTCAATCCAATAGAGCATCTTTGGGATGTGGTGGAACGGGAGATTCGCATCATGGATGTGCAGCCGACAAATCTGCGGCAACTGTGTGATGCCATCATGTCAATATGGACCAAACTCCATGAGGAATGCTTCCAGCACCTTGTTGAATCTATGCCATGAAGAATTGAGGCAGATCTGAAGGCAAAAGGGGGTCCAACCCGTTACTAGCATGGGGTACCTAATAAAGTGGCCGGTGAGTGTATATATAACATTGATAATAAGAAGAATTTTTGTAGCATCAAATCAGCATATTACAATGATTTATGAAGGATATACACTGAAGACTGGAGTAATGATACTGAAAATTCAGACAAAATATTAATAATAGAAAATAAATTGCCCTTTAAAAGATATTACAATAGACAGTCACATAGTAGTATAGCATATACACAATTACTTGCGATTAATCGCATCCAAAATAAAAGTTTGTGTTTACATAATATATGTGGGTGCACTGTGTATAATTATTTTATTTATAAATAAATACACACACATGCATGTATATTTAAGAAATATTTATTTATTTATTATATAGATTTATTTATAATTTATATTATATATAAATATAAATATTTTATATATAAATAATATTTTTTTCTTAAATATATATATATTTAAATTGTGTAAATAAATATATATATATTGTGTGTGTGTGTTTGTATTTAATATTTCTTTTACCACATATTTAACTTACATTTGATTCTTTAATTTCAAAATTTGAGATTTCATAAAAAAGGTATGATTACCTACAGCCTTGTGCATCCATGCTGCACAAAAACACTCGTACTGTGATATTGCTTCTATACAACAATTGTATTAACAAGAAGTTTTATTAAGTGCTTGTCCAGTAAAATTAAAGGACTGGATCCATCCCTGAAAAATGAAAATACTGTAAGTGGCACCGGTTCGTCAAAGGTCAATGGGACAACATGAGTCCAAAGCCAAAACAAGAGGGATAGGACTTGCAAAAGCTACTTTGCTCCATCATTGAAGTTAAACATTACGAATCGAACTACCTTTGTTTTTGCTAATGTGTGTAATGAGTTAATAGCAAATTAAAGGGAAGAAAGAAACCAAAAGCCATCATTTGAGGAACGATGCAGTCTGTCGTGTAAAGATCTGTCCCAGTAACCAAAGTCCTGCAGGTTCCTCTACACCTCTATTGGTTTGACATCCTCTTGTTTGAGCTTCTGTCTTGTGTTCATACTCATAGATTGAGGAGGAGCTGGCTTCTCTTCAGAAAGAGCGCACTGACCGAATCAAACACCTGCTGGACCGCCAGGAGAGAGAAATCGACGCCTTCGACATGGAGAGCCTTCGTATGGGTTTCAATAACTTGGGTGCTTTGGACTACCCTAAAGATGACTACAGATGAGACCATAACACTCCACCGTTCTCGCTCTTTACTGGTCACACATCTTTTTTCTTTTCTTTTTTTTTTTGAGTTTTTGCTACTGACAGTCCGATCAATCCTCTGGGCTGGTGCCTGCACAGGCCTTACACACGTGGGCCGCCCTCTGCAAGACAACATGCTGGATAACGTCCTTTAGTTATCTCTTTTTATATATAAATATTATATACGAGACGATTAAATGTGTCACAGTGTCGATGTCAATGTTTTCTCGTGCAATGATAACACTTTCGGTGTAGCTCAAATTAAAAATAGAGATTTCAAGACAAAAGCAATACGAACTAGGGGTTTGCGTTGCTAATTTTAATGCACAGTTTTTGTTCTTTTTGCAGATGTTTTAATGGGCAAAAGTGTCATTTAAGATTTTTTTTTTAAACTGTATATTTTTTTTATTTTTTTTTGCAGCCTACTGCCTCTCGCTGCTTTAATCCCTATTTGGTATTTATTCATCCAGAAAAAAATTGGAAAATACCTTTTATTAGTATTGAAGAAATTTGATAAAGTTTGCATATTAAAACAATGTACATATTTGATAGGTGCATCTGTGACTCTTATATGGTATCCAACCATTTTTTTTTCTTTTTTTGGGAGAACAGCGCATATGTACAATACCGTAAAACACCTAATCCGAGGTGCACAATGTGAATAATGCATATGTGAATCCTAAACTCGTGGTACCTGCACAAAGGGCTGAAGGGGAAGGGACATGTATTTTGTGTATAGAAGGATTTATGGAGAACTTTTACTTATTTTCCTATTACATTTTAACTGAATTTCAATTTCTTTTTATAAATATACATACACATCTATATATAATAAATGTTTCACCACCCTCTCCCTCCTGCAGTTACTGGTGAAATTGGCCTCTAATTTCATGATTCTGTTTGGTTCTCTGCATTTTCTCCAACTGTGTATTTTCTACAAAGTCAAATTAGTGAATAAAAACGCTTTACTGTCGCATGCACTTTACATTTGTTTTCAGATTAAGAGGCATGATTCTGTCAGAGCTTTTAATTATATTTGTAAATAAAGTGCTCATCACACAAGCAACATCTTTCCATAGTCTGATTTCATTATCCAGGATTTATTTTTTCCCAATGTGTTCATTTCCAGTATATAGTGGTGAGAAATTCATCAAATAAACATAAATTTAACTAATTCATATTCAAAGGCACAAAGTCTGTCTTTTTAACCTGAAGGTACTGTAGTTCAAGCGAAGAGACACAAAATTTTCTTCATTTCAATTCAACTAGAACAAAAGATGACTTGAATTTCACAATTTCTGCACAGCTTTTAAAGCAAAACCAGTTCTGACCAGAATAAACAATAAACTTATTCTAATTTAAATGGTCTTTATTTGCCAGCCAGCTGTTCGTAAAGTTTGGGCACGTAGTCGTCCCACTCTGCCTGGAAGCAAGACCCTGCGAGCGGAGCACCGAGGCCGTATTTCTTGCGGAAACTCTGGATCTTGAATTTTCCACGGTTGTCTCCCGAGCGATTGGTTAGGACGGGTTCGGTGCAGCTGATGCTATCTGACTGCTCGTAAACCAGCCACAGGTAACGATGGAGACCTGAGGAAATCATATGCAACTGTTACTCACTATTGAAACAACAACTTGTGTTATTCTGCTGATTGGATACAATATATTCAGCAACATTTAAAGGGATACTCCACTTTTTTTTTTTGGAAATAGGCTCATTTTACAACTACCCCAAGAGTTAAACAGTTGAGTTTGACCTTTTTCGAATCCATCCGGACGATTTTCTGATATTTAAAAGAATATCAGTAACCAGACAGTTTCTGGTCTCATTGACTTCCATAGTATTTTTTATTCCTACTATGGAAGTCAATGAGACCAGAAACTGTCTGGTGACTGATATTCTTTTAAATATCAGAAAATAGGCTGAATGGATTCGAAAACGGTAAAACTCAAACGTTTAAACCTGAGGGAGTTGTAAAATGGGAGCCTATTTCCCAAAAAAGTGGAGTATTCCTTTAAGACAGTCAATATGTGCCTAAATTCAATCTGTTCATCATAAAATGCGATTGTGTCACAAAGCCGCTAATTTCATATAGATTATTTTTTTATATTTTTTAAACATGATTCAATATAACATAAAAATTACATGAAAATAGTTTTTTACATTTATAAAAATACAGACTTGCGAGCTTCAACAGAACTGAAGGTGTCAAATAAACAAAACAAAACATTAATAATAATAACTGGCTTGCACTGCGGTGAGCAGTGCTGCATGAAGTCAAACACACCTAATCTGAGCTCTCACCTGTTCCCTTCGGGGGTCCTGCACCAACGTAGTCCGACATGACACATCCACTGGAGATGTCATTTCCTTTCATGTTGACAACAAGGAAGTGGTGCCATTCCCTGAGATTAAACACAACAATTATAGCAGATTTCAATATCCAGACTCTAACCTGTAATCTTTGGTTTAGTTCTGATACAATGAATATGACTGATTGATCTGACAACACAACATACCGAAATTTGGGGTCTTTTCGGCTTGGTGCATCTGGATCGGTCATGGCCAATGTGTACAGCTTACCGGGGTCACATCCCTCCCACTCAACGGATGTGGGCCGATTCTGCACCTGCACAATGAAAATATGTAACAATTTTTTGAGATGACAAACACATAATTACCATGCATTCATAGTGCACATTACTTCTATAAATTATAAAGCATAATGTACATTGTAGTTCTACAGCTAACGATTGTTTTACACAAACTTGACAGTATGTATCATATTTTGTATCTTTATACATTTTGTATGAATATGCATACGTTACTTTTATTAATATGCATATGTTACTCATTATTAAAATGCATTTGATTTTTATTTTTTTTTTGCACTTAAATATTTGTGGCATTTCAATCAACATGGGATAAAAATGCTGTTTTTACATTCATTTATGTCCCACTCCAAGATGCTACTGTCTGCTTAACATGACAAAAAAAAAAACATTAATACAATATTATTCCATTTTATTATATTAATTATAATGCAACACAATTCGAAATAAGTTTTATTGTCAGACAGCTGACAACTGATTTAGGCAACAGCATTTCTTCTTCTATGTACTATAGCCATGTAGAAACCTGTTTTTTTTCCAGCAGGATGTAGTATTTCCTAAATTGTACATTTAAAACATATTAGCTTGTGCTTTTATTTCATTTTTTAAAATTCAGAACACCTGCCTAATTTATGTCTTGTTATGCAGGTCTCTTCTAATTCAAGCTGCAGGCTTTAGCCCATTCATTTGCAGCTCATATTTTGCACGAGGTACGCAGAGAAAGAGAGACCACATTAGGATCACGTGATCGTGGAATTTCTAGACAGATGCATGCAACTTTGGCAGCGTGCGTGCGTGCGCATTACATAACTACAGACAAACTGTGTTTAATTCAACCCTCAATAGTCCATGCAAATGTACAAAAATAAATAAATGCAAAACTGCATTCAAATGACCCTCCTCCTCTTACATGATGCAGAAGCACAACTAGCCACAAGCACTGGCCTAATTCCTGCATTGTACTCTAACCTGAGTGGGTGTGAACACTTTACCCAGCGCGTCAATTTCCAAAGAACCATATTTGACCGTTAAAGGCTTGGTTGGCTGTTCCTCCACCTCTGTAAGAGCTAGACAACCAGTCCATTGAGTAATATCCACAGGCATGGTGACTAACGGATCTTGCGAGATATCAACACAGCCGAAATGTAGAGCTTCTGTCTCCCCCTACAGTTGTTTTATTGCGATTGTTCATGAAACTGTTCAGTGACTGGCATAGCCAATCAACTTGCCGCAGCTGACCATGATCTTAATTTTGATTGGTCAGATGGTCTGCCAATATTCTTCGACCCGCCTCCTGTTCTGATAGTAATGGAAGTTCGACTCATTTCCGCGAATCGGTTCTTTTGAGCATTTTCAGCGAAATTGTTTATTTTCTAAAAGAACACAACACTTAACTATATAACAACCAAGGAAAAGTGGAAACCGCGAACGTACAATAGAAGACAAATTATTGTATTAATCATTTAAATACATTTTGGTGGCTTTTTTATTCAGAGTCAGTGGTTATACACTGTCTGTAAGTTAGCCATGGTTCATGTCATACAAGTTATTTACAGCCTAAGTATGATTGCATTTTGAATATTGAATGTATAAGTAAATGTTCATTTGCATATCTTAATCTGTTCATTGATCTAATTATCATTACTATTATTATTATTCATGTTTTTTAACAACTTTGTTTTATGCGAATCAAACTGGTTCATTCAAATCATTGAAAAGATCCAACTCAAATGACTCAAAAGTTTGTTCACGAATCAGACGTCACTGTTGTACAATATCTGACAGCGGCGAAGTTCAAAAGCTTCTCTAAAGAGCTTTTCGTTCTGTAAACTCTTGATTGTAGATTAAAATTATACTAGAGTCATACTAGACACAATTTCATAACATAAAATCGCATGAAATTAGACAACAACGTCAAAACATTCATCCAGGCATAATTTAAGCCACCTATACCGGCTGACAGGGGTCTTGCCTCCTCAACAGTTATGGCTGCCTTCAGTAGAGGCAGACACAGGATCAAAGCTTTCAGGACATTAATATTTACAAGACCCTTTACAGGTAATGCTTATTGAATAGTTAGATTAATTGTCGCAAAGATTTTTCACTCAATTATTTTGTTCAAGTTGTCAATATCCGTAATCTCGTAATTTACCTGGTTATATATAATGCAGGCAAGTCATATAATAAGATACCCATAATTTAGCAATAATGCCCAGTGCATGTGCGAAACAAATTAATAGTTGAAGCTAAGGCGTTATATTAAGAGCAAATATCATGCATTGTTAAAGTCTCTGTGGTTGAATGACTTGTAATCTTGATTCCAGCCAGGAAATTTGATTATGATCTGGTGGTTATTGGTGGAGGCTCTGGAGGGTTGGCATGTTCAAAAGAAGGTATTTGTCATCTCTACTTTAAAGTTTGGATTCTCTACTTCATTTATAGTTATTAAGAAAGACAATTAAGTTAATGTATCTAATTAAGATGACATTTTCTTTGATGCTTCACACTGTTTTGTTGCTTGCAGCTGCCCAATTAGGACACAGAGTTGCTGTTTTGGACTATGTTGAACCTTCACTCAAAGGTACATGCAGACAAAATAATTTATAGTTGTCATCTATTTGCTGGTAATGTATTTATTTCCAAAATAACTGATCCGCTCATGCTGCCTTTAGGCACAAAGTGGGGTCTTGGTGGGACGTGTGTGAATGTCGGCTGTATACCAAAGAAGCTTATGCACCAGGCGGCACTGCTTGGCACTGCTGTTAAAGATGCGAGGAAGTATGGCTGGCAAATCCCAGAATCCCTGTCACATGACTGGTGAGTTTCATGGATCTATATCGGAGACATTGCTTGTAGCCAGTGTTGCAATAGGTGTGGCTAATACTGATCAGAGCATGTTATGAAATTCTAATAATATTCAGGGTGAGGTTTTGTTTCAGGTCGGTAACATAAATACTACTTTCATAAACACTTTATGTGGCACAGCACCATCTTGTGGTGAAAAAAACAGATTTCTAATGGGTCAAATCCAATCATTTCACTAGAGGGCACTCCAGGTCTGATAAAATGGTTATGGTTATTACAGCTTTTGTCCAAATGCTGGCCTTTAAATACAACTTTAAATAAAGCTACAATAGCAATGTTGAGTTGTATTTGTTTTGTTTATTATTATTATTATTATTATCTTTGGAGATGGATAATATAGTACTTTCTGCATTGTTGGCTACACAAATTATCAATTATCTTCTCCAACCTGTCATCTATGGGGGTTTGACCTTCTGTTTGCCATCAAACTTGTAAAGGAGCCCTTTTAGACAGGAGCTTGTGTTAAAATGTCTTTATTTAGCTATTAATTTAACAGTGTATGCATATATTACTGTTGTATATTATGTGTATACAAGTGAAACTTGAAAAATTAGACTATCGTGCTAAAGTTAATTTATTTCAGTAATTCAACTTAAAAGGTGAAGCTAATATATATTATATAGACTCAAAACATGCAAAGTGAGAGATTTCAAGCCTTTATTTGTTATAATTTTGATGATTATGGTTTACAGCTATGAAAAACCTTTTACAGTAATTTAATTTGTGTTTTTTCATTAGCTGTAAGCCATATTCATCAAAATGATAACAAATAAAGGCTTGAAATATCTCACTTTGCATGTAATGAGTCTATATAACATTAGTTTTAACTTTTGTAACTTTTTTCATACTATGAAAGTGAACTTGAGGGTGAGTAAATGATTTAGGGTGAACTATCCCTTTAAATAATGATGAGCAATACATTTGCTACAGTGTTAATTCATCTTTGTTTACATTAGTTAATAAAAATACAGCTGTTCATTGTTACTTCATGTTAGCTCAGATCCATTAAGTAATATTAACTGATACAACTTTTGGTTTTTAATAAAGAACATGCTGGAATTAACATTTAATTAATATTTGCTTTGAAGTATTTTTCATTGTTAGTTTATTAACTAATATGAACAAATGGAACTTATATTGTAAATTGTTACCAATTTATCTCCTCTTTATAGCTTATTTAAATCATGCTCAAACCGATTTCAGTGCAGAAGTTGATAATGAAATATTAGATCTCAAATGTTGTGACCAGATAAGAGAAGTTTTTGTGTAATCTGTTGCAGGCCAACAATGGCTGAGGCAGTCCAGAACCATGTGAGGTCTATAAACTGGGGCCACAGAGTGCAACTACAAGACAAGTAAGTTTTACTATTAAAACAACATGACCAAAATGTTCTTTTTCCAATATGGTTTGTATGTTTTACATGAAGCCCATATGTCAATCAAAAACAACTTAAACGCAATTTAACTGTTAATTTTGTTTAGTTAGTGATGGCTATTTCTGTGCACATCCCATCAAGCTTTATAACATCATCCTTATATTAAGCTTTAATTGTTAATTGATTAATGGTTAAAAGATTGCGATCTCGATTCAAACACACTATTAAACCTTTGACAAGTACGACGATCACTGCGAACATTCAAATCTGCATTTGCGCTGCTGCTGACCTAGAGAGAACACACAGTTGTTTTGTATTAGTGTGAAACAGATACACACACAGTCTTTTACCTCACAGTATTATTATTTCTGTTGCAATAATTCAAATGATCACCGAAATACTGGGATAAAAGTTTATAGTTCATAAACGCTGATGTCTAAAGTAGCGATCAAAATAGAGTAAATCCACTTTTGAAAATTAGTTACTTGACTCTTCAAAAAAAGATTGTGTCAATAACATTGTTAACCAGACAGTTAAAAATATGTATTTGTCATTAAAGAGATTTGTTCAAAAATGCTGAATCATCCAGTAATTAAGTCATTATGAGCGAGTCATTGAATAATTTTTTCAAACCGTTTAAATATATATATATATATATATATATATATATATATATATATATATATTAGGGCTGTGCAAAAATTAATTGCGATTAATTGCATCCAAAATAAAAGTCTGTTTACATAATATATTTGCGTGTGCTGTATATAATTATTTTGTATATATAAATACACACACATGTATGTATATATTTAAGAAAATGTGTTATTCGTATATAAAATATTTATAGATTATGTATTTATATACATATACAAAATTTAAGCACAAATAATTCTTAAATATATACATGCATGCATAGGTATTTATATATACAAAGGTATTTATATATACAAAATAATTATATACAGCACACACAAATATATTATGTAAACACAGACTTTTATTTTGGATGCGATTAATCGCAATTATATTTATATATATGCAGCTCTAGCCTGTAGTGAGTGTCCACCACTTCCCTGAGGGCAAAAACGGTGTGTTTGCTAATTACTTAAAAAGATTGCGAATGATTTTGGATGAAATATACAGACATTATAGTGCAGAATCTATATTTCCGTGTAGATCTCATTAGCTGTCTATCTCTTTCACCATCTAATCAGGTAATTACAGTCTGAGGCTAAATGAATGTGCCATTGTGATAAATTGTCCTAAATTTCAGCCGTCTTATTGTATGGCTGTGAGGCAAACAGGTGTGGTGATGTCATTTCCCAGAATGCTCCAAATATATGTCTTGATGTTAGAGCAGAGGTGTCAGTTTGGGTTTGAACATCAATATTATAAATGATCTAATCTTGTTTTGTTGTTGAGATTTCTTACATCTCTATGACTTTGTAGAAATAAATTCACTTTTGCAAAGTTGATGGGGAAATGGGATGTCAGTAGGCAACTTTCTCACTTCGAATTTCTATCTCTCTGTCCGATGTAACAGGAAGGTGAAATATTTGAATATGAATGGCAGTCTGGTGGATAAACACACTATCAGAGCTGTAAATGCCAAAGGGAAAGAGGTATGATTTTGAATTTACAGCAACTTGATTCTCTAAAATGTTATTTCACCACAATCTCTTGGGCCATATTCCTGATTATCCTGCATCGTTGTATTCACAGATTACATTGACCACCAAAAACATTGTGATAGCTACTGGTGGACGGCCGAAGTACCCTACACATGTAAGTGTGTGTGCCAGTGCAGGCGGGCATGTGTGGGTGTTGTCTTTCCAGTATGTGACCTTGTTCTGCTGATAGGAGTCTGGGAGAGAGAATTTCCTTTCTGGCTTTCCAAATATGATACAATTGATATTACACTTGAATTGATAATCACACTTGAAAGCCTGCTATTTATCTTTGCTTCAGTTGAGATACTGGTAAAGGGTTAGGGCTGTCAAACGATTAATCGCGATTAATCGCATCCAAAATAAACGTTTTTGTTTACATAATATATGGGTGCACGGTGTATAATTATTTTATATATATATATAAATACACACACATGCTTGTATGTATTTAAGAAATATTTTAATGTATATACTGTATATAGATTTATATATAATTTATATTATATATAAATATAAATATTTTATATATAAATAATATTTTTTTCTTATATATACATGCATGTGTGTGTATTATATATATATATATATAAATGCTTGTATATATTTAAGAAATATTTTAATGTATATACTGTATATAGATTTATATATAATTTGTATTATATATAAATATAAATATTTTATATATAAATAATATTTTTTCTTAAATATACATGCATGTGTGTGTGTGTGTATATATATATATATATATATATATATATATACAAAATAATTATACACAGTGCACCCACATATATTATGTAAACACAAACTTTTATTTTGGATGCGATTAATCGCGATTAATCGTTTGACAGCCCTATAAAGGATACAAATGTGATACAAATCATCCCTTAAAAATGACATGTATAAAGAAAGTGATTCCTCTTCTTGGGACAATTAATATTTTGCATTGTGACAGTATTTTATAATTATATAAATAATATGATAATTTATATTGAAAAATCGAAAATAATATATTTAGAATTGTATATTATTACCTTTTTTACAGTCTATGATTATTGCTATTACATTACAAAAACACTTGATATAATTCATAATTTTATATTGATTTTAATGTTTTTTTACAGCTTTAAAATATTCAACTAAATTAAAAAAATATTCAATTAAATGCTGCATATTTAATCTTTAAAGTGCCTCGGCTTATCCTCCAGGTTCCCGGAGCAATGGAGTTCGGGATCACAAGCGATGATGTCTTCTGGCTCAGAGAGTCACCTAAAAAAACGTAAGTGACTTTTATGTTGTGAACAGATTGTGACCAGATTTAACCAGCACTTTGATGTGTGTTTCAACATTATCTTTTGTCATAAGTGGTTAAGAAATCTGCTTTACCTGTTGCTTTGCTCAAGTGTGCTTGTTATTTTTAGCCAGCTGCATTTATTAGTCTACAAGTACATTCCATTCATATTATACTTATTTCCTAGAATGCACTTAACCAAATAAGAACTTAATTTAAAAATGAACTTCTGCTTAAACTAGGATAATATTTTTGGTTCCTTACTGCAGATTTCTCTTTAAGACCTGCTAGTTATTGTCTTGGCCACATCTTCTCAGTCAGGGGATGTTGTTTTGCCGTTGATCTGTCAGCTGTACAGGTGCGTTTTCAGGCTGTTGCCGGTAAGAGTGTTCATCCTGTGGAAGTGGCAAGACCTTGGTGACTGATGGGCATGAGCGAGGCCGTTGGCACGCGATGCTGACTTGTGCAGTCGTTTCCACCACAACAGCAGAGCGTCTGTCAGGACTGATGACACACTGTGTGCTTTGGATTCTGAAGACTACCAAATGATGCATTCAGTGTGATATCAACCCTCGGGCTCATTATATAAAAGTCAATGTTGAAAATAACTTGTTTTGAGGAAACCAGGTAACTGTTTTGCCTGTGGTTCAGGTGTCCAAGGGGCCTCGGGACCTACAGATGCTCGTGCAGTAAATAGCGCTCTGTCCCGTCCTTATCTCTCTCTGCTCTGCTGAAATGAAAGGAGGCTCAGTCTGGGCAGACATTAGGAAAGGCACAGCATGAACTTGTTGATCTTATCATGGTCGGGGACGGGTTATTATAGAAGTGCTGCCCAAGGTTGACTGAGTCTACAGGAGCCACAGTTCCCACACACTTCCCAGGATAAACTCTCTTTCCTGCTGTTGTTTCTGCATGAATGTAGAAGCTAGTGGGACTTCAGCTGAAGAGAATGTTATGATAGGCCAAACAGTAAATGCCTACGCTTTTTTAAGGATATGACGAATTTTTTGGGGGCCTTTTGTTACATTTTATGCTACAAATTTAAACAGTCCTATGGTTATTATTAAAGGTTACAAGGTTTTGTTTTGGAGGTTTACTACAATAGTAGGCATTCAAAGTCAAAAAACACTGACAGTGCGAGTTGGAAACAAAACGACCATTAGCATATCTACTGTAAATTTCAGCTCTGGAGGCTGTTTTTTGGTATGTTTTAGCTTACCTCAAGGGCACCCAAGATGTAGGTGTCTTTGTTTGCCCAGTATTTTCAATTTTGAAATTTTTGGGTCAAACCGTACTTGTCTGTCAGTCATATAATGGAGGTCTATGGTCACCACCTCAAAGAGCATGCACAGAGAAGTCCAAATTAAACATGATTTAATGACTCGTAAATGTAAGTACACATTGATGGCCTAAGACACGAAACGAGCGCTGTGTGTGAGAAAACGAACAATATATATACTGTAGTTTTTACCTCTTACAATCACAGTCACGTCCAAGTAGTCTGAGGGCGCATCTGTCTGCGCAAGCGCCGGAAAGCCTTGGAAGTGATCTCTCGCGCGTGTACGTCACTCATTGTGTACTCAGAGATTTCAGAAGTGTTGCCCTTCACTGTGAAGATCTAAACATATTTAGATATACAGGAAATTGCAATGGAAGACGATTTCGATATATCAACAGACAAAGTCGATTTTTATTTTATTTTATTTTTTATTGGCAACCACACGAAAGATCACTTCCGATCGCTTTCAGACCGAAGTGCCTTCAGATCACTTGGACGTGGCTGTGGTTACAAGAGGTAAAAACAATATAAATACTGTTAGTTTTCTCACACAAACTGCTCGTTTCGTGTCTTAGGCCATCAATGTGTACTTACATTTACGAGTCATTAAATCATGTTTAATTTGAACTTCTCAGTGCATGCTCTTTGAGGTGATGACCATAGACCTCCATTATATGACTGACAGACAAAAACGGTTTGACCTAAAAATATCAAAATTGAAACTTCTGTGGAAACAAAGACACCTACATCTTGGATGCCCTTGAGGTAAGCTAAAACATATTAGCTTAAACTCAAACTCGCCTCAGCTACAGTGTTTGAAGGCGAGTCTAAGTAGACATTGTTCCCAGGTAGGCACCCAATGAAAACATAGTTTATTATGGGATTATGCAAATTTGTTACAAACTTGCATAGGATTGTGCAGGAAGTAAGACAGGACTTACTGATGACAGTTCAAAATCGGTTCTTTCTTTTGGAAGACAATAACTCTAACTATTCACAACGACTATATTACACACAACATGAAAAGTAATATCTGAAAAAGCATAATAGGGACACTTTAATAGGGAGTGAAAGGAAATTTATATGAGAGAAAGAGGTAATGTAATTGGAAAACACGACAATGGACTCAAACTGCGGTTGGAATCAGCAAAGGCTTGTTGATATGACATTAATATCTGGGTCACAATATGATTATGATTGCGATTATTTTTGTTTAATGTGTTGTTATACAAAATTGTAATTTAATTGTATACTTTCATGCACTTGTTTTTCATTCATCTGCATTGGACTTACTGTAGCATAATGATATTACGCTCAGTGACAGTCTAAGCTTGGATTTGTGCAAGTAGAATGAATATAGCATGTTTTTGCAAAGAAAAACTTGTTTCATCTGTACTGTTGGCACGCAAATGACAAATGATTCCCTAATCAACAGATTAGAAAAAAATGCAAATTAATGCAATACGTTGTATCCTGTTTTTGTCATTCTATATAAAAAGGAATGTCTCGTATACTAATCCAGACAGAAGGTTTCTAGTCCATGTCATTCCTTATCATCAGACGTGTTCCACCATGGCAGGTTAGAGCTTAGGGATGTGTTTTGTTGTGGGTAAAAATGGCAGAAAGGAGGTCTGAAATTTTGCTCTTAATCCCTCTATAAGCTGCCACACAAAAGAGCACTAAGTGCAGATGTGCATTAGCAGTGTTGTACACTGAATGCGTGTGATGTTGCAGTGGTGTAAGTGGGGATCACTCAGCAGTGCTGTTTGGGGACATCCACGTGGATTAGACCTTGTGTTAACAATTAGACTTCACCATGACCGTGAATCTCAGGGCGGTGTACTCGTCGACCACACACAGTCTTTTCTCTTTGTTCTTAGCTCATCTTTATTGTGTTTTCCTGTCTTTGTTTTGGTGTAAGTAAAGTGGTGTGCATTTTATTCTCTTTAGGTTGTTTAGTATCATTTTACAGAATGTTTCGCATATCCTGTGACAATTGTACTGACTCTTTCGCATTCGTTTCATGTTTGTCGTAACGTGACCTCATTGTTCATGTTGTGAATCTCATTAATTGCTGTTTTCTGTGTGTTCCAGGTTGGTTGTTGGTGCCAGTTGTATCCTTCAAAGCTGACACTTACTTTACAGGGCAAGTGTGTACATATCGAGATGATTCTTGAGTGCATTTACATGTTCGACCAAACGCTGATAAGTCAGATCATTTAGTCTGTTTTTCTTTGCCAGAATGCCTGTAAATATTATTTGCAGAGGAAAGATGGTTCAGGGGGGCAAAAATCGATGTTGGTTTTTCGGTTATTTATTTTATGGTTTACATGTTATGATATTAAGCATAATTAGTGTATGCTTGTACAGGTACATGCAAATTCACTCATAACACTCATAACTTTTATACCACATAACATAGATTTACTCCTTTAACCTCCTGGTGTCTGGAATGCAATTTCAATTTGCATTTTATTTCCTTAAAGGAGTAGTTCACTTTTTAAAAAAACTTTTGCCGATTATTTACTCACCCCCATGTCATCCAAGATGTCCATGTCATTCTTTCTTCAGTCGAAAAGAAATTAAGGTTTTTGATGAAAACATTCCAGGATTTTTCTCCATATAATGAACTTCAATGGGAACCAAACGGTTCAAGGTCCAAAAGACAGTTTCAGTGCAAACTGCAAACCGTTCAAAGGGCTTTAAACGATTCCGGACGATGAATAAGGATCTTATCTAGCGGAACGATCACCCCATTGACTTTCATAAGAACATCGTAACAATTTTTATTTTTTTAATACTACACTTATTTTCGGATTATCAGTTATCAAAGCTCGGTAAACCAGTCCCTCCAGGATTTCACGATTTTTTTTGTGTGATTTTTGCGATCAAAATGACTGATTTTGTGGTGGTAATTTCCAAAAATTTGTGAAAAAATTTGCGATTTATATTTAACATTTACCATAATAGTATTCAGTCCTTCCAGAAAAACGCGGAGTTTTTTTGTGATTGTTGCGGGCAAAAATTGATTGATTATGCGGCCCGTTTTCTTTAAAAATGCGATGGAATATGCAGGATATTTATGCAATTTTATGCGATGAAATTGCAGGAATTTGCAAAAATTGAGGGAACTTGCAAAAATGCATGTCATCCAAGATGTCCATGTCATTCTTTCTTCAGTCGAAAAGAAATTAAGGTTTTTGATGAAGGTTTTTGATGGACTTCAATGGGAACCAAACGGTTCAAGGTCCAAAAGACAGTTTCAGTGCAAACTGCAAACTGTTCAAAGGGCTTAAAACGATTCTAGACGATGAATAAGGATCTTATCTAGCGGAACGATCACCCCATTGACTTTCATAAGAACATCGTAACAATTATTATTTTTTTAATACTACACTTATTTTCGGATTATCAGTTATCAAAGCTCGGTAAACACAGCAGGGGTCATGATGATCTTTATCTTCGATTTCACCTAACTGATTGCTCACTAAAAACCCTCAAACGTTGTGTTTTCAAGTCATTTGAGGTTTTATTTTGTCGTGACATAAAGCAGGGATATCTATGTTGGTGAGGTGTTTACATACTTTTTAATTAGTCTTCCCATTAACACCAATTCACGATGTAGGCATTGCCTCTTCTTATGTGACTTTTCCCAATTCATTCTCTATTACCCCCCCACCAAACCAACGACATGCTTTAAGGCAGGGATGGGCAAATTCAGTCATGGAGGGCCATTGTCCGACAGAATTGAGCTCCATCCCAAATCAAACACACCTGCCTCAATATTCAAGCAATCCTGAAGACATTTTTCATGTGTTTAATTAGAAATGGAGGCCTCATGCCATAACTTTAACTGCTGGTGTCACTGTTGTGAGTGTTGCTTTTTCATTTTCCATAATATTTGTGCAATTTTCCTTCACTGTGTGTGTGAAGATGTAGCACTGGAATGTGCTGGCTTCCTTACAGGCATTGGGCTGGACACCACTGTGATGGTGCGTAGTATCGCCCTCCGGGGGTTTGACCAGGTACTAAATCTCTGTTTTGGTGCATCCCTCTTTGATGTATTTAGAAAAGAAATCCTCTTTTTTTTTTTTTATTAAACTGATATAATTGGGTTTTTGAGATGTAAAATACACCGATAAGAATATTTATTATTAGTCTCTATAACTTTGCTTTTGGTTTGGCCATTCTTTAATGTGAGTCACCCTGGCAGAACCGCCAGGCTAAAGGAGGATGAGAGACCTGGCTAGACTTGTTTTATGACTGTTTTTTAAGCATTCATCTTTAATTAACGGTTATAGTGTTCTGACAGGAGATTTGTCATGTTATTATTAAGCATTACACCCGCAGTATGGTCTGACAGGAGTAGCAAAATGACAACTTAAAACATTGAAATTAAATCTGTTTAAGAAAACAAATGATGAGGAAAAGCTTTTAAATGTATTTGTTTAGTTACTTTTTGTTAGATTGTACAGATTCCAACTATGTAGATAATTTCAGTTAAAATACACTTGTAAAAATACATATGGAATAATATGCAGAGGTAAAATTAATCGTTTTTGGAGAATTTGTTTGTCCATTTTTGTAGGGGTTGTATTTTTGTCCATATGATGAGGCATAAGGTATTAACCTTTATTTGCTAAAAAGTAGAGCCCGACCGATAAAGGATTTTGAAGGCCGATACCGATACAAGTATTAGTTGGTTTTAAAATCCGATATTCCGATATATCGGTCAATTTTTATTTATTTATTTATTTTTCAGAAACGCGCAAAAAAACATTAACAGATTTCCCTAACACTATTTATTTGTGGTTATGTATGAGTTTTAACTAAAATAATATGATAATGCATTTAAAAAGAAACTTGTTTCTTTTATTGTCACAACAGAACAGAGGAACCAAAGCTCATTAATGTTGTATCCATGACAATGGATAACGTCATACTGCAAATTGTAAAGCATACATTTTCAATATACATCTCATTGCTATAACTGTCACGTGCTATTAAATAAATACTTCAGTCACATTGACAGACAACTATACAACTCCAACACTCATGACATGGTTTAAGCCTGTTTAGTCCGTTTTTATTTTATTTTTGAAATATTCATTTATCGGCCATTATAACTGCCGATATAGATAATTTGGAAAATGCCTAATATCGGTCTGCCGATATATCGGTCTGGCTCTACTAAAAAGTCGTATAGCTATTTTTTTTTTCTGAAACTATTCAGCTTGTAAGCTATTCAACTTTTCAGCAATTATATATATAATTATTATTATTTATTTTTATTCTGTGTCTCAGCAAATGTCTGGTTTAGTCACAGACTACATGGAGGCATATGGGACCAAGTTTTCCTGGAGGTGTACTCCAAAAAGTGTGGAAAAGCTCCCGTCTGGCCTTCTCCAGGTCACATGGATGGATCTAAAAACCAAAGAGGAACATAAAGACACCTTCAACTCGGTACTTTGGGCTGTAGGTACGTCATAAATACATAGGCAACATAATTGAATTTATTAGGCACTTTTCATGAGAGGACTTCCACAAAATTACATTTTTGTTTTCATTTTTTTCTGAATTTCTTTGCAATTTTTTTAAATTATTATTATGACTTCTAAAACTGTGGCTAGGTTGCAAATGCACAAACTCACTCCATAGTGTCATGAAGTTCTCACATAATAAAAGAATTGATCTAAATTTAAGTAAATACTTTGATTTATTTAGCGATTAATAAATGTCTGACTGTGCATTATCTCTTATTTGTATCAGAACTGCTCTAACATTTAATGCTTCCAGAAAATGTGTTGTACAGTTGACTCATCCGCTGTAATCGGTGATGCTTTCATCACATTTCAAAAGCATAAATCCTCATAATACATATATCAGTTTGCGCTTATATTGTCTTACACCACTGTGCTGCTATATCAGCAAAAATGGGACTGTCAGGCCTGAAAACAGGGTAATAAAGAGAGAGGGATGGAATCATCGAGGGAAGTGTTAATCACTGGACTGAGGTCTGCTCTTCAGGACCAGGATGCACCAGGGGCCCCCGGGGTCGCCCCATTCCCTGCTTTGTTCTCTTGCTCTGGGTTTTCCTGCCAGGGTTGCATGTCTCTCTGTACGGAAACCCACCCAGAGCTTCCAGAGTTTTCCCCTTTACTCATCCCTCAGCATCTCTGACTGCAGATGCCATCCTCTTCTATGTGTTTGTATCTTTCACTCATCTGATTTCTCTCAATCCGGCCACAAGGACAATGAAAGGAATATCCGGTTTATTTATTGATGGTGTGAGAAGATAGTGTAGCAGTGTACAGTGAGGATGAGACTTCAGCTTCCTGTCTGGATGTGTGTGACATGGAGAGAGAGATTTAGTGATCTGTAGTGACTCCTCTGCAGTGTTTGGCAGCTTGGCTTTGGGTGTTGAGTGGCTTTCTCAGGCCTTTTCGTTCCGGAGATTTTGGTCCAGACTTGTTTGCTGTTGAGGGATTAAAGTTGTCCGTTTTACAATCCTTTACGTGTGTATAGCCTTTTACCACAGATGTGTGTACAGTATTTAGTCAAAATACAAACTGAAATGCTTTAAAACCTATTAAAAAGCGTGGCAGATGGCCAATATAATATAAAATTAAAAAAGACACATAAGACTTACACAAATTGCTCAAATTAGAACAATTATTTTACTTCATTCTTATTATTATTTGACCATTGTAATTATTTTAAATGTAAACTATACATTGTAATTAAATACACTTGTTTTACTTCAATATAATAAAACATTTCTTTTTGCATTTTATGTTGTAATTACAATTTAATAAAATGTGTAGTAATTAATTTAGAAATTTTAGAATTAGGATAGAAATTAACAATGTACACTATCCATTTAAAGGAATTGGGCACTTATTTTACTAAATTATTTTACTATTTTATATAGTATTTACAATTTAGTGAAATTTAATTTTTTGAAAAGTGGACATTTATTTTACTCGATCTTTATTATTATTTTACTATTTATGCAGTTCTTGGACATTATTGAGACCATATAATTGAAATTAAATGTAATTTAACGACAAAAAACGTAATGATTTATATAATTAAAAAATAATATATATATAAAAAATTAGTTTCAAAGTTAAAATATCAATCTATCACCAGTAAAATCACACATGCTTTCTTATGGTTTAAAACTCTTTCTATGAAAAATGGGACTACAATGTTCAATAAATAATACATTTATTAATTGTGAGAATCATAACAAACAGCTCCACCATCAAGTACTATCATGCATTAGCATATAGGGGGTTTATGGTTGCCAACCTGTAGCATTAATACTCAGTTTTATAGTCAAGTAGTGTTAATATTGACTGTTGTCATAGTGAAAAGAGCTTTGAGAGGCTGATATCCTCTATTACACCCTCGAGAGGATGCTGTGTTTCCATGCTGTGGCCTCTCTGTTTCTCCATCCTGCTCTCTTTCTCGCAGTGGCTTTTTTTTTTATCTCCCTCATGGCGACTTGTAGAGCAGCCCCATCCCTCCTCCTGTCTTTCACCCCCAGCGGAGCTCTTCCACCCTTCCGCTCCTCCATCCTTCCTCTGGGCTGCGCCCCTCTGCAGGTGGCTGTGCTAAACGCCAGGAAAGAGAACGTTTCCTCCATATTGTAGGTGTACCCCTTTTATGAGGGCTGAAGAAGGGAAGTAATATATATTGTGTAAATATGCTTTCCTATTGGTTCACAATTGTGTGTATAATGCATTTTGATTGATTCTCATTTTCTTTTTATACGCTATTAAAAATTACCATGTCCATGATAACTATAATTTTCATAAAAATTTTATTTTAAGTTACTGCAGTTATTGTTACCGTAATAAACAATATTAACTTGCTGTTTACCATAATTATAAAAATGTAAATTTAAAGATGATGTGTTTATTCTTTGAATGTAGTTCCAGAGTTTTCCCCTTTACTCATCAAATGTAAAAGAAAAAACCAAAAAAAAATTGCATTATGTCTACAAAATTATTCAGTCAAGAAGAATGTGTTACTTTACGAGTTACTTGAAAAAAGTAATCTGATTACATCACTTTTATTAATTATTACATAATGCGTTACCCATAACACTGGATACGGACACCAGCAGGTTTATTTGGCTGCTGTCACTTTAAATGAGTAGTTCACTTTAAAAAAAAAAACTTTTGCTGATAATTTACTCACCCCCATGTCATCCAAGATGTCCATGTCTTTCTTTCTTCAGTCGAAAAGAAATTAGGGTTTTTGATGAAAACATTCCAAGATTTTTCTCTGTATAATGGACTTAAATGGGAACCAAACGGTCCAAAACACAGTTTCAGTGCAAACTGCAAATTGTTCAAAGGGCTTTAAATGGTTCCAGATGATGAATAAGGGCCTTATCAAGCGAAACGATCGCTCATTTAAAAAAAATAATAACAAAGTTTAAGTTTTATAAGCTCAAATGGTCGCCTTGCTCTGTTCTGTGATGCGCGTTCGTGACTCTCCTGTTCGAACTCGTTCATCAAAATGAACGAATCTTTTCCCGAGTCAATTCGTTCATTTCGCTCGTTGAATTAACTAAATGACACGAAAAGATTCGTTCATTTTGATAAACGAGTTTAAGACCTAATGCATCCCTCAGCATCTCTGACTGCAGATCTAGAATTCATTTTAGAATTAGGATAGAAATTAACAATGTGCACTATCCATTTAAAGCAAATGAGCACTTATTTTACTCAATTTTTTTTATTATTATTATTATTATTTTACGTATTTTACTAGTATTTACAATTTAGTGAAATTTGACTTTTTATTTTGGCCAATATTTTTCCAAAAATACTCTTTCTACCAGTTAACATTTCGTAGTTCCCCATTATGTCTTTTCCACAATCTTGTCAATGGACTGTTAATTTCTGTTTTCAAATATTTTTGAGTGAATTTGGACTAAATATAATGTGTGATGATTTCAACAGTTTTGTGTGTGTACATTATATTACCTATATATGGAGAGATGGGGACAGTGTTCAGGAAATATTTTCAAATATGTTTGAAATTACACACTTCACCTTAAAGAAAATGTGCTTTTTTTTATAGTAGTAACCATAACTTTGATATTTTGGAGGAAACAGATCATTTTTGTAAGATTAGTTCTCTATTATGTCTAGGCTAAGCCACTATTTTGAGTTGAATTCATTAAGGCCATACGTTTTGCTTTATCACTCTGGTGTTTTTCATTACATTTGCCAGGAGCTGTTTATCTGCTACTGTGCAGTAAAATCTAATTAAAATCACCATGGAGAATTACAGATCTCACACTGACGCCATGTGTGACTGGAATGGAAGGCGACTCAATCCTCTCTTATTGTTTCATCCATTCTTCTCTCCGGCCTGTTTAGTCGATAAGGCTCATTTAAAGTCTTGCCAGGCAGATTGTTGTGTCTAATTAGCATGTTGGCCTTGATATGTCTTTCTTGTATAACTCCAGGCTTTGTTCTTGTTCATTATCAGAGGCAGCTGTTTGTGTGTGTGTGTGTGTGTGTGTGTGTGTGTGTGTGTGTGTGTGTGTGTGTGTGTGTGGGTTTGAATTCTCAGGCATAGCCCTTATCAGTGGTCCTCTGTTATTGTGTCCAGCCTTCACAATGCCCAGCGACGTTCCAGGAGCCCAAATCAGACAGAAAAAGAGACAGGAAGTGCAGAGCAGGAATGCCCCATTTCAGTTTGACGCAGATACTGGTACTTTTCCCGCTCTACAGTAATCATCGTTTCGGGTCGTTTTTTTTTTTAGTCGAGCCAATAAAATGCACATTCTCGCTATTATCAGGTCTTTGCCCACACAAAGTCAAGGACGTTCTTTTTCCACGGGCCGTGAAGGATATCTCAAGGGGTTTTTTGCTGATGGAATGTGGTGTAAAACAAAGGATGTCTTTCATTTAGACTGAACTTGTGTTTCTTGGACTTCTGAGCTTTTGTTGTGGCGTTATCCTCGAAACTCAGCCATAGAAAAAAGTGTCATTTTTTTTCAGAACAGTTCTGCTACTGATGGCAATCTGTGTGGTGTTAGTCGAACTAGGCATTACATTAAGTATTTATATTTTCAGTATTTTATCGCCAAAATAAAATGAAACAAAATCATTATTTGTGTAATTTTAACAGCACTTTTTAAAGGGTTAGTTCACCCAAAAATGAAAATTAAGTCATTAATTACTCACCCCCATGCTGTACCAACCCCGTAAGACCTTCGTTCGTCTTCGGAACACAAGTGAAGATATTTTTGATTAAATTTGAGATTTCGAGAAACGAGATTTCCTTAGATTTCCACGACGCATGCGCGAGAATTGCGATCTGAAGTAGTGTAAGCTGGTGTAAGCAGATCGCAATTCTCGCGCATGCGTCGTGGAAATCTAAGGAAATCTCGTTTCTGGCCTACAAGGAAGAAAAGAAATAGTCGAATAAACTCGTTATTTTTGTTTGTTTTTTCGCACAAAAAGTATTCGCGTCGCTTGATAAACATATAGTTGAGCCACGGTAGTCACTTGGGATATTTAAACATTTTCTTCATTGACTTTCTGGGCTGTCAAGAGGCAGTCCCTTAGGAGCCAATGTGGTAGTTATACAGCTCTCAAATTTAATCAAAAATATCTTCATTTGTGTTCCGAAGACGAACGAAGGTCTTACGGGGTTGGTACAGCATGGGGGTGAGTAATTAATGACTTAATTTTCATTTTTGGGTGAACTAACCCTTTAAGTGCCCTAAAAACTGTGCCAGTGGTTTTATCTGCTAATAATAATCTTTTAATGAAATAAAAGATTATGGAATTAAATATTCTTTAATTCAAAGACGTATATGTACCCAACAAACGAATAACGCCTCTGAAATAATTGTTTTCTCCTAGTGTAATTTTCCTACAGTACAGTTTTATTCTGAATTTAGATTATGAACAATCATGTTATGGATTTTATTCACTGTTTTTACTCAATAAAGTGAAGTTTCAGCTATATACATTATTAAATGCAGTGTAAAGGTTAATTGTGTTTTAAGAAATATTATTGTTTTAGTGAACTCAAATAAAATAAGTTCAGAGTACTCATAACTACTGTTTTTTATAAACTTAAATGAATTGAGGCAATCGGTTTCTTCAAATGAAATGAGTTAGCTTAACTTGTTGGTTTTGTAGTAGAAATGTAATTCTAAATTAGTTTGGGAGTGGGACACCTGTTAAGTAACAGTTTTTTCACCTCCGTTTGCTGCTATTATTGGCACACACAGAAACTGTGTATCAGCATTAAATGTTTGCTATTTGGTGTTTTAAATTTAATTAATGTATAAAACAAATTAGTCGTAAGTAACTTCAATTTGAAGAAAAATGGGTTTTATTTTCGTTTCACCAACTCCCTCTCTTTCTTTGGGTAATCGATGTGTACATGCATACTCATATCTGTGTCTCAGGTCTCACTGTAGTCGAGCAGAAGGAAGTTGTTTCTGTGCTTGAGGCAGGAAAAGGGGCTTACGGTTTGTTTTTCTTGCTGTCTGATAGCATCTACATGGGTACCTCTGGCTTCTGCTGCAAACATTGTTTATTGTGATACCTGTGAAGGCATTGGGACTCGAGTCTTGTGTGTGTGCGTGTCTGAGACGCCGTGAATGGGGGAAGGGGGCCAGAGATGGACAAGTGTCGACAGCCTCTCTCAGCCCTCGGATAGGAAGTGACAGAAGTGACACCGCAAGCCCCAGGTGGCTGATGGGATATGTATCCAAGTCTCTTCATTACACCCTCCGTCAGACCACCACCTCAGCTGTGCTTGTGTTTTCTTTTCTAATCACTGGATAAGATTTTGCCCTCTAATCTCAGAGTGTAAAGACACCCTTAAATTCTCCCAGCAGGCCGAGCGATAAACTCCAACCTAAAGCATCCAAAAGCTGTCCGATAACTGTCAGCGCTAACTGTCATTGCTTTCTTCTCTTTGAGTTTAGGCAGAGCCCCTGAAACCAAGACCCTCAATTTGGAGAAGGTTGGCGTGGAGATCAACAAAGAAACTGGGAAGATAATTGTGGCCGCTGATGAAGCCACATCTGTGCCAAATATTTTTGCTATCGGAGACATCGGTGAGGTAGGCGCTATGAATGAATGTCATCAATAGTGCACTAATAGGACGATATGACCGAAATCCTATTTCATGATATGAGTTTTTGAGTCATGATATACAGTAGTAAGAAATATTGCAGAAACTGAATAATCAAATATAAAAGAAAAAACAAAAAAACATTGCATTATGTCTACAAAATTATTCAGTCAAGAAGAATGAGTTACTTTACGAGTTACTTGAAAAAAGTAATCTGATTACATAACTTTTATTAATTATTACATAATGCGTTACCCATAACACCGGATACGGACACCAGCAGGTTTATTTGGCTGCTGTCACTTTAAAAGAGTAGTTCACTTTAAAAAAAAAACTTTTGCTGATAATTTACTCGTCATCCAAGATTTCGATGTCTTTCTTTCTTCAGTTGAAAAGAAATTAATGTTTTTGATGAAAACATTCCAGGATTTTTCTACATATAATGGACTTCAATGGGAACCAAACGGTTCAAGGTCCAAAAGACAGTTTCAGTGCAAACTGCAAACTGTTCAAAGGGCTTTAAACGATTCCAGATGATGAATAAGGGTCTTATCAAGCGAAACGATCGCTCATTTAAAAAAAAAATAACAAAGTTTAAGTTTTATAAGCTCGAATGGTGGCCTTGCTCTGTTCTGTGATGCGTGACTCTCCTGTTTGAACTCGTTCATCAAAATGAACGAATCTTTTCCTGAGTCAATTCGTTCATTTCGTTCTTCGAATGAACCAAATGACACGAAAAAAGATTCGTTCATTTTGATAAACGAGTTTAAGAGTTAATGCATGGATCGACATAATTACGTCTCTTTGACTATTTAAGCGCAAAGAAAACTGAATTCGGGATTGCATGCTATCTGAGAGAGGTGACTTTTTGTGTGCGTGCTTGGAGTGTGTGTCAATCAGAGCAAGAATCACATTGAGTTCGTTTTTCTCTTAAATTGTGCTTAATAACTCTTATCAACATCAAGCACATTAGCTCTTTATTTTGGTATTCATGCACGTTTCTTTGTAACTTTAAAGTCAGCATAAAAAAGAAGTTGCGATAGGCTATTTTGAGGTATAATCGAGAGAACAGCTTCCCAAACAAAAAAACAAAAATATGTATAGGGCATGACTTGAATTTGTCCATTGGGAAGTGATCGTATCATTGCAGTTTGCTATTGCTGTGATCTCATGTGAGTGACAGTTCGTGTCAGTAAAAAACACATCATCAGAGAAGAGATTGGAGGTTATTTTGATTAAAGATTACGAGGGGGTATGCATTTTGTTTTTAATAACACAGTGCACAGATAAATCGTTTACAATAAATACTACAATATTCCTTTAAAAAAATGATTTCATTGTGACTTAGATATTTTCATATAGTAAGATATAAACACATTGCATCACACCACCCAGCCGGGAGAGAAGGAACAGCTGGAAATCAACACATCTACAGCATATTCCTGTCTGTCAGTTCAATCGCTCTCCTGGAAGGTCGCTGCCCTGTAACATCTCCAACACAACTGGCTACCGGGATCAAATATCACAGCTGCAGCAGCTGTGTGATTATTGGCGGGCACACACTGCTACACAACTAGTCAGAAGAAGCTCTTTGTACGTCAATGTGCATGACTTATCATTTTTTAAGGAAAGAAAATTAGATGTTGAGCTGCACCTGGTTACTGCCAAGAAGTGCATTTACTATACAGCTGCCTGGGTGGTGTACACACACACACACACACACACACACACACACACTCTGAGCCAAACACCCAAGGCGGTTTCTTGGACAGCAGGATGTACAGAAGTTATCAGACTGGTTGCTGATGGCATTAGTCAGCGAATGAGAATTCGCCCCGCAGTGCTGCTTGTTCCTGTGTTGTTACTGTAGGCATGTTTTTCACAGCGCTGATTGGCAGCCGTCCACCTCTGCACTGTAATAATCATCTTGACTGACAGTCATGTAATGTTGAAATGATACTCATCTCTGAAATGTCTGATCAGGCTAATCGTACATGGATTTATACTTAACGACACATCATTAAAACATAATGCAAAGAAAATGAGCATTTTTAGTTGTCTTGTTGTGCATTGCGAATTGACCTGCCCAATTCTTGTAGACTAGATTTGCTGTCGAATGCATCCATGCTTGGGTTAGTGTTTATTTTAGTATTATTTATGCAGTGTACTATTATAATGTCAATTAATATTAGCCTAATTTATTTCAGTTAGTTGCCAAAACATTTAAAAATATTATTGTAATTTTTATTTTTTATTTTTATTTAATAACAACAGTGAATGTGCATGTAAATGTTCTCTGACACAGCCTACTCGCACTCTGTTTCAGGGTCGTCCCGAGTTGACCCCAACAGCCATTAAGGCCGGAAAGCTCCTGGCCCGTAGACTGGTGGGCCATTCCGATGAGGTCATGAATTATGATAATGTGAGTTTTTCCTTACACCTGTCACGGGGTGTGGTGGTGGGAGTGCAGGAGTGCAGGTAGAAGGAGCGGAAGAAGTCCATTTGAACACGAAGATGACGTTTATTAACAGAATGCAGGCAGGAAGACAGGGAAACCGGAGCACATACCGGGTAACATTAAACATCGACCGACAAAGACACACTGAATGAGAATCAACTAAATACACAGCAGAATCAAACTAAACGAGGTGCAAACAGGTGAAAACGATGATGACGGGACGAGGAACAGGTGACTGATTGGGGAGTGAGTCCGGGAGTGGAAACAAAAGGATCCGGGGAGGTGTAGTGCAGATGACGAGACAAACAGGTGAAGACGAAGACTGTGACATCACTCCCCCCTCCCGGTAGGCGTGACCTCACGCCGAAACATCAGCGGGGAGGGGGGGTGGGCGCCCTGGAGGCTGTGGAGGACGTGGTCAGGAGCAGGGAGTCCCCCAGGGCGGAGCAGGATGAGGGCGTGGCCAGGGCGGAGCAGGGTGAGGGCGTGGCCAGGGCGGAGCAGGATGAGGGCGAGGCCAGGGCGGAGCAGGATGAGGGCGTGGCCAGGGCGGAGCAGGGAGAGGGCGTGGCCAGGGCGGAGCAGGGTGAGGGCGTGGCCAGGGCGGAGCAGGGTGAGGGCGTGGCCAGGGCGGAGCAGGATGAGGGCGAGGCCAGGGCGGAGCAGGATGAGGGCGAGGCCAGGGCGGAGCAGGATGAGGGCGAGGCCAGGGCGGAGCAGGATGAGGGCGTGGCCAGGGCGGAGCAGGATGAGGGCGTGGCCAGGGCGGAGCAGGGTGTGAGGACCTCTCGGGCGACCATGGCGGTGAGGTCCCTTCGGGCGGCCACGGCGGTGAGGTCCCTTCGGGCCCTTTCTCCGCCGTGGCCGGGACACTGGGCCCCCCCCCAAAAAATATTTGGGTTGAGTCCCCGGGTGAAGGGCAGATGGGGACTGGACGGTCTCGGGCTGGACGGTCTCGGGCTGGACGGTCTGGACGGTCTCTCGCTGGATGGTCTGGACGGTCTCTGGCTGGACGGTCTCTGGCTGGACGGTCTGGACGGTCTCTGGCTGGACGGTCTGGACGGTCTCTCGCTGGACGGTCTGGACGGTCTCTCGCTGGACGGTCTGGACGGTCTCTGGCTGGACGGTCTAGACGGTCTCTGGCTGGACGGTCTGGACGGTCTCTGGCTGGACGGTCTGGAGGGTCTCTCGCTGGACGGGCTGGACGGTCTCTCGCTGGACGGTCTGGACGGTCTCTCGCTGGATGGTCTGGACGGTCTCTGGCTGGACGGTCTCTGGCTGGACGGTCTGGACGGTCTCTCGCTGGACGGTCTGGACGGTCTCTCGCTGGACGGTCTGGACGGTCTCTCGCTGGACGGTCTGGACGGTCTCTGGCTGGACGGTCTCTGGCTGGACGGTCTGGACGGTCTCTGGCTGGACGTTCTGGACGGTCTCTGGCTGGACGGTCTGGACGGTCTCTGGCTGGACGGTCTGGACGGTCTCTCGCTGGACGGGCTGGACGGTCTCTCGCTGGACGGTCTGGACGGTCTCTCGCTGGACGGTCTGGACGGTCTCTGGCTGGACGGTCTGGACGGTCTCTGGCTGGACGGTCTGGACGGTCGCTGGCTGGACGGTCTGGACGGTCTCTGGCTGGACGGTCTGGACGGTCTCTGGCTGGACGGTCTGGACGGTCTCTGGCTGGATGGTCTGGACGGTCTCGGGCGATGGCTGGACGGGGCTGGTAGGAACCAGAGGTGAGGGGAACTCAGGTTCGGGATGGCTGGACGGAACCAGCGGGGCGGAGAGTACGTGCTCGGGAAGGCTGGACGGAACCAGCGGGGCTGAGAGTTCACACTCGGGAGAGCTGGACGGAACCAGCGGGGCGGAGAGCTCGTGCTCGGGAAAGCTGGACGGAACCAGCGGGGCTGAGAGTGCACGCTCGGGAGAGCTGGACGGAACCAGCGGGGCGGAGAGTTCGTGCTCGGGAAGGCTGGACGGAACCAGCGGGGCTGAGAGCTCGAGCTCGGGTAAGCTGGAAAGAACCAGCAGTGAGGAGCGTTCAGTCTCTGGAGGGCTGGACGGAACCAGCAGTGAAGAGCATTCAGTTTCTGGAGAGCTGGACGGAGCCAGCAGCGAGGAGCATTCAGTCTCTGGGGAGCTGGACGGAACCAGCAGTGAAGAGCATTCAGTCTCTGGAGAGCTGGACGGAACCAGCGGTGAAGAGCATTCAGTCTCTGGAGAGCTGGACGGAACCAGCGGTGAAGAGCATTCAGTCTCTGAAGAACTGGACGGAACCAGCAGTGAAGAGCATTCAGACTCGGGAGAGCTGGACGGGACCAGCAGTGAAGGGCATTCAATCTCTGAAGAACTGGACGGAACCAGCAGTGAAGAGCATTCAGACTCTGGAGAGCTGGACGGGACCAGCAGTGAAAGGCATTCAGTCTCTGAAGAACTGGACGGAACCAGCAGTGAAGAGCATTCAGACTCTGGAGAGCTGGACGGGACCAGCAGTGAAAGGCATTCAGTCTCTGAAGAACTGGACGGAACCAGCAGTGAAGAGCATTCAGTCTCTGGAGAACTGGACGGAACCAGCAGTGAAGAGCATTCAGACTCTGGAGAGCTGGACGGGACCAGCAGTGAAAGGCATTCAGTCTCTGAAGAACTGGACGGAACCAGCAGTGAAGAGCATTCAGACTCTGGAGAGCTGGACGGGACCAGTAGTGAAGAGCATTCAGACTCTGAAGAGCTGGACGGGACCAGCAGTGAAGAGCATTCAGTCTCTGAAGAACTGGACGGAACCAGCAGTGAAGAGCATTCAGACTCTGGAGAGCTGGACGGAACCAGCGGTGAAGAGGGCTCAGACGGGAGGACGATGATGGCTGGTGAGGTGATGATGGGTGTGTGTGGTTCGGACTGATGGGCGATGAGGGCTGATGCGGTGATGATGGGGTGTGTGTGGGGTTGAGTGGTGTTGTCATCTTCAGCCTCACCAACGGTGAAGGCTGACCCACTCAACCACAACACATGGTTCAGGTATCCAGTGAAGGTCCCTGGAAACGCTGCTGCTGGGGCTTGCTGGTACAGATGATCGTCCAAACCCAGCCAAAAGACTGACTTTAGGACGTCATCTGACCAACTTACCCCAGCAGAGAGCTCCAGGAACCTGACGACATACTCCTCGGAAGAGCGCCCGTCCTGAAACAGGTTGAAGGTGGTGAAAGCCGGGGTTAGGAGAAGTCCCATGCTGTTACTGGTGCGGTCGGTCGATCTGTCACGGGGTGTGGTGGTGGGAGTGCAGGAGTGCAGGTAGAAGGAGCGGAAGAAGTCCATTTGAACACGAAGATGACGTTTATTAACAGAATGCAGGCAGGAAGACAGGGAAACCGGAGCACATACCGGGTAACATTAAACATCGACCGACAAAGACACACTGAATGAGAATCAACTAAATACACAGCAGAATCAAACTAAACGAGGTGCAAACAGGTGAAAACGATGATGACGGGACGAGGAACAGGTGACTGATTGGGGAGTGAGTCCGGGAGTGGAAACAAAAGGATCCGGGGAGGTGTAGTGCAGATGACGAGACAAACAGGTGAAGACGAAGACTGTGACAACACCCATGTGTTCTCATTCTCTCTTTATTTCTGGATTAATCTTAAAGCCTGTCAAAAACATCTGAAAAAAATTATTATATATATATATATATATATATTAATTATATTTATATATAGTTATATATATATATATATATAGTTATTTATTTATTTATTTAATTTTTTTTTTCAGATGTTTTTGACAGGCTTTGAGATTAATCCAGAAATAAAGATATTAGAAATCTTTATTAAATAGTAATAAAGAAATCTTTATTAAATAGAAACAAAATAAGAAATTACTGTAATATAATTATAAACACACATTTTTAAAAATATATAAACACACAGACACCTGTGTGTGTGTATAATTACATTACAGTATTTTTTATTCTATACAGTGTATATATATATATATATATATATATATATATATATATTTTTTTTTATGTTTTTGACAGGCTTTGTGAGATTAATCCACACACATTCTATAATGTGTGATTACATTACAGTAATTTTTATAAGAATGTAATCATTAAAAACAAATGTAATCTCGCATATAAACTCAATATTGAAATGACTGGACAGTAAGGAGAATTACTTTTTAGAATATTGTCACAAAAATGTCCTGGTGCAACAAAAAACCTTGATGCAACCTTCTAGTCCTGCTTTTGGTATTTTTTTATTATGGATGTTCTCCAGTTAATTTATTTGTGTGTGTGTGTGTGTAGGTGGCCACTACAGTGTTCACTCCACTAGAGTATGGCTGTGTAGGTCTGTCTGAAGAAGAGGCTGAAGAGAGACACGGCAAAGACCAGATTGAGGTAAAATACAGCAATTTTTCCATGGGTGCTATTAGATACAATGTGAAGTGCAGTTATAAAATGGCAGCCACTGCAATACATGTTCAATACATGCAATTAATATTGCAGGATAGGGTGAACAATTCTTCCTCCAATAATATAGTTCATTATCCTAACTGTTGGCTCTACTATCATCCTAACTGTGGCTCTGGCTCTATTACTGTATACGTGTGTGTATGTGAATACTGGGTCCTCGCACACCTGCATGGCCCTAAAGCCTAAAGCATTCAGAGAGGGCTGTGCCTCTGGTTTGATTGACAGCTGTTCAGGAGGGCTGACTGATGCTTGTTGAGGTTGATGAGAGATGATCAAAAATGCAGTATCCCATTGGCCCTGACAGCTGTGAGCAGCATGTGTCGGCACGCCAGAGCGCTCGCTCTGAAGCTTGTTCAATAATGATGATTTCAACACCTAAAAAATGTTTAGTAACAGACACAAACATAACAGTAGCAGCACTTGTTTCCAATGATGAGCTCAAGTGATTGATGACTCAGGATGATGTCGTTGTTGGTGTATCATAGTTTTTGTTTTGTCTGGTTTAACAGGTGTACCATGCCTTCTACAAACCGCTCGAGTTCACTGTGGCTGAGAGAGATGCCACTCAATGCTATATAAAGGTATTTTAAAATAGTTACACACGCACACATACATATATATATATGTACATATATACACACACAAACTAAGACAATTTTCTATAGAAAATTACACTTCTCTAAAATAGAATTTAATTGATCTAAATCTAGTCAAAAGTAAAATTGTAGTACATATTTTTTTTTAACTATTTCAGAAAGTAAATGTCAAATGTTTCATAAATAGTTTAATTTCTCAAAAGAACTAGAGACTAATGTGTTGATTAGTGTAAAATGTATTTTGGGCCTTTTAACAAATATATATTTATGATATAATATACTGTGTGTGTGTGTGTGTGTATATATATATATATATATATATATATATATATATATATATATATATATGTGTATATATATGTGTGTATATATATATATATATATATATATATATATACATATATGTATATATTAGGGCTGTGCAAAAATTAATTGCGATTAATCGCATCCAAAATAAAAGTCTGTGTTTACATAATATATTTGTGTGTGCTGTATTTAATTATTTTGTATATATAAATACACACACATGCATGTATATATTTAAGAAAATGTGTTATTCATATATAAAATATTTATATTTATATAATATAGATTTTGTATTTATATATATATATACAGAATTTAAGCGCAAATAATTCTTAAAAATATACATGCATGCATAGGTATTTATTTATACAAAATAAATATATACAGCACACACAAATATATTTTTTATTTTGGATGCGATTAATCGCAATTAATTTTTGCACAGCCCTAGTATATATGTATGTATGTATGTATGTGTGTGTATATATATATATATATATATACTACACAAGCAACTGCAAAACATATTGATTATTCATTACAGCCGTTTTTAGGTATTATAGATAGGATTTCATAAAGATTATGTATCGGTTTCTTAGTAGACTGGAGTAATGGCTGCTGAAAAAAGGGTTTTAAAATAGAAATTGAGTTTTAATACTATAAGTTTAAGGTGAAGAGTAAAAGGATACATTTCTTTGGAAGTTCATGTAATAATATAATGATGGTCATCATATCTCAATTATTAACTAATAATAACTAAACCCATGTTCTCTTTCCTGCAGGTGATTTGTCTACGGGAGGGTGAGCAGCGTGTGCTGGGTCTGCATTTTACTGGGCCGAACGCTGGTGAAGTCACACAGGGCTTTTCTTTGGGCTTCCAGTAAGTAACCTGCACGTGATGTTGAGCTGGAGTCAGATTACATTCATTTGATTTGATCTGCTCTGATATCACCCAGGTGTCTGTTTCATTACACATACATTTGCGTGTAAATTCAAATCAGAGTGCGTTACAACACCTGTGGGCGAATGAATACAACGTCTGTGTGTTTATATCTGCAGGTGTGGGCTTACCTATGGACACCTCAGGAACACGGTCGGGATACACCCCACCTGCGCCGAGGAGTTCACCAAACTCAACATCACTAAACGCTCCGGTCTTGACGCCACGGTAACGGGCTGCTGAGGTTAAGCGTCCCTTCCCTGATCACTCGAGCACACGGGAACCAGTAAACAGGGTTATGATCATGTGAGTTATGGAGTTACAGGAAGCATCTCATGAAAATTCAGGGCTTTCAGTCTTCGCTCTTCCGTTTTTATCTCGTCTCTGTGCACATCAGGGCCTTATCGAATGACCACAGAATGCAAATGTATTTCAGTTTAATATATGATAGTACGTGCTCTATGAGTCCAAATCCAGGAGAGTTCGGCTAGCTTTTTACCACAGGTCAAGATAATCCAATAAGGTCCTCACGTTTGCTCTACAGAATACGAACGCGGATCCAGGTTAGAGCAACACGGACCGCAAGCGACGTTGCGAACAGATAAACACGGCCATAAATCAGGATTAAACCCCCATTACAGTTTGCTGAAATGAGAACCGTTGGAGAAAGTGGCCTAATGTTTCTGAAATATATTCTCCAAATATTGTTGTTTCTCTGGTTGTACTTCCTGTCCATTAGTCATGCGCCACTCCTGACACTGATGGATGGGATAGGCCCGTCGCTGCGCTGACACCACCCCTTTTCCCAGGGACGTAGACAAACACTCGGTGAGCGGCGTGTCACTCAAACGCAGAACCCGGTCGTGGACAGAGTGAGCGCTTGTTTAGTCCTGGACTTCAGGAGTTTCCCCAGTGCACAGCGGGAGCAGAGAGTACGTGTTACAATAACATACTCTCCTGCCCCTGATGTCTCTGCTCAAAGCCTAAAAGAAGTCAGTACCACCGGCTGCCTAAAGGTGGCAGTGTTTGCTTCCTTTTCCCCCTGTTCTTCACTCACACAAATCTCAGAGCTGAGTAGTCATTATGAATCAAGTCACAGTTAATCACAGGCAGAATGTTAAGATTAATTGAACACTTGCCGGGCAGTTATCGCTCCATAGGTTTAGCTTATCTGTTGTTTGTGTACTTGGCTAATAGCTTTGGCTTATGGTGCTGCCGCCCGCTCTGAGGGAAGTTAAACTGCAACTATTCCCTGAAGTTCAATTCATTTTGTGACTGGAAATCTGTGTACTTTCAAACCAGATATAGTATGAAAAGCACATGTGCATTTTGAAACGTACTGATATATAATGTCCGCAGATGCAAATCTAATTGTAATGCAAGATTTTACGTTTTTGTCGGTCAGAACACTGATGAAGGAAATTAGATTTGTAGTGGTTGCTCTTTGTCCATTAAATTACAAGGAGGCTTTCAAACTTTAAAAAGGATTTAATAGCTTCATAAAAGTGACCATAACGACTGTATTACATGTGTTTTGTAGTCATATGATAGATTTCGTTATATGTTCCACAAATCTAAGTTGTTATTGACTTCAAATCTCCCACCTTAGTTTTGTTCGCTGCATTCATGAGATAAGTAGCGGTGCTGGATTTATGAACAAATCTTTTTTTTTTTTTTTTTTCAATAATTCGATTGATCCAGATCACAAAACCGACCTGAATAATTAATTCACGTTCAAGTTCAAACTCGACCTAAAAGTGTAACAATTTCCTCTGTTCCTCACACAAAGCTATCATATATAGCTCATGAGACCTATTAACAACTTTTATGTTCTATATTTACAGCTTCATTGTAGCATGGAAATGAGCCACCAGAATAATTGTTCCATGAAAGCCTTTATTTCTTTGTGTAACACTAAAAGAAGAAATACAGGTTTGGAAAAGCGTGAGGGGGAGTAAATAATGGCACAATGTATATTTTTGGACAAAATATCACTTCAGTTGTTTAGTAAAATGGGTAATAAAGTTAATCTGGGCATTTGCATTTGTAATGCAGTTAAAAACAGATATGCAAAACGTATAAAACACCTGGACGAGTCATAGTCGCTCAATTTGTTCTAGAAGTTCTGTAGTTATACATGCTGTATGCAAAATGAATATGAAATCCGCGTAAGAAACGCTAGTCAAGATTTCAATGCCTCATACCCCATCCTTAAAGGAGTAGTTCACTTTTAAAAAAACTTTTGCTGATAATTTACTCACCCCCATGTCATCCAAGGTATCCATGTCATTCTTTCTTCAGTCGAAAAGAAATTAAGGTTTTTGATGAAAACATTCCAGGATTTTTCTCCATATAATGGACTTCAATGGGAACCAAACGGTTCAAGGTCCAGAAGACAGTTTCAGTGCAAACTGCAAACTGTTCAAAGGGCTTTAAACGATTCCAGACGATGAATAAGGGTCTTCATCAAAATGAACGAATCTTTTCCCGAGTCAACTCGTTCATTTCATCGTTGAATGAACCAAATGACACGAAAAAGATTCGTCAATTTTGATGAACGAGTTCAAACAGTAGAGTCACGAATGCGCATCACAGAACAGAGCAAGGTGACCATTTGAGCTCTTTTTTTTTTTTAATGAGCGATCGTTTCGCTTGATAAGATCCTTATTTATCGTCTGGAATTGTTTAAAGCCCTTTCAACAGTTTGCAGTTTGCACTGAAACTGTCTTTTGGACCTTGAACCGTTTGGTTCCCATTGAAGTCCATTATATGGAGAAAAATCCTGGAATGTTTTCATCAAAAACCTTAATTTCTTTTCGACTGAAGAAAGAAAGACAAAGTGAGTAAATTATCAGCAAAAGTTTTTTTGTTTTTAAAACTGAACTACTCCTTTAAAGGGACAGTTCACCTAAAATTGAACATTTTCATCATTTACTCGTGCTGTTCCAAACTTTCTTCGACGGAACACAAAAGAAGGTTGCCAAACAGTTTTGGTTTGGAGACTTCTCTCAAAATGTTTTTCTTTTAGTTTTATGTTCTGCTGAAATCATTCATACAAGTTTAGAACTTGGAGTAAATGAAGACAGAAACACTTCGCATTGTGTAAAATATCAATTGGTTTCATGAGAATGCCATAGACTTGGGAGTGAAGAACGGTATATCTGGAGTTTGTTTTTGTTTGAAGTCTAATCTGCCCTGGCTCTGATTAATGAGCCTGAGAGAGGAGTGACAGCCTGCTGTGGAGAGGAGCACTGCGCTACCAGGTTTATTTGTACCCAGGACTGATGGGAAGAGGGGGGTACCGTGTGCTCGAGTCAGGGACGGGGTGCTGACTGAAGAACCCTGACCCCAACACACTACCACCAACAGCTTGGCTCTATCAACCCACACACACACACACACACAACACACTCACAGCCGGAGCTGCGCCACAACACAGAAATATGCGGGAGCTTATTTGTCCAAAGTGTTCAGATATACTAGCGTATGTCATGTTACTGTTCAAACTTTGACATTTTCTCGCTCAAATCTAAATGTTATATGTAAAATTGAAATTAAAACAGTTATCGGCATTGATTGTCTCTCTGAAATGTTGATAAAATATGCTTTAGACACATTACCCGCAGGCCAGCTTGAGACGGCAGCTCCGATCCCCCCCCAAACACACACACACACACACACACTGTGAAGGGTCAGGGTTCAACTTTCAAGGGCCCAGCTAATGATGACTTGCACTAAAAGCCAAAACTGGAGAGGGCGAGTCTGATGTCACCTGGCGTCACATTTATTCCTGTAAATAGAGAAGCCTGATTTGGCTTAAGCTATGCGCTGGATCATTTATATGTGTGTAGTAAAATATACAAGTGTACAGTTGCACCATTAAAATAATGATAGATTCTGTTCTGTCCTCTGTTTTTTTTTCAGATGGTGTGTATTTACTTTGTGTGAGCAACCTCACTGACTATTTCCTATATAAGCAGCATACTTTCTCTTTTTTTAATTGTTGATTGTGTGTTTTTCAGCCATTGTGTCGTGTCTTCATTTTTTTTTTTTGTAGCGTCTTACAGAGTGTTGCGCTTTCGGTTTGTGTGTATTCCGTCTGTTCTTCGTGTTTTACATGTTGTACAACTTCTATGAAGCTATTCACACAGAATGTTTTTGCATGTAAAATGTGAGACAGATAAGTGGACGGTCTTTTTTTTTTTAGATTAAAGGGATAGTTCACTTTGAAATTAATTTTTGGTATGTTTTAGCTTACCTCAAGGGCATCCAAGATGTAGGTGTCTTTGTTTCCACGGTATTTTAAATTTTGTTATTTTTAGGTCAAACCGTTCTTGTCTGTCAGTCATATAATGGAAGTTTATGGGGTCTACCCTGGGTTTGCAAGGGGTAAAAACAATATAAATACTGTTAGTTTTCTCACACAAACCGCTCGTTTCGTGTCTTAGGCCATCAATGTGTACTTACATTTACGAGTCATTAAATCATGTTTAATTTAGACTTCCCTGTGCATGCTCTTTGAGGTGGTGACCATATACCTCCATTATATGACTCACAGACAAGAACGGTTTGACCTAAAAATATAAAAATTGAAAATATTGTGGAAACAAAAACACCTACATCTTGGATGCCCTTGAGGTAAGCTAAATCATATCAAAAATAGTTTCAAAGTGAACTATCCCTTTAACTTCTTTTAACTTGAGCGCTGCGTTGCAAGACATACAAAACGTTTTTGAATGTTTACATTGAAAAACAATGGAAAATTAGCCCAAAAGGATTCTAAATAGGCAGCAACTTCAAGTGTACACTAAATTCACGTGATCCACATGGAAGACGGAACTCGCAATTGATTTCAAGTTACAACACAAAAAGCATATAATAAACATAAAACTGCATAACAAAAATATTAGCTAAAATAGTCAATTTTTATATTATTGTACCTTTTATTTCACCAATAATTTTCGGTATTTAAAGCAATGTTTTATTTTTCGTTAGTGTTTCGCTCTTCTTGACTCTCAACTCCATATGGAACTTGTTGCAATGCATTCTGGGATTGCAACAAGAAAAGCATTTGGTCGAAATTAGATATCTGAAAAAGCTTAATATTGCTTTCTACCTTTGTGACTGTAGTGCCTATGTGTTCTTAAAATGCGATTAAGGTTAGGCCGCTCACTAGGATTTGAGACAGAGCTAATACGGTTCAAAAGTTTGGTGTCAGTATGAGTTATATTTTTTAAAAATAAATATTTTTTTTCAGCTAGGATGCATTAAATTGATCAAGAGTGACGGTAAAAGATGTATAATGTTACAAAAGATTTCAGTTTCAAATAAATTCATCAAAGAGTCCTAAAATATGTGACAGTTTCTACTAAGATATTAGGCAGTACTGTTTTCAACTGTTTTCCTGAGCAACAAATCAGCATATTAGAATGATTTCTGAAGGATCATGTGACACTGAAGACTGGAGTAATGATGCTGAAAATTCAGCTTTTACTTCACAGGAATAAATGACATTTATAAAATAATAGTATTTCTCAATATTACAGTGTTTTAACTGTATTTTTAATCAAATAAATGCAGCCTTGGTGAGCATAAGAGCCTTCTTTCAAATGTAAAAACCTTGCAGACCCTAAATTTTTAACTGTGTGTGTGTGTGTGTGTGTGTGTGTGTAAGGTCAGCTCCCGAGGAGTTCTCTCTCAGCAGGGGTGGTCACGGTATGACCTCTCGCTGTCTTCGCTGACAGGCTCCTCGGCAATGCCGACCTGTCAGTCAAAGCTGCACAACAACAATGGCAGAAATTCCTCTCTGTTTGTTTGCGTAAGGACGGGGCTCTCACAAACCCTGAAACTCTTAACGTTGTCACCCCTAAAACGTTCCTAACTCCGAGCTCTCTCCACAGCCATTAAGGGAAAAGCCAACCCCGTCGTCCACTGAGAGAAAAGCGACACGCTTTCAGCATTTCTTTCTCTTTCCAAATGGAACAAATGTACGTAAATCCACCTTGAAACACACTTAGCAGAACATGTCAACATGTCAAGGTGGGTTGGGTGGATATTTAGCGTCTTAATCCTCCGCTATTGTGGGTTGACAGTCGGAATCAGTGTGTTTGAGCTGGGAGTTGTGGATGCGAGTCAGGCGGCCCTCATCACCCTTCTGGGGGTTTACACTCATGCTGGTTGTACAGCCCTACGCTTGTGTCCAAAGCCCTGGGAGGAGAAACAAATATCTACCTTGTGTAAACATACGTTTGCAAAAGTTTGGCATAGAAAAGGGGGATTATTGGTAAAATGAATAGGGGCCATGCAATTATAGTCCTTTTTTTTTCCTGATGTGTGTCGGATTGAACGTGTGTGATCATGCTGATTTATTTGATAAAAAATACACTGTAAAAATGAATATGCTTTATCTAATCAATAAAATTGTGGCAACAGATTACAAGCAATATTATTTATTAAATTGAACAAATTAGAATTGAGTAATCAAATTAATATTCTAATTAATTCTAATTTGTACAATTTAATTAATAATATTGCTCGTAATATGTTGCCACAATTTTATTGATTAGATAAAGCATATTATTTTTTTCAGTGTACTGTCAAAACTGAAATATTATTTCAATTTAAATGAATTATTTGAATATATTATTTTTAAAAGTCATTTATTCATGTGATGAGTCTTCACGGTCATTCAGAAATAATTCTAATATGCTGATTTGCTGCTCAAGAAACATTTTTTTTATTATTATCAATGTTGAAAACATCTGTGCTGCTTGCACTCTAAAAAAATCCTGGGTTGTTTTAACCTAATTTTGGGTCAAATATGGCCAAACCCAGCAGTTGGGTTAAATTTTCTAATTGCATTTTTTAATGCAACATTTGGATTTGTCCATATTTGACCCAAAATTGGGTTAAAACAACCCAGCATTTTTTAGAGTGGTGGACAATCATATAAGCCACACTATCATGCCTCATTTATGTGTGGTTTGTATAGTCTTTTTAAATGTAATATGTAAAATTCTTAATAATTCTACATCCCTGCTAACAAAAAATAGGGGTAGCACTTTATTTCACAAAGCATGTTCCTAATCTACGTAGAATGTACTTATTACAGTAATTAGCTGCAATTACAACCAGGTATTAACCTTGAACCTACTCCTAAACCTAACCGTAACCCCTTTATTTATCTTATATTACCCAGTATTTTCATAGGTACGCTGTAATTACAACATGTACTGTCAAATAAAGTGCAACCAAATGAAGAACGTTTTGCTAATAGTCCCATTAAGTTATTAAAACATTATTTCTGAATGTACTCTGAACACCCACTATTGTTGTATAGACTATAGTTTGTGATTTGCTTGGATGAAACCAAACAAAATGGGAAGTGGTGAATCAGCTGTCATTATCTCAGCTATCTTCTTTATTTGTTTTTCAGTAATTAAATAATGACAGTTAGTCGTCAGACAGATAGACAGACTTTATTTTGCATAAAACAATATATCAATAAATATGCCACTGAGATAATGAGGCATTTGATTTGCTGCATCACACCCGAGAGGGTTTGTTCTGTTGTTGTCTGCTTTCGTTCTTTCTGTGGGACGGTGTGAGACATGCCTCACGGGCTCCATCTCCAAAACCTCCCTTGTGCTGTTTACTGTAAACACTCACCGTTATGCAGAATGCAGTACTTTTACTTCACAGGGAAATCATTTTTTAAGTGTTTTGTTTGTGTATGCCAAGCACTTATTTTAACAGAAAACTTAGGGTTAATTGTGTTTTTAAGCAATCTTACTTTTCCATCTGTGATCCAATGCTTGTAACTTTGCCATTAAAGGAATAGTTTGCTTAAAAAAATCTAAATTTGAACTCCTATGACTTACTTTCTTCTGCTTATAGTATTCAGAGGATGTTTCAAGCTATAAAGAAACACGGAAACACGAAAGTGCAATAAAAGTCTGTTGACAGAAATTCTTCAAATGACAGATTTGATTGACATTTGAGGTTTGGGTTTTTTTTGTCCTTTTTTGAGCTTGACATCCTTGGTTTTACTTTCGTTTTATGTAAACAGCAACAAGGATTTTTGGCTAAACATCTCCTCTTGTATTCCCATATGAAATAGAAATTCGGACGACAGGAGGTTGAGTAAATGATAATAAATTCTCCATTAGGTTGAATTCCTCCTTTCAATTTGAATCAAGATGCCGAGTCATCTCTCCAGCTCTTCCACAGCGTGTCTCTTTCTCACTGTTCAATCTTCATTCAGGTGATTAAATGCTCATTGATTCTGGTTCTGTGTTCTTTCACTCAAGTCTTCAGATCTGCAGTGGTGAGAAATTCCTGCCAAAACATTTCTTCTTCACTCCTACTCTCCGTCCTCTCTCCCTGCCCTGTGGCACTGTGATTATTATCCTCACACTCTCTGTCATAAATCACCTTATCTTTACTGGCTGTGACAATACTTCCCACTCTACAGCCACAACATTAACCCTGGGCTGGATGACTTTCAATGAACATGCCACATTCTCTCTCTCTCTTTCTCTCTCTCACACACTCACTCACTCACTCACTGTGAATCAGAGACATACACTACCAGTCAAAAGTTTCGAGACACCTACTCATTCTTTGTAAGGACAATTTTTCCAGGGAATTTTTTGGATCTTGTATGTCTGCCTGACAGGTTTTGGCAACTCATCCATCCATCCAAAAAAAATAAAATATAATATATATATATATATATATATATATATATATATACATACATGAACAAAAAAATACTTGATGAATAAAAGACATTCATCAAAAAAAAATTAAACATTGGAAAAAAATATATATATATATATTCATATATTTATATATATATTCACAAACAAATATAATTGATGAATAAAAGACATTCATCAAAAAAATTAAACATTGGGAAAAAAATTATATATATATATATGTACAGTATATGTGTGTGTATGTATGCATATATATATATATATATATATATATATATATATATATATATATATATATGCATTAAATTGATCAAAAGTCAAGATGTGTAATGTTACATTTCTATTTCCAATAAATGATGTTTGTTTCATCAAAGAATAAATTCATTTCAAGAAAAAAAATATATATCATGGTTTCCAGAAAAAAATATTAAACAGGACAATTGTTTTCAACATTGAAAATAATAAGAAATATTTCTTGAGCAGCAAATATTTCTGAAATATTTCTGAAGGATGGTGTGACCCTGAAGACTGGAGAAATTATGCTAAAAATTCACATAACATTTTGTTCATTTTAAAGTATATTCAAATTATATTTTTTTTTTAATTGTAATACCTTTTTTTTCAATCAAACATGAGATTTACTTAAAAAAATATAACAAAAGTCTTAACCCAGACTTCTGGACGATATAAACAGAATGTGAATGGAAATTTGAAATCTGTACAGGACAGTGTTGAGCATCATTTAGATGCTGATGTTTTCTTATTTCCTTTCTTATACAATTACTATAGAGTAATTTAATGTTATTTAGACACTTAAAGACCCATTTATAGTAAACCTCATTGCATTAGATATCAAACCAAGTGGCATCCTTTTATTCAGAACTACTGTAATTATTTTGCAAATGCAATGCCGTTCATTCTTTGTGTGTTTCACAGCTGTGGAGTATTATGACAAACCCTGTAGGGTGAGGGCATCAGCCAGAGCTGTAGGGAGGTTCAAACCTCTGAGATAAGGCCATGAGTCTCTAATGTACGATCCTCTCTCTCTCTCATCCCCTTCACCAGCTCCAGGGAGGATCTTAACCTTGTGCTGAGAGGAGCAGGATATCTGCCTGGCTTGGGTCTCTGCCATGCCCTCACTGGAGGAGTGTTATTAGATTCTGCTTTTCACAGACACCAGCAGTCCATCCTCACCCTCCCACCCCCACACACACATACAGAGAGACGGCTGGGAGATGATGCAGAAGTCCAAAACATCTCAACCGAGGTTTGTGTTATCCAAAACCATGCAAACATGTCTAAAATAAACATTTAATTTGGCATAGTTCTGTATGCATTTATAATGTTGCAAAAGATTATTTCAAATAAATGTTGTTGTTTTAATGAAGAGAAGAGAAGTGGTCCAAGCACTGAGCCCTGAGGCACTCCAGTAGCTATATGTTAGGTCTTAGACATCACACCCCTCCACGTCACTCTAAAGGACGTACCTGAGAGGTAAGACTTGAAGCACTGGAGTGCATTTCCCAAGATGCCCTTCACCTTTAGGATTGACAGGTGGTTAATTGTGTCAAAGACAGCAGACAGATACGGCAAGATGAAAACTGAGGATTTGGAAGCTGCTCTTGCCAGTACTGAAAGCAGGGCAGTTTGCTTTTGAAACCAGACTGATTGTTGTCCAAGAGGTTGTTCTGTGTAAGAAAGGAAGAGATCTGGTTGAAAACATCTCGTTGGAATGGAAGAAGGGATACCAGTATGTAATTTTCCAGATGTGCTAGATTTATCGTGGGTTTCTTAAGCAGTGGGGTTACCCGAGCCTGCTTAAAAGCTGTGGGAAAGGAACCAGTGTGAAGAGATGTGTTTATGATAGGCATGAGTGTGGGTACAACTGAGAAAGAAATGGTTTGAAGTAGATTAGTGGGAATAGGATCAAGCGGACAGGTGGTAGGGTGATTGGAAAGGAGAAGTTTGGAGACTTCTGCCTTTGAAAGGTAGAGAGAAGGAGGGTAGAATATGTGCGTTAGCTGGTAAAATGTGTGTCAGTTTGTGGATGGTAAATTGGCCGCTGATGGCGGTTCTTTTATCTATGAAGAATATGGCAAAATCGTAAGCTGTTAGGGTTGATGATGAAGGAGGAGGAGGATGGTTGGAAGGTTTTGAAAAGCATGCGAGAGATACACTCTTAGAAGAAAAGGTTCTATATAGAACCTTAAAACGTATTTGGAACCCCTACTTGGTCAATAGAACCTTTTACCCAAAAAAATGGTTCTATATAGAAGCATTTTGGAGTTCCACATATGAAGCGGGGGATGGAACCATTTCTGGTTCTAAATAGAACCATTTCTTCTAAGAGTGTGTGGGAAAATTGGTTATTGTTCGACTCAGGTTGATGCACTGAATCAAAAGAATTATAAGACGAACACTAACGTTTACAATAGGTGCCTACAGACCTTCGGCGCTTGGCCCCTAATAAATAAATAAATGCTTCTGAATGGGATGTGCATTCAATAACTGATGAAGGTATGTGTTGAATATTGCAGATTTCGTTGTAATATAGCTTCTTTAGTGTGATACAAATCACGTTAAACAGTGATCACATTATTAAAAAAAAAAAATGTAATTGTACATTTAAAAATTTTGAACTCTTATTACTTACATATCAGATGTGGGCCGGATCTGGGCCGACCTTATGTTGTTGTCTGGGCTGCAGTGCTGATTTTTACATCACTGAACGACTAATAATGTACAAATACAAAACTATGTAACATTGTATTACTATTAGAAGTGCATAATGGGCAGAATTTACTGTAGTTATTTTCAAAAGGATCTGTAACATCAAGTTCATGCCTGACTGGTCTAAAAGAGAGGCTTGTTTGACTAAAAGCTTATCTAATTTAGTGATGAGCTGTAAGCTGACCTACACGCCCCTGTGACGAGAGAGAGCCAAGGGATTTCCTTTCCTTTTCCACCATCAAGATGGACAATGTTCGGCCCCCTCCTCAGGCCCAGGGAGACCGCAGCGCTCCCTCACTGGCATTGTGGTATATTGTGGGTAATCCGAGATGGCACCAATAATTAATGGTTACGTGGGGCATGGCATCTGACCAGTCTGAGCAGAAGTTGCCGTTTTTAAGGGCCCCCTCTGCAGGGTCACCGGCCTGCCGCCTTCCATTTACGTTAATTGCATCTCATCACTCCATGATGCTTGCTGAATACTGATCAGTGTAAGTGGAACATAATGCATTATGCATTTTAATTTCTGGTTCAATTATATATTTAATATAGCTAGAGTTTGTGTGTATATGAGTTCTATGTTTATCTTTCTATCTATCTGTCTGTCTGTCTATCTATCTAAATCTATCTTTGGTTGGCCGAGCTTTTATATGATCAAATTATCTTGTGATTGCTTGAATTAATGCAGATTAATGCATTGCAAATGGAGATTATATCACAAACAACAATAAACTTTTTAAACAATACTATTCCACATCATTGTCAATAAATATGGTTATTTTGTCTATTTTTGGTTATTTTTGCATTTATTTTAATTCTACATATTTGAATATGCCCTTAATCATTTAAATATTGTGCATAATACCATGTTTAATATAATTTTTAAATAGTTACATTTCTTAATTCAGTTCATTTGTCACACTGAACAAAGTCAACTGCATTGCATTCTGATTTTGTGGGCAGTAGTGCAGATGTAGAAAGAGTTGTATGTCATTAAAGATCGAGTGGAGAAGCGTGATTTAGTAGGTCGTTCCCACGCTGTTTGAGACTCTCACCGTGATGGGTTTTCAGAACCACCTAGAAAAAAGTGTATTAATGCTTTAAATTTCCTCATCTATAGATCGCCTCACATTCCTTCAACATTCTGCGCAGCACCTGTGTCCTTGTGGATCTTATTGTCTCATTTAAGAGAGATGAAGAGATGCATGGAGAGATGGAGTAACCCTCAGTTGAGCTAATCCAGGGCCTCTAAAGAGGTTTAAACTGCTCTGGTTACATCTAATCTTTTTGCTCAAACCCAGCTGAGCCTGAAACCTCTTCTCCATGATCGAAACGTACAAATAAAGGTCTCTCTCTCACCGGTGCAAGTATGAAAGGCGGCTATGTGCTCTGTGGATTAGAGTGGACTTTCCCCCTCCCGGTTTCTCAATTAGAGAAAGGATGAAATAGAGGAGGGAAACAAAAAAGACCTGAACTGTTTGCCGAGTAGCTGCTCTATAGTGAGCAGGGAGGAGTCTCATCATAGTCATTTTCACTTGGTACTCCAAAGAAAAACATCATGCCATAATAGTAAAATAGATTCTTAAAGCTTCTCAAATTGTTTGGAGGAGAGCGCTCATTTGTTTATTATGATTTTCACATCCTTAGTTCGCCCAAAAAATGAAAATTTGTCATCATTTAAGTTGTTCCAAACCTGTATGAGTTGCTTTCTTCTGCTGAACACAAAAGAAGATATTCTGAAGAATGTCAGTAACCAAACAGTTGATGGACCCCACTGACTTCCACATTTTTCCAAATAGGCCCACAGTGGAAGTCAATCCGGCCCATCAACTGTTTGGTTACCGACATTCTTCAGAATATCTTCTATTTTAGCAGAAGAAATTCATACCGGTTTGGAAAAATTTAGGGGGAGTAGCCTAAATTATCATTTTTTGGCTGAATGATTCATCAGTATTGTTGATCATTGTCAAAGCAATGAAACAAACAGATAAAAAAAATGGTAACACTTTACTTTATATATACTGTATATATCCTAAATAAATAATACACAATTAAACTTGTTTAGGCTAATTGTCATTTTCCAGTCAACAAACAATTGATAATGAAAATTTTGGTGGATGTTAATTTTTATTTTAAATACCAGAGTAATTAGTTATGTAATAGGCCTACTGTTTTTCACGCTTTTGCGAAAGAAAACAAATGAGAAAGAGAGATTGCTCTTATTTTACTTGTTGGTAAGTAGGGTTAATAAATTAGATTAAACTTGTTTTTCAACTTTTTTTTTTTTTCTTCAGGCAATGCTGAAGACAGCTCTCCTCCGCTACGGGGCTTTTCATGTTCGCTGTCGCATGTTCTGATTCCATTCGTCGCACGCGGGAGTCCGCCGTTTGTACAGGTACCGTGTTTACATTCCTATAACGGATTGCGCAATGTTTGTTTGAGTTGATTCCGTGTAAAAATAATCACACGCGGGTATTTGTTGTTACATCGCGCGCTGTTTTGTGCTTATCAATGCTTTATTCGGATGTGTTTGTGCGATAAAGTTTGCAGTGAGAGCAGGTTTCTGCGTGTAAACAACCTGTCAGTGGTTTATCACTCACAGCTGTCAACACTGAATGCTTCACTCACCCAGTAACGTTACAGTCATGCTGTCAGACTCTGCAGAGGTCTGTTTTGAGAGGACTGTAAGGTTCGGACAGTTGCAAGCTGTAATCCATACTGCATCTACACTAATATGGGATTACTATTAATGTTAGATTCGAGGTAAACTTGATGACACAAAAGTGCTAAATCTGTATTTGTGCATATTGTAGCCCCAAAAAGCAAAAAACGCATGAATGTAATTGCATTTTAAAGTTGTGTTCATTCTACTGAAATATCAAACTGCCATTTCAATATTTATTCAATTTTTTGCCTTATCATTATCAAGCAAAACAGTACATTAAAAACACTAATGTTGTATGCTTACCATTTTCTACCCTTTCTGTTTGTCTAATGGAAGTATAACATGCCTATATAGTAGTAGTTATTGTTAAACACACCTGTGGTTATGCTGCAATGACAATTGTGTGAACTTGATGGAAAACTGACTAAATAAGATCAAAATGATAGGAAAAAAATGTATAATGTTACAAAATATTTGTTAAATTAATACTGTTCTTTTGAGTTTTCAATTTATCAATGAATCCTGACAAAAAATATGTATAGTTTAAAATATAAATAGTTTCCTGAGCACTAAATCAGCATATTAGAATGATTTCTGAAGGGTCATTCATGTGACACTAAAGTAATGATGCTAAAATGAGATGTATTCAAATAGAAAACTGTTATTTTAAATTGTAATGATATTTACTATGTTATTGTTCTTGATCTAATAAATACAGCCTTGGGTAATATAAGAGACTTCTTTCAAAAACCAAGAAATAATATCGACTTATATATGGTGCTCTAGAACAGATTTCAGTGAGCTCTAATGTAGTCACTAAAATGTTATATAGCTATAGATATGCTCCTTTAAACCACTCCAAAAGGCACATTTATTATTCTGTCCACAGCAAAACTAAACACAAATGTATGAAATTGACAATGGTGTGTGTGATGCATTATGTTAGTTATAAGAAATGGATAATTTGTTTGCAGATTCCACATGGTTTAAGATTTTGTATCCAACCAATTAAATACAGTTTAAGTATGACTTAAAGGGTTAGTTCACCCAAAAATGAAAATTCTGTCGGTAATTACTCTCCCTCATGTTGTTCCAAACCCGTAAGACTTTTTGTTACGTTTTTTACGTTTTGAGTGGATGACGAGTGCGAGACGCCGAAATGGATGCCAATAAGATGCTGAATGAAAACTTTACTTTACTAAAAAGTTGCCAAATGGTTCAATTGACAAGACACAAAGTGTGTTTTGCCGTTGTGAACTGTCTGAGCTATCATCATCGCAGCACGTCCAATCTGAAATACCACTTGATTGCCTAACACACACACACAGCTGATGCGAATTCTCCATCCCCTCGTCAATATCAAGACTTCGTCAGTATTTTGTTCACCCTTTTATTGATGGACACTGTTACATTGTGTGTGAGATTATTTGCTCCAAGTGAGAACGTTAGTGTGAAATTGAACACGGTATATGACAATGTTGTTTTCAATAAAAAAACATTTGCACAAAGCAAGCCGATCCACTTTTCCATGTTCATCAGAGCATTAAAATGAGAAAAAATAATCTGAGAAAAATAATTCAAGAGACATTTAGAATAAATAAAAATGTGTGATTAATCGCAAGTTAATTACGACATTAATGTGATTAATCGCGATTAAGTATTTTAATCGTTTGACAGGACTATGAACTCACTCGAAGCCCACAGAAAAGGAAATTAATAGTTGAATAAAGTCAATATTTTTGTACGTTTTTTTCCCGCGCAAAAAGTGCTCTTGATAAACTTAAGATTGAGCCACTGTAGTCACTCAGACTATTTTAACGATGTCTTTCATATCTTTTGGGCCGGCCAGTTTTTATCCCAGCCTATGGAGGAGTGATCCAGCTCTCAGATTGAATAAAAAATGTCTTAATTTGTGTTCCGAAGATGAACGAAAGTCTTACGGGGTTGGAACAACATGAGGGAGAGTAATTACTGACAGAAATTTCATTTTTGGGTGAACTAACCGTTTAAGCAAGTGCACATGAACCCGTCTGTCTAGTAAACCTCAGTATCACTCAATACATCATTGCAAGGAAGCAGGTGATAATGTCCACAGATAAACATGTTACCTGCAGGTCTCTTTGGTAATCAGCTCTAAAGCCCCTTAAGTCCGGGTGCAAAGACAAAGTGGCCACCATCACTTCCCTCACACGCAGCTATGCATTCAGCCCTTATCTGTGTCAGCCTCCGCGTGGCATTCACGCCATGGGCAGGAACAATGAGGCCTGTCGCTCGCCTCCGTCAGCGTGAGTGACAGTGGGTGTGGAAGCACTTGTGTCTGACTTCAGCTCTCTATCTTCCACAGAGCTGTTTTTCCAGTCCAGATACTCCCCCCTTCCCTCCGCTTTCCTTTACCGATGCACGGCAGCACAATAAAGGGTGTGTGTGTACCCCGCACTTCCTCCTCTGTTTGTTTAACTGAGCTTTAGAATGGACCTGCCGGCCCGTTTGCCACATTTGTTTCCTCGGCTGGAGAATTTGACTGTTTTTGGCACAAGGGGGGTCGAAAGAAACGCTGACTAATGAGAATGTGGGTGTTGGGCTCGGTGAGGTGGAAATGTCAATGAAGTCCAAAATAAGAATGAGTAATATCCGAGGTATGATATCATTAAAACCAGGGAGTACAGGCCACAGCTCCAACACACTGCCATCAAAGTCATTCAACTCCCTTTATGTTCTTTTTATTTTGATTCATTGAGGTTTTATCTCTTACACGCACAAATTGGATTACATTCAAACATTTGATAACATTCCCAAACTAGATTTTTTAAATTGTGACTGGTGCCTGTTTGTGAAATGGTTGTTGGTGGTTTGGTTCTCTTGAGTGGTTGTTGGCATGTTGCCATGTGTTTGCTTACTGACTGGATCTTCTTAAGAACTTAGTTTTTTTTAGGATAAATGAACCCTATGACTTGCACAACGAATTTTTTAAGTTATAAGATGCTTACTGTACAACTCGTATTTACCTTGATTGTAACTCTCATCCATCAAAACTTTACTGTAAAACCTGATGAGTTAGTTCAACTCAAACCGTTTGAGGAAACCGATTGCCTTAAATCATTTAAGTTTATTAACTCAAACAATTTAAGCATAAAAAATATTTGATTTGTTTTTAAGTAACTCAATAACTTATTGTTAAGATAACTTGGGTAAATAAAGTTAATAGTATTAATTAGTTACTATAACTTAAATCTATGAAGTACACTGTAAACCCGAATACGTTTGCAGAACTCACATCACTTTTAATAGTATAAACTTAGTTAGCTTTAAAAGCTGATCTTCTGACATAGTAAATGCTAACATATTAGAAACAGCATGTTATAAGCACTTACAAGCACAGAAGCACTTGCTGTATGAGTGTAATAATATAAAGGGACAATTTGCTATCAAATCAAGCTGAATCCACCACTTGTCACCATGATGGTAACTATCCTAAAGCCAACATTAACAGAAATTCTTCATTAGCATAACAAAACATTAATCACTACTAAATCTCACACTTAATATTAATCTTACACAAAAAAAAAACATTATATTGCACTTAATTTTAGCATTTACACTCTCTTTCGAGTGCCATCGGCAAAGCATGCTGGGAAATAGTATCCCAGCCATTTCAGTTAAACTTAAGTTTGTCTAAATTAAAATAAATAATTTCATCAAACTCAAAACAATGAAACAGTTCAGTTTACTTCAAATATATCAGTTCTGTGAACTTGAAAGAAAAAGAAAGTGCTAAATACTCATAAAAATTAACGTGACTGAAATAATTAGTTGAATTTAAGTTTGTCCTACTCAAACCAATTAATTATTTTGACCGTTAGGATTTACACTAGTTTGCTTTAGCAGAAAAACGCGGTTTGTGTATCATCTGGCCATACAGTGGTGGAATGCCTTGATGTTTCATTCAGTCTGGGGCGCGATGCGTGAGGGTTTGCGCTCTTCAGAAAAAAATACAATATGACCACAATATGATTACAATTATATAATGTTTTAAAGCGAAACACTCACTGGAATGAATTATTCACTTAAAACGCAACGTGATTCTTTGTTCTCTCTGCCATCTTTGATGTAGTCAGCCTGGTTTTCTTTACATTAGTGCTGTTTTGGACTGATTGTTTGAATGAATTCTCTTACTGGATCATTGGACTGAAAACTTTCCCAAAGTTTAGTGCCTTAAAATTATCTGTTCTGTTCTTTTGTTTGTTCTGGTCCAGATCAAGAAAGAAAATTGTATATTTAGTAGGGCTGTCATACGATTAATCGCATCCAAAATAAAAGTTTGTGTTTACATAATATATGTGGGTGCACTATGTATAATTATTTTGTATATATATATAGGGGTGTCAAACGATTAATCGCATCCAAAATAAAAGTTTGTGTTTACATAATAAATGTGGGTGCACCGTGTATAATTATTTTGTGTATATATATATATAAATACACACACATGCATGTAGATTTAAGAAAAAAAATTATTTATATATAAAATATTTATATTTATATATAATATAAATCTATATACAGTACATACATGAAAATATTTCTTAAATATATTCAAGCATGTTTGTGTATTTATATATATATAGTAATTATCCACTGTGCACCCACCCACATATATTATGTAAACACAATCTTTTATTTTGGATGTGATTAATCATTTGAAAGCCATAATATTTAGTCCACTTAGCATTCACGCTGACATTTTTAAAGTGCAATAAATCAATATATCAACAGGGCATCTTGCTTTATCTTTATAGTTATTTATTCATTTCTTCAATAACCATACTTTAACAACACTAGGGCAGATCCTTTGAACGCAGATGATGACGCTGTGAAGTAACGCTCGAGTAAACAAGAATATTCCAATTTACAAATAAGCTTTCCTTCGATTCCTCCGTCCTCATTTTGTTTCCTTGCAGCCTTTTTTGTTAGGTGTGCACCAAGGTTCAGATGACAGCATTCACACCAATTCAAACAAACTGAGTATGTAAGATTGTGGCCAAAACTGGTACTGCAATCACTTTCAAATGACTGTAGAGCGATGTCCTTTTGTTTTAATTAAACCAGATCTGCAAAGTGTGAACACACCATAAGCTTACATGATTTTTGCCTGGTGGACAGTTAAACAAATGAAAAATCCCTAAGTCTGTTTAGATGAGTAATCGCCCAATCTTTTTTTATTTACACTGAAGACAAAAAAGAACAAGAAATAATAATGCGAGAACTGAACTTGCATCTCCTGTGTGCACAGCTCAATGGGCTCATAATAAGCCTTGTCAGACTTAAAAAAAAAAAAAAAAGTTTCCCATAATGGTTTGTCACAGCAGCGCTTTAAAGATGGCATCCACCTGCTCCACGAGGGCAGCCGTAATCACATTCTATATTCCCACAATCTGCAGGATCTTAGTTGGGCTTATTTATGAATGGCAGGATATGACAGTGGTTTGGGCAGAGGTGTGTGGCTGCCCATCACCGAATCCACTGATACCACAGAGAGAGGAATGCGGACCGCCTATCCTCGATCTTTGAAGCCCACATTAAAATGACTGCTGCTCCCCCTCCTCCGGTATAAGTCGCAGCGCAGGGGGCGCAGATAGAGCCTGTGTTTGATCTGAAGGTCGCCAGCCCTTTGCCTGTGTTGAGAGATACCTGGCTGACGTGGCTGCTTCTTATTTAATAACATGAAGGGGAAGCGAACTCTCTCTCATAATTAGGCCTAATTACCAAGCAGGTGTTGACAGACGGCCCACGAAGAGACAAACTGCCTTTATCCAGAGTCTTAGAGTCAGATTACTGGAGCTGTCTTATCTGTTACACCAAGAGAGCTGAAAAACGCTCTCTCTTTCCTTCCATCAGAAACAGGCATTCTCATTTCATGTCTGCTTTTGCTTGTACGTTTAATTACAGATCCTAATAATTATGCACAATATTGACACTCATAATTATGATTCAATAATCGTGACTCGTAATCATGGCTTTGCTGTCAGATGTGAATGGGATCATAACATTATATCACTGTTGAGGGAAATATCTGGCGTGAGGTAATTTTTATTTTGGATGGATTTCAAAAATAAAGTAAAAAGTGCTTCAGATATCATTATATTATGCTGATTTGGCGCTCAAGGAACATTTCCTGTTATTAATGTTGAAAACAGATGTGGTGTCTAATATTTTCCAATAGAACATTCAAAGGAATAAAAGTGTTAATTTCAGCGTTATGTCGTGAGCGTTCCTGAAACATCAGTGTGAGTAAAGCGGTAACTTAACTGTGGTAAATGAAGTAGTCTTCTCTGAATAGTCTACTGTGGTTGACCAATATGGGATTTTTATTGTCTTACTCCGATATCTGGAGAGCATGTCGGCTGATGGATGTTTTAATGCCAATAAATATAACAGATATTACAGTCCACTAATTTAATAGAATAACTTGTGGAGAACAAGAGTTTCACAAAAGCACAGGAACTTTTTCACTGTTGTATGATTCACTCCATTTGTTTATTTGCTGTATAGAATTGAATTCCAATTCTGTGTTTTGCAACATTGTAACTCAAGTATTTTTGCTAACAGCAAAAAAATAAGCAAATATTGTGTCTGAAATGTCAGTTAATTGATATCAAAAATTTTGTAGAAAAGCTATATCACACTCTCACTCTTAATTGTGTAATTTTTACTCAAATGGATAGTTCACCCTAAAAATATCATAATTTATTGACCCTGATGTTGTATGATGTTTTTTGTTTTTTTCTTTAGAAAACAAATATATATATATATATATATATAGTCAACATAACATATATATATATATCATCATAATGTGTATATATATATATATATATATAGTAGTCAACACAACATATATGTCAACATAATATATATAATTAGTTTTTTGTCAATACAATTGAAAATTGAAAGTCAATGGGGTCCAATCAATGTTGTTTGCAAAATAAGTTTATATACAGGTTTGGATTGGAATAACATAAGGGTGAATAAATGAAGTTTATTTTGGGAGACGTATCCCTTGAAATATACATTGTACAATTTAATAATGCCAGCAATAAAAATTTGCCCACCCCCAAACACTGTATGCGTTTTGCTCTCCTCTGTCTCTATCCATGTCTCTATTCTCTACTCTTTGGCCTAGTGCCTCAGCCTGTTTTTCCACTCCATCCATATCTTTTTCTCTCCATCTCTGACTGACAGCACCGTATGGCAGAGGTATGTTTTTTATACGTTGTGTTTTCACAACAAAAATATGCGTTTCCAGACCCGTGTGTCAGTGCACTTCACAATACGGGCATGTTAATCCTCTTTAAACCTATGAAAACCTTACTGTCATATGGACGATCGTCCGATAGTGCATTCCTCCAGTTTTTTTTTTTTTTTTTGGTTGGGGGGAGGGGTGTTATTAAAGTTTAAGGTGCCCATATTATCCTATTTTAAATTCTTAATTTTATTTTGGAGACCTTCTACAATCAATTTCCATGCATCCCATCCAAGGTCAAAAAACACTAGTTATAGTCTACACCTCATTTCTCAATTTCGAGTCTTAATGGTTTGTTCGAAAATTCAGTCTCTGAACCCCTCCTTTCGGCAAGCCTACTCTGCTCTGATTGGTCAGACAGCCCAATCTATTGTGATTGGTTTACAGCTCACAGCAGGTGTTGGAAAGGAAACTCGCATTACCATATCTGAATTTCAGGCTTCCTCCTTGTATACACATACTTTTCCGTTTCAATTTTGGCGGGAATTCTCATGGTTTTGAAATACCTGTAAAGTGCACGTCGACTACACAAATCAAACTTTTCCAAACTTCTACTACAGTGTTTGGGAGTGGATCAAAGTTTACGACGTTCGCAGGCAGCCAATGAAGACCATAGACTGGCATTATGCAAATTTTTAACATTTTTGTGTAGGTATGTAACAGGAAACGAGACTATAATTGCTGACAAGACAACAACAGTTTCAACAGCTTAGAATCGGTTCTTTCTTTTTGGAGACAGTACAATTATTTGTCGTACAAATTGATCTTTAAAACTTTGCAGACATTTTAAGATAATATTCAAAAAAGTGTAAAGGAAACCAGTACTATTTGTTTTCTTTTATTTTCTAATCTTTTTGAATGTCAGGATTTTTTTAAGGGAAACTGCTAATGCTAGAAGCTAGTTTACGATGTATTAGTATTCCTCACTTACCCATGATCCCCTTGTGGCTGGAGACTGTCACTGCTCATTAAGCCAAATTGTCATCCTTGTATAATTATATCTGTACAAAGTCATATTTATTTGTAAAGCACTTTTTCAGTATTGTGCATGCAGTAATCTTCCAAGTGTCTTCTTTAAAAAGAGACCAACCTATAATTCCAATGCATTCATGAATTTAAGTTCAGATCTATGCTCAATAAAGGGGGTCACAGTTAGCAAGTTAAAGGCCGTATTGCATTTTTTTGGCCATTTTCAATCTGCGCTAGAAAGATAAATGGCTTTAGTTTAAGATCTAATTCAGCTGGATAGACAGTTCCCCAAAACAGAGTTTTAATTTCAACCCCTATATGTGCAGTAGACAGGGTCTGGCTCCTATACAGGCCTGATGGCGACTGATAGTCACGGGTTCTAATCCCACTGCCTCCCTCCCAGCTCTCCTGTAAGAAACTAGAGGGGCGTTTAGTGACTGTCCCCTTTGTGAGGGGTTCATATGGGGCGGCTGGGGGCTCGACTCTTAATTAGGAAGGTAGGGCAGTGAAGAATCTCCGCTTGACAGATTAACATGCACAATTTAACCACTAACCTTCCGAAATGAGCTACCCCAAAATACCTGTGGGTCCGGTTTCAGCGCAGGGGCAGAGGTGACCAGAGATGACACTGAGCAGAAGGGTCTTCATTAACCGAGCGGCTCCATATCTTAAATCAGCAATATCACTCACCACTCAAAGGACAAACCTGGCTTAGTTATTTTTGCTTAATTGTGTTTCAGTTTAATTGGTGAAATTCCCTTTTAAATGGTTTAATTACTAATATTATGGTTATGAAACTTTTCTCATTGTCAAGCACCTGAAGGATTTCTAAGGTGAGTCGAAACTTGAAACTGACGTCTTTTGACGTCTTGCAGGTTCAAAACCACATCAATGTGTAACATTTTTTAATGTTTTCTTTCATGAAGACATCCACTGATTTATCCTTTTGCGGTCGTTTGAAAGGGATTTGTCGCTGACATCTAATCGTCTCATTTCCGTCAGGATTTTTGTGGTCTGTTGCATCTCCACTGTGGCCCTCCCTGAAGCCATCAGCGCCATTTGTGCTCGCATGTGCTTTGAAACCCTTTTTTTTTTGTTAGCTGTTGATGAAAATAAAAATTAAAAAGACAGTTTTCAGTCTGTTTACAGTGATTAAGTTGTCTCGCTTATGATTTATGACGTATTGAGCAATAGGGTTTACAAAGAAGGAAGACAAGGGGGAAAAAAAACATGATCACATCTTCCTTTTGCCCAAAGGCTTTTAGTGTTTACAGTGTTAACCAAGATATATCGGTGTGTTCATAAGGGCTGGTGCTAATAATTATGAGTAAGTTGTGTAAACAAATTCTGTCTGTGCTGGTCACGTGGTCGATACATTTTTCTACTCTTTTTGAATGTCAGGATTTGATTTTCTTTTAGGCAAACTGCTACAAGTTAGAACTGCTACTCAGTCTTTAGTGATTCTTCAGAAAACATTTTGTATTATCAATGTTAAAAACAGTTGAGCTGCTTAATATTTTTGTGGAAACCACTTTCAGTCAATATAATGCATCCTTTCTGAAGAAAAGATATTTATTTATTAAATCCCCTACATTTTAAGGGATTTTCATTTAACCATGAAAGTTAGTTTTTACCAGGTATGCACAATAAATCAGTGACCTTGTATGTTTCTATCCTAGGATAAAGATCACTGATGTTACTGTGGTGATGTCCCGCCCTCCTCCAGACCCGCTCTTCATCCTGAGGGGTTCTGGGGCCGCAGTGAACACCCTTCACTTCTGCTGTGGTGGAGATGGACCACCATTTCTCTACTCTGGGTTGGTGCTAACTTATGAACCTTCAACCTTTTGGTTGCCTAAAACTGTCATGTTTATAGTATTTTTGATGCTCGTGTGCTTTAGGTCAGGTAAAGGTGCAATCCATGTCTGGAACCTGACCACTAGGAGAGCAGAACGTGTTTTAGAGAGCCATGCTGGGAACTCTGTTATCTGGCTCCACACCTTCAGCAGCAGACTCATCAGGTAGAGGAGAGGGCAGTAAGGCCCTGTTTACACCTGCTATTAAGATATGTTTTTGGTAGATCGGATCGCCTTTTAGAAATCCGGAATGGTGAGAGAACTTTGTGCTTGGCAAGTTTTTCATCTTCGAAGCAAACGTGGGACTCAAGCTGACAAAGGTTAAATCCCCTCTGGCTAGTTCACTTCTCGTAATGTTTACGCATTAAGTCAGTAGGCAGAGAGTTGGTGGATATTTTTGCTGTTCACACTTTCGACCACATGAGCACTTACATCATGAAAGCAATCTGGTCTAATGCGTTTTTGACTAAATTCCAGAGGTAGTGCCATCCACTTGTGATCCAATCGACCAAAATGCATCTTATGGGCTCTATGCACGGCGGTATTTCCGGTGAAGGTGTAAGGATGCTCGATAACTTCCGCCGATCGTAGAGTCCAATGCAATACCGAGAATATATATTGAATTTTATACTCCATGGTTATACTAAAGAAACGTTAGTCACGAAAACAGATAAGACAGACACCCCTCGTTGTGTTTATGCTTCTTTTTAAAATTATATTAAATAAACATAACTATATATAAAATTACATCCTGTACCAGGAACACTTTAAGGTTGCGTTTATATATTTTAAACCACTGAATCGCTATAAAATCGCGATTAATTCGATTCTTAGCCTTTTAAATTGATTATTTACGTAAATAAACGATTCACGATTCAAAATACATGTTTCAGGATCGATGCATATGCATCGTCAGGATTTATAATCGATACATCGAGAAAACGAGTGAATCGTTACACCCCTAAAACGTATGTACGTTTCGTTTCAAAGACGGGAGGACGGTAAATTTTGAAGACTCTGCCGTAATCCCGTTTTCCTCCGCTTTAATCTCCACAACCGGAAATGGACGAGCATCCAAATGCGTAATTTATGCGTGCATATCAGACATGGGGACTTGTGACTTGGTGACTTGGACTCGAGTCGACTCGAGTCGCTATTTTTATGACTTGTGACTTGACTTGACAAAAAATAAAATACTTGAGACTTGACTCGGACTTGGGAGTTAAAGACTCGGGACTTGACTTGACTTGAGACACGATGACTTGAATGACTTGAGTGTTAATCACATCATGTTTTCAGTTTGAATATAAAATATATAAATTATGTAAAAAAAATAAAGTTGATCCAGCTGGAGCGCAGGCTGAGAATAGCGCTGTCATGACTGGATCAGAGATCATCAGTCATGCCCTCTCATACCTTACGCACACCACGCCCACTTACATCAGATCACATCAACATGTCAGCCGGAGGGATACCGAGGGTCGTTGCTTTCGCTTCAAGAATTTCTCAAAACAAGATGGCAAAAGAATAGCGCTTTGCAAGACATGCAACGTTAAGATCGCGGACAGCCAGACGACAACCTCCAATTTCGTCCGTCATTTGAAGAGCTATTCTTCCCAGTAAGTGCTTGTCAATTTGTTAATGTTATCTGGTTAGCTCGTTCGTAGTTAGCTAGCTAATGTAAGTTAAAGGAGAACTCCGGCGCAAAATTACACATTTCCTAGTCAACCATTATCTGAGATTTGTTTTCATGATTGCCGAATGTAAATAGTTTTATCTATAAAAACAGTTTAGCCTATAACGCTAGTATATAGGGCATAGAGTAATGACAAATAAAAATCGCTTGTTATTACCACAAGGCTCAAAATAGCCCCACACTAACATAATAAGTGTCCCTACATTCAAAACGAAGCATTGAGAACTTTGTCAGTGTCCATACAGTTTAATAAGAAGATATTTTATACACACAGTCAACTTCGCGAATACAGGAAGAAGCTCAGGGAGTTCAGTTTTCCTGTAGGAACCCCTAGCAATACTGCCCTACAAAGGCAAAGCGCAGTAACTACATATTTGGTCAAAAATGAGTTAAGACTTGTAATGGGCTTTATGACATGTGTTCTGTCTTGTGAAAAAATATCTGGGTTAAATTATGTCCCATTTCAGAGATGCATTACCACATAATCTACCCATAACATGTTTTACTGGCTGGTATAAAAACTTTAAAGACCTTTTTCTCTCTGTTTCTTTGTTTGTGTAGTTAGTTACTGCACTTTGCCTTTGTAGCAACCAATAACGTTCCGGAGGAAGGATTTCTACAACTTGCTTGAACAGTTCCATTTTATTCTGAACACAAATTTTAAACACACACCAGTCAACAATAAATCAGGTTTATATTAATATATTTTCTTAAATGCATTTTAAATAATAAAAATAAACTAAAAATAAATTTTTATCAAACTTGACTGGGTGTAATTACTGGGAGTAAGTGAGTAATGTCTAATGCTTTTTGAAAACTTAAGGCTTTTTTCATAAAACAAGTCAGGACATCATCTCATTTTTGTATACATTTTTATTTCTTTAAATTAGTAAGCTAGTAAATTAATGCGTCATTGTACCCAAATGCACTTCCGAATGCGCCTCTGTCCATTTCAAACCAAACTGATGCCCATAGATGCACGTTTAGAAGAGTTTCAATTGCATGGGAGGGAGTAGCCAGCTAGCTCTCTGTTTTGTTTGAACATCAACATAAGTGATGTTACCCCGCCATTGCTGATACATTTAAAACATTTAAAACATTTCAAATTGCTGAAAATTTAAAACATTTCAAACACACTATTGGCAGAAGTGAAAAATAAATAATTTTATTAAGTTACAATTTTGTTTGATTCCATGATGTATTTTACTGAACATGAGTATTTACAATGCAAATCCAAATTATTGTAATTTACTGGCAAATACTTATCTTGTCTTTTCACTTTATTAAGATCAGATTCTGCATGTAAAATTACAATAATAAGGTGACTTGACTTGCACTTGACTTGACCTACTACAAGACTTGACTTGACTTGACTTGACATAGCCTGTGACTTGACTTGACTTGCCCCCCCAAAAAATACTTGGGACTTACTTGAGACTTGACGGTTAAGACTTGAGACTTACTTGAGACTTGCACATGTGTGACTTGGTCCCATCTCTGGTGCATATAGCCCATTACGAAGTTTAAACGGCCTAAGATGTGTGTTGGGAAAGTTCACTTTCTACATGAGCTAGTTCAAAGTTCAGTTCGCACATTTTAAAATTCATACTATAAAAAAAAAACTAGTTCATTTATAGTTCTTTTTTCCATATGTTGCAAGATTTTTTTTATTATTAATATTGCCACAGCCCATATACAACCACAGACAACAATTATTTTATCGACGGGCAGTTTGCACAGAAATGTAAGATTTTTCCGATCCTCACCGACCTTGTCATAAACCCGTTTAAATGATCATATATGACCCCTCCTCGCTCGCTGCTTTGTCGACGGCGGCCGCCGTGCGACACTGGTGTCTTGTGTTGCCAGATTGGGTGTTTTTTCGCTACATATACGGCCTGTTTACGTGTGTTTTAGCCGAGTTTTCGCCTGGAAGGCTCTATAGAAATCTGGCATCCTATTATACAAAGTTAAACTGAGAGAGCGTGCGTTCACAGACCCAGAATGAACGCATTCACAGTAACGTTCATCAAGCAGTAATACAGGACGTTCAGTTCACGTTCGCCCAAAATACGAACGCGTTCATGAACAACACTGGTTACCCCGTAGCCTATCAAACTGTGAATTATTATTATTGTCATGTGACCATCTAAAATGCAGGCATCAAATATGTTAAGCTGATGCAGGAGAGACTTCAAATCTGGACTGTGTGGATCACTTCCCCCTTCTCTGTTTTCCATTTTCAGTCCCCTCTCTCTACTGTCTTAGTCTAGGCCAAGATCTGGCCAAACTGGTTCAGTTCATTTGTGATATTCAGTGTGATTGCTATGATATGTTTGTGTTTTTGTTCTGCTGTGCGTGTGTTTGTGTCCGTGGCTGTCAGTCAGGGTCGAGACATGCGGGTGTGTGTGTGGGATCTGTCCGAAGACCGCAGCACAGTGACGGACTCTCTCCTTACGGGCAGTGTGGGGTTCTGTCAGTGCTCTCTGCTGGAGTCCCGGCCCGGATCAGCTCTACTGGCCCACCCCACAGAACATATGGAGGAGGTGAGTGACTGCAGAGATAAGAGCTTCATCACACACATCTCAGGGCAGTGCCCACCAACACTTCGGAATAAATTTAGTTCCTTAAGGGACTGTCATCAATAGTTGGATTTTAGCCAGTGCCCAATGGCAGTTCTAGCTTGCATGTTCATTGTCCACCACACCTTCTGTACATACTTCATACATAGTCATGGCCTAATGGTTAGAGAGTCTGGTAACCCAAAGGTTGTGGGTTCGATTCTCAATGACTGAGGTGCCCTCCAGCATGACAACTAAACCCCAATCACTCCCTGGGAACCGCAGCAAAAGTGTCTGCCCACTGCCCACAAATCTTACCAAACCCAGACTTTTTCATATATAATTTAATATCAGATTTCAAAATGGCTAAATATCGACCAATAACCAAGCATTGCAGATACTGAATGTCAAACCACCACTAGTTAGAATTATTTTAATCTGGTACTGCAAGTGTTATGACTTCAATTATTTTTTAAATCATGTTGATTCTAGTTTGTAGTGGTCATTTTAGGTAAGATTCAGTCAGACCGGAGGTGTGATTTGTGCAGTCAAGCCGAAGACAGAGAGCAGAGAGTGCGAGTTCTGCTCTGTCCTGGCTTTTATTGCATCCAGATTCATGTTTCACTGTCCAGTCTGCCAGATACTCACTTGAGAGAGCTTGAGCTGTCACTCGATCCGCATTTACCATGCTTCAGCTACCAGCAGCCCTGCAGCCAGACCTAACACAGAGCTTCAATATTGCTGTTATCCTCGTCATTTTTCCTACAATGCTCCAAATGCATCTCGCTTCCTCTTTATTTCATCACTCCATCCCCCCTGCTACTGTTATATTGAAACAGAACCGAACTAGATCGCTAACATTACAATCAACAACATTGCAACATTTTTTCCCTCATCCAGCTGAGAAATAAAATATATATATATATATATATATATATATACATATACACACACACACATACACATATATATACACATCCATATATATATGGGTATATACAGTATATATATATATATATACAGTATATATATATATATATATATGTATATGTATATATACATACATATACATATGTATTTATATATATTTACATGTGTATATATATATGTGTATACATATACACACATATATATACACATCCATATATACATGCATATACATGTGTATTTATATATATTTACATAATCTTTAAATAATTTATTTCTTATATTTCTATGAATTTAAAAAAAAATGTTTATTTAAATACAAAATAATACAAATATGAAATTAATGGTTATAAAATAGATAAAATAATTTTTGATATTAAGCGTATATTACGGAAGCTCGTTTCCGTCACACAATAAAACATTAAAAAGGGAACTGTGAGTTTTTATCTCACAATTCTGACTTTTTTTTCTCTCACTATTGCAAGTTTATGTCTCGCAATTCTGACTTTGTAACACACAATTGTGAGTTTATATCTCCCGATTGACATTTTTTTTTTTTATTGTAAGTTATAAAGTTGCAATTATTTTTTTATTCTGTGGCGGAAACAAACTTCCATAGTTTAAATATCTACCATTTTGGTGAAGAAGGGGTATAGGAGCATATATATAACTTGATATGCAATGTAGTGTGCACTACCCAGTGTACTCTTTTTCCCTATAGTGCTCAAGTATATGGCAACATTAGGTCTGGCATTTACAGCACTCTTACATCCCCCTCCCACCTTGTACTAACTAATGAAGGCCTTGTCAAAAGCCTGTCAAGGTAATAACCGTCACAAGATAACTGCAGGCAAGCTACACCACTATACGTCTCTTAAAACAAATAACAATGCTGCAAGGCATGCTGGGAGTCCGGAACTCAACCTCATCTGTGTCTTCCGGTGTTTTTGGAGGCTTTCATGTTTAGCGTTCCAGTGAGGCTGACGTGCAGGGCTCTAATTAATAGACTCGCGGTTATTTATCGACTCTCTCTCTCTCTCTCTCTTTAACCTGGGGGGATGAGAGCTGCCCTTCTCTACTGTTTATAGTTACAGGCGTAAACACATGTAGAACGTGCAGATGTGTCTTAGTGTTAAAATATGAATTGGTCTGAAGTCAGAGATGTTAAATTGAACTTGATTAGAATGATTCTTAATCATGGCTGCCTCTGCAATCAGCCTAAAACGTACGAGCCAGGACCAGTTACTCAGGGGTTATTACATTGTGTGCATGTCATATACAGTGACAACCCCAGAAGCATTTGGACACTTGAACACCTTTAAAACATTTTAAAGTCACTCCATTTGATAATATATTAAACCAAGCACAGTTGTTTGTCACCAAAAAGTGTTCAAAATTGAGATAAAGTGGATATAGGAAACTTTCTGGGTGTCAAACATTACTAGATCATGTTCATGGTTAATGTGATGAACACCACCTGTGGATAGTCCTGTATGAACTTGAGGAGAACATCCACTAAAAATCACCTTGAGGCCAATTGTACATCATCATTAATTCGCAAATGCCTCTTGTTTTGATATTTTGTTGTTAAATGCAATGGCATACTGACATTTTGGGCATTTTGAGACAATCTGTATGCATGTTCACCAATGCTCATCACACCATTTTTATGTTGTTAGTCAGAAATATTAGTGGGTCAGTTACTTATTATTATTATTATTATTATTATTAATGATCGTGGCCCTTCTCTGTTGGAAACTGTTGTGTTTTAAATCAATTGCCTCTGTTTGGAGTCCAACGAGTCGAGACAGGCAGAGCGCAGGAAAGTGGGAAGCTGCTGGCGACCAGCCCAATGTTGTCTGCACTCGCTTACCACCTGTGCACATGCATCATGGCAAACTAACAGGACAGTTGTCTCATACACATCTGTGCGGTGCATTCTTTTCAGTATAGATTATTTGGATGGTATCACGAATTTTAGTCTGGATGTGCATTCAACTTGTAGTATTTCAACATTAATAGTGGTGACTCACATAAACCTAGAAGAATTTTTTCTTGGCAATAAAACACTGAAACTAGATTTGAAGCTTTTAATGTGTATGATATTTTTTAGGTGAGCGTGGTGGAGATGAGGAGCTGGACTCCAGTGTGCACTCTCAAACCAGATTCAAAGCTCGGGATGCTCATGTGTATGAAGATGTGGCAGGTAAGAGTCACGACACGTCACATATGTCCGGAAGTATTTTTGGAGCAAAAAAATACTTAAAAATCAGCCACCACTATCCACAAGTTTCCGAGGGGCGCTCCTGTAAAAAATAAAGTGGGTGAAACTTCCGGTGACGCGGCGGAAGTAGCATTCCAATGGTGTTTTGTGTGTTAGTTAGCGAAGAGGCTAGCTGTTTTTCGGAGAATTATTTTACTATGTAAAGACGCAAATCTTTATGAGAGATGTCGTTACGGAGCTCAGGGACAACATGTGCTGTTCGCGGTTGTATGTATAACCGGACTAAACTAATTTAGTGGCTTAAACGGGATTGTTTTGAACATAAGCTGAAAACGAAATCAGACTGAGTGATCCTGCCAACGACTGTAGCTTCCATCACCTCCCAAAGACGACGAATCTTCCTGTGTACATTTGTTTAAATTCTTAATATTCTCTAAACTCTCTCAGCATGTGATTGGCTGTTCGCTACTGATGTTACACCTAAACTCAGGATCAAAGCCTGTGTTGACAGAATACCAAATGTGCCAGTCAATGTATTCAAGTAGCACATTCATTTATAATTTTGAATAAACTCCAAAGCACAATGACTAAGTGTGTATTTTTTATTTTAATTGTTTGTCAGCTCGCACAACTGTCTGTCACCATGCCTTGATGAGTATTGATTATTAATAATGTTATTATAATACTCCCAATCAACTACTGCGGAGGGTAAAGGTACTGTTATTTCACCCTTTTGAATTTCGTTGAGGTTGTGTTCCCACATCGTTAGCTGGTTTGGATCGCTATAACTTGAATGACTGTCAACTGTTGAATGAACGAGTGTCAAGCATGTCAAATCGCGCTTTGTTTACTTCCAACCAGAAGTCGCGCCCACTTTTGACGCAAGGCCTCATGGGGCGTAGGAAACTTGTGGATAAAAATTATGGAGAATGAAAGCGTTTTGTTTCATGTAATGCTGGCATTATTAGTCTATTAACATTTTCATTAACTTTAGATTATAAATCTATAAATAAATTATTTTTTTTTAACTGGGAGTATACTTAAAGAGATAGTTCGCTTTGAAATTAATTTTCGGTATGTTTTAGCTTACCTCAAGGGCATCCAAGATGTAGGTGTCTTTGTTTCCACAGTATTTTCAATTTTGATATTTTTAGGTCAAACCGTTCTTGTCCGTTAGTCATATAATGGAGGTCTATGGTCACCACCTCAAAGAGCATGCACAGAGAAGTCCAAATTAAACATGATTTAATGACTCGTAAATGTAAGTACACATTGATGGCCTAAGACACGAAATGAGCCGTTTGTGTGAGAAAACGAACAGTATTTATATTGTTTTTTTAACTCTTGTAACCACAGCCATGTCCAAGTGGTCTGATGGCGAGGGCGCTTCAGTCTGCGCAAGCGCTGGAATGTGCCGGAAGTGATCTCTTGCGCGTGTACATCACTCATTGTTTACACAGATTTCAGAAGTGTTGCCCTTCACTGTGAAGATCTAAACATATTTAGATATACAGGAAATCGCAATGGAAGACGATTTCGATATATCAACAGACAACATTGATTTTTTTTTTTTTTCTCCCGCAACCGTGCAAGAGATCACTTCCAGCGCTTTCCGGTGCTTGCGCAAACTGAAAATTTGGACTTCTCTGTGCATGCTTTTTGAGGTGGTGACCATAGACCTCCATTATATGACTGACAGACAAGAACGGTTTGACCTAAAAATATCAAAATTGAAATTACTGTGGAAACAAAGACACCTACATCTTGGATGCCCTTAAGGGTAAGCTAAAACATACCAAAATGTAATTTCAAAGTGAACTATCCCTTTAGAAGATCTTTTTTTTTTTTTTTTTTTTTTTTTTTTTGCGCTGTTGAGGTTTACTCGACTTCTTGCTTCATTTTAATGTTTTAAAAAAGTACAGTAGTTGTTGTGCATTCAAGTCATGTAGAAAATATTGTTTTCTCAAGTTGAACACTCATGAGCAGCCCCACAATGTCATAAATACAAGTGGAAAGCTCTTGCTTTTCCCGAGCTTACGAGTTAGAGGTATAGGCATTTAGCAGTGACTTTGTCAGGCTTTTTTATTTACAACAAATAAAGCTAAATGCCTGCACAATACATTATAGCATTTTACAAAAATAATGTGTGATCATAAATGAATCCCGCACTTTAAAAGCAGTGTCAGTTTTTCCCATGTTTGTAATAGTTGTTTTTAATTTCGGCATTGCCATGAGTTGAGGTACTGACAAGTAATCCAAGAACTCACAGGGTAACTGAGCAGTTGGAAAGTGTGTAAAGCAACAGAACTTATCTGATTTATGTATGCGACCTGTCCGGGCTGTTCCTCCCGCTGCACTTTAATCACAGTGTTTGGAACAACTTTGCTTCAGTGCCATAGATCAACTGCCCGTGTGTGTTTTGTAAACACAGCTGAAATTTTTATTTTGCTTCCAATAAAGAGACCTATAATTATTTTCACTGACAATTAATATCCCTTCTCTAGTATTTACGAGTTTTCCGCCTGTGCCCTCAGTTAATCTCGGGTCAGTTTCCTCGCAGTTAATTGGCAGCGCTAATCAAAGCGCTTGATGGAGACGGCTCTGGCCTCAAGTGCTTTCGGTGGTTGTATCCGTGTTGTAATTCGGTTTGTTTTTCACCAGCATTCCCTCATCCTTTCTGCCTGTCTTGTGTAGACAGTGGGGCTCTTAGTGCCGCCTGCCTCGATTAGAATTGATAATTATGCAGTATTAATGGCAGGTAGGTGCTGACATCTAACAGCAGGACCCTGGGCGGCAGTGAATCGCTCCAAGCTGTCGTCTTTCATTTGCTCTGTTACCGTCATGCTCAGTTCAGAGGTACCCATCTACCCAGATGAGGAACCCAGCGTGAACGTGTTGAGCAGTCCTCTCTCAGTGTGGGCACACTTGGCCCGGTCACTTCCCCAGCGGCTGTAACACATTGTTCGCTCCCGGTGTCAATCAATCATGAAGCGGTTGTCTTGTTATCCTCATGATCCCTGCTGGTGCAGACTGCCATTTCCTCAACCTCACACACACACACACTCACTCTCTTCTCTTTGAACACATCTCCTCCATCATGCTCCCAGTAGAGCTGACAACAGATTTATTGTCTTTCTTTCTGACTATTGGAACGGATTAAATGCCATATTAAGTAATGCTTTATTGGGGTTTGGCTTGAGACTCACTCGGCACTTTATGACCGTCTCCCTCTTCTTGTTCTTATAGATCCCTGTGGTTCTTACGATTGGTTGGTTACCGTCTCAGTTAGTGCTGTAAGATTAGAGATGCATGATATATTGTACTGATATCGGTGGCTGATTTTGTTGCCATTTTATTTGGTTACACTTTATTTTAAGGTGTCTATATATAGTAAGCACATGTACTATATGATCATACTGTAAAAATGACACCTTAAAATAAAGTGTAACTGTAAAACTGTAAAAAAAAAAAATTATTGTGATTTTAATGGTAAAAGACTGTAAAAATGCTACATTGAAAAACTGTTAATTTGTTAACAGAACCTTTCCTTACTATATACGGTAAATAACTGTGATAGGTCTAATGGTAAATTTCATGTAATTTTACTGTAAAATACTGTTAAATTTACAGTTTTTAAAGTGAAAATGAACAACTCACTGTATAATTTACAGTGAAAAAACGTAAATTGACAATTCCCTGCGTGACACTCCACACTTGATGAATTTTTGTTGAAATAACTTGTTTCTTCATAGTTTGCTTAGTCTTTTTCTAATCAGTTAGGTACATTAGGGTTTTATGTGACATTTAATGTTGTTAAATTAATGTTTATTGCCTTTTTAAAATTTCATGTTTGTTACCATGATGGTGTTTAATGTTTGAGTGAATGACGCTGTGCAGCTTCTATATATTAGAATTAAGTTTCTTGAGGAAGAACTGCATGTGATGAGTTTCCATATATCATGTGAGTGTGACTCATTACTTCTGTGATTGATGGATGTCAGGATATTACAATGGTATGAAACAGAAATTTTAACACTTCAATTGGTCGATAATTTAACAGTATATCAGATAATTAAATACGGTTTATTTCCGTAAATTTTAAGTTAAATCTGTAAAATCTTATTACCGTAAATTCTTGCTACCGTATTTTATACGGTAAATTTCTGGCAGCCACAGCTGCCGGTATTTTACCGTAAATTGAACACATTTTTTTACAGGATTAGGGTTTGATTGAGGGTTAGTTGCTTTAAATTATGCATAATTCACCGTTATTACTATGGTAAGTACATTTAACATATGTAACAAGGACACTCAAATACTTTACTCTTTATTTTGCTGTCCTGTTCCCTATGTACATACTTCGTACTTATTATAGTAATTGCAATATCTGGGCATTATCATCGACTAAGGAAAAAAAAGAGCCCCCCTGGTGTAGCTTAATTATAACTGCACACATGCAAGCCTACTGGGTGAGATTGGTCAAGGCCTGGTGGCAGAGATGCAGTGATGTTGGTGAGAAGGAAATGGTCCTTTACCGATATCCATCAAGATCACCCTCCATATGTCCTCTCCTTAAGCGTTTGCGTTTCTTTGGACTCCCCATCATAGCCCCGTAAACCGCTTTCGCTTTCATCAGCGTGTTGCATATTCTAGTATCCCTGTCGCACATCTGTTCACCCTTGTTCAGGTGTGGCTTACACACACGCCACCCACAGTCTTTCACACGACTTGACCTAGAGGAGCTCCTCTCTCCCGGTCTTCCTTTGAAAGCCCCCAGAGATGCGAGGAGGGCCTGTGCCGGGATCAACTCTGTGGTTTCCCACTCAGCGGGGGGCTTCGCTGGTGCATGGCGACTTGTTGCCATCCAGTGGAACGCCACCGCTCTCCTCTCCTCCCCTCCGTTCTGTTGTGGCTTCAGTCTGGAGCATCCATCTGATGCAGCTGTTGGGATGATGAATCTTTCCCTGAAGCTCGAGTCCTAATCCGGCTAAAGCACCCTCTTGTAGACCAGCCACGGAGGATATAATGAATTAGGTGTCTACCCAGGGTTCCATGACCCTTGACCTGTGACATCATCAATCAGGGAGCACCTACACTTAACTGAAGTGCAGGGGCCAGAGGGCAACAGACGGTAATGCTTAACAACTGTCTATGAGGCTTGGGGATTGATTTCCAGTTGTTTTATTTTTTATTTCATCCTAATACACTTTGCCGGTGATGTGTTTACATGGCATTCGTGATTCGACGGGGAATTTTGTTTAAGCGTTGCAGGAAAAAGAAATATACTGTGCAAAGAGAGGACGGTCTTTGCGAAAAAAGACGAGGCGGAGAAGGGGGAAAAATGAGTCCCAACTTTCTGGCCCTTACACATATGGAAATCATTTTTCCCTTGCCAGCTTTGCCTGTACCAAGTACACTACCATTGATTTGTGAAGATTCCTCTCCTCATCCTTCTGTAGGTAAAAGCCAAAACAGTTTGCCACCTTTTATTTATTTCATTAATTCATGTAATTTTGTTGCGTCTTTGTCTTTTGCTTTGATTCTTTTTATTATATCATTGAACATGCATTACTGTTACAAATTTTTGGATCAGGGAGATTTTTTTTTTTTTCTCTTATTTTATCCAAAAATTCAGGAAAAAATGAAATATTGTGTGTTTTCTATTTGAATATATTTAAAAATGTATGCAAAGCAAATTTTCTGCATCATTACTCCAGTCTTCAGTGTCACATGATCCTTCAGAAATCATTCTAATATGATGATGATGCTCAAGAAACATTTATTATTATTTACACTGTTGAAAATGGGTGTGCTGCTTAATATTTTTGTGGAAGCTGCTACTTTTTTCAGGATTCTTTGAATATATTGCATTATGAATTTCTTCTGGCACTTTTCATTGCTAATTGAATGCATCTTGCTGCATAAAGCAAAGCATACTGACTCCAAACAATTGAACTGTAGTTTAAGTATGTATTACAGTGTTTCTTATTTCTTTAAAAAAAAGAAGAAAACCCAATAAAAGTGTATACTAATTAACAAGTGTTTTTATTGTGATTGATGCATAAACAACTTAGTGTAAACCAAGTGTGGTGAATGGCACTGCTGTGTTGTCACTTGCACAAGGAGATGAATGATCTTGTGGAGGAGGGGTGTGTGTGTGTGTGTGTGTGTATTCGTTGTGTATCTGAGAAGGAGAGGGGTGAGAAAGGAGGGGAAGGACACCTCCGTTGTAAATCTTGCTGTGTAGACAGCACGCCTGCAGCTCTGTTCTGAGTTATGAGACTGTAGGCTTTTATCAGCTCCCTCATTCTGCTTTTATCCACTAAACTGATTTATGAGACAAGATGCTGCGTGTAGCCGTGTAGCTCGAGCGCTTCTCTTTGCAGATAATGAGCGGGGAACCTGGGAGGTGCTGTAAATCTGAGTAAACAAACAAGCACATGCACCTGAGCTGTCGCTTTTTTTGAGGTTAAGTGAAAAAAGGTCCGAGAGTGTTGCAGGAAGTTGGAGGTTGCACTGATTGTGTCGGTATAACCGAGGGCTCAGAGCGAAGATTTGTAGTAACACGTTCAATCAGTTATGGGTGTTATATGCTGATATTTTTCAGATACTTTTCTGTTTATGTTTGCAAATATGGTCTACTTGTCTGTTCATTCACTCACTAGAGCTGTAGAGTAGGGCTGGGTGTTATTGGCCACATAAAAAAGTAATAACAATAATATCTCTCTGTTTATGTATTTGCTCTGAAATGTTGAGCAATTTTGATTTTATTCTCATTTATGTATTGTATATTTAAAAAGATTTTGGGGATGGGTGATATAGCCAAAATTTCTCTCTCTTTTTTCCCCCAACTATTTGATGACATTTCATATCTCCGTATTTTCTCTAAAATGTTGAGTATTTATATATTATATTTTAATTATTTTCATTTTATTTGATCTAATGTTGATTATCCACACTGTTTAACTAAATTAACACAAGAATGAATATTTAAACATTTTAATGCAGAAACTTTGCTATTACAATAATATTCACCTACATATATTTACTAAAATATTTTAAAGGTTTTTAATTGGCGATGAATGCTAAATATATATATATGTGTGTATATATATATATATATATATATATATATATATATATATATATATATGAAGAGTTCAGATGCAAAAGCCTCTAAATGCCATTTGAAATTTTCTTCTTTAATGATGATTTTTATCAAACTTGTATATTTAAGTTCAGTAATTTTTACTTAAATAACAATTAATAGGTAATTATCATTGCCATTTAAGTGAAATTACTGAACTTAAATATACAAGTTTGATAAAAATCATCATTAAAGAAGAAAATTTCAAATGGCATTTAGAGGCTTTTGCATCTGAACTCTTCATATATATATATATATATATATATATAATGAAGCTCTAACTAATGAAGTGTACAGTGACGTGTCCTGTGATTGGCTCAAGGCAGCATCAGATGATTAATGCTGTGGTTCATCAGAGCATGAGCAGTCTGATAACCTCTGATAAACACTTCTGCCATGAGCTTCTGTTTGTCTCTGTTCCTCTCTCTATCTCCCCCTTCAGTATTTCTACACTCCTTTTCTTGGATCTACATTTTTCTCACATGTCCTTACATCTTCTGTTTGTTTCTCTCCATGTAGGCTGATTCTGGTCCGGTTCTGTGTGCCGGGTATGAGGATGGCTCTCTGGTGTTATGGGATGTTTCCCATCGCCGTCCGTTCAGCCGTCTGAAGGCGCATCCTGAGCCCGTCATGTGTCTAGACGTTGATGTATGCAGGCAGAAAGGCATTTCTGGATCTTCAGAGAAGATTCTCCAATCCTGGACATTTGACAACCAGCAAAACCTTCAGGTTAATTTAACACGAACTCATAACTGAACATCTTTACTTTCCTCACAAACTTTTCTTATTGAGAACTTTTCATCAGTGAATGTTTTTTTCAGTGAAGTTATCAAAGGCCCTGTTTACACCTGGTGTTAAGATGCGTTTTGGTTGATCAGATCACATATACAGTGATGTGAATAAGTTTGGACACCCATGCTAAAGTTGCCTAAAAAGAGGAATAAAAAAATCATCTTTTGGATATTGATCTTAATGCCTTAATTACAAAAATGAGGAAAACTCCACCCTTAAAGGACACACATTTTCTTTGTGAATGAATAATGTATCATAAATAAATAAATGTTTTTCCTTAAAATACAGGGTGCATAAGTCAGGATGCCTATGTTAAATTCCCATAGAGTCGGGCAGATTTTTATTTTTAAAGGCCAGTTATTTCATGGATTCACGATAATATGCATCCTGATAAAGTTCCCTTGGCCTTTGGAATTAAAATATCCCCACATCATCACACACCATTCACCACACCTTGAGATTGGCATGGTTTTACTTCAGTTAGCCTAATAGCTGGTTTGATTTGCATTGAAAGATGATCTTATGGAAAGTACCCTATGCCAATCTCTAGGTGTGGTGGAAGGTGTGTGGTGATGTGGGTCTATTTTAATTCCATAAATATCCAAAAGATGATTTTTTTTATTCCTCTTTTTAGGCAACTTTAGCATGGGTGTCCAAACTTATTCACATCACTGTATAAGATGGAGACCGATTCCTGTTTACACCTGTTTTCTAATTGTCCAGGGGAGGGTCTGTGGGAGTGTAAATGTATGGACTTTTTAGATCTTTTGATCTAATGGATCAATAAGCTCACGGAAAAACATACGGCGAGCATCGGCCAGTCAGAAAAGGGGCCTGTGGAGCTATAAAAACAAGGAATTCAGACCCAAGCATTGCAGTTTTGCTTTATATAGACCACAAATGTATTATATGCAAAAAGGAACGATTTAAAAGCATGATATGTACCCTTTAACAGGGTATTTTAGTATTTTTTTTTTTTTTTTTTTTTACATTTAGTTTCCCTTTAAAAAGTTACATTATGTTAAATAGGTTGCGAATGCCTTTTCAGTTGCAAACTGATAATCATAGCAACGTTTTGTCATTTCTTTGTCTTTTGTAGATAAGAAACAAGAATGCTAACAGTTTAACCAATTTAGTGCTGGCTATTTTTTGGCCAAAGCAGTATTAGCGACTAGAGATGTTTTAATTATTGTCCGTCAGTTAATCGTAAACTGCCATCTATCCAATTAATCCAGTCTATCAAATTAGTAACTGGTTGTTCAGTTCAGTTCAGTTCTCTACAAAGATTTAATTCAAATTCAGTTGTCGCTCCTGAAAATAATCAAACATGGTGTGTGAAGGCTGAAATACACTACATGAGTTTTAAAATCTACACATAAGGGCATCATGCACTTGCTAGCTTTGAAAAACAGGGCGTCATATGCTAAACAACTCAGGCTCATAAGCTGCTTTTTGCACAAAAAACCTGTAAGGAATGGTTCCAGTTATATTTCCACTTGAGCTTGGTTCAGCACGGCACGTTTACAAACCATTCTCAGCACGGTTGGCTAAATACGTCAACTCCGACTGCTCAAAATCTGACCTTCAGCAACTATTGCCAACTTGTCCAGAGTGCAAAAATCTGAACAAATGTTGTGTAGTGAATTCCAGCCTTTACTAATGGACAGTGAACAGTATTGAGGAGTGTATTGCAGGGGTGTGTACGTGGCCATGTAGACACACACCTCCTGATACACTTGGAAAGTATTTGGCTAGAATTGAAAGTTTCCTCATGTCTGTTATAATAAATCAGTCTCTTTTACTTTAGATTGGCAACTCTCAGCTACACTCTGATGTCATACTGTAGTTCTAGGCCAGGTTTTCTGTGTGACAAAAACATCTCTTCTCCCACAATACTGTGCACGCACAAGCGCTTTTATATTTATATTTACACAGCATTCTTAAAAAATGAGCACACACCAGAGCCGTGTTTTATCTCGCATAACACTTTACTCATCTGAAAGGTAATGCCTCATTAGCGGCCATTCTCTGCTGATTTCAGGGTCTTACAGATTCAATATTTCATATTCGGCTGTGAAAAAGCTCTGATATACAACACTCCAGTCCTGTGCATGGATTGTTATTCTTTCCAGCGCCTTTTACACATGAATGGGTGAATTAGAAATATTCCCAAACCTCCCTGCCTATTTTGTCTAGCACGCAACATGTATTTGCAGTTATAAGCGTTTATTCACAAAATAGAATCTGTATCGACGGTTCAGTTTATTTTGCACGTCGAAAAAAAAAATTGATTTAAAATGTAATTCTTGGCGTAGAGGGCCTAAAAAAAGAGGAGCTCGGAAAAGGAGTCTGCCGGGGCTTTTAAATTACCCCGAAGTGCAGCGCAGTGTGACGTCCAGACAGCCGCTGCGAGCTCTTCCCACAGACGTAGTTTTGTGTGGCGGTAGAGCTGGGGGTATCTGCCGGGTGGCTGCTCCTCTCGCTCGCCCCTCTTGACGAACGACCCGCGAGAGGTAATAAAAACATCAAAACCTCGCAGGCTGCTAACCAAACAAAAAACACATCTGCAATAAAAGGAACAGTAGTTCACAGTGGGAGGCTCTACGAAAGGCTGAGAGGAGATGAAGCAACAGGGTCTTACACCGTCCGGCCTTAACATGCTGCTGAAATGCGCACGCTGCGGAAAACGCTGACACCACTCTATCGGCATCATTCATTTTCTTTTCTTTATTTCATTTGTTTTTGTCAAAGTTTGAATTTTGAAGAAAATTTTGATTTTGTCATGTACAGTATTTTAGTCAGTTTTACTCTGACTTAGATGCTAAAATGGTATCTAATTTTAGTTGATAAAAATAGAATTTTAGTTTGAGAGAATGCAAAATTATACCAAATATTCAAATGTTTTATTCATCATCATTTACATTAATTTAACCAAAAAATACCCCCCCCCCCCAATAATACTGTGCGCGCACAAACACTTTTATACACCGCATTCTTAAAAATGAGCACACACCAGAGCCATGTTTTATCTTGTCAAAGTTTGAATTTTGAAGAACATTTTAATTTTGTCATGTGCAGTATTTTAGTCAATTTTAATCTGACTTACATGCTTAAATGGTATCTAATTTTAGTTGATAAAAATAGCATTTTAGTTTGAGAGAGTGCAAAATTATACCAAATATTCAAAAACTTTTGCTGATAATTTACTCACCCCCATGTCATCCAAGATGTCCGCGTCTTTCTTTCTTCAGTCGAAAAGAAATTAAGGTTTTTGATGAAAACATTCCAGGATTCTCTCCATATAATGGACTTCATTGGGAACCAAATGGTTCAAGGTCCAAAATGAGAGTTTCATTGCAGCTTCAAAGGGCTTTAAACGATACCAGACGATGAATAAATGTCTTATCTAGCGAAACGATCGGGCATTTCAAAAATAAATAAAAAAAGTTTAAGTTTTATAAGCTCAAATGCTCGCCTTGCTCGGTTCTGTGAAAAGCGTTCGTGACTCTCCTGTTCGAACTCGTTCATCAAAATGAACAAATCTTTTTTCGTGTCATGACTCGAAGGGTCCTAGATAAGACCCTTATTCATCGTCTGGTGGCGTTTAAAGCCCTTTGAAGCTGCACTGAAACTCTCATTTGGACCTTGAACCGTTTGGTTCCCATTGGAGTCCATTATATGGAGAAAATCCTAGAATGTTTTCATCAAAAACCTTAATTTCTTTTCGACTGAAGAAAGAAAGACGCGGACGTCTTGGATGACATGGGGGTGAGTAAATTATCAGCAAAAGTTTTTTTTTAAAGTGAACTACTCTTTTAAGACACCAACATATCAGCATATTTTCTTTGTATATTCAAAAGTAAGTAAGTCATACAGGTTTGGAATGACATGACCATTAGTAAAAAGAAAAATCAGAGCTCATGAGTACACTTTTGTGTGTTACAAAAAGAGCATATTCACCATGCAACTTGATCATTAGCATGTAAAGTTTGTAAAGTAGTTTGTTTGCATCATTTTGTGCAGATGCAAGTGAATTTTTATTTATGGTGTGTATACCTTTTAAAGTTTGCGATCAGTATCAAGTAAATTCAGTCTTAGTGGGCATAAGAGACTCCTTCTAAAAACATCAAAATATCGAACCGAACCCAAACTTTTGAAAGGTAGTGTGTCTGATTAATCTCTCCTCTGTATAGGATGCATTTGGGTGAATTAATTAACTTGATAGCAAAGCGCTTCATTTTACTGGAGTTTATTCGGTGTCAAGTGGTCAAAATATTGTCTACTATTGGATTGTTTTAGACAGTCATATATTCCTTTTGGATTTTCTTCAAAAAAACAAACATTGTTAATATAGTGTTGTGTTATTTTTGTCTCATCCCATTTCTTGCAACAGTAAAAAAATATATTGTGAAGCGCATTTTTCCGTCTCACTATCGTTATCGTTGTGAAGTAGAAAAATAAGCTTTAAAAAAATGTATTGATTAGTAAATGTGTAGATAAGAATCCTTTCAGCTTCATTTTGCAGAGAAGTGTTCTGTAAGATGGTGTATGTGAGCTGAAGAAAGGGTTGCGGTTTTTATCAAGCACAGATAAAAAGTGGTTCGCCCGGGGTGGCCCGCCGTTCCACACTCGCTCATGGATATGATAGCCGTGGTGGTGGAATTCAGCAGCCGCATCTGTCACAGACTTGACTAAGAGTGATTACTCTTGCGTATCGTTTTGCATGTGTGATCGCAACAGTGTGTGTGATGGCATAGGCAAGACGTTTGTTGATCAAGATTTGGCTATGGGTGGTTGGCTGCGCTCCTGACTATTGACAGATGTAGACGGACAAGATTTTGGAGAGTGAGGCTGAGATGGTTGTTTCATGTGTGTAAAGATTACTGTAAATCAAGCATGTATGTCTGTGCAAGCTGTTGGAGATGTGCTGACAGCACTCACAGGTGGATCTCCACATCTCTTCACGTTCAATCCCTACATTCCTACCGCTCCTCTCAATTAAACAGCCCTCCCTCCTACTACCCGTCCTGCACCACACCAGGCTCCGTGCTTCAGGTATCCAGCATCTGTCAGCACTTAACTGCCCTATCAAGGGGTGTTTTGGAATGAGGAAGCAGGATGCTTTGTAAATTCCTTTGCTTTCGTCAATTAGGTATTGGTTTCACTTTTTTTATGCTCTTGTGCCAACATGTTTTTTGTTCAGGTGTCCACTAGGTGTAATGCCCAATTGAGAGGCGCATGTAAAAATAAAGCGATTAAAAGCGAAAGGTGTGTGTTGTAAAACGCTGTCGCCGGAAAATGCAAACACACCCCTCATCTGTACTGGATTGTCAGGCTCAAGTGGACAAGTGATGATAACTGGTTTCAGGGGATCAGTGTGAAGTCAGTTGAGTCTGCCAAGTCCATGCTGGAGAAAGCAACATACTGCGCTTTGAACATCCCGTTCCGTTGCTGCCAAAAATCAATCGCTCTTAGCTTTTTAATTGGCTGCCGTGCTGTGCAACCAAGTGTGCTGTAAGTCATCGCGCACTCGTGTCCCGTTGCATTGCTTCCAAAAATGATCAAGGTTAACTTTCTTTGAAGTGCTACAGGAATTACGTGTTTTTGCAGGCCAAGCCGAAAGTTAGCATCACCATGGTTCCCTCGACAAAAAGCCAATCGGATTTTTTGGAATTTTCTATAATAAAAAAAGATGACCAACGAATTTTAAGATCCTTACATGTTTTGTTTGTCAAAATAATATTTCCAACCCAACTTTAATGAAGCCTAAATTCAATCGCCAGAAGGAAAAAGCTAAATTTAGGCTTTTAAAAGAGTACTTTTGCTGATAATTTACTCACCCCCATGTCACCCAAGATGTCCATGTCTTTCTTTGTTCAGTCGAAAAGAAATTAAGGTTTTTGATGAAAACATTCCAGGATTCTCTCCATATAATGGACTTCATTGGGAACCAAATGGTTCAAGGTCCAAAATGAGAGTTTCAGTGCCGCTTCAAAGGGCTTTAAACGACACCAGACGATGAATAAGGGTCTTATCTAGCGAAATGATCCGTCATTTAAAAAATAAATAAAGTTTAAGTTTTATAAGCACAAATGCTCGTCTTGCTCTGTTCTGTGATGAGCGTTCGTGACTCTCCTGTTCAAACTCGTTCATCAAAATGAACAAATCTTTTTTCCGAGTCATGACTCGAAGGGTCCTAGATAAGACCCTTATTCATCGTCTGGTGGCGTTTAAAGCCCTTTGAAGCTGCACTGAAACTCTCATTTGGCCCTTGAACCGTTTGGTTCCCAATGAAGTCCATTTTATGGAGAAAATCCTGGAATGTTTTCATCAGAAACCTTAATTTCTTTTCGACTGAAGAAAGAAAGACGTAGACATCTTGGATGACATGGGGGTGAGTAAATTATCAGCAAAGGTTTTTTGTTTTTTTTAAAGTGAACTACTCCTTTAAAACTACACCATGTTTGCATATCTTCAAAGCTTCTGACAAATTTGTCTTTATTTAAAATCTACAAGTTGGAAAGTTTGAGTTGGAATAGTGTGTAAGAGCCTAAGGATAATCACAACGGGGCTGTGGAAGCAGACTAGTGAGTAGATGAAGTCCCATTTAGCCACTTGTTAGAAACGGTCCTTTTCAAAACGCATAAAACATTGTAAACCATTGGCTTTGGGACGATTGAACTAGAGGTGCAAAAATTCTATTGATTTCTGGGTTTTAGGACTCATTCCTGTGACGCTTTTTTGGGCTTGATATAGTATAACCAAGGAAATGTGTTGTCCTCCAGTCCACTATTGGGCCTACGGCAAGGTTTTGAGGTTTGTTTTTGGTTAATCGTCAACAGGACAAGCATATGTGTGTACTTTGCATGCATAGATGACCGTTTGCTATGTATACCCCATCAGGAATCAATAGTCTTACAGAGAAATGAAGGATAGTTCATAAAGACTGACCTCTTTGATGTCTTTAAGTTCATTGTGGAGGATTTAAATCCATGGAGAATGGATTCCATAAATGAAAGCTAATGATATGACATTTCTCAAACTCTAAAGTCTGTGTTTGGTATGAATGCTTCCATATTGCGTTCGAGCGAGATTGAGTATGGGGGTAGACGCACCATTTAAATCCCGCATTCGTGGGAAAAAGCGATAGCCAGCCGTGCTAATTTAGCAAGACTTTTGGAGTAAACAAAAGAACTTCTGTTTTTAAACTCTCTGGAATAGTCAAAGTTGTTGGAAAATTCAGAAACGAAAGTGTGGCTCTCTGTAAATCATGGTTTTCTAATGGTTATTTCATGATACAGGCCTCGCAGCTCACTTTATAAACACCCATTTACCTTTTTTATCGCTTTGCTGTGACCTCTTAATTAAATTAATGTATTTTCCTGACACAAACTATGGGAAGCATAACAAACACAGATAGACACATTAACCCATCATTATCAACTCTGTAATATGGACCAGATGGGCGTTTAGTTCAGGCATACCAACCTCGGCTCGGAGCGATTCATCTTTCTCCCCCGTCCCTCTTGGCCGCAGCACGCAAACCCGTCTTTCTCCTTTTCACTTTGTGGGAACGTTTCTGCTCGCAGTCGCAGGTGACATCATTACCATTCTCCAAAATTGTGATTCGGACTATAATGCGAGTTGATTTCAGATATGAGCAAAAGTAATGCTATAGAGTCTTGTTTTCGCTTCTCTGTTAAAGAATAATGTTAGGGACGGTTTTACCCGTGCATTCTTCTATCCGCTTGGGTCAGGAATACCTGACTGGCTTATATCTTCCACATGCAGGAGTGACTGGCTCTGATTTTCCAGGCAGAAACAGGAGCACGCCGACAAATTCTTCACTGTCTTCTCCCGCATGAGAGCCATTAGTCTCTCTGGACACCGCTTATGAAGTCAATTTTACGCTGTCCAGTTCGATTCCAGCTTCGGGACCAGATGCCTCCCGTGGAGAGACGGCTCGTACGCTCGCTCGCGCACGCACACACTTAGCACGTTTCTCCAGGAAATACCTTGAACGTCCTCAAAGGAGAGGGGCCGCAGATAATGAGCTCTCGGTAATACTTTATAATACGTCACATTGTTGCCCATTACCGAGATTTATCTGGTCTCCTGGCCACTGTAGATCACAGAGAGCAAGGGAAGGTAATCTTTAGCCAGAGTTTGCTTCCCTTGCACTGTTGACCAGACCTTTCAATGCAAATGTAATTCACCAGAGACTGTTAAAACAACAAGGCCTTCGCAAACAAAGATTCCAGCGAAAACAGTCAAAGGTAACTCACCCCACCTCCAACGCCTCATGCGCCAAACCAAATAGTAACGCGCGTAGCGTTTTGCTCGTGCTTGAATGTTTTACGGCCGATGATTGAGGCGCTGAAGTCGCGCACGGATTTCCTCTGCCAGGTTCAACAGCTATTTAGCCGTTCATTTGCGGCTCAATCATCAGATCAGGCAAAGGTGGCTGGTGGGGAATTGCTCTCGCGCTCTGCCCCATTCTTTTCACGGGTCTAAATTTGCTCTTGCTCAGGTCATTAAACAACAAGCTCATTTGTTTCTGGTAAATAGTTTTCAGCTCTAATCCTTTCTACCCACCTGAGACATTCATTCCGCGTCTGATGTTCACTTTCTCGAAATCGTAGGGATTCCAACAGGGTCGTTTGTTCGTTAAACTGTCTATTGCGGCTCATTTGGATTAAAGGATTAGTTCACTTTTGAAAAAAACTTTTGCTGATAATTTACTCACCCCCATGTCATCCAAGATGTCCACGTCTTTCTTTCCTCAGTCGAAAAGAAATTTAGGTTTTTGATGAAAACATTCCAGGATTTTTCTCCATATAATGGACTTCAATGGGAACCGGATGGTTCAAGGTCCAAAAGACAGTTAATAACAGTTTCAGATGCAGCTTCAAATGTCTTTAAACGATATCAGACGATGAATAAGGGTCTTATCATGCGAAACGATCGGTTATTTCAAAGCTTATTCCAAAAATGTAACTTTTCTAAGGACAAATGCTAGCCTTTCTCCATTCTGTGAGGCGCGTTTGTAACGTCACGTAATACGTAGCCGGAAGTACAGAATCAAAATCGTCCGACATCGTTGTTTTACCTTTCAATTCCTTTTTTGTAAACGGCGTTTGAGTTAGTTTTCACGTTCAACCTATGCGTTCAACTTGTAAACACTCTGACTCTGTACTTCTGGCTACGTCGCCCGTGACCTTTTGAACGTAATTACGTACTACGTGACGTTGCAAACGCGCCTCACAGAATGGAGAAAGGCTAGCATTTGTCCTTAGAAAAGTTACATTTTTGGAATAAGCATTGAAATAACCGATCGTTTCGCATGATAAGACCCTTATTCATCGTCTGGTGTCGTTTAAAGACATTTGAAGCTGCATCTTTTGGACCTGAACCATCCGGTTCCCATTGAAGTCCATTATATGGAGAAAAATCCTGGAATGTTTTCATCAAAAACCTAAATTTCTTTTCGACTGAGGAAAGAAAGACATGGACATCTTGGATGACATGGGGGTGAGTAAATTATCAGCAAAAGTTTTTTCAAAAGTGAACTAATCCTTTAATGTCTGACTTGTGTTCTCTTACAGATGCGCGACTCCGTTCAAATGACCAATCCTGGGGTCTCGCAGCTGCGTGTCCGCGCCGACGGCAAGATCCTAGCAACGGCGGGCTGGGACAACAACATCAGGGTGTTTGGCTTGAAGAAACTGAAGCCACTGGCTGTTCTACAACATCATACTGACATGGTGAATAGTGTGGCCTTCTCCGACCATCAGGACCCCCCACAGAGACTTTTGGCCGCAGGATCCAAGGACCAGCGGATCAGTGTGTGGTCTATATATAGCGAAAGTTGAGTTTAAAAGACAGAGGCCCACTTTGCCATTTCCTTCAAACTGATTGTTGCCAATTACTCTGACTTTATTTACATACTTTAACGTGGTGCTAATGTATTTTTCTTTGAATGGTGAAATGCCTAAATTAGTGGCTGACTGCCATTGTGAGGCGGAGCTTGCTAAATCACATTTAGCAAGACGTTCAGCAGCGTTTGCCGCTATTGACGCGTCCATGTGAACGAGTTCCTATTGGTGAAATGCTCAAGCAAAAGCAGCTAATATAAACACACTCCATCACAGTGTTTTGTTGCAGTGTGCCACAATGGCAAATAGTTATTTAAACGCGTTTTTTTTTGTCAAAGGCAGAGCTTAAACCGTCCTCTCCGAGATGTTTGCTTTACCCCAGGTTGATGTGCTTCAGTAGGCGTATTTGCTCTTGAAGTCGCACCTGAGCGGCAAAGTAATCCAGCGCTGTTTTTCTAAATCTGCCTCTGAGTTTAAGATTGCCCTCTGGACTGACCTGCATACATCACACAGGGTTAATCACAAGGGCTCAGGCTTCGCAGACAGGCCTGTTTGTTAGAAAGATTCATTGAGCAAGTTTCGTTTCGTTCTTCCTTTAAGCTCATGAGCTGATGAAGGCGGCTCTATTTTCAGCCTAAAGACAAGGCTGACCTCTGTGTTCGGATGTGGCTAAAAGACAAACTCTTTTTGTATTTATTGCTTTTGCTCTGCGAAAACTGGATGGCTCACTCAGCAAAGTAGTTTGCACTTTTTGTTTTTGTTTTTCTTTTGTATGTGTGTGTGTGAGAGAGAGAAGACTTGAGGTAACGCATTGAGAAAACTGATATCTAGTATTGTTTACACTATTTGTAAATGAGGTTCTTAAAGGGATAGTTCACCCAAAAATGAAAATTGTCACCATTTATTCACCCTCATGTTGTTCCAAACCTGTATAGATTTCTTCTGAACACAAAAGAAGATATTTTGAAGAATGTTAGTAGCCAAACCGTTGATGGGACCCCATTGACTTCCATAGTATTTTCCCCCATACTATGGATGTTAATGAGGTCCATCAACTGTTTGGTTTTCATTTTTTAAATACATTTTACGTAGGCATAACCAATAGCTGGGTTAATTCAGACGTCTTAATTCGACGTGCGTTGCCATAGCGTGAAATGCAAATGGAGGGCAGGAAGTGATTTGCTGTATTTAGAAAGCACCATTACAAACTCAAATTGCCTATGTTTTGCATTCTTTATGGTTACTTAAATCGATCAAACCATGAGTAGTTTTCAATCGTGTACCAAAAAACTTGTTGTTCATAAGGGGGGGAAATGCAAGACATTGTCTGAAAAACTCCGGAAAAACGGCTTGCAAACCTACGTCTGCGGTTGGGAGGAGCCGAATGGGAAAATGCCCGTGTGTGCAGTGATCACTTCGTCAAAGTTGAGTTAATACAACTTAAGTGGCTGTTTTCAGTTTCCGAACTTTTTAAAGTCAAAGTATGTCTGTAAGACGAGGTAGTTGCTGATATCTACCGCCTCGATGCCAGCAAAATCTCAATTCAGTTGAAAAATCGCTCCTCTTCATAAAATAAGGATCACATCCAACATATGTTTGATTTTTTTTTATTTATATATAAGTAGTACAGTACGGATTTTCCTCCATCTTGTCCATTGCGCTCTTCACTCCCTGCCCTCCATCTGAATTTTGCGCGTCATCATAATCGCGTGACTGAAACATCATAATCACCAAACTGATAGCCAATTCTTATTCAGATCCAGTTCCATTAAAAATATATATTTTAATCACTTGAATTTTCAAATGAATGACCCTTATGAACTGATTTATTTTAGGTGAATCAAACATGGCCTGTGTAGTTTGATTCCCTAATGAATGAATTTTTAATGATTTGCTGTGAAGTCATTAAAAGTTTTTTTTTTAGTTGATTTGATTTCTTATTTGTTATACATGTTTTTGTTGAAATCTGAAGTAATTATTTGTTAACTGGCTATAGTGAAGATGGTAAGTGTGATAAATATTGCTCCTGGAAAAACAAAATAGGATAAGAATTATTAATGGAACAGTTGAACGACTTGAATTATCACTCAGAACCAGAATTCTCTGTGTTCTTCAGTGAAAAAAAAAATGAATAAAGATTCACACAAAAACTGCAGAAATTTATATTAGTTGACTAACATGCAGAGACTTTGAAGGTGATTATTTTTGTCAGCGTCTATGCGGTAATAATAGCCATCCATGGTACTAAGATAAGTGGGATTTCATGCGTCTCAGAGCGATGGCGGTGGAACTTCAAACGGCCCACAGCCGTTCTGCCCCATAAAGCACGTGTCTCTAGGGACGTACCCAGACTGGAATATCTCATCAGACGGTACAGGAAGCTCGGGGAACTTTGAGGCCATCCTTTTAAAGGAAAAACAACAGCGGGCGAGTCGCCGGTCAGAGAGGAAGACAAAACAGTTCATTTCACAGTCCGCCTGGTCATTAGCCTTCTCCTTGTCATCTGTGGACCCTCACGCACCTTCGTCCATGACCTCTGTAGAGCTTGTCCGATTGGTAATCACTTCCTACTTTTGTAGACTTGGTGGGGGGGCACAACAAAGCCATGCCAGGGGTGCCTTCCATCCGTTCTGTGAATAAGCATGAGCGTCTATTGCTGGAGATTTCAGCTTATACCTCCCAAGTCAATAATAGATCACTTAAGCAGTCAGTATAAGCAGAACCTCGACATGGGCCACTGACAAAAACCTGCGGCTCACTGAACAACAGACACATGCCTGTCTATAGCATGAGGGGTCAGAGGTCACCTGACCATTCTACACCAGCTTAAACAAACTCATAGACCCTAATAACAGAATCTACATGGCATGTTTTGCTGTGTAAAGATTCTTGTAGGTAAGACTGGATGAATGGATGTTAGCTTTTGGAAACAAATAATAATCCCAGGTAATCACAGTCTGAGGAAATGGCCCTTTGAATGAGAGAAACTCAACACTGGTTGTGTTAGTAAATTATTTATAAGTTGGCAAGCTCAGTTGGAATGAAACGATTTCTGTTGTCTGAGATAAGCACGGGGTGATTTGTTTTTGTATGCAGCATTGACAAATGGAACACAAATTTACTGGGGGAAAAACGCGGGAAATGTGAAACACGTGCTTGGCTGTAGGTAAACATCTTCACAGGTTTGGTTCACCTTAATTTTTTTTTTTTCTTGAAGAGCTGTCTTTGGACGTGCCAAACCAGAGAAATGTACACAGAAGAAAGGCTTGTCACAACAGATGTTCCAGATGCGACCCTGTGTCAGATGATTACCAGTTATTTTTTTCTTTAGCCCATAGTTTGCTGTTTTACTGAGGTTTTTAGTTGGCCGCCTGATAAGAAATGTCCGTGTGCGGTGAGTTACACCCTTGCAGGCTTTCAGCATGGATATTATCAAACATTTATACAATATAATGTATTTTAATTTTTTCTACTAATGTTTCTAATCAGTTGTATTCTGGTTGTATTTCTAATTCATTGCGTCTCTCTCCGTACACAAAATATAGATTTGGACAATCGTTACAACTGCATGATGAATCCAGAAAATGGCAGAAGACAAAGGTACAGTTAAATGAGAAACTGGGTCATCATTAATTTGCCTTAATGCAATAATGTTCAATGGGAAATGTAAGCATGTTTTATCTTAGGCTACGAGTCATTGCGTCAGAAAAGGAAAGAAACCTGGAAAGTGCAAAGGTGGATGATAGGCTCTCGCGCTTTAGGATTTTTTTTTTTAATATTGATTTCTATATGAATGTTTAATTAGGCGTCACTTCTGTAATATTGTTTAATATTCCGTGTACAACGTGGCCTATGTCATTATCTCCTCGCGTCGTGAGGTGGATAATAGGCTATAGCCTAATTCAATAATGCTATCGAAGACAAATAGGGATTCCTCCAATTTGGCTTTACTTCATTTTATTTGTGTCTTTGCATGGAAATACTATTAGCCTATCCTAGATTGAAAAAAAATAATGCAAATAAATTATCTTAGATATTATTCAATTAATTAAGATAGGCCTACTGGATTTAAGTAAAAATAAATGGGTTTGTTATTTTAATTTTTTTTTTTTTTTTTTTTTGTAAACCACATTTTTTGACGATGTTTTTCATTTTAAATTGTCCAGTCCATTTATAAACTTTATATGTATGTATTAGCCAGTTTTATGTATAATTTATAAATTAATTATATTATGATCTAATAATCCGAATAGACCTAATTTACCTTGACATACGCAATATTTAGCCATTTTACTTTAAAAAAAAAAATAATAGCCTAACATTGTTGACATTGAAGCTTTAAGATGCCGAACGCTTGTGCACACATAATTACTCATGTCACTGTGTGAGTTTAAAGCGCATGCAGCCTATTTCCTCTATATTTCCATGCTGAACTTCGCACGCATCATGTTTAAACTTCAAAGACGGATACAATTTTCGGTGCATTCGGCCCATAAATAATGAGCATTTTTAGAAGAGGTCACTGTTGGAAACAGCCGTCAGTCGTCATTCATGGATGCAGGTACACAGACTGCGCGACCGAGGGCCCCAGTCGGCCCCTCTCATCAAGGCGAAGCGCTACTAGAGAAAACACAGATGGGTAGACCCCTGACGGAAGAGCTATGGGTCCGGGTGTCCCGGTCTTCCTGATGGGCCAAGCTCATTACCTCTAGCCGGGAACAGGCTCACGCGAAGGGACACAATCCTCCAAACGTGCTCTTCCGGCCCCAAATAGCCTAGGCCTATAGGGAAACAACATGTGCACGCGCTTCACTTCACAATGAGTGAATTGTTAAAAAGATTTAGCCTATTTACAAATTTGTAGTCTATCAATTTTAATAGGCTAGCTTTATGAAGAGCTATCTTTGTCATTAGGCTATGGGTTTTTTTTTTTTTTTTTTTTTTTTTTTTTGTAAAATTAAATAGGCTATAGGCTATAGCCTAATAGTCTACGCCTATTTTATTTTGAACTTAAAAAAATAATAATTTATTTTATGTAGGCCTATAGGATATATTTCTAATCTAGAATCAGAAAAACATTAAATTTTAAATGTTTAATTTATACTTGGCTGTAGGAATTCGACCAGAAATAGAAATGCATTTATAATGTCATTAAGAATGCTATTTGGAAACATATTTACCGTGAATAAAAAGCGTAATTATAGCCTAATGAAATTCTCGTTCGTGTTAAACTTTTTTCATTGCTCATTTTTCATTTGGGCTATTCATTTTTTCCATTTTACGGTCCCCATTACGCATCGGTGGCCCCAGTGCATCGAGTTGTTACCACAAACAAAAAATTATACGACCAATTAGTCGTCGCTCAAATGGCTGGAAACATTGTTTAACCTTTGATACTTCAGAAAGTCGTTAGCTGTCAGAGGTCAAATGGTGTGCAAGCGTTTCTTTCCTCTACCATGGGATTACCTAAATCACTGTGAAACAGTAGATACGCGCGGTTTGCGCTATAGGCGAATATTTCAATAACGGTTCACTTTTATTTACAGTGGAATTACATAAATACTGAGCAATATCATCTAGGCTATAATATCATTATTTTGTGAATTTCTTACAGTCTAAGCGAATTTGCATAGTTTGACCGAGCACCTCTTTAAAACCTATTTTAAAAAAGTAACGTTTTAAGTAATATGCTACATATTAAAATTTAGCTGTATTCAACCATTTCATCTGATATTTTTAAACTGATAAATATTTAACTTTTCATGATTTTTTTTTTTCTTTGTTCTGAGGTTCAATATCGCAATTCTCTATGTTGTAATACATACATCAGCATTCTTTCCAAATGAAACATTTGATGAGAACGAATGCAATGAGTTGCTTCCCTCTAAGTAAGGAAAGAAACAGATTTCCAAATGCTAATGGGACATGTTTAAAGGTAAATTATTTAATGTTTATTTTACAAGTTCAGCACAGTCATTCTGTTCATTTATTTATTTGAATTGCTGTACGTCAGTGCCATGTTACAAGCTTCATGGACCTGCTAAAGGTGGTCTAGCGTTTTCAACAACAACAAAAAACTATTCATTCTCAACCAGGGAAAAAAAAGTAATTAGGGCATTTCAGCACCTTCAGAACAGCGCAACATGCAAATATTCCATCTATCTAGAAGCTCGATGGCTCAAGGATAATATATAATTTATGGCTTTTTAAAAGCAAAAACAAAAAGTGCATCCAACACAAAAGTTCAGTTCCAGTCCGTGATAATGCATTAGAAGTCTTTGTCCTCCTCATTACTCCAAACACTGCAGTTTCCATGTGCTCTGCCATTGTTCTGAATCTGAGTTCACAGGCCATCCAGAGCCAATGTTGGGATCGTCCTTATGATCCGCAAGGACATTTGTAACATTTCTCCCTTCAATAAATATGGCAGCTTCTCTTTCCATCCGTTAGAAGCCACTGCAAGAGATGTGCCCAACCCAAAACTCAACAATTTCGTGAGTCTGGGACACACCAAAAACGTTTATTTATTTTTTCATTCTGTTTTGTCCCTTGTGGCTCTCGATTTGGTGCCGATTGAGTCATTATCTGGGCCCGTAGTCGTAATTAGTGGGTGCGCTTGTTGCAGAGTACATGTTGGCTGTGGCCGGGTTCATGTGTGGGTGGTAACCGTGGCCTCTAATGCCCGGTGAGGGATATGGGGACGGCCTGGTTTTGGCTCCCAGATAGTGTTCATAACTGGTTGGATACTTGTACGGATGATGGTGCAGGGTGTCGGGGGGTTGGGGGTGTCCGTCGAGGCGTAGTTCGTGGGGTGGGCTGCGGTGTCCGGCTGTGAGGGGTACGGCGTGGAGGCCGCCGAGGACCGGAAGGCCAGGGCTGAGGACCCGGGACATCAGCTGGTGAGTGGGGTCGGAGTGGAGGGGAGTGCCGCTAGGGTCACGGTCATATTCTCGCCTGCTGTCCTCTGTGTTCGGGACAAAAGAAAAAGAAAAAAGTGTGAGCTGTAAGATTTCGAAATATGATATGGTGCAAGATATAACCAGGTGTGAGTCATATTTTTAGGATTAGTTGCACAATCACACTATTGATTAGAGACCTGCATTCTTAAAAATAAAGGTTTTTAAAAAGGGGGCTTTTCCAGCAATGCAATAGAAAAAAACATTTTGGGTAAACCTTTCTATAAACATTTCTTTTTCTTTGTAAAAAAAAAAAAGGTTCTTCAGATGATTAAATTAATCTCCACAGTATTACAAATGTAGGAAGCACAGAAAGCGATATAATTTAGTTTGTGTATGTTGGATTTAAATGTGTAATTCGTCGTAAAAATATTCATTTTTAAACTCGGAATATATATACCGTAAAAAAATATTGTTGGTTTAACTTAAAGAATGAAGTAACGTGGTTGCCTTAATTTTAAGTTCATTGAACTGGAAAAATTGAGTTAATACAATGAAGGAGATTGATTTAAGCATCAGAAATTCAAAACATTATGTTATCTGAACTACATAAACTATTTAAGTTGATTTGACAAAAGAAAAAATGTTGTGATGACAAATCATGAAAATATTTTTTTTACAGTGATATATATATATTGTATATAAAAATGCTGGGTTGTTTTAACCCAATTTTGGGTGAAATATGGACTAACCCAAACTATGGGTTAAAAATGAGCCAATTACTGCGGGTTTGTCAATATTTGTTCCAAATTTGGGTTGAAATAACCCAGTTTCTTTCTTCTGTTAAACACAAAAGATGTTATTTTAAAGATTCAGACAGTCGACGGCACCCATTGACTTCCATAGTATTTTTTTTTTCTACCATGGAATTCAATGGGTGCCGTCAACTGTCTGATTACAACATTCTTTAAAATATCATCTTTTGTGTTCAACAGAAGAAACAAACTCAAACTGGTTTGGAACAACACAAGGGTAAATAAGTGATGACAACATTTCCATTTTTGGGTAAACTATCCCTTTAAAAGGTTCTTCATGAAACCATCGATACCAATAATTACGTTTTTTTTTTTTTCAAGAGTGTATTTGTGTATAGATGCAGTTTTGAATGGCTCTTTACAAAATGTTGGAAGCCTAGACAATGAGTTTAGGGACCTGAACTGGAATGAAAAAGTGGTGTAATTTAGTAGTTTGTTTGTGAGTGTGATGTGCTGTGTTTGATTGGCAGGATAAGTCATAAGTGTCCTTCAGCCAAAGAGGTATATTCTCACAGGAAATCATTTTACATTGAGCGAAGGACTGAAAAAATCTCAGTCTGAGCATGTCCTCCGGGCACGCAGCTGTTCAAACCTTTGTGTATTGAAATTCGCAGCGCTCAACTAGACAAATGTAACTGTTTTGCGCAGTGGAACGTAGATGCTGAGAGACCAAACAGACTGGAGCCATTACTCGACTTGAAAATCCTAACTGACTTTATTTGGGCCTGTTGCTCATTTTTGGCAAATTGGCTTTTACACAGTAATCACAGCTGAATACGGTTTAATGTTTATGTGTGTGAGTGTACATTCCTGTACGCACTGTTTGATCAGTAATGGATTTAAATGTGTAATAGGCACACAATATTATCCATACAGCAAATGTGACTATTCGTCATGTCGTAGTGTAGAAATGTTCATTTTTAAACTCAGGAATATTGTTTTAAAACATTTTTTTCCCCATGGTAATTGAGATTTTGTTAGCTGTGTTTTATATACAGACCTTTCTCTGTGCCGTTCTGCTGTGGGGGAGAGGACATGGGGTTCCTGGTTCGAGCAAACGCACTCATTATTTGCAGAGAGCCCGGCCTGTGATTCCGGGGCCTGAAAAGCACGCGAGATGGAATCAGTGACATGTTCTGGAATGCATTGTTTTGTAGTCGGTATGAATGAGTGGTATGTCTAATGGTATTCTAGCAGAAATATAATTTTCATTCAGAGCAATGACTCATACACTGTAAAAAATATTGTTGGTTTAACTTAAATTAAGTAACCTGGTTGCCTTAAAATTTTAAGTTCATTGAAATAGAAAAATTGAGTTAATACAATGAAGAAGATTGATTTAATCATCAGAAACTCAAAATATTATGTTATCTGGACCACATACGTTATTTAAGTTGATTTGACAAAAGTCTTTCAACTTGTTTATTTTGTCATATATATGTCATAAATAAAAATTTTAGGAATTTTAATTAAAAAAAGAACATCAAAATTGGTTAACCGGGAGTTACTTTAATAAAAAATATATATATATTTATTAAGACAGCATTTTTTCAGATTGTAAAAAATGTTTAAAAATATTTTACACTGTAAAACATGATATGATCAGTAAGTTAAACATATTTTGATGCGCTAAAGCAATAACATGTTAAGCAGTTTCAACCTTTTTTACAAGTTATAGCCTACTAGATTCAACTCAGTCAGTTTTAGGTAATTTAAGTAGAAATTACTTAAACATCCAAGTTGATTGTGCTTAATTTAATTACAGTAAAAGGTAAAAATTAAAGTTTAATTACAGTAAAAAGTATAAAAAGTAGTTATATATATAAAGTAGCTATATTTTGGTGTATAAAAAAAAATGTTTATTACACTCTTAAAATAGTTTAATAAAGAACCTTTAACATTCATGGAATCTTTCCATGGCACAAAAGGTTTGTTATAGTGGAAAAAAGATCGAAATTTTTGCTCACTACGAAAAGAAAATGCTCTTCTATTGCTTTTCAAACTCAATTTTGGAAGCTTTATTTTTAAGAATGTTCATGTTCATTAACGGTTAAGTTGGCAAAAAAAATTTAAAAAAAATTACAAAAAATTTGAGTAGCCTAGTAGGTTATGCTACAACTTTTAATTCTTTAGCATAATTTGTTAGTTATAATTGCATTAATCGTTCAATATAAAATCAAATGTGCTTATAGTATTTACAATACATTTATCTTAGTTGAGTAGCAGCCAAAAAGACATATTCTCACCAGTCCTCCGGATCACAGTCTCTGAATCCCTTGGCAAACGGGTTGCTGGCGATTTTCAGTTGTGTTATCTGGGGAAGAGAGTGAAAACATGAATAATGTGGCGTTTTCCAAATGAACAAATTCGGGTATTGACCTCCAATTTTGTTAGAGACAATGAGATTGTTTATACATATAATCATTTCTCAAAGTCCACCCCAGAGCTTGTGTTATTATAAGGCGTTTTTTAAATTGTAAACTCGTTTTTCTGAAATGTTACGCTCCAATTAATCGCGCATAGGCCCTACAGCACTGTTAACGTATGTGCTGTATTTCTGAAAGGGCGTAGACACTCGACGATTGTATTTATATTAACAATAACTCATTTCAACATTTATTTGGACACCGACTGGAAACTATTTATGTTAAATATGAACACTCGAGCCGAGGCGAGGTAGGCTAATGCCCCATGGCTGTGGAAAAGCGCTGGATGAAGATGTGCGTGATTTTCCGGAATGAGTCGAAAAACAAATGTAAAGCCCGCGGTGAGAGTTGGAGATCAAGAGGTCAAACTGATAGAAGACAGAGCAGGAAAGACAGATGAAAAAAAGAGAAGAAAAACACTAGACAGCTGCGCGAGAGCATCAGTGACACCACAGTCTTTATTTAGAGCTCAACTAGTCAAGTCGTTTTAAATTTCATTTTAATTTTTCCTTTCAATGAGATGTGTTCAAAGTTATTACACTGTAAAAAATATATATAATCAGTATTTTATGATAACGTGTTTTTACATTGCTCTAACTCATCAAAATAAGTTAAGCTATTTTCTACTTTACCAAATTCAACTTATTTTTTAAATCAGTTTAATGTCTTTTGAGTTGAAATGATTTAAACATCCAAGTTGATTGTGCTTAAAAAATGAAGGCAGCTTAACGTTTAGGCTACGTGTTGCTTTTAAAAGTAAATAAACATAACATGAAAACAATGGTTTATTTTAAAAACTATGTTTCTTTTCTTTTGCATTTTAAAGAAGCCATCAAGTCGATTCTAAAAATACTTTCACGATACTCGGATTTTAATTTTATTAGGTTCGTGCTTTAGGAACCGCCATGATTGACAAACATTAAAGAGCTATCCAACAAAATAAGTAGCCTACATTAGCACTTCTCTGTAAATTAGGCTAGGTACTATGGGTTTAACTCTGCCAACAGGACGTTGGTAATTAATTCCCTAAAAAGCGGTAATTAGAGTGAGAGATGAGCACTTACTCTGTGGTTTTGATACGCTGTGACGGCGGTAAATCTGGTCTCCTCGAACACAAATGTCTTGTAATTTTCCTCGGCGTATTTCTCACTGTCTTTCCTAGGATCCACGTAGACCACATGAAATCTGGGCTGGTATCTGTGCATTGAGTTCAGTATGATCTGAAAGAGCAATAAATATAATTTAACATGATTTTAAAAATTAGAAACCAGGTTGTCATCGCTTATTTTGAGGCGAATTACGTCTCGCGCTTTACCAGTTGTCTACTAATAAAATGATACGTTTTATTTTCAAAGCGTCTTTCCCAAGCTCAAGGTCGCTGTACAAGTCAAGGAGATCATACATAAACACCGCATCAAACATAAATACATGCAGGTCCTACAGTACATACACATATACATAACCTATAGCCTGCACAGTAACTACACAACAAAACACTAGGGCTGGAAATATTGTAAGGAACGATACGATTTAGTTTTTTTTTTCTGTTTTTTAAAAGTTAATTAAAAGTGTCACGAAGAGTTAGTGAAAGTTTTGGAACCACTGCACTGAATAATCTATACCAAGACGAGGTGGGCCTACAGAATGGTAAAAGTCAGATGACCGAACATCATACATTAATTACGCCTAGATATGAACATATTTAGAAAGTTTGAGGTTATACTTCACATTTATACTTTTGTAAAATAAAAATATTTTAAATGTGAAAACTAAGAAGCAATCAAATGTCTAAATAATTATTGGCATAATGTAGCTTTCATTTTTTCCATCCTCATTTGTGTTAATGATAGCTAGCGAAATTTGCAGAATATACATAAATAGCTTTACACTAGGCTATTTAAATACTGCCTTTAAATGTGCAGATTTGTCACACGCGTAATTTAAGGATATGTACACCTCTCATTCTTCCACTGGTCTGTGCTGTTATAAATGTAAAAATGGTAACACCTACATGTCCGTTGTCGTCCAGCAGATTGTTGGTTAGTTTTAGTTTATCGAAGGAAACGATCTGTTTCATCCACTGCGCGCCTTTGGCAGGTGAGTCGGGGTGATAGTGCACTCTTCCTGGAGTCGCTGGATCAGCCTTCCCCGCCACCAGCCACGATGAACTGTGGAAGGCATACCTTCAGAACAGACAAGGGAGAGAATGAGTACTCCGTTTGCAACGTCAGACAGCTATGTGGTGCTCTTTGGGTAACACTTTATAATAATATTCACTATAAATGTGATTCACGATATTATGCCCATTCAAATAGTAACGGGACTTTGATGTAACGTCGAAATATGTTTATTCGTTTTGATGCAGTGGATGCATATTAGGCGTAAACGTATGTGCCATCCATAGGCTTATTGCATACCTGTATCGTTTATCATCCACTGGTAGGAAATCCATCAGGAGCATGTAATCTGCCATTGGGTCCATTCCAAATATTTTGACTTGGAATGTAGGAAACATTCGTCTGTAGAGGAGAATGCAACCCGTTGGTTATGAATAAACAAACTACTTATTTTCTATTACTTAAATAATTGCACATACATATTTCTCTGTAGTTTGACTCTTTTCATTGTGATGCCACAGTATTTTTGCAAAATGTTGCTGACAATTTGGAATTTTACATGCATTCTGACTGCAAATATGTGTTTAACTGATAGGTTATAGAATATTAGGCCCGTGTTACGCGCAAGAATTATCAAACCTCGGACCTTCTATGAAACATCGCAATTCTCTCTCTCTCTCTCTCGCTCTCTCTCACTCACAAACACACACATAACCCCGCGCACAAGGATGCGTTCGTCGATTATGCAGAACAAACACGTGAGGACGCATACATTATTCTGAAAAAGTATAAGCCCTTCTGCATGCAACCATCTGAAGCATAGGCACACCACATGCTGCATACCAGTGAAAGTGATACTGGAATCATTGTTCAGTTAACGTGAGTGTCTTTTCAGGGCGCTAGTTGTGGATAGGTGAAGCTAAAGTAGCTTTTAAAGTGCCTTCCCTTAGATTCACTGCAGTGAGCACATTTTTGGAATGACAGATGACCTTGCGCGCGCCCACACACACACACACACACACACAGGCGGACATACAACCAGGTAAAATGTCGCACTATTAGTAGCCTGCTTTTATGTCCCTTAATCTTTCTCTTTTAGCCGCATCTTTCATCGTTTTAGCATCGAGCATTATGAATGAAAGCTGTGACTTCATAAGGGTCGTTGTTAACCCTATGACATTTTGCAGATAAATTAAGAAAACAAATAAATTAATACGCGGCTTCGGGCGATAAAGGAAAGCACACTGTTTCTGCAGTTTGTATTAGTATTTGTTCTGTAGTTCAGTATTTGTAGACTTTTAGTATTTTAGTATCAGTATTGGTTTGCTTTTAGTTAATTATTTTTTATGAATTATTGGTTAAATAAATGTATTTTAATGCATAGCTAGCATGGTAGCAATTGCATTTGAGATATTTGGATATTAAACTTAATTTAGCTATTATTTCACAAAAACTTCCAGATTTATTTTCTTCCTAAAAGCATGATAATTAGATTTTCTTCTTTGTTTTGCTGACATTCAATTTATACACGTAAAAAGCTTAAAGCTGTTTTTTTTTTATTGAAATCAAATTGGTGCAAGTTAAAGTGTCCCATATTATTATTATTATTATTATTATTATTATTATTATTATTTTTAAGTTAAAGTGATAAGTTCGCTGAAGTGGTAAATTCATGCCCCTTTAGGCCACTTTTAATAAAATAAAAAAATCAATCTTTAAAAAGAATGAGTTGCCTATGAATATAGCAGAACTTCTATTTCGCTTTAAAACACATGACTTTAAATCGAAAATTCCATTTCAAAACATTTGTAATGTGTACAGTTTTCATCGCTATAGGCCTATTGGAACGGATAGTGACGCCAATTTGTTAGTGCAAATTGGCTGATGCACCAACACACCGTGAAAGAAAAAAAAAATGTTCGGTGCAAATGTTTACCCATAAGGCAATTTGGACTGAAATATAAGTACAGGCCTTGGATTTTTTTTTAAGTGTAACATATGTCTGGGGTCTGTAGCCTATACCAAATATTAACAGTGAGATTAGGCCTATTTGATTCCGACGCCTGCAATGTTTTCTTCGCCTCAGAACTGATTCGAGTTGAAGTGGGCCACAGCAGCTGCAAGAAATTAAAACTGAACTAGATGAACAGTCCATGTAGTGGTCAAGTGACCTCATTTACGAAGATGCGACGCTTATAAAATATGGTATGTGTCGTTCAGCTCCCCTTTGCCTTCTCCCACATGTGATTTTTATTTAAAAGATAGGCTAATTTGCTGATAGAAACGTCCCTTTGAGCATAACACTTCCTGGCTGAGGCCTTGTTATATCCAAATACATGAGTGAATTTGTATGCCTGTAGCGCTCGCGCGCATTTATCTTAGTCATTTAGTGTATATTCATTTAGGCTATTTTACGCTCATTTAATCACGGTCTGTTTTGCACCAAGTAAATGCAAGCTAAAACTCGACATTCACCTGAATAAACAGACCGGGCTGTACAAATAAGACACTATGTATATGAATCGTGAAAGCCATTGAGGAGCCCTTTAGCACACAGGTGAGCTACAAAATGTACTGTATCTCATGCTATCTGTCTTATCACTGTGCAAATACACACAATAGACTGTTTACATTTCATTTTAAATGGTCATGAGGATTGTGCTAAGCTAATGCACTGTAAAGTGTATTTATTCAGAGTCAGACCTGTTGAACTTTCTTATAATACGATGATAAATGTGTCTTTCCCGTGCAAGAAGTAGATTTTAAGATTTCTTCGGTTGTTGAAAATGATCAATAGCTTATTAATACATTAACAAACGATATGTAATGCTTAATCCATCAGTAGTTCAAGTGCATTATGAAGTTCAAACCATTTAATTAGCCTATGTTAAACATTATACGTGTTTTAGTGTTAAATTAAAAATCGCTCAAAGTCTTTTATAATTTCCTGCGCGTAAATGTCGATAAATGGTATTAAAACAACAACAACTCGATGTCAAAAATGATCTCGAAGTTCAGCATATAAACCTGTCAACTCACCTCCCAGCTTTTGTGACAATCATTTCAGTTCCAAGTTGATTAAATTCATCCCAGAGCGCCTTCATTTCCAACTGTACATTAATATTGGCTACTTTAGGGTTCTTTTTGACCAGCGTTTTGTTCGGAGTTGAGCTTGAAGACGACGAGGAGCAGTTGGACGTCCCGCTGTCTCCCTGTGCCGGGGCCTGTGCTGGGTTGGATCCGGAATAGTTGTAGGCGTGCTGGGCAGCCGGGCACGGCTCAAACTGGGTTTCATGATGGCTGTAGGGATCCCCAGGCGACGGAGAGAGATGGTAACTCCCGGGCGTATTGAGACTGCTCAGGCTGCTGGTCGTGAAGGCTGCAACATCGCAAAAATGGGACAGCTGCGTCAGCCACGGGCTTGATATTGCTGAAATCATTCCAAAAATTGGGTTTACAATTTGTGCAGGACTCGAGAGTAAAAGCAACAATATGCAAGTGAATGCAGGAGTTCGCCTATGATGATCAAATGTACAGTGATGTCCTCGAGTGTGTCGCGTATGGGAAAGTTTCCCGTTTTAATGAATGTATCCAAGAACGTTACGAACGATGGTCTCCTTCTAGGTTAACGCATATTGCCTAGATGAAGTGGTCAAAAAGGCCGCCTTGGAAATTCCTTGTTTTTCGCTGAGGCTGTAAAACGCCTTCCTAAGTAGCTTCGTATTGATTAAACGATGGTCAAAAGTTTTGCGTATATGCGCGGTCCGTTGTTTTCAAAGGCTTGCGCGCTGTGAACTGTTCCAATCGGCCTCTGTCCTGCCCCTCTGGTAAACTGAAATCCAGACTTCTCTCTTATCTCTCACATAGGGCCTCCCCTTTGCGATAAAACCGGTTCTTATTTCTATTTAGATAAGGAACTGCAGGTAATGTGCATTTCCTCGCCTTGGGACGAGACTGATTGACAGTGAAGTGCGCCCCTTATAATGGGCTTTCCGGCACCCATTTACTTTTGGATAAGTGTATCGCCCACACCACCCTCCTCTAACAATAGACTGGTTAGTTGGCACGACGGAGAGTAATTTTTTTTTCGCAAAGCAAACAAACAACCGTGCAACAAGGACAAACAACTAATTTTGCAAAGGAACAAGTCTATCCGTCTATTTCTTGAATGCTATTTCCTTTTGTTCACATTTTTGCTGTTGGCCACTGCTGTCTGACAGGCTCATCCTTGGGTTGAAGGTGGAATCTGTGTGTTTCCTAGATTTCTGAGGCACTTTGCTTTTGCCTTGCGCGCGCTTGTAATCGACTTAATGCTTACTTGGCCGGTTTAGATTATTGGAGGACCATGCAATGACTGTCCTGCTTCACAGGTTGCAGCTAATGTGCACTTTAGGACATATCAGCCTATTTGCATTTCTGGCTATTGTACAAATTAGCCCGCGGAGAGTAAAGAACGGCGGTTTATTTACTCAGTGCGTTGGGCGTAAACAGTCAGAACATGCTGTGCTGAATTTTGCATTACTAAATTGAACCAAACGTGTCTTTGGCGACAACTGAAAGTTTTTCGCGCGCTCTAGGCGATGCGAAAGTGTTAAACAAACTGCGCGAGCCCTACAAATCACAAGGTTATTGTCAAGATCGTGCCCGTACCTTCCATCTCCCGCGTGACAGTGCTGTAGTGCATTTTAATGGATCTCGAGCAGTTTTGCACCACTTGCTTGTCCAGGCTAGTGGCGTGTTTGTCAAATGTTGTGTTTCCTGCTTGATCCCTCGCTGAAATCAGACAGGCAATACTGAAAGCATTCGCCTTTGGAGAAAGGGGACTACAGTCGTCCATAAGCGAGAAACCGAGTCAAGGAACACCGCTTCCACCCCTCGAGCTACTCCATGTCGAGATCACAGACAGTACAAACAACAAGTCGAAGTAGACGAAGTTTCATTCTTTGAGAAAAGGACCTATTGGCGATGTTGGTGCTCTCCAGTGTTTTCAAAACAAACTATTCCCACGGAATTTGCTCCGCTTTATACGCTCCAATTAAAAGATCTGCTCGAACACGTCCGGCTGTATTAAAACATAGCTCTTCCACACACACACACACTCACACACACATACACACACTTGAGAAAAACAGTTTTCTTCAGCCGCGGTGTCTGGGTGATGTCATTAGGGCTCGCTGGAGAAGAGCTACTGCGGGAGAGAGTGTCAGGAGCGCGAGCTCCACGCCTCCCGTGCACGGTTGAAAAAAAGTGTGCACGCTCTCCACGGGATGTTTTATTTGAATAGGACCTTGTCAATCATTGTACCAAATTTGAATTCACTGGCAAGAAAAAAAAAGAAAAGAAAAAGAAAACGTCACACGAATGTCCCGCTGTACTTTTACAGCAAATTATATGTTTTGACTTTTCCCACTGGTAGTGGAACGCATTACAAGCAGAGACACTCTGAACTGTACACCGGTGAACTGCTTGCAGACACTCTGAACTGCTTGCTAAATGAATCCAGTTTAAAGCGGTTGACCTATCAATGCATGGGTTCTTCAGTGGTTCTGAGGCTCGCTGTATATTGTTCTTGATCTGCAGACTGCTATATGGTCCTTTAAATGCTCTTCAGATCGTCATGCTTATGTATTTTAAAAAGCTACTGTAAACATTATTACTGGTTTTACTTAAAAATGCAAATTCCCCGATTGCCTTTTATTTTTAGTTCATTGAAATAAAAAAATGAGTTAATATAATAGAGATTGATTTAATCAACAGAAACACACGAAAACACATTTTAATTTGTTTTTTGACGAAAAAGTTGTGATAAATCCTGAAAATAAACTGAAATGAAAAAAATCATTGTAAAAATATTTTCAAAATTTATCAAAACTTTTTTTTTGTAAATAAATGTACACTGCGACAGTAAACCATTTTTATTATTCCTTTAAAAACATATAGGCTATAAACTAACCATTGGCCGTTTTCATGCATTTGTTTAGTTAAGCTTTTCTTCTTTCCTTTAAGTTAAAGTCTATGAGCTATAGCCATACTTTTATATTTTATATACTTTTTCATTTATTCAAAACGCTGGTTTGTGTCATGCCATTTTGCTTTTTTTTCTGAAATAATTATTTACCGTTCTCAATGGACAATAACTGCGAGCAAGACATCGTGTCGCTGAAATGTTTGCTTTTTTGTTGTTGCAAGTAAGTCTGTCGCCAAACATGCACGTCTGCAGCCAGCCTTGCAACCCAAGTGCACGTGAAACGTAAGCAGTGTATCGCGTGGCTCAGGCACTTGACCCTTCTCTCTGGTATACAATATCTAACTGGTTATCGGCTTATCAAGGTTCATAATTAATGAATAGAAACAAAAGTTATGTTTTGTTGACCTGCAGCGATAGCAACCGGATTGAATCTAATTTACACTCGGGCGATTGAATAACAGGCAAAAGCAGCAGGGCTCTAATGAGATAACCTAGTTAACGACACCACTGTTTTCACTGCAGCTTAACACTATTTGTTTTTGGATGTTTATCTTACGCCTAGCATGCTATCGGTCGTAAATAAACAAATCTTCTTTTCTTATAAGGAAAGATTTGAGGTGGGCAGTTCATGCAAATAATTCTTTACAATCATATTAGCCTTTTATTGGTAGCATAACATCTCAAATTATATTCTAAATGGGCCTATAATTTCCTATATTATATTCTTCAGGAATTTGGACCATTTACTTGATTTGATTAATTAGATTTGACATACAAATCCTCAAAGACCTCACAATTTTTATCGTTTCATCCTTCTTTTTTATTGCATTTTAAAGTGCTTTTGCAGTAGCGTTAAAACAGACAGCCAGATTGGTATTTGCATTGGTGACGCATACCTCAATTTGACTTTGTTTTTCTTTTTTTATTTGTAGGAATGGGTGCAGTGATTGTGATTTTGTGCCAGATCAAGAGGCAGGCGTGCGTAAGTATTTCCTTCTTTTATCAGATGCTTCTTTTGATTCCAGATCACTTCATCACTGTCAAGTCGGAAGCGTCCTTTGTAAATACTCAGGTGATAACAGACACAATTCAGAGCTTGATAAAAAAAAAAAACCGGAACGGAATATTAATCTTAGAATTTGCGCAAGGAAAAATTCTTTTTGCGCAAAATTCATTATATTCAGATATAATGAAGTGGCGCATCAAGTATTATTTTTATATTTTAGATGAAGAATATTTAACAATAGACAATATAGCGCTACTGTGTAGATTTATAAGATTCGATGTATTATATTGTTTAAGCTCCTCTTTATCACTATGTTTGAATCAATTAAATTCACATTTATTTAGCGCTTTTCACAACACACATTACAATTCAGAGTGATTTGTTAAGAGATATAGGCTACAGATGTACAGTTGCAAGATCAATGTAAGCAGTTAGCTGACATCATTTTAATTTAAGAAGAAACAATGAGCTCATAAAAGTAATTATTACAAATTGTGAAAATATTGATTACAGAAAATATGGCAGTGGTGCAATGGCCTAATAGTCTATGTTTTTCTGAAACGTCCATTGGAATAAACTGGAGCTTTACAGTTTAATCACAGTGATACGATATGTTATGCTTTTATTGGAATACAGTATGCATCATTAATGTGTGGTTTGGATGATGTTTTCAATGGAGACACACTTCCTGTTTTGTCTCAGCGGCGCCTTTCAAAATCCAGGTGTGTGATAGTGTATGTGATTTCTTTATGGATATCTAGGCTACCGTATTACATCTAAAGTGTAAGCCATTTTTCCTCAAGACACGGATAACACGAGATAAAATCAAGTCTTTATAGTAGGCTATTCATTGTTTTGTTTGTTTTATTTAGTTGAGTGAACTCTTGTTTTGCAAGTTCACGAGTAGAGGACATTTACACAGGTTGATACATTTATTTATTTAATTTCTTTAAAAATAATCATTTTGTAGTGATGGTCCGTTGTTGTTCTCCATATGCAAATTGAGAGCAAATATTGTTAAACTAATTTCTCAGTTTTAATATCAGAGCACCATTTGGGTTGAATTAGGCTAAACGTTATTTTCACCTGAAATAATGAAAGTAGGCTTATAATGTAAAAAAAAAAATAATAATAAATCACTGCTTAGCCTACAATTAATTTAGTTCGGATGATCAAAAAGCCTAGTCAACGTTTTTAATGAATATATAGATCATTTTTCATAATTTATTTTACGGCTCTTTTGTTGGTAATACTTTCTTACAAAACGCTTATGTTGTTTAAGAACAAACGACAGTGCTCATTTATGCAAATATGGATGAGGATGCAAATATCATTAATATGAGGATGTTATTTAAATTGCTGCTTGTGGAACATGAGAAAATTAATTTATAAGCCTTAATTTTTTTATCCCGACAAGTCGTATAAGAAGATCCCCTAATAGCCTAGCCTTTTAATTTATTTATTATTGAATGAACAAAATTGCTCAAAGAATACAACTTCATATTATCGAAATATTTTTTTAAATGTTTTTTTTTAATTAGCTTGTTATTATTAACGGAATCTGTTCTTGACATAAAAATATAAATACAATTTTTCGTAACCTAAAATTATTCCCATGTAGGCTTCATTAGCCTATGAATTCAATTTTTTTTTATGTTTTATTTCGGTATTCAGTTGTAGATTCACCAAGGTTTGTGAATATTTGAAATATAGCCTATAGGCTATTGTTTTCTCGTTGTGATAGGCTATATTTTTCGTGGTGGTTCTTTTTTGTTGTTGCAGCAATATTAATAGTGAGTTTCCTATTAAAGAACGAGTTTTTTTCCAGGAGGATGTTGATGAATGTTGATGAATATTTATGAATGGGCATAACTCTCTTAGTGTTTGGTGAACTGTGTGGTCCTGCGCGCGGGATTTGGGTTCTGCTGTGGTAACACGAGACTCGATGCCTCATTAGAAACTTTCATATGTTAAGACATGTTCTGTATCCTTTCAAAGGTGTTAAGATGATTAACCTGCATGCAGGGAAAGGCATTACAAACACCTAAACAACAATAGCCCCCTATAATTTCCGTCGCCGTTTTCATGTTTTAACACACTGAGATCTGTTTGTAATATTTGCGTCTATCAACATCCAATGTTCATGAATGGGATCCTTCCACACCGCATATACCTTCCAGTGCCTTCAGGCGTTTTTTAGCTATCTCTGCAATTTTTTTACAAAACCCTGGAGAGAGAAAACGGTCAGATGTTAATTAGAACCCGATATCAATTAGCAGATAATAAATCATGGTGTGTCAAAGGAGCGCGCGGCGCTGATTTTCGAGCATTTATGTATGGGGACCGTATATAAAATCCTATCCTATATAAATATTAGCCCAAATCCTTGAATAAGACTCGCAGGAAGTGAGCAGTTGACCGCTGACAGTTGGGTTGCTGAGTAGATGTCCCTTGATTCCCAGACCGGTTTCACATGGCATGCAGTCGTGTGCAAATACCCCCCACACCCCTTTCTGAAATGGCTAATTGAAAAACGAATTGTCTTAGCAAATACTGCATAAAGTTGGGCGGAATGTTTTCATTCATCATGTCACACATGATTAATGAAATCTGTTTCAGATGTTGTCATCTTGTGATCACATAACAGTGATTTGTAACACGCAAGCCACTCGAATTCGCTATTCGCAGAATTAGTTTTATTGTCGTGCATGAAAAATAGTTTCCATTCCAGGTGATAGAAATGTTATAATTATAATAATATTATTAATAACTTGTTATTATAGTGGGTTTATGGGCTTTTCGCAGCCATGCCATATAGAAGAATCATTTTTGTTTCCACAGAGAACCTTTGAGTGAAAAGTTTTTAAAAGCGTCAATAACATTTTATAATCTAAAGAACCTTTTTCCAGTATAAACCGCATTTGTGCATTGAAAATGTTCCATGGATGTTGAAGGTTAATTCTTCATGAAACTATACATACCCATAAATAACCTTTATTTTTGGGATGGTGGTGGTGCATTCGATATAAGTATCCTTTTTTGTTACTATAAAAGGATATTATAGAGAAAGTCCTAATCATTTAAAAAAAAAATTTTCGTTGATTGAAACGACCGAATACATTTAATGTTCGAATATGTACAATATTTTTTATTTTTTAATCAGTAAAATGTATTACAATCAATTGATAATAATATTTTATAAGTTGTTGTTAATTTAGCTAGGCTGATCTAAAAATCGATCAATATATCTAAATGTTTTATGGGTTATTATGTTTTATATCGTCATCGAGTCTTAAGAGTTTATCGAGTTTTGTTCAGCATCCCTGTCATGGGATCTGTCTGTCAGAGACGGGAAATGTGACAATAACGGGGGACATGAACTGGGCATGGTTAAAGAACATTTTACTGTAAAGTTAAACACGCTTCCTTTTTGGCTCAAAAATTCATGTTTCCTGTTAAACTGTTCGTTTTGATATTTTTGGTCATTTGAGCATAGGGACATAAAAACACAATGGTCATGGATACAATGAAACAGTTATCCTCATGTGTCCAAACAAATACAGGAATTGTTTGTCACGCACATTTTGCGCTTTAGAGTTCAAATATCAAGTTGACCCTTGAATTTGTACCCGTTATAGATGACTTTAGATGATTTTAGTAGCACTTGCATTATTTGTTTTTTATTAGTAGTAATTCAGTTAATTGATAGATGTTAAATCATGCATTTATTCAACGTGATCTCATGAGAATACGTGTGTACCTGTACGTTAAGTGTAGTTTTATCATACGTACATTTAATTACGTTTTACACGCGCAGAAACGTATAATACTGACGTATTTACAGTACTAAAACGTAAAATATTTACGTAAAAATTGTCCACCTCTCTTTAAGAGTTTTGCTTAATGTTAAGAAATGTCATAGACCAGACCACTGAACTAACTAGTATTCCCTAAACCAGATGACACTTGATCTATAGCTATTCATTTAGCCTATATAAAAAAAAAAAAATTAAATGTATTTTTTAAAATATCGTTTTTTGACAGAACTGCCTACATTTGCATATGTCATTATTTTAATTTTTAGGAGATCCACATTTCAGGTCACTGACTTGTAATGAACCATGCATTGATTTTTCTCTTAATGAAAAATATAAATGTAACATTTGTGACATCATGGATTAATCCTTCCAACTGTATGTTTCCTTATGGGAATGTTTGGGAGGATGGTAATGATTTTATAGGTGCCTGCTTTTAATATTAAATGTGCCGACAATTGACAATTTCTGACAGATTTCTTATCCTTTTTTCATTTGAAACTTGGCGTGTGTTTTTTTCCACCGTGTATCCAATGATAAATGTGGTCTTCCACAGGTTCACGCTGCATATAAATCCAGGCAGTTTTGAAAGGGTCACGAAAACATATTTTGTCGAGCAGATTTCTCACAGAACACAGAGAGAGCATGGAATGTCCCACGAATGAGGTTTTTCAGAAGAAAATCACCCCCCTTCTTTGTTTTAAAATGGGAAAGCTTTTAGCTTTTGAAAAGTATCCTTTTCCTATCTGAGCAGAGGCGGCAAGCCCATCATCACCTAAGCCCTCTCCAGCTCTCTCATTGGCCAACTGATAAATAGCTGGCATTCCTCTTACAAAAAAAAAAAAAAAAAAAAGCCATGATATGGACTCACGGCCGCAGTGATCTTCCAAATTAATTAAGACCTTTTTCTCCATCTCAGATGGGTCTGGAGCAGTCGACTTTCTAATTTGAAAGCTCTGAATAAAATATAATATCTGTTTGAAATGATCATTTACTATCTAATGTAGAGTCCGTATCTCACCATTTTCCTCCATTGACCTCTTCAGCCAGTGTTTATTTTAATATGCGAAGGTCTCATGTTGTTATTCCGGAGAGATTGCAAGCTCATCTCTTTCTTTCTCTCTTTCTCCCCCCTCCTGCTGCTACTGCTGTCCTCTCTCCTTTACCATTACCTTCACTCCATTTCTGAGAACCGGAGCCTGTTTTCAGCTGCTCGTGTCCTTGGCCTATACAGTAAAGACAAACTTAATTCTTCTCCCTAGCTCCCACTTTTCTGTCTGCATTTCAGTCATTGGTGCACTGTTATTTGATGAAACTGCTCCATTATCCACGGGATCAGAGTTTTCGCGATTTTAAGGGGGGGGTGATTATTTTTGCACATGGGCACAGTCTCATTTAAGATGCTTTCAAATGTCTGAATGTTGAATTTATACTCATCACCCCTAGTGTGACTCACAATAACCAAATGATGTGGTTGGAAAACGAACTAAAATAAAGGCAAAACCTAGAGGAAATCGTCATGGTTCTTTCCTATGCCATCTCTGCCATCCAGATGAAGAGCAGGAAGTCACATGGGCTTGTGAACAATATGGGGATTGAGTGAAATGCTAAATTTGGAAAGGACTCTGGTCCTTCGCCAAATGTAAATTGATAGAACATTCACTGTGAAAAATGAGTACGTTTTACAAGGAAATTCAAGGTCAGTCACTCTTTCTAAAAAAAACAATGTTAATTATTTGTGAATTTTAGCAATTTAGTAAATCATTCCAAATTTCATGCATCTAAAGCGACTTGCATTTAAGGGATACATTTTGTCGTGCATTCTCTGAGAATCAAACCCATGACCTTCTACAGGAACATGAGAGTCTAATCTCAATTAATAAACTCTAAATCAATGCCGTACGCATAACCATGGCAAATTTAAGTTTTCAAAGTTGTGACCAAATCCATTTTGGTGTTTTTCAGTGGATGTTTATTACGTGGCACAGCCTCATGAGAAAGAAAACAACCTCTCAGCCAATCAGATGTCAGGACGGGTCAGACGATTACGATTAGAGCGATTCATCATCTTGACGCTGGCTGTCTCCACACGTTTGTTTTGATCTTTTTGTGAAGTGTGTTCTAACACTGAGAGATGAGGTGGCATGTGGCCCGGTTGGGTAGCTCCGGACGGTGCTGTGTACTAAATGTCTGTGGAATGTGAAAATGCATGTTTGTTCTGTTGGTGTTATTGACAGAACTGCAATATATGCAGGTGCATGTGTCTGAGAATGTGTGTATGCGTGCAGTTGTGTGTGAAGACCACAGCATGTTGACGTTTGCTCACTGGGACCAACACCCCCTCACTAGTTCTGGAAACCCCTGGCACTGGACGAGAACCAGTGCTGTGGTGGCCCGAGTGTCATGGGAGAGGTGGAGATCGACCGCAGTGTCTCGCAAAGCACGTACAAGCCATGTGTTGTGTTTGTCACGCACTTCCTCCATTTGGAACCATTAAGGCGTGTTTAGTAGGTGGCATGAACATTTGAGACTGAGAAAAATAGTACAGCAGATTACGTTGTTTATAATGTAAGGGTTCATTCTGTTCTGGCATTTCCATTTAATGAATTCCTAAGATCTTCGTCAAAACATATTTGCTTCTAAGGCAAAGAAATAAAGACAAATATATAGTAGGTATCCTTCTTTGTTTTGATATTTTTTTTACCTCTTCAAAATTGTCAGTGCCTATAAATAAAACAAGTGAATATCTTATATAATAAGTGAATGACTTAACTTATTTAGTGCTTAGTGCATTTTGTGATAAAGTTATTAAGTTATTCAGTTCTTATATAATAACACTGTAAAATATATTGTTGGTTTAACTTAAAAAAAAGTAACCTGGTTGCCTTAAAATTTGATGTTCATTGAAATGGAAAAATTGAGTTAATACAATGAAGGAGATTGATTTAATCATCAGAAACTCAAAATATTATGTTATCTGAACTACATAAATTATTTAAGTTGATTTGATGACAGAAAAAATGTTGTGATTACAAATCATGAAATATTTTTTTACACCGAAGTGAATAGCTTAATAACCATTAACTTTATTAAAGTTAAATAAGATTTTTTTTTTCTAATTTACAAACTTTGATCTAATGTTGCTTATAGTAGAGCTGAATTCAATGCAAAATCTTTCTCAGAATATACTAATATATTTTAATTAAGTACAATATTCATCATATTTTATGTTTTTCTACACTGTTAAAAAATATTGTAGGTTTAACTTAAAAAATGTTCACTGAAATTGAAAAATTGAGTTAATACAATAAAGGAGATTGATTTAATCATCAGAAACTCAAAATATTATGTTATCTGAACCACATAAATTATCTAAGTTGATTTGACAAGAAAAAATGTTATGATAACAAATCATGATTTTTTTGCAGTGTACTAAATGTTGTGTGTAGGCCTATTTTACATTCATTTTAAGATTATTTTAGATTTAGATAGCAAAAACAGATTCTAAATGATCTTTCTAAATGAACAAATAAAAAAAATCTAATAATTTGCACATTCATTCTTAAACAAATAGCCTAATGCATTCTTGAGGATTTTGCATGTAATTAACCTTAAGATTTTGTAAATGTTTAATTTAAGGTCCGTGTTGTGTTTTAACAAACACAAACAAAACAAAAAAAAAACCTTTCAAACATGTATACAAATTATTATTATTTTTGTCTCCTGCTGCATATTTGACAGTTTCTAAATCACCTGCATCTCAGCACCTTACAAATGCAATCACACACCACCCTAAATCCCTTCCCTTTAAACGCATCCCTAAAATCCCTCTTCCCGTATCCAGTACGTCAACACAAAACGTTGGGATTTTCTCAGGATTTTCTTCTATTTTTACTAGTCAAAAGAATTGTGATTTGTGTGAGCGTATAGTATTTGTTTTTTTGGTCTCCTTTTCTACTCTCAGCCACACAAAAATTCACAACACAGACCTCTTTTTTTACACCCTCACCCAGATTGAAATACGGAGCGAATCTTGGGCGAGCGGAGAAAAGAAAAACAGACAACAGGGTGAAGCCTCTTGCTGTAGCGTGTTGTAGTAACCTCCCATGTGGTTAAAACGAGAGGAGCGAAAACACAGTAATGAGGAGAGGAAAAAAAGACAGTGTGTGTGTGTGTGTGTGTGTTTGGGTCCAATTTCTCCCTCTATTCATCTTCACAGCCCTGGGTTTGTGTGGGATATTTGGCACAGCCCATGTGTGATGATATTTACTGAAGCGTGTTTACGCCCTTGGACCGCTTCGCAGTGGTGTTGTGCTAAAGACTTTTGCGATTTATTCTTGAGGTCTTATTTAGAGTTAGTTTGTTGAATTGTCAGTTGAGGTATCCCTTACATTGTGGGATGTTTTTTGGTCCCCATAAGGAAAACAGCCTTCAAATCATACTAAATTATGCTTCCTTTCTTTTTTTTTTTTTTAAATGTGCAAATGCAGACAGCTTTCTGTGCTGGGTTAGGGTATTGAATATAGAGTTTTTTCAGTCCAAAAAAAATCCCATAAAACACATGTGGGTCTGCAGTTTTCCCAAAAAGCTGCAGCTCCCCTTTGTGGTCCAGCAGTGCTCTGCAATGCGATGGACGTGGACAGATGGAAAGCGAACGGAAACCCTGTTTTGTGTCAGCCTATGTAGAGCCAGGAACGATTGTCCATCAAAGATCAAAATAATTGCTTTTGTCATTTTATGTAATTTTTCCACTCGAAAGAATGCTTTTAAGCACACCGAAATTCTAAATTGTTATATTCTTGTTGCTTTTCACATGTGATGGGATATTTTTTTACAATATAGATCATTGAATTGCTTCCTGATGTTTCTTGTTTATGCATATTTAAATTTGCAGATGGATGAAGAATTTCTGATGGGATCCATCCTATGCAACATTTACCGCTAAATCTGCCATGCTCATCGAGACCACTCACACACACACACACACAACCGATACACTTTCAGTTGTTTGCCCGTGGCACTTTAGTTCAAGTTTGTGTTTGTGGTGCGGCGTTCATCAGAGGAGTCCTGCTTCTCTAATGTTGTATCAGGTGACGCAGCTATATTAAGCGTGTTTGGACACACACATGTTTTCGGGTCGCGGGCCTGAGATGGCTCACTCTCTCTCTCTCTCTCTCTTGATGGACCACTTCACCTTTCACACACCTGTCGATGCAACCTGGGTGGCAATGAAGGAGCATATGTGCAAACACACTTAGAGCACACGATTACGCATGCTTTCTTTTGATCGTGCATATTGGACGAGTACACACCCTTATGCAAAAATACATACTGGAAACTTATGCAGAATTGTTAACATGAAGTTCAATGGTGATTTACATTGGAGCAAGAATCAATAAATGAACACACACACACATTCCAGCATCATGGCTCATTGCCCGCTGTGCTTTGAAGGAGCTGCATGAATGTTTACTGATGCAAATTAGGCTTCAGAGGCAGAGCCTGTGTTTTCAGTGTGTGTTAATGGAATGTGGAGCGAGGCAGTGGCCTCTGCTGCTTCCTGCCTTTTCTACAGCTCTTCTCACTACTGAAAGAAACATCCACACCTATCATTTTCTTTTTTTATCATCTATTGTTTAACTTTAAATAACCGCTTTACTCCCACCAGATTATATTTGAATCTGAATTTAGAATCTTAGAACGTTCCAAAGTTTCGAAGACATAATATAAGGGAAAGTGACACCCTAAAAATAAAATGTTCAGTATTTTTGTCTTGTTTGGCTGAAGATATCTAAACATCTTTAAATCAAGATACATTCACTTCAGATGCTAAATTACATGAGTTATGTTTAAGTTTCAGCCAGTTTCAGTTTTTATCCCCTTTAAATTAAAGTAAATTTAAAAAGTAAAAAGATTAGGGCAGTCAAACGATTAATCGCGATTAATCGCATCCAAAATAAAAGTTTGTGTTTACATAATATATGTGGGTGCACTGTGTATAATTATTTTGTATATTTATATATATATATATATATATACACACACACATGCATGTATATTTAAGAAAAAAATATTATTTATATATAAAATATTGATATTTATATATACTATAAATTATATATAAATCTATGTTTCTTAAATATATACAAGCATGTGTGTGTGTTTATATATATAAAATAATTATACACAGTGCACCCAAATATATTATGTATACACAAACTTTTATTTTGGATGCGATTAATCGCGATTAATCGTTTGAAAGCCCTAAAAAAGATATGTTCTTGTTTTAAACATAAATTCACTTAATTTTGATAATCAGAAAAGCCTCTGTCTTTAAGCAAGCTATATGTATTTAATAATATATATTTAAATGTTTATTATATTTAAATTCAGATATTTTTACTGGAAAACAAGGCAAAAATACTGAGAGAAAAAAACAACAAATTTCCATACTTAGGTGCTGTGTCTTTTTTTCTTCCTGTCTTTCTTTCTTTTTTTCAGAAAAACGAGAGTTGATGCATTCTAATCAATGTTTGTAATCAATTCAATATAAATAGGCTACATAATAATTAAAATCATTCTAATTATAAAATAATTCAATTGAAAACAGTTTAAATGATAAAACAAATTAAATGAACATTTTACCATTTTAAATGTGTCAAGTCTATACTGTATTATTTGTTATTGTACAAAGAAATGCTAATAGGTGTTTGGTATTTATTTATTTAAATGCAGTTCTCTGTTAGGGTTAGGTTTATGAATTTATGAATATGTGTTTGTAATGTACACAACGTTAGTTGGAGTTCTCAGTGGTTGATACAGTTACTAATACATGACCTGACTTGACCCCAGAGAGATGAACTGTCGCAATTCACAAAACGGATGGCATGATTGGCACCCTATTTTATAATAAATATGAAGACCTGTTCACGAACGGCATAAAACCGTCCGCTTCAGTGTAATTCAATGGTGGAATCGGTGTCCCAAGTCAATCCTCCTGTATGTAAAGAATGTTTATGGCTTGTAAAACACCCAAATTTAGCCCCTATAAATAAACTTCCAGTGATGAATGGGTCTGTGATCGCTTCAGAAGCCTCGCTGAATCAGGGCTGGATTTTCTGCGGTGGTTTTAAGTGTGTTTATCCTGGCTCTGCACAGCAAGCTCATTATTGCTGATGCAGATGAGCTCCTATGGCTTAAACCAGCAGCGGGTGTTTTTCTTTTAGCGGCCGTGTGTTGCTTTCTCCACGGAGAGAGGAAGCCAGACCACAGAGGCTGACTGCACGACCCCGAGCGGCAGGGGTCAACCCCTGCCCAGAGAAGAGGAGCGTTCTGTGGGGAAGAGGAGTTGGAGAGGTACGAGCTTGTAATAGATGCCAAACGAGTCCATGAAAGCGGGAGGAGAAATGTCATGAAGGAGATCTAAGATGTTTCTCCTGTAGTGTCTTTCTCCTGAGAGAAAACACTTCCTTCTGTAACAAGTATTTATGTTATGCTTTTATTATGTAAGTGTGTGGAGCTTTATGTTTTTTTTTTATGTCATTTTCTTATATTAATGTTTAACTTATATTAATGGGAATATTAATGATTAAACATGTCCAAAAAGTAATGTACACTCTCTAATATGTGGCATTTATGCACTCTTTTGGCACAAATGTACCTTTTGAAAGGGTACCGGCCTAGTGACAGCTTTTGTACCTTTTTTCCAGTGATATTGTCAGCCAATCAATCAAAAGAAATATATTAAACAAGAAAATACTATTTCTAATTTTTTCTAAATTTTTATTTTAATTTAATTGTGCAAATTACTAGACATTTTTAGAATACCAAATCCCGACAGTATGTCAACAATTTTTCTAATTTCTTTCCTATTTTCTCGTAAGGAACTGAGGAACAGGTGAAGGTGTGACTGTGTACTGCCACGCCTAATATGTTTTAACCTGGAAACTGCATGGAGCTATTAGCCTTTAATTGCATTTCAAGTTAAGTCAAACTTACTGTTGGAAAAACAAACAATGATGTGAGGTAATGCATCTGCCGTTTCAAAATACATGGAAACTTGCTGGCATTTTTCAATGGCGTGTAGGTGTGTAACGTGCACGCGAGAGTGTGTGAGGGATACGGCAGCTCTCTCCCTCTTGGTGGCTGTTTGTAGATGGAGCTCTCGGATCTCCTCAGGGTCTCATCACTCCTCCAACAGTCAATGAGTCAGTGGGTGGTCCATTTTCTCTCTCTCTCTCTCTCTCTCTCTCTCTCTCTTTCCTCCTGGTACTTTAATGCAACAAACATGAAGCAAATGCTAGCCTCTTTGCCAACACAGCCATTAAACAAACACACACACACACACACACACAGCTCATAGAGTGTGTCTGGAACTGGAATGGCGAAACTCTGTGATTATCATCTACTGACACCTGTGCGGTTTGAGACGTTTTAAAATTCCTCAGATCAGGTGGTTTGTCTTTGCTCCCACACCCTCTCTCTCTCTCTCACTCTTGCTCTCTCTCGCTCTTGCTCTCTCTTTCTTTCTCTCTCGCTCTCTCTGTCTATTTCCCAGCATTGCAGCTGTACTGATCTTTGTTGTGAGTTATATTTCTTCAGAAGTTCGCATAATAGGTTGTGGCGTATAAAATGCCAGAAGTGATTTGCCTGTTGTCTCATGTACTTCTCTTTACTCATCTTTAATATGTAACAATGTTTTTTGAAACCCTGTGACAGTGGAAATACATTTTATATTATGAATTTTGGTCACTCTTTATATTAATGGTCTTTAGTTAGTTTCTTCAATAAATAAGTTCAGTTTGTTGTGTTCATGTTGTATTGCGAATATTGAGGTGGGATTTCTTCTTTCTAACTATTTTTTCTTTCTTTCTATTTATTTTTTCTTTCTTTCTTTCTATTTAATTCTTTCTATTTAATTTCTTTCTATTTAATTCAAATGCAGACTAAAGACACATTTATTTGTTCAGGCTTTCAATTACACATTTCATTATATTAATTGTTTTTGTTGTGAAGCACTTTGTGATCCTATACCTGTGAAAGGTGCTATATAAATAAACTTTTTACTTACTTACTTAATCGTTCTTGTATTCTAACTAATCTTTCTTTTTAACTACTCCACCTTTCGTTTGTTCTAACTAATCTCTCTTTCTTTCTTTCAACCTAATCTTTCTTTCTTTCAAACTAATTTTTCTTTCTTTCTATCTAATCTATCGTTCTTTCTTTCTAACTAATCTTTCTTTCTTTCTTACTAACTAATCTTTCTTTCTTTAATCCTTTCTTTCATTCTTTCTAACTAATCTTTGTTTCTAACTAATATTTCTTTTATTGAAACCAATCTTTCTTTCTATCTAACTAATCTTTCTTTTCATTCTAACTTATCATTTTCTTTTTTTCTTTCTTTCTTTCTTTCTTTCTTTCTTTCTTTCTTTCTTTCTTTCTTTCTTTCTTTCTTTCTTTCTTTCTTTCTTTCTTTCTTTCTTTCTTTCTTTCTTTCTTTCTTTCTTTCTTTCTTTCTTTCTTTCTTTCTTTCTTTCTTTCTTTCTTTCTTTCTTTCTTTCTTTCTAACTAATCCATCTATCAAACTTTAACCTGTTAACTGTCACCCCCCTTTTTTTGAATAGACATGAAAATGCACATTTCGAACTTAAATGGTTGTAATTCAAGAATGCTTTGGAATATAGACATATGATTGGTCTTGTTTTAAAGAAGACATTTGGCAGATTTTTGTAGAAGTGAAATAAATTAAGAAAGTGAAACAGAAAAAAAGTTATAGAAGTTTGAGTTTATGGAAATGTACAATGTAAAAATATTAATTATTCATATTTTACATAAAATATATATTTTCAAAACCTGGGCTACTCTAAAATGGCAGAAAGATCAAAGCCAAAAATCTGAACAAGTTGTGTTTCAAATTTTAGGTTGATATCTCAAAAAATGAGCTTTCAGTAAGATTTTGTTTGAGCGCAGTACCCAACTTTTTCACTAGGGCACAATCAGACTCCATTATTGCCCATATAAGGGCGCCTGCATTTCCATTCGTGTTTTGAGTGATATGAACCATTATTTTCACAATTTTCATACAATTTCTGAAGTAGAGATCCTATTCAGAAGTGGCATGGGAAGTTTGGCAGATTTTTTTGATATGAATTGAACCTCTAAGAAACACATACAAAGAACACACATGTAAGTCATAGCTAGCTGCCACGTTACAAATGGTGAATTTATTATTTTTTTCTTGATATTTCAAACTTTTTAGACCTTTTTTTTCCAAAATAATTGAATGGATTCTATCTTTTGAACTTTTGCCATGAAAACAAACTGAGGTTTCTACCATTTTTTCATGATTTTTCATGTTTACTGCTATTTTAAAATAAAGGTCTGAACACGCCTTATGAGTATGAAAATATTCTTGTTTTATATTGATAAATTATGGCTCCTCTGTAATATATTTTGAAAATCAGTCACCAAATATAGAAACTAGAGATTGTAAGCTTTCAAATGATATATAGTTTGTCAATATTATTTAAGGTATTTACTAAGATATTATTGTTTTAAAAATATAGTGGCAAACGTCCCACCTGTGGGACGGTGACAGTTAAGTGGTTAAACTCTCTGGTCCGGCTTTCTCAAGCCAACTTAAAGTTTGTCTCATCAAACTTTTTTTACTAGTTACTTAGTTAATTTAAATCTTAATACATGGTATTTAAACACCTTGTTTATATATATTATTGTTTTTTTTTTTTTTTTTTGATAATAAGAAATCAGAATATTATGATATCTGAAGGATCATGTGACACAGAAGAGTAATGATGCTGAAAATGCAGCTTTGTCTTTACAGGAATAAATTACATTTTAAATTGTAATCATATTATATAATAGTTTATTTTTTCTGTATTTTTGATCAAATAAATGCAGTTAGTGAAAAGATTTCTTTCAAAAAACGTTTACTGGAATCTTCTCTCTTTTTTTATCCTTCTGCTATTTAATTCGATTTATAATGAATTTGCCAGTGGGGTAGGACAAATAAATCTTAATCAAAATATATTTGAAAATAAGACTTATCTATAGTTTAAGGATGATTAGATGTTAACTGGAAAACTGGCCCTAATAATATTTTTCACATCCAACTTGTGAAAGCCAATTTGACTCTCATTTGACTCTCATTTGATGTCTCTGCCCACATCCTCATTTCAAAAGTGATAATGAAACCTGGGATGAAATAGCTGGGTACTGTCCTTATTTTTCTTTCTTTTCTTCCTCACTCTCTCTTTCTCGCTCTCAGTTTTTTTCCCTCTCTCTCCCCCCCTCATGCTGATTTATTTGGTCGACTGTTTTCTCTAGCCCACATGATCCTGGAGTTTGCATGAAGCTTCCTCAACCAGAACCGATGTCATTTAAATCCAGTTAAATGAATGACCCCATAAATTTTCTCCAATAATAAGCGGGACAGCTGAGAGGAATGCCAGGAGGTGAGATGGAGAACCAGCGTCTGGCCACTGTGTTCTGCTTAAAGAATCTGCCATCTCTCTCTCTCTCTCTCTCTCTCTCTCTGTCTGTCTCTCTCCGAGGCTGTTCCCCGAGAATAGGACCTCAGGGAGAGGGTAAGACAGCCCACCCAGGGTCTGGATTCACTGGAGGCCACTAAACCTATACATTCATGAGAAAGAAACAGACGAATGCTGTCCACTTTTTTCTAAAACGTTCTTCTTCCTTACATCCACATTTCATCCTGTCTCTATTTCATGTTACTTCTGTGACTCCGCCCCCCCTTCAGGTGTCTTTATCTTAGGCAGGCAGATTAACCCAACTACTTTCAGTGGCCTTGATTAATTCATCTTTATTATTGAATTAAAATATTTTGTTTCAGAAAACAACACACATGTCTATATGCAGAATATATGCAGAAAAACATGCTGGAACTTTTTAAATATTATTTACTCTTGTAATTTCAGTAAATGTGAAAAGGAACCATTTTTTTTTTAACTTAGCCAATATTTCCATTGCATTCATACAAAAATATTTTGGATTGATGTGTAGTGTTTAATTAAGAAAAAAACATTGATTTGCAGCTGAGTGATTTGACATGATGATACACCTCAATGATCATGGGATTGAGAAAATAAGGCTACTTCAAAGTTAATGTTAATGGGAAAGTTTCACAATCATAAAATTAAATGGTCTGACTCCAAACCTAACTTTTCTTACTTTAAAAAGGATTTCAAGCTTTATTGTTCTGTTTTCTTGTGTAATTGCACAAGTAAAAAGGCTATTAGAGCTTTTAGCATTGTAAGCAGGTGTGATGTTGTATAAAATAGTTGTTTGTTATACATTTTTTCTTGTCCTCTGGCACGGTTTTTATTTTATTTTACTTTATTTTCTATTTATTTATTTTTTACTTTGAATGATTATGTGTCTCGTATTGATCTGGTTAATGGCATTAATAAAAAAAATAGAAAAAAGATTATTTATTAGCGACACTGGTGGCCGTTAAGTGAACTGCAAGCAAGCAACGTAATTGCTCGTGGTCGCACTCCCGTGCCCACGTCACGAACGTATTCACTGTGTGTTCATCACGGCCACTCATGGCGAACGAAGTTATTTTTCAAAAGGAATAGTGAGAAATGTGAGAACTTTGGTGTTAAAGAAGATGCTGAACACATAATATTGTACACTGTACATTGAATCGATGAGGTGGAAAAGACGGGTGTTCAAAGATAAGCAGACAGGGCGGGAGTGGAATCTGATAGGGATACTGGGATCAGAAGGAGAGGGAGAGGATATAAGAATTACCAGGAAGGCACTATTTAATTTTTTAAAAGACACAAGGTTGTGGAATATAATTTAACTAATTATTAAATGACATGATGACACACACTCCAGTACAATAGGTGGCGGTATGCACCTAAAAGTTGTTTGCAATCCGCCATTAAAGAAGAAGAAGAAGAAGAAGTTATTTTTCGTTCTGTTTGCTCATTAATAAAAAGTTTTAACGAACACCCCGACGGCACCCACGCGGATGAGAGCAACGTTTAGTGTAGCTTAATGTGTACTGTCAACAAAAATGCCGATTTCCACACAACAAAAATGGCGGCGGTGAGAAACCAGCAGTCAAGAAAACATCTGATCATCTGATGTCGACAGATCAGGTAATTAAACGCTGTTATTATATTTTGATTATAAAGGAGGCTGAAATAATGATTTTTTTTTGCATGACACTTTGGCATTACAGTACAGATAGTTCTTTCGGCATTATCCTGAATATTGCGGATATTCATGTGTCATATAACTTGAGACGGACTCTCGGGAGCGCGCGTAAATGTCACATGATTTTGATTTCCCTGGCAAAAAGTGTACATGTTTTCATAGGCTTTTCATAGACAGTTTTGTTAAGCTGTTCACACATTGGCAATAAAAATGTGATTCATATTTTTTATACAACACAAATCTTATAACCCCTTTTAAACTTTTTTTTTTTAATCTGAGAAATTTGGCTTAATAAATAACATTGACTACAGAAACATAGTCTACTAACAACTTCAGGCTAATTGAAAATTGCACAAAAAAAAAAAATTCCCCCATGTTTGTAGCCTACTGTTTCCTTTTGTGTTTATTTGTTCTTCAAGAGAAAATAGAGCTGAATTAAGATAGTATGTTGCTGTTGACAAAAATACACAGATTAATTTGGGGTTGTAAGCATTGCAGTTGAAACTCCAAGGATGTGAACTTTTCTGTTGACATCTCATAATTACATAATTACTGTGATTCTGACACAACGTAAATGCAGCACTTAATGGATTTTTACCTCACAAATCCTACTGCTGTTGTAGTGTGGTCTGAAGGCACTGACATGTCAGGTACAAATCTGAGCTGGGATGAATCCCTCTCATGTGAAGAGATGAAGGGCTTTGTCAGGTCAAGTGTTTGCGAATAATGTGTGATGGGCTGATGTTAAATTTACGAAGGCTTCCACAACTCGGTTGGGTTTCTGTAGCCACAGCTGCACTGTGGGAAACAGGAAATCTCAATATTATTCCTGCTCACTCTCAGAGATGCGCTAAAGTGAGAGAAAAAAAGTAAAGGGTAGACTTCAAGACAGCCTTAAAGTAAGGGTGATTTAGTGTACGCATTACTGGCTCTTTAGCAGAAATTGGGCGTACTAGTCTACTGTTTTTTTCTAATAAAAGTAGCATGCTGTTTGTTTACTGTGAAAAGTATGCAAAGTGAATATTATGCATTGCATAAGGAAACTACAAAATGTGCAAAGCAAAACACTGCATGCAAATGCTATCTCACAATGCAGTCAGTTTTTAAATGTAATTATTCAGCCAATTATTTTGCTTATTTGATTGGACTGCTAAACATTAAGACATTTGTGCATACAAATGAATATTTGCAAGGTGTGTCATGTACTGTTTATTAAATAGCTAGTATACAATATATGATGTGCAACACGTATTAAGCAGTATGCAAGTATTCTGTTCAAACATAGCCGTTTTCTGCTGCATTAATAGAGACACAAATATACAGACCCTGCCATCCAACACACTGTGTGAAATGAGGAGGCCATTGAACCCTCGTACCCCAAACTTAGAGCGAGAGGAGGGAGTAAAGAGGGTGCCGTGCTTCCCGGGGAGTGTGCTGACTGAGGTACTGTGTGATTTCAGTGACCCAAATCCCATAACTGCCTTTCCAGGTCTACTTAAAGAGAAAAATGGGTGAGATACTTTTAAATGGGGTGGTTGAGTTTAAAATGAGCCGCTCTTCTTCTTCCCTAGGCTATGGCTGTAGCTAATATGTTGGTGGACTTTTTGTCCCTGCCTCTAGTTGAAATGGCCCAAATTAACCGCTACTGATGAGCCGTAAGTTGATGGATATTACCCGGTCTATATGGCCTACAAATGTAAAATGTAAACCAGTAACTCAATATTTAACAGCAGAATCATCATCATCAAACTTCAGAATGCATTATGTAACTACAATTCCTCTCGTCTATGTGTGTGTATTTGAATGCGTGTGGCTTGTAATCAGCGGAGCACATACATATATCATTTTCATTCTGCTTACCTGTCGTCTCAGTCATGTGTAAGTCGAAAGTAAACAACATTTATCATTGCATGCAAATGACCGATTTTGTATCTTAGTATCAACAAAGAAGGCCATTCAACCAGTCTGGTTTCTGGCCTCAGATGAACTGATACAGGAAATTACAGCCATGTTCTTTTCCCATGTTTTTCTCGTTAAGCAAACTATAAGCATAAACACTTAAAAAGCGTTGGAATGTGTCACAATGGCCAATTAGTGGGGCAAATCTACACCTATACAGTATGTATAGAGAGCGTGTGTTTAGACAGTTAGTTTGCATGGTTAAACCTTCTCAGAAATGTTCTGTTTTTTGTTTTTTAAGTTAAAGGGATATTTCACCCCAATTTTTTTTAATTTTGTCATAATTTAGACTACTCGCACTCGCATGTCGTTCCAAACCCACAAGACCAAGTTCATCTTTGGTACACAAATGAAGATCTTTTTGATGAAATCTATGAGCTTTCTGTCCCTCCATTGACAGCTACTTAACTACCACTTTGACACTTCAAAAAGTTCATAAAGTGGTGGTAAACCAATCCTTATGAAATGAATTGAGCGTTTTAGTCCAATTTGTCTGAAGAGACTTGATTGCTTTATATGATGAACAGATTAAACAGAATTTATTCACATTTAAACTATGATCAGAGAACATAAACAGAAGCTCAACCGAACCTGTTTGACACACAAGAACAAACCTCATTGGTTCTTGATGAAACTCAAATGTGCTGCGTAACATGAGAATGAACCTCATTGGTTCTTGCAGAAGCTCAGAGGTGCTGCGTAACATGAGAACAAACCTCATTGCTTGAAATTCCATTTACCACAAATTAGGGCTGAACGATTAATTGCATTTGCGATAAAATCGCGATATGATGAAACGCGATTTTGTAATCGCAAGAGCTGCGATTACACTGGTCACGTGACACGCGAGAGAAAAGCAGTCTGCAAGATAAAGCATCAACTTGCCACGCTACGTGGTCTGGAGAAAAGAACAGTTTATTTTTAATGTATGTGATATTGTGTTATTTATTCTCTCCTCTCCTCAACAATCCTGGATCGATTCAGAGAATTTCAGAATCGAGTCTGAGCTTAGTTTTTAAACACAGATGCGTGATGACGCTGCGCGTGCTTTAGAAACGAACCGTGTTCTGAATCTGCTTGCTTCTATTTTCTCGCTCTCTCTCTTCCTCTTTCTCACTCACACACACGACACCGTTAGAACCTTCCAAAACATAGTAACGTTATTTCATAAAGTTCGGGATTGAACCGAATTACAAGGACATTCGCGGGCTTCATTGAACAGGTTTTGCTGCTTTGCTTGATGTTATAACGTTACACTTGCAGTGCTCTCTCCCGCGGGAATTTTCTTTACAAATGCTTCACAGAGGCATGATTTATGTCTTTTGGAATGCAGTTGGCTTATATATTAAAACCATGAAAATCACTGAGAAGGCTGCTTTCATTTTAAAATACTAACGCGTGCTTTGTGAAGAGCGCTCGTGCATGCGGCCGTGAGCGACTCATTGGTAAATGTACTTGCATGTCAAAATGCTTTTATGACGCGAAATTAATGTAAACACGGTCCGTTATATCTTAAACCAACAGGACAAACCACATTTACAATTTCAAAAGAGATATATGCATTAGTGTGAATGCAGCTTATCATATCTAAACTGAGGGGAAATCACTCCAGCTCTTGAATGAAAAACATTCAGACAGCCTACTTTTAAATACTGAGAGCACTCTTTGTTTATTGCTTGTAATGTTTTTTTTTGTTTCTCTTTATTTACTAGCTTTTATATTTTGAAGCTATTTATATAGCCTATTTAAAATTCTTAACATGTAATTGGTTTAATTAAATGTTTTTTTCATATCTATTTTTTAAAGTATGTGTTTTTACACATGTAATTAAATACATATTTTAAGAGTTATTAAGATTAATTAATAAGAAAAAAAGTAGATCGGATCATGAGCCATCTAAAGATTCCCATCCCTACTGTACAATGATTTATTGCTTGTCTTTGTCGACTAATACAGAAGGTAAATAACTTTTTTTTTAAATCGCATATTAAATCGCAATCGCAATATTGGTTAAAAAAATCGCAATTAGATTATTTTCCAAAATCGTTCAGCCCTACCACAAATCATGTGCGAGTTGATGAATATAAATGACTAAAATAAATCATATATAAAGTGATTGTGTCTCTTCGGAAAATTAGAATTCGTTTTACGATCTCTTTTTGGAGCGTGAAAGTGGTAGTTGCTTATGTGTCAACAATGCTACAGAAAGCTCTCAGATTTCATCAAAAATATCTTTATTTGTGTACAGAAGATGAACCAAATTCTTACAGGTTTGGAATGACATGAGGGTGAGTAATTAATGACGAAATAAAAATGTGTGAGTGAGTCCCTAACACCTTTTAAAGTCTTGACTTGATCTGATCTGACTGCTTGCTTCATGCACTGTTTTTTGAGCCTTCACTAGGTAATTTTTCAGCTTAGATGTTCAGGTGACCCACCTGAAAATCGCTAATGTAGAGCTTTAGCTGTTTGTCCTAAGTTGATGATGAGTATCGTTAAATGCTAAGGCCAAATGGCGGTAACTTGGATTTTGAGGTTTACCTGTAACTCTCAGGGAGGTGTAGTCTACACCATTATTGTAGTAATTTTGTGGTAAAACACCTTTGGCTATATCCGCTTCTTGTGTGGTTAAGGTTAAGTCTAACGTGCAGTGTCAGTACGGAAGGAGTTGATTTATGGGTGACTAATAAGCAGTGTGGTTATTTTCAAAGAACAGTACAGGCCGTCTCAAAATGAAAGAGACAAACAGAGAGACGAAGCGAAAATTGAGACTCATAAACAACTGACTCATGCTGTTTTGGATGCACACCAGTGGTAATTAGCTTTCAAGAATTTAAATTCAACGTGCTAACGCCTTTGGTTTCTGTTACCAGATTCTGCCTCTGTTAAACTACTTCACAAGTCATTTCAAAACCAAAAATAGCTAATGAGCACAGTCACTTTAACTCAAGAGTCTTAAATTCTAAGGGCTTTCAATGTAGATTCGTGATGAGTGCAATCTTATTTTGAGCTGCTTGTAACTTAACCCCCTCCCCCTCCCACCATTATATACAACCATTAAGGGTTTTTAAAAAGGATTTTTTTATGCAAGTAAGTATGTTATGGAAACGTATTTCAATTTAAAATAAAATTTCGATTTAAATATATTTTAAAAATGTAATTTATTCCTTTGATGCAAAACTGAATTTTCAGCATCATTACTCCAGTCTTCAGTGTCACATGATCTTTGCGAAATCATTCTAATATGCTGATTTGCTGCTATATTATTATTATTATTATTAATGTTGATAACAGATATGCTGCTTAATATTTTTCTGTAAATTGTGATTACAATTTTTTTTTCTCAGATTCTGTAATGAATAGAAAGTAAAAAATCACTGCATTTACACCCACCAACCTGCCAAATGTGTGTGGATTTCAGCAGTGGGGTGTAATAGATTCACTCATATAATATTCATATCCTATGATATCTCGTGATATGAATTTTAGATATGACATAGCCTTTATATTTTTTGATAGTAAGTCTTTTAAAAGTACTCCGACAGCTATTTCATACTCAAACCCGCCTACCCCACTTACTTGCTCGTTTCTTTTGCTCCGGATGAATATTGTTGGTGTTACAGGACTTCAATTTTGGCGTTGGATTGTGCATAATTTTACTCATTCCCACAGATTTTATGCTCACACCCAAAGTATGCTAACATAAAGCCACCTATCAGTACTAAATTGAGTTCTTTTTTGCTGTTTATTGTGCTTAAACATTTAAATACGCATAAAATAATGTCAATATCCTTGGCGAGTATTCATGTAAACACAGTCAGTTATGTTTTAAGTGAATGTAAAAATTTAGAAAGAAAATGCATGTGTAACTTTATAATTGATCTGTGTGTAGCCTAATATACCTGCTGCTAAATTATGAGACAATAGCCTATTAAAAAGATTAATGTTTCCATCGACACGTTTTTATCCGAATTAAGTGATATCGAATGAAAAATACCTTATGGAAAGTGTAAAATTTGATTAAATTTCATGAATATCGACTAAAATGAAATATGTTCGGTTTCATCGGATTTTATCATGATCGATATACGGCTAATGCGATAAAAGCTGATGGAAACGTTATTTGCCGAATAAATAATGAATTGCGATTAAGTTTTAGGCCCTTTTATGGTTGCAACACGCAAGAAGACGAGTTCATTTCCGGCCAGTCCCGCTCTGTTTGCGCAATCAACAAAGACAGATGTAAGTGGACAAAGTAAAAAAAAAAATGCTTCAACCAAAGGGTTTCCGTGAAGTATTGTCAGAATTGTGGCCAGTGAAAATGCTGAGTGGCTAATTTTGGAAAACCACACTAGCCACAGTGGCTGGTGAGCAATAGCGTTAATGTCAAACCCTGTTAATATATGTTTCTTTGTGTCTCTGTGTATGTCTTTAATTTTAAGAAAAATATTAGACAATTTATTTTGCATTTGCATAATGAATTGCATTTGGGGACTGCATGAAGTCAAACTTCTAGAAGTCTAGAAACGTTCTTATTTAGAGTATGTTTCAAGCCCCCTTTGTTAACAGTTCTTCCTTAAGGTGCTCTAAGCGATGTCGGGTGACGTCAATTCTTGTTGACGTTTAAGTATTGTCAAACAAAACGGAGGCTAGCTAGACCCTCCCTCCTCCTCATCCGTGTACTAACCCCCCCCCCCCCCAAACCCCACCCCCAAATCCTTCTTGTCAGTTATTGGCTGGAACAGTTTGTTATGTTTCGTGGTGCGGGTTGGCCCAGTTTGTTTTTGTTGCCGTTTGTGGAGCTTGGGGTGTCTGCAGAGACTGTGTTTTCAAGGGACAGGCAGCTAGCGGATAGTGAGGAGATGTTTGCTGTATGTGACAAAAAATGTTTTGGCCTAAAAAACGGATGACATCGCTTAGAGCACCTTTAAAGTAAATAGTTTTCTGTGCGTGTAAGTTATAAATTGCTATAAGACCCCCTTAAAAAGCAATAGACAACAATTATAGGCTCTTTGTAGGTTACTGGGTGAGGACTAGTCACACTCACTGCAAACACAGTAGATCCAGGTTGGTTGAGTGTACAGGTGTCGGTCCAGACATGTTCCTCCAGCTGCTTGAAGTGCATCAAAGTGCCGTGTAGTAGTCTGAGACAAGCTAACAATACACGCAGACCTGTGCAGGTAGACAAGGCCCTTGTTTGAGAGGGGGGGTGAATGAAGGATTTGGTAAAATCACTCAGTTTGAGAAAGACATGGGGAATGAGGAACCACACAAACTGCAGGTGTGCAGCGTCTTTCCAGACAGCTGTCTGCACACAAACACGCACATGCACATGCACATACTCATTCACTAATACATTTTCTTTTAGACGTTTACTTATTGGTGGCAGCTGCCTGACTTTCTCAGGCGTTCGTAGAAGTGGGATTACAGGGCTTTTATGAAAGCAGATCCTGTGTTTATGTGTGTGCATGTGTGTGTTTGTGCTCTACCACCAATGACGGCGCAGTGCAACTCCATCACATCCATAAACACATTCTCCAGCCTTCACATGCACAGCAGCAGGGATTACAGAGGCTCACTTTCACTCGCCCTACATGTACACATTTGCTGAAACACATAAAAGTATGTTAATGTTATAATCTTAGTTATTTCGAATTTTAAACACTCATGTCTTTCCAAAGCTGTATGACTTATTCATCCTTGAATGGACACAACACAACATGAAAAATGTTAAAGAATCTATTGATTTTTTTTTTCTCTATGACAATTTACAGTGAATGGGGACTGGAGTTGTCAAGATTCAAAAAGGTTGCAAACACATCATAAAAGTGGTTCATACTTCTGAAGCTGCAGTTGTCATTCACTGTTAATGGTCCCCTCCTGTGAACAATGGAGATTAGTCTGACTCATGAATGAATCGTTCAAACTGGGTTTTAGCAGATTGTCTTAAAAGGATAACACTTTATTTCAATAGTCCACTTCAGAATTCTACTAACTACAAGTAACGTTGCAACTACATGTCAACTACCTCTCATTATACCATGGTCTGGGTCAATACTCAATTCTGATTGGCTGCAGGGTGTCCATTAAAAAGTGATAGAGGACACCTAGTAAAGTCTGGTGAAACTGACTGTTTACCATTCGAAATTAATAAATAAATGCACTGCCTACATCAGTTGTGAGTAGAGGCCGACCGATAAAGGATTTTGATGGCCGATACGATACAAATATTTGTTGGTTTTAAAATCCGATATTCCGATATATCGGCCGATATATATATATATATATATATATATATATATATATATATATATATATATATATTTTTTTTTTCAGAAACGCGCAATTAAACATTAACAGATTTCCCTAACATTAGTTATTTGTAGTTATGTATGAGTTTTAACTAAAATAATATGATAATGCATTAAAAATAATCTTGTTTCTTTTATTTTCACAACAGAACAGACTGTTGATAGTGGCATTAGCTAGCTTTGTGGTTAGCTAGTCTATGATGAGCCATAATTTAGCAATGGATTGCATCATACTGCTAATTGTAAAACATACATTTTCAATATAACAGGCCAAGGAGAGATGATACGATGATACGCTATTAAAGAAATACTTCAGTCACATTGTTAAAAGTTAAAAGGACAGTCAGTCAACTACACCGTAACAACGTAACGTAACTATTACTAGCTAATTCCGCTTCACTCTCGGCTTATTTAACAGCAGCAAAACTGGACATGATATTCACAAATTTTGTCATGCTAATTTGAGTTAAGAGAACTGATGGGGATGTTCTTTTAATTGATATTCAAGCAATGTATGTCTCGTGACCAACTCAACGAGTGTTGCCAACAGGAACGGTGTAGAGCGCCCTCTGGTGGACAAACTATATAACTCCAACACTCATGACATGGTTCAAGCATGTTTCGTCTGTTTTTATTTTATTTTTGACATTCATTTATCGGCCATTCTAACTGCCGATACCGATAGTTTGGAAAATGCCCAATATCGGCCTGCCGATATATCGGTCTGACTACCTGTTGCTATGGTTACTCACAACTAGAGCCAAAGTATCCGTTTATCCATCTACGAGCTGAGCGGACTATTGTATTCTATTGTAAAAGTAACTAAAATATAAACTAATGTCACTTGTTATTTGGCAAGTGACCTTTTTATAAGTGGGCTAATGCCCTTCGAGGTGTCCATTGTCTAGGTATTAATGGACTCCACTGCGTGTTGCACGGTTCACGTCTCGCCGTCATCCATTAATACCTTACAATGGACACCTCGTCGGTCATTAGCCTAGTATTAGTACACAGCGTGCTTAATATCTGCTAACACTTTATTTTGATGGTCCCTCAACAGACTGGACTATACTGTAAGTAACTTTTCAAGGACATGGCAACTTAGGGCCAATCCCAATTCTACCCCTTACCCCTTCCCTTTCCCCTAGCCCTACCCCTTCGCCTTCCCCTTGACCCTTGAAACAGAGTGGCAATGCGTAGGGGTGAAAATATTCCCCTAAGAAATGGGACACCACTACGCCTCCGTTAAACGTCATTATAAGTCGTCGCTAGCGCCTACGTCACAGGATATGCGCCGATGTTTATCACAACTTCCAAGATCCCGTCGACAGCTGCAGTTATCTCAGTCGCGTGGGTTACAGCTATTTTCTGGCATCTTGTGAAGTTCGCAGGAAAAAACGGAGACGACGAAAATATGTTGCGGGACTATCGTTAGCAAACTATAGTAATTTTAGCGATTTTTTTTACAAACGTTTCTGTGAAGAAACTGACCGTAAATATGAACACAATATTGAATGTAACATAAAGCAAATCATTATTTGTCGTTATAATACTTATTAAAGCCACAAATACTTAAATTTATGGGTCTCCTTTGTTGCTTGGGCAGCCAGCCTGGGTTAGCAGTGACACTTCTCATACCCCTTCGTTTGAAGTGTGCTCCCGAAAAATCTTCGTTTGAAGGGCTATCTGGCCCTTCTCCCTAGCCCTCCCCCTCCAACCAAAAGAGAATTGGGACAGCCCTACCCCTTCACGTGGACGCGCAAAACGGAGGGGAAGGGGAAAGTGAAGGGGGAAGGGGTAGAATTGGGATTGGCCCTAAATCTACTAACCCTAACCTCTAACCCTAACAGTCTACTAATACTCTAATGAGTAGTTGCAAATGAATGAGCTAGTTGCCATGCAATGCAATGTCTAAAATTAGTGACTCAGAAGAACTGAATGTGCCAAGCAGTCTTATTTTTATATTATTCATATACTGTTATAGTTTTATTTATATTTTCAATACATTTTTAGTAGTTATGTAATGTGATTCTGTCATTTTTGATTAGTTTTATATAATTCTGTTCAGCTTTATTTTTTATTTCAGTAAAAGAGTTTTAGTAATTACAGCATTTTAACTAATTTTATTTCAGTTAATTATCAAGGCAACATTTTTAAACTTTCATTTACGTGTTTGATTTAAGTGTTTCATACAGTGTTTATAAATTTGATTATTCTATTTCAGCTTTATTTGAAATAACCTAAAATAAACTTTATGTGGTTAAAAACACTGAACAGTTGTAATATAGCCTATGAAAAGCGCTGAGCGCAACCGTCTTTGGCTCAGTGCCATGGCGCGCGCGAGAGCATGCAATTTGAATCGGGCAGTTATGTCACGTCACTGTACATTCGCTAGTGCTTAGCAGAAAATGAGAATATTACGAAAATACCAGTTTTGCTGCTTAATATTTTGTGCTAACCTAACATTTTAACACATGCTTGCTGAATACAGGTATTTAAATTATTATTCTATTTCAGCTTTATTTGAATTAGGGCAATTTGATATTCTTCAAAATTACAAAATAAAATAAAATTACAGAACAACCTGAGTGTGAGTAAATAATGACAGAAAAGTCATTATTGGATGAACTTTTACTTTAATGAATTATATTCAACATTATGAAATGACTGCTTGCCTAATGACAGTTTATACTGAGGTTTCCTGGATGAAGCTTTGTGGATTGATGATGCTTTTGTCCGTTGAGGGCTCCACAGGAAAACGCCGTAATTAGGAGTTAGAGATGTGGATCCATCTATTTACTTTCCCTGAGTGATCATTAGTCCGACTGTGACTGTTTCATTAGTCACTGATGAAGCATTTGGCATCAAACTCGCCTTCAGTCTGTTGGGCCTATATCCCACGATCCCTCTGTTCTGGGGACATCATTAGGACATTCGTGGAATGGGAATTACAAAAAACAATTACAAAATTATAATATAGAGCTGGTTGCTGATTATTAGACTGAAGATTAGATCTGCACGTTTTCTGAAGAAATGGCATGTCAGTGTTATGACCGGTTGGCATGATTGCGCTATGTGTAATTCTTAAAATGTTGTAATGATCTAGGACGTTGCATGTCAGCATGTTCTAGGTACAGAGTGTTCTTGGTAGTTACTAGTAGGGTTGGGCCGACTATATCATTATCCATCCATTGAGATGGCTGGCAGTGGCAGACATCACAATGTTTAGACGGTATCAGCTAAACATTGTGATGCACACCCCCCCCCCCTGTATTGCATCAGTTTCTCCCGAAATACATGAACGTAAGTGGCCGATGAACTTTAACCAAGTCAAGTCAAGTCTAGTCAAATATATTTATATAGCGCTTTTCACAATACAGATTGTATCAAAGCTGCTTCACAGTATCAGTCAAGGCAACATCACAGTGTTTGTTTATTCATGAAAAAAGACAATCAAGATTGGTAGAGCTAAACCTCACTGGAGCTCACAGTGATTGGATTTGTTATTTGCAGTTTTCTCTCTCAGTATTACAAGCACACAGACATATTTTTTTTTATAACACACATACTAACCACACTCTGACATCCATACCAACACCAACAAAATATTGTTGCATAATTTATCCAGTTGGCTCTGTAGTATGCCGAAGCAGAAAACAGGAATAAAGCGATATTTGTTTTATAGGCCAAACTTTAAAAAAATGGCACCATCTGATAAAATAATAGTAAAAAATACAATTTTGAAGCCTTGCCATCAGAATGAAAGCCTCTTAACAAAGATTGCATAATTTTATAGTTAACTGTTTTAATGGGTTTCAATGGGGACATTTTTGTCCAAAAGGTGTTGAGAGGGAGTATTTTTTTGTACCCAGTGTTTCCCCTACCATTGTTTTAGGGGGGCGGCCCGCCCCCCCAAAACGACCCCCCGCCCCCCCTAAAATGCTGACGAAATCCAGTCATAAAAAAGGATTTTACATACTGTATATTTTCGAGGAATAAATAGAAAGCGGTTCAGTACACTTGAAATAAAAATCGTGATATAGACTAATGTGTGTGAATATTAAACCACACATACTATTTAAATACGAATCCTGTTCGTATGAATCGTATGTTCCGTGTGAATTAATAGTGCAGCCCAGAGCCGTTAAATATGAATATGTTTTTCAACGGCTCTGGTGCAGCCGACGCGCAGCATTATTTACCACACATACACTGAAGACACACCTGTGACGCTTTAAGGAATAATCCATGTTTTAATTTTAACAGTAAAGCTCATTGTGCAGCACATTATTTGACAAAGTTTATGATAAAATTTGTGTTTTATGGCTTAATTTTATTACCAGCAAAAACACAGAATTAGTGTGAATTTTTTTCATATATCTATATATTTAAAAAAAATTAATAATACATGATTTGAATTATTATACATTCTTTTTGATGTCTAATAATAAAAAAATTACATGCCCGCTCCCCTACAGTAGCAGGTAGTGTAGTGTACTTTTATCCCCCCCCAGGGGAAACACTGGTACCTAATGCAAAATATATTTTTTTAAGAAAATGACGGTGAATTTTTTTTGACGTTAGCTTTAACACAGGCAAAGTGATCAAAAAAACAAAACTGAAAAGGACAAAAATGTCCTTAAGGATGCACAAGGGTTAAAACCTAAAATTAACTTTATGTGGTTAAAAACACTGAACAGTTGTGATATAGCCTATGAAAAGCGCTGAGCGCAACCGTCTTTGGCTCAGTGCCATGGCGCGCGCAAGAGCATGCAATTTGAATCGGGCAGTTATGTCACGTCACTGTACATTCACTAGTGCTTAGCAGAAAATGAGAATATTACGAAAATACCAGTTTTGCTGCTTAATATTTTTGTGCTAACATTTTAACACATGCTTGCTGAATACAGGTATTTAAAAAAAAATAAAAAAAGGTGAAAACCATATGCCAGACCACTTAGAAAAAAAATACACCTCTCCTCAAAACCGTTTGGTGGTTTAATAATTAGCCTACATTTTGTTTGTTTAAAGTGGACTGGATCAGACCGTTTGAGATTTGTGCTGTCGTAAAATTAGTTTTACATATGCTATAGGTATAGAACAAGAAAAAAAAGAAAAATTGTTTAGTTGGTGTTTAGTGAGACCAACTACTACATAGATGGTAAGTGATATGGTACAAGCTATAAGTTAATGTATGTATATATGTGTGTGTGTGTGTGTGTGTGTGTGTGTGTGAAATTCAGAGGGCTCCAGCAGCTGTGATTTATGAGGCTGGGATTCTCTCTGACTGCAGTGTTTAGTGTATGGCTTGCCCTTGTCAGCTCACACTACACAATGCCATAAATTATTGATCATTTAAAACAACAAAGCAAAAACTTGCGTGTGCGCATTGGACAGCGTGTGCATGTGGCTTTTTGTTATGATGTGTATATGCATTTGTGTTTGTGTTTTTGTGTGTGTGTGTGTGTGTGTGTGTGTGGAGAGAGAAAGAGGGAAAATGGAGAGCAAACAATTGATTTACGACGGGGCCATAGAAATTAATTTTACCGTTTAGCGAACGGCTAGTTAATACCCTATGAATCTTCCATGTTTTTACAGCAAAACGATTGACTCTAAATCAAACGCTTCATTTCCCTCTTGAATGCGAAGACAAGACAAAAGTGAAGTGTGTAGGCGGCATATGGCACAGCAAAGTGAAACCTATTTAAAAGTTTTGTGAAATTCTGTTTGAAAGGTTGATTGGGCTATTTGTTGTAGAAAAAGTTTACATTAAATCAAATAATGTCTATTTTTAGCCAAATAAATATTAAACGGCAAGATTTTACAATAGAGAATCACTTTGGTGAGAGTCCAACTAAAAGGATGCTGAGCCTGCTCAGTTTGAACATGATAATGATAATGAAATTGAATATTTTGTTTTTGGTCAAAGCATTTTGGAGACTTTTGAAGGAAAAAATATTTGTTATTCAAAATTATTAGATTTAAGTATTTTTGTAAAAGTTTCAAGAATGTTTCATGTCACCATTACAGTGATTAGTGTTCACTTCAGTGAAGTTTTTGATGTATACGATAGAAATAACTCTATATAACCTTTTTTAGTTTGCTCGACAAACTGATACACAGACTAAAATAATATTTTGCACTTTTTTCACTGACAAATCTAGAAATGGCAAGTAACGCATTGAATTAAACACGAAATTCTAGTAGAAAGACTGAAATAATATTTTCTTGTAAAATGTAATCTAATGATCTTGGTGCATTTAAAACTATAAAAAATATTTTTAACAGTCAAGTCGCCTTGTATATAGCACTTTATACAATATAGATTGATTGTATACACAAACAAAAAGTCATTATTTTTGAGCTTATTATGTTTAATGAAAGTACAGACCAACTTTATTTTAAGTTGAAATAACATTTGTTCCATAAGTTGATCTGGCTGCCACAAGTTTTCTCAGATTTCGATTTTTTTTTCTTAAACAGTGCATAATTTTGCTGTGTGTAAACAAATAAAATAATGTTTTGAAAGCCCCTTAGAGCAACAGTACTTAATTTTTGTACTCTGTACTCATTTTTGGCTAAAACAACATACAAATGACTTTTGTTTACATTAAAAAATGTACACACTTCACATACGTATGATACAGACATTTCTTGTTTTCTCAAAGCATGTGTTCTGTCCCTTCGATATAGAATGAAAAAGTTACGGAAGAAAATTTCATCCTTTTCTTATGAATGGGAAAGAAAGTTCCTGTTCGGACCTGCACAACCCAATAAAAGACTGAGACAATTAAAATCTTGTTTCCTGGAGACAGCCCACAGATATGCTGTGAGCTCCTCAGGTGTTTACTTGCGGTGTGAGTGCATGTGCGTTTCCTCCACACACCCTGGAATGTGTGCGTGTGTGTAACATGTATGAGAGTTCTGTCTACATGAAGTTCATTGTAAACTGATATTGGCAGCTCCTCTCTGGTAGGTGGTCCCATTTTTGCGGTGGGCCACATATAGTATGTGTGTGTGTGTGTGTATGTTTCTATATGTTTATCAGTTCCGGGCCGGCACTTGTGGTACCCTTTAGAGGCAGGGTTAAATTCTGAGCAAATGTGTGTAGGTTACAGTGTGTCTCTCCGAAACTCTTCCCCAGGGATGGAGGCTGGTCTGGCTGCCTCTCAAAGACAGCCTTTTTCTCACTTATCCTGGGGGAGCTTCCCCTCCCTCCTGTTCTGAAATTTATGCAAAGACAATACTCTCTAATTGCAGTATCACATTACCAGCACATTCTTTCAAAGGCCATTACAATTTGCTGATGTAAAACCCTAGCATTTCTCACAGACAGACAGAGAGACAGAATGAACGAGGGAATGAAAGAAACATAAATAGAAAGAGATTATCATTATATGTGAGTGCCTCTCTATCTCTTTCATCCATTAACACTGGGGATTTTCTTTTGGCATGCAACTTGTCCGGCACCATTTGCTGCTGAACCGACTTTTTGTTGAACTTGAACCACCAACCTAACCCAGAACACCCCAGTGATCACATATGTTCTAAGAAACGACTCAGATCACCTTAGCAATGTAAAAATATACAGTAAACATAAAAATTAGGGCTGTCAAATCGATTAATGAAAGTTTGTGGTTATATAATATGTGTGACTGGTCCATTTCTCTTTAATGGCTGTGTGAAGTTGCTGGATATTGGCAGGACCTGGAAACACCCCAAACATGCTCAATGGGTGACATGTCCGGTGAGTATGCTGGCCAGAACTGCATTAGTCCTTAGTTCGATTACAGGCCAATACAATTATGTATTTGTAACCCTATAACTAAAAATAAAAAGGTGAGGCATTTAATTGGATATTTTTATTGTGCCATTGATTTTCACTTGTTATCTCTTTCCACTTTTTCTTGTGCGGGGGTCAAAATACGTTCTTCGTTAATAATTTGTAAGTTGAGTAACACTGGAGTTTGGTTTATTAAATATGTTATAATCAATAAATATGCATGTATGGAAGAGAGAGGCCGCACTTTGCATATACAGTTTTATTACACATATTTATTATGTGTAATAAAACTGTATATGCAAAGTGCGGCCTCTCTCTTCCATACATGCATTGTCATTATTAGGCCAGCACTCTTAAAACAATTTGAGATATAAACTTTGAGTGAAGCCTGCTCCAACCTCCATTTATTCATAATCAATAAATATGAAATAGTGTGATTTCATAGAGGTTTGACACTTAGGCCTAATTGAAGACAACATTATGTTAACGGTATACTCCACTTTTTTTGGAAATAGGCTCATTTTACAACTCCCCCAGAGTTAAACAGTTGGGTTTTACCGTTTTCGAATGTATTCAGCCGATTTTTGGATATTTAGAAGAATATCAGTAACCAGACAGTTTCTGGTCCTATTGACATCCATAGTTTCCTTCTGTAACTCTGGGGGAGTGGTAAAATGAGCCTATTTCCAAAAAAAGTGGAGTATCCCTTTAAGGTTTCGAGAAGTTTTTGTATACTGACCAAAAGAGTCAAGAAGTTGGCTACATCGGTTTCTGACAGAAATTCTTGGGTTATGAAACCGATTGTTACAGCAGCTGTCCGGGTGGCTGGTCTCAGACGATCTTGGAGGTGAAGATACTGTACTGGATGTGGAGTTTCTGGGCTGGTGTGGTGGTTGCATGTTGGTCTGTGGTCGTGAGGCCAGTTGGATGTCCTGCCAAATTCTCGGAAATGCCTATGGCTACGGCTTATGATAGAGAAATGAACATTCAATTCACAGGCAACTGCTCTGGTGGACATTCCTGCAGTTAGCATGCCAATTGCAGACCCCCTTTAAAAGGGTCACCATCCCGAAATCAATTTAGTTGGAGCACAGAAAACAACCCAAAAGCAGCAGCCTACACTGCCTAGTTTAGTTTAATAATTTGCATATTTATTATTGTTTTTTAGTGTTCAGATTATACAGGTTTTTCCAAATGTTATTTAATAAAAATACTGGTATATTTTTTCCTCTCAAAATAAATTTTTTCACCCCAAGCTTGCCCCCGTGATGGAATCACGATACGAATCGAATCGCTGGTCAAAAATCGTGATACGAACTGAATCGTGGGTTTGGTGTATCGTTACAGCCCTAGAGATTGCTGAACCTCTTATCATTAATTGCTGAGTGCACTCCACTTGTGTTTATTAACTGAACTTTGTTAATAAAACATCATATATATATATATATATACAGTATATATATATATATATATATAAATAAAAAAATAACTATATATTTTTTATTCTAAAATATTTTATTTTTATATTTAGTGCTGGGCAACAATTAATCACACATCCAAAATAAAAGTTTGTGTTAAAATAATATATGTGTGTGTGTAGTGTGTATAATTATTGTGTGTGTGTGTGTATATATATATATATATATATATATATATATTTATATATACACATATGCAATAAATGTGTGTGTGTGTGTGTGTGTGTGTGTGTGTGTATATATATATATATATATATATATGTGTGTTATTTATGTGTAAAATATTTATATATAATATATATATATACAGTGTTTACATGCAATTGTTTCTTAAATAAATACATGCATATGTGTGTATTTATATATACAAAATAATTACACAGCACACACACGCATATATAATGTAAACTCAAACTTTTATTTTTGATGTGATTAATCGTGATTAATAGTTGCCCAGCACTAATTGTATAACATTACATTATTGCGGTGTAAAGCTTCTCTCTTCTCGTCTTTTTTTTTTTAACTATGACAGTATAGCTACTTGCATATGAATCTGAGAGAGAGAAATGGTGAGATGAAGATGGACATAGAAGAGTATCAATGGAATATTTTACAGTTCCATTTTAGTTCAAGTAGGTGTATTACAAAAATGAGATGATTCACTGTTTTCCAGAGCGACACACTGCTTGGTCTCCTGGTAAAACACAAACATGACTATACTTCTTTTATGATACAAAAATACTGGCTTTAGACTGTCTGTCCCGCACTGTTTGGACATGTTAAAGGTCGTTTGTGGACAAAGACACGGCTTATCCTCAAAAACCAGTTGGCTGTTCGCCCCATGGATGGAAGTGTAAAACAAGCCAACACCCCCATCCGTCTTTGAAGAAACGGTACAGCTAAATCTCATGGCACACACACCTCACCGCAAAACCACACGCCCTGGCAGAGACTCATCCAGCTGGGCACCTCTCTATAGTATCACACATTCCCTCTCTCTCTTTTCCACTCTCTCCTCTTAAGTGGTTTCCATTATCAAGATTGTTCATTTCAGATGCGATGCATGGTCGAATCTTTTTTTCTGCCCGGGGGTTTTACGTGTCTTTGTGCTTTCAAAGCTGTCTAAACAGACAACACCTGAGAAGCAAGGAGGATTATGGGCCTTTGAGGGTGGCGGGTGCACATGTGCGATGCAGTGTCTGAGTCAGATCTAATATCGGTCGGGCCCGTTCACCTAAGCCTGCTTTATTGGGTCGTCTTTCTATTCCTCTAATGTGAGCATTAAGCACTGCCTCGTGCATTGTGCGTGTCACGATGGGCCGACGGGTGCGGGGAGGAGATGATACGAGGATCAGTGTAAGATTAAGACGAAAGCAAACCCCTGTAATTAAAAGGTTGCAAATCGAATTTGAACTATGATGTGTTTGAGTGCTTGTGTCCACATGGTAGTAGTTTGGAGGAAGTCAGAATATGAGAGATTAACCTTATTATGTTTGTCTCAAAGCTTTTCATACCAGTGTCTGGCTAGATGGGAACAGCCATGATGAAGAGTCTGAATATGTTGATTACAAAAGGAATGCACACAACCCTTAGGGATACACCAAGATTCTGTCAAATTTACAGGCGGAAAAATGGCAGCTGTAGTTACCAGAACTTTAGCGTATTTTTTTTTTAAGTTTAACAGATTGATTCAGTACTAAAACTTAGTAACTGAAATAATGCTATTATTACTCAAATATGTTTATAAGGGAACTTACTTTTTTAACCAACTTGCCGGTTCTTAAGAGTTAAAATTACGGTCACAGAAATGAAAATTGCCATTGTTCACAACCACTAAATTTGTATGACTTTCTTTGTTTGATAAAGAAATTGGTTGGAGTGTAATGGTTTTCCATGCAATAACAATGAATGAATGAGGACTAAAACTTTCAAGAATCATAAAAGTAGTTAATTTGACTCCTGTGATGTATTTCAAGTTTTCTGATGATAAAGAGACTGAAATTTAAGTCATTGGTCTCTGAAAAGACAAGTAGTGATTTTATGATCGTATTATATTACATATTATTATTACAAATAACAAATGTATTACATTTTAATTAGGGGTGCACGATTCAGAAAATGTCACGATTCGATTCGATACCGATTTTTTTTGTCTCGAGATTCGATTCAAAATCGATTCTCGATTCAAAAAACGATTCGCAGGTCTACATAAATGTAGTTTACTTTTTCCTATGTGATTGATTGCAGTAGACATAATTTAAAATAAAAGTTTGATATTACTTTATATGTCTTCATACAAAAATAAAAACTTTTGCAACTAAAAAGTGCGAAGTGCCAAGCTTTGGCCAGCTTTTAAATACATTTAATTCAAGTTTAAAATAAAACTTAAATAAAAAGCTTTTACATTTAGCTTTAAAGTGCTATAGTCAGATCAAACAAACAATTATGCTAAATGTGGTTTAAGGAGTAGGCCTACTTCAGCTACCAGGTTGACTGTTGAACTGTGAACTCGACTGGGCACATTGAACTTCCTAAAAATATATACTAATTTCATAGAACCCTTGCGAAAATATTTTCAATAGATTTAAAAAAGCCACCGCTACTGGTAACATCTATGGTTAGATTGATTTGTTTAGATCCAGTGAAGTCGTTCATAGGCGCGTAATTTGCGGGTATCTCCAGTTAACTAGCAGAGCATTCATTTAGTTCGCTATTAAATAAGAGACCTGTTGTTTTTGAAATCAAGCTGAGCGCTCGTATCCGCTGCGATCAGTGTCATGGATACAGTGTTCTCTGTGGCTCGCGCAGTCTTCTCTCGGACGCGCGCTTCAATCTATCGCCGTTGTGGAGACTCCGGTGAAATCACAAAATAAAATGCACACAAACGTGATGAACATATTCGGTTTTGATGAGAGAGAGAAAAAACTATACGAGTGCGGTTTAGAACCCGTCACCTCTGACACGCTTGGCAAAAGATCTACAGAACTCAAACATAAGATCTGCGGATCGATGCATTTATTTACTCGTTGAGCAGAGTGGCTGCACAGTTTGACCAGCGGGCGGCAAGAACTTGCAATAACTATATCAGACCGGCCCTCGCAGCCTCGAAACCATAGAAACACTACCGGACCACCAGTAAAAGTCCCGACTTACCCGATTGCCACTCCGCCCCTGCACGCCATTAAAAAATATAGCCTATGAATCGATTTTTGGAAATCTATGAATCGATTCTGAATCGGTAAAGATTGAATCGCGATTCAAATGTGAATCGATTTTTTTTGCACACCCCTAATTTTAATGAAACCTTTTTTACTTTTTTGGTTCACTTTTAAAGTTGACACAAGTTTGAAAACATTCCACATGAATGACTTGTTCACAAATCAGATGAATCGAAAAACACAGAATTTTTGTGTTTTAGATGAGAAAGAAAGTCTTACAGTTTTTGAACCACAGGAGGGTGGGTAAAAAATGACACAATTTCATTTATTTGTCAATAATTCCTTTTGGGAATTTGGGTCATCCTGTGTTAGCAGAGTCAGGAATTCCTTGTCCTTTCCTTCGCTCTTTCTCTCTCTCTCTGTCTTTGCTCTTGCTCTGCAGGCAGTAGATGTGTTTATTAAAGCCCACAGAGGCCCAGCAAAGCGAATCGCTGGCCCACGGCTCTACAGCGTTTACCCCCTCTCTCCTCCATATCTGACGCTACGACCCCTCTGTGTCTGTCTACAGCTGTGCTCCTGACTCACAGAGGGCCCTGCCAATCACCCTGCTTTCTGTACTGCCGCTAATAACACACTACACAACCAGATTTCACGACCAGCTACTTTTGAACACGCATCCTGTCTGCACTATATCAACTGTATCTTCCTGTTCATCTTGATTTTTTGCGTGTCTCATAGTTTGTGTCTCATCTTTGTGTTTGACAAATGGATTCTTTTGAATTCTTCAGGTTGTGACTCTTGAAAAGTGTAATATTCAGCCTAAATGTAAAGAAAAAGATTAGACAATGTTGGCGTCCCCACCCCAGCAGATTATTTAATGGAATGGTGGCAGCGTGGGAGATGTGATCTGTTTGTTAATCCTAGAGTGAAACGAGTGCAAACCTGCAACCGACCAATGAGCTCACAGTCATACATGAATTAATGTGAACACTCCAAACTCAGATCCCTATTAGGTAAACCAAAGTAATGTCAGGTTTAGAATACACAGTAATTTTGTCTGTCTATGATGTGTGAGAACCAATGAGGTTCATTCTTCTCATGTTGCTCAGCACGTTTGAGCTCCCGCAAGAACCAATGAGGTTTGTTCTCATGCGTCATACAAGTACGGTTGAGCTTCTGTTTATGTTTGCTGATCAATTTAAATATCAATATTCAATTTTAAGGCATGTTGTGAACATAATGTCAAATTGGTTCTCTTTTTGGTTTATTTAAAAGGCATTTGAGTTTGGTTCTTTCAAAGAGGACACAAGTGTGAAAACTCCAGCTACACTGTAAACGGCTTCATCCTTTAATTCCAGTAGTTGTGCTGGATAAAAGAGAGATAAATGATAAATGACTCCATATTCTGTTTACTGACAATATACTGGTGTGCGCTCATCTTTGTAGTGGGGATTACTCATCCACTTATGTTTGTGTCTTTACAATAGATATACAAACATGACAGTACCATATTTGTTTGATCAGTCTCTTAAATGCTTGCTATAATTTGTTATGGGATCTAAGGCCTTGCTTAGACAGGAATGTGCTCGCATTCTGTCGTATTTGTCATGTGTGAAAAAGATCGATGACTCTAGATCTAAAGATTAGCTGAGTACACTGTACCAAGATTTGTCACCTTTGGCCCAGCAGACGCTTGAAATCCAGCTGGAATTTACTTTCAAAGGTGCTACACCTGAGCACACTTGTACGCAAAATACAAGATTAACTGTGCCCGTCTATTCTGAGCAATATGAATGTAAAGCAAAACAACTCTCATTCTCATAAACGGGTTTGAACAATCCAGACTCTAATGACATTAATGAAAGGAACGGAGAGCGCTAGTTAATTCCGCAAAGTTAACTAACTAGAGCTAACACGCATGCACAGCACAACCATCCCATACTGTGCATATCACACATATTTTTATAAAATGTGTATATATATATATATATATATATATATATATATATATATATATATATATATATATATATATATGTATGTATATATGTATATATATATATATATATATATATATATATATATGTATGTATATATAAAATGTAATAATGTAATGTTAAAAAATAAATAAAATATTTTACAACCCCAAATCCAAAAATGTTGGGACATTTTGTAAAATGTGATTTATTAATGATTAATTTATTTTTTTTTACTGACAAAAGTACACAGAAAAATGTCCAATGTTTTCACTGGACAAATTAGTTGTTATGTAAATATATATATGGTAATAATATTCCTCTTGCAAAACTTCAACAGTTAATATCCTCAATTGCCAAACATTTAAGAAGTGTAATTAAAAGGAAAGTGGATGTGACACAGTGGTAAACATGTCCCGTCCCATCTTTTTTGGAGAGTGTTGCAGCCATCAAAATCAAAAATTATTATATTTATAAAATAAACTTAAGTTGGTCAGTGAAAACCTTTCTGTGTACTTTTGTCTGTTAAAATGGTGAATTAACAAATCACATATTCTTTATTCACATGTAACTTTTCTGGATTTAGGGTTGTAGATATAAATTTTAAAATATTTTTGATTATACATACATATATGCAAAACATTATGAGTAAATTAAAATCCTTGATACTGTCATTCAGTCCCCCCCAGAGGCCTCGTACAACAGAAGAATTTAAGAGTGTGCATTTTATTACAACGTTCGTTGCAAACACTATATTGTGGGTCATAAAGTGGGAGATTCAATTCCTGCTCGTGCCAGATTGGCTTGAAGCTTTTGATGGTAAATGACAGGGTGAAATCTCTAACAGCTAGCATGTAATTTGCCTGGCCCAAATGTGGATGGGCACAAGCCTTACACATCATGTAAGAAACCTAACCTTGGCATTTTTCCGAAAATCTTGTCAGAGAAAAAATTAATGCATTGCCCTCTGGCCCCTCTCTCCTCCTCTGGAAGCGGAATACAAAAGCACTGCCGTCAGAACAGATTCTTCAATCTTAAACATGTTACAGTGGCTTGCCAACTGTTGTAAAAATATAAAGCAAGAGGGGAAAAAAAGAGATTGTAATCGTAAAAAGAGAGCAGAAAAGGCACGGATGCCAAGCTGAATATTATCCCCAGAGTAACGCAGGCGCGCCTTCTAGAATGACTCCACTGCTCGGCACTGTTATTTTATATGGATGACAAATTGCAGGTATCTTCTTTTGGCGTTTACTAGGCTCAGATAGGGCACGCTGCCAAAGTCTGCGGTTGGGTCTTACTCTGAATTCGTCTGACTACTCCATCTGAAAAAACACAAACACACACATACACGCACATTGTGTAGCGTGACACTCACTTTTACATGTCCGGTCTGTCAGCCCCCACTCTCGCCTACCACACACCCTGAGAATGTACAACTGAAATCTGACATTAAATATAAGATTATAATAGCTCATGCACTGATGAATGAGTTGATTTTTGCAAATCAGGCGTGTCAGTAGATTTTTATTTTATTTTTTTAGCAGACACTAACCACACCTATGCATTTAGTTTGGTCTTCGGAGTTTATCTGCAAGATAGTGCTGATGGTATATGCATCTAGATTGTTGCAATCTTGACAGCCCACATTGACAAACATTGATGTATGCAATTCTTGTCATTTTTGTAAGATATTTAACATTAGCTTGTGTAGATTAGCACTGGGAAGAATGCTTGCCCATTGTTTGAGGCTGAATCTGGTTTTGGCAGTTACAACTGTGAAGTACACATTGTGAAACTAAACTGAAACTATAGAAATTTTGTACATATTAGAGAGGTAGGCTAACTTCCACAGTGTAAAGGGTCTAAAAAATTGTACATTTCTTTCTAAATTCATCACTTTTTTTCTGTGAAGTCAATCTATAGGCCTGCATCTTCTGTTTGTTCAGTAGATTATAATTGACCGTTCGGAAAAGACCCGCCCCCTTTAGTGTTGCTATGTTCGATAAGCCATGTCGCTCTCACGCCACATGTTCTCAAGCAGTGAAAAATACATCGCAGAGCAGAGAGGACATTTTTTTAAAGAAATTTAAACAATAAATACCATTTTGTGGCTCTTTAATGTGTCTGACAGATCGCTGTAGCACCTAAAGCTGCTCATGAACCGATCATCTCTTTCTTCTAGTTATTTATAGCATCAAATAAACATGAATGAACATCAGAAGGAATGTTGTTTTTTTATGCGGCGAATTATCGTAAATACGAGTTTCCAAGTTGGAAATTGGACATGAACAAGTTAAAGCTTAATATTTTTGTGGAAACTGAGCATTTTTTTAAGGTTCTTTTTTTATAAAAGAAAGTTTAAAACAGCATTTATTTGAAATAGAATAAAAAAAATGTAATTAGAAAAAATAAATAGAAGTCTTCACTGTCACTTTAGATGCATTCCTGCTGAATAAAAGTGTTAATTTCTTTCAAAAAATCTTACAAATCTATTTTAGTGAACTTTTTTTTATATATATTTAGGGAAAACATAATGTACCTTTTAAATATACTTTTAAAAAAAGATTTTGGGATGGATTTTTAGACATAATTTAAACATAGTTTCACAGACAGGGTTTAGATTAAGCCAGGATTAATCCTTAGTTAAATTAGGACATGTAAGTAGCTTTTAAAACATGCCTTAGAAAAAAAAAACAAAAAAACATTACTGGTGTGCATTGTACTATGAGACAAAAAATGGCACTGACATATTTCAAGATATCTCAGTGCAAGTTGCTTCATTTTAGTCACTAGCCAGGGGCAAGACCTTTAACCTGGTTTACATTTCCAACTGAAGTAAAGAAAAAATGCATGTATTAAGTTTATGTTTTGTGTCTGTGAATCATCTAATATTTCTGTAGATATTTAGTGGACGCAGATGTGTTTTACTGGAACAAATGGATGAAGAAAGCATGTGATTGGAGGGTTTCTTTTAGATGATGCAATCAGTCATTCTGCCAGAGTCAGCGCACAGGCTAAAGCCGTAAAACATAATAAAGATCTGTATATATCTGGCCCTCATAAGCAAGTATGCCTTTCGGATTGCTGCTGGCAGACCTGTGGCTCTCTCAGGCAATGAAACACTCTCTTCTACCCTGCAGTCTCTTTCTCCATGAACTTCCCTCTCTGCCAGATCATGCTGAGCCAAGACAGAAAAACCAACAACTGCACTCCATGATGAAAGCAGGGACAGTGGGGGGCTTCCCATAAACGACTCCCCCACTCTTTCTGCTGTCATTCCGATTTCCACAGAGCACCATTATACATGTCGCTCTGATGTGAAAGGCATGCTGACATCTCTCTTTCCATGTAGGCGAGGGAGCGTGTCTGTGTGTTTGTGTATAGATTAGTTCAGGTGTATGACACTTGACAAAACTCCTCCCCATTTAGCAAGAGTCAAGGCCTCTTGCTAAATCTAGTTTGTCCTGTTTAAAAATAAATAAATATTGTTTTTAAGAATGTATGGCAGCTGTATAACCTACAGTCTGTTATCTTTTAACCGACAGATTAATTGATTTATGAAATTACATTGTAACACTTTACACTAAGGTCCTTTAGTCTATGGGTATGGGATATCTATATATGAAGAGTTCAGATGCAAAAGCCTCTAAGTGCCATTTGAAATTTTCTTCTAGAATGATCATTTTTATCAAGCTTGTATATTTAAGTTCAGTAATTTCACTTAAATGGCAATTCATAGGTAATCTTCATTGTCATTTAAGTGAAATCACTGAACTAAAAATGATCATTCTAGAAGAAAATTTCAAATGGCACTTAGAGGCTTTTGCATCTGAACTCTTCATATATATATATATATATATATATATATATGTCTATATAGATATAGATAGGTCTACTATATACTTTTGCATATTATGTAATTGGTAACACAAGGTTCATATATATATATATATATATACACACTGTATATATAAGTATATATATGTTTGTTAAGTATATATGAAGAGTTCAGATGCAAAAGCCTCTAAATGCCATTTGAAATTTTCTTCTTTAATGATGATTTTTATCAAACTTGTATATTTAAGTTCAGTCATTTCACTTAAATAACAATTAATAGGTAATTATCATTGCCATTTAAGTGAAATCACTGAACTTAAATATACAAGCTTAATAAAAATGATCATTCTAGAAGAAAATTTCAAATGGCATTTAGAGGCTTTTGCATCTGAACTCTTCATATATATATATGTGTGTGTGTGTATATGTGTATATATATATATATATACACACACACACACATACATATACATATACTGTAAAAAATTTGGAGTAGGATTTACTTGAAAAAAGCTTGCTAAATTACCTCACTCAGAAAATGCTTGTAAATTTACAAAGATTTGCCAAGTAAAAACCTAAACATATTCATCAGTAGCTTTAATTAGAAATCTTTAAGTTAAATTTACTTGGAATATGGAATTAAGTAAACTTTACAAAAAATAAGTATTTTTATCTCGGCTAGTAAAAGGTGGATTAATATCGATTTCCTTTGCCTTTGTATTCACTAAAACAATAATCTCGAATTTTCTTAGTCATTTATAGTATGTGCTTTACTTAGATCATCTAAAGCCCTATTCGCACGGGATTAGTATTATCTGGTGACCTGTAGTCATTTGTAATAATTACGGAGTTTGTCTGAGATCTTGCGAATCCCGTGCAAATCGGCCATGTCTGTAATTTGTAAAGTAAAAATTCCCCCGCAAATGACCTACTATATTTCGCCGAACACCGAGGTCCTGTGATAATATTAGTTCCGTGCGAAGCGACATCTCTGTGATTTGGCCGGATCGTATATCAGTTTTTCAAGGTTTTTGTTTCATCTGCGCCTTTTTATTCATCTTTCGCGGAGAATAGAGGCTGAGTTGGAGTGTTTTGATAGTATTTTGGGTGCGGGGTCATATCGCTAGTACAACTATACAATTTGCAGAAAGAGAAAGCTATACCATCAAGAGCAAAAACAAAAAGAACGATTAGATGGAGATTTAGCAGCATACGGTAAGGACATTTCTTCTGTTTATTATACAGCTAGACATAATAACGACAAGGCATTTCAAAGCTATAGCCTAATGATATCATATCCAGGAGATAAGTCAGTAAATTCGAGTAAAATCACAGGCTTCGCTTATCCCGTGCGAATGCGCCACATGAAATTCAGATGTGGTTGGGTAATTTCAAATTCACACGTGGTCCCCAGGTAATACTAATCCCGTGCGAATAGGGCTTAAGTAATTTACATTACATCATGTCAGATGTTAAGCCTCATATGAATGCAAACACCTCAGTACTTGAATACTTGGTAGACAATACACAACATTTGATGTCGTTTTCGTGTTTGAATGTGTCATTTTGAGCAAAGAATTTTTTCGAAATGTCACAAAATGGCAAGTTACTAATACTGACAACAAATATCAATGATAAAACAGTGTAAATACAGCTGGAAACCAGTGAAAAATGAGCCTCATTAATTAATCAAGGTCCAGTGCATGATGGGAACCCCAGTATTAGAAAAGCTGAGTAATTTTTACTTAATTTTATTGAGTTAATATTTACTTTCATTTCTACTCGCTTGAATTAAGTACGGATATGGAATTTACTTAGTTTTTTAAATTCTTGCCTGAACTAACTTTTCCAAGTAAATTACATTGTTTTTTTCACTAGTATTTACTTCACCAAAAATCATTTTTTACAGTGTACATACATACATGCATACATACCTACATACATAAATATATATATATATATAACCTATATAAAATTATTATTTATTTACTTCAGTTTTCATGATCCTTTAGAAATCATTCTAATCATTTAGAATTGTATAATCTATACACACACACCCTTAAAAAGCACCAAAAACATTCTCAAATAATGCTTTCATATAACGATAGAGAATGTTGCATAACTCTTTCACAAATTTGTGGTGAAATTTTCCAACCCCCAGTCATCTCCGTTTCAAAGCACCACCATAGTGCAGACCAGTGACTTCCTGTTGGAGAAGATGTAATGCCCCAATAAGAGCAAATAAATACAGCAAAAACCCCATAGCAGCCTGACATGGGCCTTCCATCTCTCCGCTTACTCTTTTGATTCCAAAGAGAGCAATACACACAAACACTCTCTCATACCAGGACAAGCTATTTGTTTTCCTGCTGGCTCTCTGCGTTTGTTCTGGTTGGAGCGATGAGGAAAGGCTTGAAAAATCCATGTGATCTGACTCTCGCTCTTGTGGCGAAGCGTTTTTGCACATGGAGCCCATCAGAAGCTAAATGAGCTGTTAATACCACGTTAGCTGAGCTGGAAAGAGCTTTACGTTACCGTTCTGCCACAGATTCAAGCAGGAAAATGTATGTAATATTATCCCTGCAAACCAACTTTTTTAGTGCCTGTGTGAATTTGGTCTCACAACAGTCAAGATAAGTCAAGATAATCCTTCGTTCTGTGTTGTTGCTGTTAATAAGGCTTTTATTTTGCCGAACAGGAAGATTGTGGGCATGGAAGGTCATTTTCTTTGTGATAAAGATCTGGAAAGACTGCTTCAGAGTGTTCATACGATCTAGAATCTTGGCACGAGGTACACAGGGAAAGCGTTCGCAGGAGGCGGGCAAGTTAAAACCAAGCTCTTTTCGATAACACGGAGGTGGTCTTACACACCTCCTCTGGAGGCCCCAACAGTAACATTGGTCAACAGAGACACAGAATATCAAAGTGAGGTTTCATTTCAGCCTCAGGCAGTCATCTCAGTGAAACACTTACATAGCCATTAATTTGTGGGCCAGGAAACATTAGTGACAGAGTGTGTTTGGACAGAAATCTGGTTATTTTAGAGGGGCTACTATTGCACGGCATAGAGGCGGAGCTACGTACATTGCATTGAAGAAATCAGGCTACAGATTTGTTATGTTTCTGGACTTTTTATTATTGCTAAGGATGCGAACAAACACTTTACCCTAAGTATTAAACTTTGGAACAACTTGTCTTGCATTGTTTGTGCATTTAAAATGTCTGACTTGTTGAAAAGAGATGTGCTTTTACTTTTTTAAGCTTTTGGGGTTAGAATTTTTTGCCCAGCGGGTGATAAAATGGGGAGGTTTGCATTGGACGACTATATTTGGGGTCTACAATATCACTTGAGGTTTACTAATATGAAAACAACCAAAATAGCAAATGCATAGCAAAAACTGCCAACCACCATAATATACTAGAATAGTGATAGCATGGACAAACACACTCCTTTTTTTTCAGGAAAAATAAAATAAATCTTATTTAGTTTAGGTAGGGGTAGGTCTTGAATAGGGTTGGGTATCGAGAATCGAGTATCGATTGGAACCGAGACTAACTTTTCGTTTTTCCCGGAATCGTTCAAAAGTTAAAATTTCGATTCCTAGTTTCGATATTCACAGTCTGCCGAGCGGAAGAAGAAACAGCTGAACATCACCAACGAAGAAGCGTCTACCGGAAGTGTTGGCATAACCACGCGAGTCGAACATGAGTACCTTACGTTGGCGATCCAAAGTGTGGCTTCACTTTTCTAAAAATAACGAAATCTCGGCAAAATGCAAAATTTGTGACAAAAGGAGTATTTTTACAGAAGGACTATTTCCTTCAGAAAGGATTATTTCCTTCAGAAAGGCTGTTGGTTAGCAAGGTTAGCTAAACTTTTTTGACCCTGCCTCTTAAAAGAATCGGAATCGAGAATCGTTAGGAACCGGAATCGAAATGAGGAATCGGAATCAGAATCGTTTAAATTCAAACGATACCCAACCCTAGTCTTGAATATACTGGATCATATTACAGCACTCACACAAGTACATACACACATCAACAGACTGTAAATGTTGAGTGATATTTTTGTCTGCTGTCAGTCTATTGTCTGCTCATTGCTTTAAAAAGGGCCTGTACCCTGACAGAAAGGAGCTCTACCTTTTTCTTGTGACACCTTTTGCTAAAGTAAGCTGATCCTTATCACTGCTGAAGCACGTTTGTGAAATTGTTGAACAGTATGTAGGTTATCCAATAGCTGCAGTTCAAGAAGCCCCATCAGAATTTCCCCTGCATGCCAATTAAAACACATTACACATCGCAGCTCTTCCGCAAGGAGACTGGCTCTCCAGCGTGCAGTCGGGGGAATATAATCTATGAGTTAAGAGTGAAGTCAGCAGAGTTTTTTTTTTTCTTCAGTTCAGTCCATGTTTGCTGAACATTTGATATGTAATGCACCGTCACTCCAACACACAGTACAGGTCACAGGGATCGACTGATGTGTATCAGTTTGGGTTGACATGCTGGACGCTGGTTTAGTTTTAAATATAAGTCATGCACGCTTTATTGTTGCAGATTTCCAGACAGTACGTATTTGTATTTTGACAATGCGCATTTTTAAAAATTGAGGTTTTGATTTGATTTGTTGCTGTTGTTTTGTCTTTACATTTTGGGCTACTTGGTAATCCAAAGTTCACACAGTATTTTGTTGGTGCATAATACTTTAGCACTTCCTTTATATGAGTTTTGCATTGATTAATGCCCCTTGAATTTATTAGAATTTATAATACAATATTATAAGAATTTAAATAAATGGCTTAAACTATATTAATTTAAATGTAATTACTGCCTCTTTAAAAGTATTAAAATTAAGTTAATGTTTTCAAAGAAAATAGTCTTGCTTTATCATTTAAATGTCTTTGTTTTAAATACATGAACCATGTTTTTACAATTATAAATGTTCATATTCCTGAAGTCAAATTGAGTACTTTCACTCACTTTTGAATTGCACATAATTTTTTCCAATAATAATAATATTTCATTAGATAGTCAATAAACAATACGATTTATGAATATATAATTCTTGATCATTTTAGTTTGTGATTTGTGACGTAGTTTTTAATGACCTGTTACTAGCCACTGACTTAGATGATTATGCTATTCTCATGCTCCTAGATCTTACGGCTGCATTTGACATTGTAGACCGCAATATCTTAATTTCTCGTTTGGAGCATTGTGTTGGCATTAAAGGTACTGAATGGTTCTGATCTTATCAGTCAGACAGATTTTTTTCTGTCCGGCCTTGGAGAGTTTGTGTTCTCCTCGGAATCTCTCTCATGTGGAATCCCTCAGGGCTCCATTCTTGGGCCTATCCTGCACGTCTTATACATGCTTCCCTTAGGGTCAATTTTTAGGAAGTATGGCATCTTGTTTCATTGTTATGTAGAAGATACACAACTCTACCTGCCTTTGAAAAGAAAGGAAAGATGCTAACTCCCTAGCAACATAGTTGGACTGTCTTGAGGATAATAAAGCCTGGATGGCCTTCAATGAAGGGAAAACAGTCGTGGACCCGGCAGTGCCCTTGGGCCCCTTATCTGGATCTGGGTGCTATAAAACCATATGTGCAACACTTGCAACAACAGGCCGTGTGTCCACCAAAGCATTTTTAGCCAGCTGAAAACGCTAGACGCTCTGCTGAAGACGCCGTGCTTTGGGCGCTTGAGCGCTTTGGCAGCGCAGCGTTTTTTCCGTTGAGACGTTTCGTTGCTATGATACAGAATATCCGCTGCACAGTTTGACTGTTGTGACAGTTGGTCAGTGTGGTTTAGTCCCGCCCTCCTCCACTGTGATTGGACGGCTGGTAGGGGTGGCACGGTTCACAAAACCCACGGTTCGGTTTGTATCACGGTTTTAGGGTCACGGTTTTCGGTTCTGTACGGTTCTTGTTATTTTTTCTTTTAATCTTTAACACTCCAGAAATGTACTTCAGCATGTGATATATAGCTTAATTATCCACACTTTAGGATACAGTATTATGTATATATATATATATATATATATATATATATATATATATATATATATATATATATATATATATATTATATTCATGCAATCATGCACAAACTGAATTTGACTCTTTGACTTTAAGCACATTTTGGGACTATCTCAGAGGAAAGCTGAGATTTAGATACAGCAAGAGAGAAGAAATTGACATGCTTTTTGTTTATTTGGCAAAAAAAAGGAGAATGTGTATCACTATCTCTACAAGAACTTGTGCATTTTTATCACATAAATCTTATTTACACAAAGAAATTAACTTTCATGTATCAACTGCTAACTTTTGTAGCTCTTACCAAAATTCTATCTTTTAAAAGAAAAAGAGAGGAACTCTTAAAACAATGTCTTTTAAATGTCAATATACATGAAACCTCATTGCCTATAGATAAAGCTATAGCAATAGCAATTTAGCAAAGGCCATAAACATAAAGTGAAATTTAAGTTCAACCTCAACACAAAAACAGTACTATCATCAATGCTTCTATTCCCAAAATGTGAGGGTACTTTTTTCCACTTAAAATTAAAGTGCAGGGTTTGGAAACGTATGACTGAAGCTCTTATCTATACATAAAGTGCCACTGTAGTTAAATTAAAATATCATAACATGAAATCCAAAATGTTCCCACACACCGGACTCATACAATAGACTTATACGACGCTGGCGCATCCTCCAACTCCCTCATCTCTCCCACTTGCCATTTCTCCGCGTGCCGTGACCTGCAGCGCTCCATACTCCACTTTTACTGGCTTGTTTATTAACTTGAACCGGCGCTGCACAGGGCGATCGGTAATGACATCAAATACCGCGAAAGTGATGAATGCATACGGAGCCGACTCGCGCTAGATTGATGTTATTCACCGATCGCTCTGTGCAGCGCCGGTCCAAGTCGAACAAGTTTATGTCGCGCGAAAAGAAAAACCCCACGTCACATACGGGCACGAGGTTACATTGCGCATGCGTCGAACCGTGAGACGCACACACGCTCCGAACCGAGACAAGCGAACCGAACGGTTCGGGTGTTTTTTCATGTACCGTGCCACCCCTAACGGCTGGGTAAAAAGTGATAGTGATGAGCGCTGCGTTTTATCCAAAGTTGAACATTTTTCAACTCTCGGCAACCAGTAAAAAACGCTCAGTGCCTCGTCACGCTCATGGCGTTTAAAAAACGCGGCGCTCCCATTGAAAACAGACTCCAGGCGTGTGAAAAAAACGCTTTGGTGGACACATGGCCTAAGTATGATTTTTTTTTTTTACCTTAAAATAATGTTTCCAAAATCGTTTCAGTGGTCGTAACAGAGTGAAAGGCACTTCTGGATTCGCTTTGTGGTCCTATATCTGCTATAAACGTTATGTAAGTGTGGTGAAGTTGCCATGGAGGAGTGACTCGTTGCCATGTCATCCTTATTTACGTATATGGCCAATGGGGTACCGCCCTTAGCGTATATAGACTCGTTATTTATGCTTCCTGGGATGCGTCATTGTCAAAAGCCCACCGCTTTTATTCATTCAAGAGACCGCAGAAGTATGCGTTTCCGTGTACCGCTGGTTGTTTTGATTTTAGTTTTAAGTGATGTTTCATTATTTCTTTATTTGTTTAGTGTGACACTAGGCCATCAAGACTACTACATCAACACTAGTGCGTGTTTTTGGGGTGACCTATATATTCAGGTAAGTTTTAATGTGATACTGTTGCAACCTTTTGGGAAGTTTGTTTGTTTGAGTGATCTGTAATATGTTTTAGTGTGGCGCGCCTTCGGGGCTTTCATTGGGGTGGCACCTCCTAATAGCCGTGTTGGCGTACCAGCTGTTGATTGATAAAGGATCCATCGTATGACTTCTGTGTGTCATATATGATTACATGTGTGCCAATTCTAATCCTTTACTCGTGTTAAAACAAGGTTGAGCAGCCACCTTAACAACTTGCTGTCAGCAACCCTTGCTCTTCAAGCTACGTCCGCTGCTTTGGGGAATTATAACTTTCCAACTGCTGCTGTGATCCATCTGTTCAGGTGATTGGTTTGATTGAGTTCTATATTTTTTCGTTTTATGATTTGGTTTCTGTTTATGGGTCTTTGTGTGTATTTGGTTGGTTCTATCACCAGTCCTAAGCGGCATGATCGTCACTGTTATATTGTGCATGGATTGATCACCACCAAGTGGTCCCGGTCGAGTTAATAATTTAAAATTCAAATAGTATTTAAGAATTAAATTGACATTTTGTAAAACTTACAAAAGTTGTTTCTCATTCCTCAGATACATTTCAAGAATAAATCACTGACACTGTCCCTCTGAGTGGCAGTGCTTGTGGGTAAAAGTGTGATTTATTCCATCCTCTTAGCCTCTGCTCTGCCGCTGTGGGAGAGCTGACACAGCTGATGGATGGTGCAAGCCGCTTTGCCCAGCAGGCTTTGTCAGGCTTCATATCTTTCTGCTGTTGGAATTAGTGAAACCTTAATCAGTGAGAAGTAACTGATATGTTTCAAATGGTGAGGCAAATCTGATAATGATCAGTTCTGATCTCCTCTACTGACCCACAGCCAATCACAAATTTCTGAACTCTCCTCGTAAATGTCATCTTGTTATTCAGCACTTACTCACCCTGCAACATTTATTGCTTTGGATATGAATGATACCTCAAATTAGGTACTGTGTAACCTGTTGAGGAAAGGCATGTTGTTTCTCTTTAAAGCAATCAAGACTTTTTTTTGGTTTCAATATCTAGACTATACATTGGGGTAGATTCTTTTGACTAAGGCCAGTATGCAACCATATTAAAAGTGACGCCCTGAGAACACCATAGCAACTGGCTAAAAGTACTTCTTACATCTTACAAAAGTATATTTTAACCAGATGACAAAACCTTGGTAACCACCCACGCCATGGCAGTGAGTTTTGCTGGTAAAAATCAAGTTTATTATTTGATTCAGTATCTGTAAATTAATTGAAACAATATTCGTATATTAAGCATTTTTTTTCAGCTGACATTTTTGACCATTTTCACAAAAATGTCATGGCCCTCATAATATTTTTTTTTGTATGAATATCTGAACATGGAATACATCAAAAGAAAAAAACAGACTCTAAAATAAAATGCATTCTGTTTGATCAACATTTTAATGTGGGTAAGTTTCTTAAAAAAAGCAACATTTTAAGCAAAAAGCTGAGAATCACGTTTTTGACAAAGGCCACGTCTGGATCCCCGCCAGCATCTCGCGATCAGAGTCTCCACAACTGCGATAGATTGAAGAGCGCATCCGAGTGAAGACTGAGCAACGAGACACTATGTATCCATGACACTGATAGCAGTGGACATGAGCGCTCAGCTTGAGTTCAAAAACACATTTTAGCGCTAGATCTATCACGCGCCGGTCAATCGGTGCATCTCTAATAGTTATCCACTTTACACACTTAGAAAAGTGTAACATTTTATTTTGTGTCACCATTCTTGGTCAAGTTACACTACTCGTGTAACTGTATTTAAATAGGGAAAACGTGGAGGTGTTTGGTCGCTTCTCTGCTTGGATCCTAATGAATGAACTGGGCTAAGCTAAGTGCTATCAAAGTGTCTCGCGCGCCAGAGCGATCGAGTGTACGCACTGAGACGAGTGAGGTATGCATCAACTCGTCTTCGTTAAGGGAATAACATGGTTTAATATGAAAAAACAAAACGGTGGAGTATCCCTTTAATACAAGTACTCCACAGTTACTCTAGGGGTCGCTGTTTGACAAAAACGGAATTCCTGCATAGTGTGCCTTTAAAATTGAAGTAGATTTGCTAGAACAGTTTGACTAGATGCCAAAACCACAAATTTGATAAATGTAGGTAAGGGTGGTTGAGTTTGCTGTGGGAACTTGCGAGCGGGAGCTGAGGTTGTCTGAAATTATAAAGCCGATCAAAGAGTCTGCTGGAGATAACTGATGATTCCTCTGTTCTATTTTCTCTTCTCTTTTTCTCCTTTTCAATTTCCACATTGTTCTGGAAAAACCAACGAGCTGCAGCTGAACAACATTTGTAACAAATTCCTCATGCTTTGACAACATGTGCAGTGGGATGTTTCTACAGTTCGGGGCAGCCCTGGTCTTTCGGCCTGTCCCATAGGTTTTACATTACATCCATGTGGAAACGTCCCAAAAAGAACAAGGCCGACTGGCACACATGTCCTTGTACGCTCCTCTCTTCTTAAACACAGACCAATTGTCCGAGATATCTCCCTTGAATGATTTGCAGTTGGTTTATTTTTTTATGTTGCTGTTTTCCACAGAGCAGTTTTACAGACCGCAGAACTTCAAAAGACGTGAGCTGTGTTTCATCATAGCGTGTCTACAATCACTATATCAAATAAGTCGCTGTGCAGTAGTAAAATTAGGCTCAAAAACAAATCTTGATGCCAAATTTCCACCATGAGTAGTACAACTACCTGTTGCTCTTGGCTTTATTCAATTGCAGTTTTGTGGCTAGACTAGGACAATCTTGCCACGCCCTCAAAAAAGTCAAATGAGGTAACAGTATAATTGGTGATGGAAGAATTTTCTTATGCAGTATCTATTCTTGGTAATCACTGAAATGAGGAACTTTATCCAAAACAGTGCAGCTAGACAGGATCGTAAATGTTACCCACAGGATGTCTTATAAAACAACATGGCATCATGACTTTGCGTAAACATACAAGCCACTTTCAAGTCAAGTGGTGTGTTATCTATACGCATTTTGAGCTATCCGTGTGTATGTCCACGCCGAAACGAACAGTCATCTTTTGCGTGTATGTCTACGCCGTTAAAGGGACACTATGCAGTTATTGTAGCTTAATTTAACAGCTTCAGAGTTGGTTATGGTTATATGACTCTATGAAATGGTTATATTACTTCTTTCGGCTCTTTTTCCTTTTGTTTAAATATGTGATTCCTGTCTTGAAAAAGATTCTAGCTGTCAAGTCAAAGTTTTCGTACTAGTATCGTCTTGGTCCCCATGACCTCATTGTTAGTGGGCATGCAGGTCAGATTTATGAACATTATGTGAATGTGATGTATCTGAATAACATCATAAGATTGTGGAAATGTGGAACAACCCCCTTTTTCAGTTTGAACAAATACTCGTTTTGGACTAAGTTGGAACACGTTTTAAGATCTGAAACTTCTTTATTTAAAGATTATGATGTGGCAGTGTATCGGTTCAGTTGATTAAATAATTCATTGTGCTTCTTTGCAGGTAAACACTGTGTGTTTACTATAGAATACCCCTAGTTGAATATTCTTTGCCAATAATCGCATCTCTCAATGCAACTCACTATAACTTTTTCTTGTTGGTTATAAACATCATAAAAGTTGCATGATTTTTTTTTTTTTACTGAAGACTTGCCAGTCAGTTCGCTTTTGGCAAATTGCCATTGAAACTATCCCCTCAACAACCTTAACAGGCACTGACACACACACATGCAGAGCGTTTATGCATTCACAGATTTTTGCATTTGCATATTATCCGAGACAACCATGCATAAGGCCTGAAAATATTTCATGGTATGCCTCAGGTGAGTTTCATGTCTTGGGTGTGTGTGTTTGGGTATGCTTGCTTCCTGCAACTGCCAACAGACTGGAGTTAAGTGCTATGCTGTCCCGTCGGCCAACTCCTCTGTCATTCAGAAAAACAACACGAACAAATGATCTCAATCACACCTACAACCTGTCAGTCAACACCTGGTGGAGTTTCAGGAAGACGGGCATCCTCAAAAAGAAAGCATGCTCCTGATGTGTGTGTGTGTGTGTGTGTGTGTGTGTGTGTGTCTGTGTCTATGTCTATATATATATATATATATATATATATATATATATATATGAGAGAGAGAGAGAGCGAGAGAGCGAGCGAGCAAGTGAGCAAGCGCATTCCTGTGTTACTGGCTCTGTGCCATTGGATTCACTGCTTTTTCTGTGAGTGTTTGTGTGTGTGTGTGTGTTTTTTTAAAAGTCAAGTTTATATACTTCTGAAGAAATAAACAGCTAAGATTCCTGTTTTCATTTGGAAATTCTCAAGTTTTAATTTCTGTACATAATTTCACATTCTTAAAATGAAAGCTTTTAATTTGAACCAATAAGGGTTTTATATTTCTGTAGGAGAACCTTTTCTCTACTCTGCCAACACTTTATTGTGGGACCAATCTAGACTAAAATTACTATCTATTTTTTGACTAATCAATTACTATTATTTAAATCAGTTAAATGCAGTTAGGCTGCATAAATTAGGTCAACTGGATCTACGCTAATATTAGGCTACGTCATACATTTGAAAACGTGGGTTTTTGTTTAAAAACGCTCTCAGTCCACACTAGCGTTTTCCAACGTTTCTGTGTGGATGAGAAACTTTTGGAAAACACCTGAAACGCTAAATTCACCTTACTGCCCATAAAACCTCATAAATGCTCACTGAGATGTTGACGGAATTATGCGTAAATAATAAAGTTATTGGCCAATTCTTCTGACAGGATAATTTTATTTAGCAAAATATCTCAGCATCCACTGATCGCACTGTCACCATATGTTTGATCTAAAACGCAACTGCTCTCATGTATTGTCGCGGGACAGCAAATGTGAGTAAATTATGTCATCTTTGCAGGACTGTGATATAAAGAGTAAGCAAAGTAGGCTTAACATATTTTAGCTAAAGTGTAAAAGTGAATAGCAACAGGCACAATACCAATATAAACATGAATATCTATTTGTACAAAATGCGTCACATGACTAAACTTACGTTATTGTTTTGAAATACCTTGACTGTTTTGATAGTCAACACACTACAACGCGAAAATTGCGTTTTCAAATATATCCACTATGCAGAGCGTTTTCAAGAAGAGTCAGTGTTTTTTTAAAACACCACATAGTCTAAGGTAAATCAACTTATAATGCTCCTAAGGAGCATTCACACATATTGTTTTTTATGTTTAAAAATCGAAAGATGCAAGGGCAGTGGAAAAAAAAAAAAAGCAAGGTCTCAAGACTTACTTTTTAAACTTTTTTTTAACCTGAGCACTGTTTGTAGAATGCCTTGACATCAGTGGCGTAGGCAGAAATTGTATTTTGGGTGACTGAAAATGTGAGTGGGCCTTTAGTTTTTCCTAGAATAAACATTAAACCTTAGAGAGTAGAAAAAATGAATAGACAAACTGCAAAAACAGTTAACGTTACACCTTTATATTCGGCAAATCATCATGTTCAACCATTGGAGGTCAATAAAGTCTGGACAAACCAGTATAGACAATAACCTGTATATTTTATTCAGGCTAGTCAGCAGTGCTCTACAGCAAGCCATTCGTCAATTTGGTTTTTTGCACAACAGTTTAATAGGCTTAGGGGTTTGTTTAAATCTCTAATCTCAAAGTATATGCAAGAGATGATACACTCTGACCCTTTCAGACACTCAATGATAAGATATCCAGGATGTGCAGTTAACAAGTCGGCACGCAGTCACAATCTCCGGCATTACTGCACACATCCTCCTACTGTCTTATCACTGCTCTCCTCTGATGCATTCCTCTTGCAGCAGTCTGCTCTCAGCAAGAATGACTCTGACAGCCTTTAATCTGTTTTACGGCTGAGGCGCTCCCAGAAAACTGCACTTGACCAAGCTAGTTGCCATATGGACCAGGTCTACTTTAGTTTGTTTTTCACTAATACACGCTATAAATGTTAAATGTTTCTTTTTATCGCACTAAAGATTCTTTATAGTGGAAAAAGGTTCTTTAGAATTGTTTTTTATGTTCTTTTCTTCACACACACATACAGTTATTTTAAGAACTGTTCACTGAAAGGTTAAATGAGTAGTTCACTTAAAAAAAAAAACAAAAAAAACTTTTGCTGATTATTTACTCACCCCCATGTCATCCAAGATGTCCATGTCTTTCTTTCTTCAGTCGAAAAGAAATTAAGGTTTTTGATGAAAACATTTTCTCCATATAATGGACTTCATTGGGAACCAAACGGTTCAAGGTCCAAATGACAGTTTTCAGTGCAGCTTTAAACGATACCAGACTAAGGATGAATAAGGGTCTTATCTAGGAACCTTCGAGTCATGACTCGAAAAAAGATTCGTTCATTTTGATGAACGAGTTCGAACAGGAGAGTCACGAACGCTCATCACAGAACAGAGCAAGGTGAGCATTTGTGCTTATAAAACTTAGACTTTTTTATTTATGTTTTAAATGACCTATCATTTTGTTAGATAAGACCCTTATTCATCATCTGGTGTCGTTTAAAGCCCTTTGAAGCTGCACTGAAACTCTCATTTGGACCTTGAACCGTTTGGTTCCCATTGAAGTCCATTATATGGAGAAAATCCGGGAATGTTTTCATCAAAAACTTAATTTGTTTTAGCAAAAGTTTTTTTTAAAGTGATCTACTTTAATTGGAGAACAAAAAATGGTGGTTCTCTATGGCAATCCATTTTGGAACGTTTCTTTTTAAGAGGGTATCGACTTATCTTTAATTTATAACTCAGAAGGGTGGACATTTTATTGATATTTCTACTCAGTCACCTGTTGTAATCCAGTTACAGGCATTTTGCTTTGTGGTAATGAAGGCTGTGAAATGTAGACTTGACTTTTTCATTTTTTTGGAGTGCTTTCAATCCCTTTTGTAACCGTAAGTGCACTTTAAAAGTTTGATTTGAGTGGGATTAAAGCATTACTTGTTCTTTTTAAAATGTCATGTAAATGCCTTGTTAGGTTGGCTGCATGTGCACCATTACACACCGACTGCGTTATGACCGCTTGGTTATGATGGGTCAGTGCATTTCGTGTACTGTTAAATTACCTCATTTTAAGTTAACACTAGTTGATTTTGGCATCTAAACTTGAAATATCAGTTTATCATACATCAAATCACTGAAGCCTGATTATAGTGATTCAGTTTTGTTGGCTCTAGCAGGAGGAAGGTGCTGTTTTGCATGTGTGTCTGTGTGTGTGCTCATTGCATGATTGGTTGAATTTATAGGTTTGCTTCATACCTCTGCCATTCATGGCAGGTTAGAAAAATAACAGCTTTCACTTTAATTTGATTGATTGTTAAATAGGAGCTTCTGCAGTTTCAGTCAAAACAGCTCTAAATCAAACATGTCACACATTTCCGGATTTAACGAAGGCATCCAAAGTCAAGGAGCAGAGACACAAAAGTTTATTGAGCAGACGCACATACACGCGCACACGTTCACACACTTTTCTACAGTGATTTGGGGATTTTATCCTTCATAAACATTTGAGGTATTCAGCTCTCGTATTCACACACTCACTCATGACTCGATGTAAGTGTGTGCTGTGTTGACATCCGTTCTGATTTGTGTAGAGCTTACTTTTTGTTTATGGATATTTGAGATCATTTGACTTGATATCTCTGTTTATTTTCCCTACAGGACAGGAGGTGCAACAAGGTGTGAAAGCTTTAAATTCTATAAAGACGTGAGATTGTGTCAAAGGTGTTCCAGTGTGACTTTAATGATCCAACTGGGATGTTTCCCTGTCGAACTGCTCCAATAAAACTCCAGGAATATTACAATAATGAGAAACTGAGCAACACACACACACAATTCACCAAGTCTTTATCTTTAATGGACTTTTGGAGTCCACCTGGACTTCATCATTTCGCTCTTTGCAGCAGCTGTGTGTGTGTGTGTGTGTGTGTGTGTGTTCAGACAGCCTCTTACTGTGATGGATCAGTATTCTTTCTGCCCTGTGCCCTGGACTAGATCCATCCCATAAGGAAACAAGTGTGTTTGTCCTCTGTGGGTGTGTTTTGTTTATCTGGTTGTAAATTAAATAAAATGTTCAAATGTTAATTTTTAATTCTATTTAAAGAGGTAGTTCACCTAAAATTGAAAATTCTGTCATCACACTCACCCTCGTGAACACAAACGATTTTGAAGAATGTTAAAAAATTGACCTCATTGACTTTCATTGTATGAGAATAAAAATAAATAAAAAGGAACAGAAATAAACAGAAAAAGGAATATGTAGGTTTGGAAGGAATATACATTAGGTACATAGGAATATACATTTTTAGGTAAACTATAGGGGTGTAACGATACACAATACTGACGGTTCGGTTTTCCCACGGTTTTGACGTCTCGGTTCGATTCGGTTGGGTTTAGAAAGCTAAAATGGCTTTTTTTCTAAAAAGTTCTTTGTCTTTAAATTAATTCAATTACAATTAAACATTTCACAAGCATTAAAAAAAAATCTGCTATTGCTGTAAAATATATAGGGAGCCAGACATTACTATAACATTAAAGGTTGTAGCCTAGACTTTTAACCTAAATTAAGATGCTATTTATTTTTTAGATATAATAATAATAATAAACACACAACACATTGTATGAAAACACGTAAACTGAACATAAGGCAGTTTTTGCATTAACTTGAGTTTTTACTCTAATTTGCTATTAAATATAATTTACACAGTTGTCATTTTCATGAAAGACATTTTAAACATACATTAAATAGTCAAGTCAAGTCAAGTCACATTTATTTATATAGCGCTTTTCACAATACAGATTGTATCAAAGCAGCTTCACAGTGATAACATGTAAGTAGCACAACACAGATCAACAACATTGCTAAACACTAAATAAATAACCCCAACTGAGCAAGCTCAAAGCAAGCCAAAAGCAAGGCGACAGTGGCAAGGAACCAAACTCCATCAGATTGGATGGAGAAAAAACCTTGGGAGAACCCAGGCTCAGTCGGGGGCCAGTTCTCCTCTGGCTTACATTCATATTGTTTAAATATAAATATTAAATATAAATATTGTTTATGAATCAAACGGCGCCATAACATATCGCAGGCGTTGAGTCGTCTCATCACAGGCGTTGAGTCGTCTCATCACAGGCGTTGGGGCATCCGAAATCCCCGTGAGAGGCTGGACACAAAACTGGACCTGACGAACGCCATTTTTCTCGGGACAAGCGTCCCGAGATAACAGCAGAAAGGCAGATGGGAAATAATTAGCATAGCTGATGCTCATAATAATTTCCGTTATAACTCACAAACTCTCCGTAACCCGAACTCTCCGCAACCCAACCATACGCGCCGACCCGTTTGTCTAAGAGGCTGTCGAGCCCCACTGGTGCGTTAAGCAGTTTCAGTGGCAAACGGTTCTGTATGGCATAACAGAGGACTAGAAGGTAAGCATTGTGTGAATGCTTGACTAAAGAGATGCGTCTTTAATCTAGTTTTAAACTGTGTCAGCGAGTCAGAGGCTCGGACCGTATCGGGAAGGCCATTCCAGAGTTTTGGAGCTAAATGCGAGAACGCCCTCCCTCCTAAATAATGAAGATATCATTAATAGGTTAAGTAAAACATAATATACAGGCTAGCATTTTTTTTAGTGCAAGAGTGCATTTATAGGAAGTTGTGGACACTGAATCACTTGCCTGTTGAGGTAAATATAATGCTATTGACAAGCTATGCTGTGTTCGGTACGCAATGAGAGTATCGCGATTCGAATCGTGAGTTCAGTATCGCGGTTTTTCGGTTCGAAAATCGTTACACCCCTAGTAAACTATCAGTTTTACCAATATAAAGTCACAACAAACCGTTGTGCATTTCTGTGTTGTGCTGGCATTACTGAATGAATGAATCAGTTTTCTTTCTTCGAAAGAATCAATTTACTGAATGACTCACAATTTTAGTTACTGAATGAATCATTGTATTCAAACTGACTGACTCACTTATAAAAATGCTCCAGGATTGTTACTGAATTGTTGGATCATTGTTCTTGGATTGACTGAATAATAGTCTCCCTCATAAAGACTACTGATGTGTAATGTAACCTACAGAAAGAGTCATTGAAAGGTTGTTTGATTCATCAAGCATGCAAACTCACATTCTTGTGATAGTTACAAATTACAATCCTTACAATCTCCAAATTACAAGCAAATTAGTCATCATCTATAAGTTTATATCAAGGCAAGGGTGTGGCTCTGTGAACTCATCCAGTTAGATCGTCCAACCATCACAAACTCTTAACTTATGTGTATTTGCTATACAGTAGCCACACCCTGCCTTGTCCGTGTGTGAATGACATCAGATGGAGGTTCAGTTGGTGTGTTTTGAGGTGCTGGCTTGCTAAGAGTGAGGCCCTGACATAGCGGCGCTGTATGATTACACTTCACTCAGCATATTAGCTCTGCCCGCTTTTCACACTACCTTCATGCTGGTACCAAAAGTGTGTGTGTGTGAGAGGAACTGAGAGAACAACAAAGGAATGAATGTTTATTCACAAGTAACACAGTGTGTGTGTACAATGTCTGGATCATGGAGATACAGCGCAGAAAAACAGACATACATGCTCTCATTCAGACTCTCATTCTCTTTCCGGCTTATCAGTCTTTCCTTCTAACGGCACATCCATGTTATCTTTCTGTCTGGACCTGATATACATCACATATGGTCTATGCACACTGCCAACAATAACTTCTCACTTAGAAATAAAAAAAGACATATAGCGTTTTTTTTTGGAGTCATGGACCTCATGTATTTTAATTTTCCCATTAAGTCCGAACAATTAACTGCATCCAGTTCCAAACTCTGTCTATAATGGTTAAAATATTGACTGTTCGTTTTTATATCTATTGCTTTGTTTACACTAGCCATGTTTCCATCGACACGTTTTTATCCGAATTAAGTGATATCGAATGAAAAATGCCTTATGGAAACAGTAAAATTCGATGAAATTTCATGAAAATCGACTCAAATGAAATACGTTCGGTCTCATTGGATTTTCTCTTGATCGACATACGGCTAATGCGATAAAAGCTGATGGAAACGTTATTTGCTGAATAAATAATGAATTGCGATTAAGTTTTACGCCCTTTTATGGTTGCAACACGTCAGAAGACGAGTTCATTTCCGGCCAGTCTTTTTGCGCACACATGGCGGATGTCAACAAAGACAGATGTAAGTGGACAAAGCAAAAAGATGCTTCAACCAAAGGGTTTCCGTGAACCACGATCTCCCAGAACTGATGGAGCGCTCGTTCCCAAACCACAGTCACCTCCGCTGTCGTCGGGCATACGTGCATCGTCATCATCATAGCAATGTTTATAGGTCTGTTATTTCTAGTTAACAGACTGCGGCGCTTCTAGTATAACACACCGTTGCCATGGACGCAGTTCAGATACGGGACAGACTATTTTCTTTAGCAGAAGCAATACTCGTTTTTAAATCAATAAACTCGTTTTTAAGTCAATATTTTGTGTCAAATTATTGATTTATTTATTTATTTGGTTGATTTATATGTAGGCTAATAAGCAGGATAATATATAGCGAGGCGGTTGTTATAGCGAATACAACCAACGACCACCTCGCATTATCCCATTCATATGTCGCTATCAGCTGGCACATAAGCATTATTAGCCTTCAACTTGTGAAATATTGATCATTTTTGGTAGATGGTGCGATCCGTTTTGTCTAACAAAACTTTGTTCGCAAAAGTTTGCTTGAATGTTGTTCGATTCAGTGCGAAAATAAATGGAAACACCTTAAAATGTCTCAAATCAATTCGATATACCAATTTGATCGCAAAACAGCATGTGACGTCATTACGTACAGGTTTTTATTCGCTTTAAAGCCGTTGGATGGAAACACATTTTCACCAGCTTTATCCGCATGAGTTTTTTAACCGAATTTCAGATAATTCGATTGACAAGTGGATGGAAACATGGCTACTGACAGCCCAAATTCAAATTTTTTTCAATTCTGATTGCAATTCCATTTTTTACAAATCTGGTTCCTTAAAGGTGCCATCTGGCACATAAAATAAAATCAAATCATATTCCATATTCCATAACAGATGGGGGCAGTATATCCTCCAGAAAGTGAGTTGTGCCACGCGCACTCTCACGTCTTCAAACAACACAAGCGATGCTGTTTTGCTCTCTCTTTCTCGCGCATATTATTCAAATCATTTGACACGATAGTAAAAGGTTGGAAGACCGCAGTTTCACGTGGAGCATTTGGAGATTTTTAGAGATCAGAGAATCAAAGAACAACATCTCAACACTAAATGATGAAGACAAGCTGGTGCATTTCGACGATATGGGAAAATAAAAGCCTGGGCTATTATTTTAAGTTTATGGTATTCGTTTTGTTCATATTACACTTTTATTGTTAGTAGTGTTGTCACGGTACCAAAATTTCAGTATTCGGTACCGATACCAGTTAAAATTCACGGTTCTCGGTACCAATTTCGGTACCAAAGCTTAGTTTAAATTTACATATATTTAAGTGTTTATCACGGTTACAAGTATGGAAACTGTACATTTGTATTATAAACACTTTAGAAAAAGATTAGATAAAATGACCTAAAATAAACAATATTATACACTAACACACAAGTTGTTTGTAAAGTTTTAATCCATTATTTATTTAATGCACAATGAATTAAGTGAACAAACATTAACAATCAGGTGTTTGTAATAAATAACATTTTCAAACATTAATTAATGTTGTAAAAATATATTGTTCACTCAATGCGTTGATAACCAAGTAATGTTTATGAATGGTATCTTTGTAGCATTACCATAAAACATGTTTTATTTGACTTGACTGTCCTTTTATTAATCTAAAACTGAATTCACATTTAATTTTAAAAAGGCTTTTTAAACCTGCTGAGTTATAAAGGCAAGAATACGCCTAGAACTGGCACTGACATTAAATGACAATACTAATACCATAGTACTCTGGTGTCGGGTAGATACTACTGTGCTCATGTACTCGTAAAACTACCCCGAAAGCACTTTAGAGGACGTTCACATGTCGCGCGTGTTTTTTAATTATATTTTTGCGCGTGCTTATTCTTTCCAAAGCGCTTGCTCTCACGCGGCGTCTGTCATTGCTATGCAACGCCAACGAGTTTTTATTAGGAGCGCGCTTGAATCACGCCTATATTTGAAATTGCGAATTTGCATGTAATCGGCCTCTTATGGCAACGTGACATTATTAGCCTAATCCAAAATATTTCCATATGTGGCTCTTTCCTCCTTTCGTTTCAACAAGTGGATTCAGAGAGAGAGAGCCATATCAGCGTTATGAAGAGGACGCAACTGTGCACGTTTCAGACATCGCGTCTAGAACAGAACTGGACGAACCTGGTATTCGGTACCTAGAAAAGCTGGTACCGTAACATTTTTTTTTTTTAGTACCGACTTGGTACCGAAGTACCGAGTTTTTTGACAACACTAATTGTTAGTTTGAATTAATTTGACAGACAGCATTCGCTGATGTTGATCAAGCTAGCGCCATTCAGAGCTGCCAACTCTTAACGAATTCACCGTGAGACACACGCAATTGACACTTAGCAAGCAGGTTAGTTAAGCTCTCAGATTCTGTCAATTTTATTACGCAATTCAAAGAATAAATACCGTTTTGGCGCTTGTACATGTTACACCACAGATCCCTAGCGCACGTGAACCGATCATCTCTACTAGCTAATGGAAAAAAGAACATGAACACTGTTGAAAGATACAGTATGCTACAACTTACCAAAATGTATTCCTCATGCATAATGTCGACCAATCATTTTTTGAACTCTTCCCTGAACTGAAATGTAGTAGTGGGCTGTATTTCCAAACGACTGACATCAGGTTCGAGTACACACACAAGCCGGCGCGACTTACTCGTGTACATCAGTTTGGCTGGTGGTAATGTTGCCCGCCGGCATGCCGCCTCCCATGGCCGAAACTGGTATTACGACACCTGCCGGACTGGGGCTAGTAATTTAGCATGCTAATTTAGGTTTATATCTCGGCAGCACTATAACTTGTCAGTTTTTTAATGACATCATTGCACTTATTTCTTCTCATTCTTTTGACGTGTGTAGCTCATTTTTTGGATATTTTTACCTCAATTATTACATATGGCACCTTTAACGATTTCATTAATGATTTTAAAACCAATTTTGAGTGAATTTTGTCACAATGAAAGCTTTTATATTTTCTTATGTGTAACCAGAGATGTGTACAGTAGCAGTCAAGTGTTGTTTAGAGGAAATATGTTTTTAATGAACAAATTAAAATATGAGAAAAATATTGTATTTATTTTAAATATGATGGAAGAACAAAACACTAAACTTGGTTAAGGTATATATCTGACAAAACGTTTTTCCAGAAAAAAAAAGGTAAACTACATTTACAGGCTTTATTTTACCATGCCAAAAAAAGGGCAGAGAAAAACAAAAAGCTCAAAGTAAAAAAGGAAAAAGCACATTGACTACAACATAATCCATTTTTTTCTTTGATTTTCTCTTGTTTTTGCATTTGTTCATAACTTTGTATGACAGCCTGGCCAAAAATTATGTCCGCACAATTTGGCATGTTTTATTGCATTATCACAAATAAAACAACTAACTCCAACACAACTATGCATTATGATTACAAAATCTTTAACAATCTTTTACATATTTGAATAAAGTGTGAAAAAATCATTTTTTTTCTAGGCCACACATCACTTTTGGCCTCTACTGTATGTGCAAACACTTGTGGAAACAAAAACCTGGTTCTGAAGAAGAACTGTTTTGATTTTCAACCTGATTTCTAAAATAATAGTGCCAAATACGCGATTTTCTGCAGTGTGAACTAAAAAACATGTATAAGATAGACTATCCTGGAGCAGCACGAATGGAATGTTGTGTCTTTGTGGGCGTTTTTTAGTGGTTTTCAGAGAAGAGAAACCAGGGATTGTGACGGCGGGCAGCTGGGTCATGTTTTCAGCATGATGTTAGAGGAGATCAGGATTTACTCAGACGAAAGCCTTTCTTCCATTATATGCATTATACAGTGACGAGCCATGTCTGCAAGTGTATCAGGTTATAGCGAAAAGAAACAAATGAAAGGGACAGAAGATCACCATTTAATTGTGTGCATTAAGTAGAATATTTTTTCATAATACTTGATTTTGACTATAAGTAACTTTGCAACTGAATGTCAAATCACTTTCTTTAGAGTATAAGTAGACTGTCTGCTTAATATCTGCTAACTCTTTATTGTAATGGTCCCCCAACAGTCATTCTACTACCGTATATAAGTAACTTTGAAAGAACATGTCAACTTATTGTAACCCTAACCAGTACTCTAATACTCTATTAATACTTTTATGAGAGTTAGTAGACATGTAGGTTTAATGTTACTTATAGTCAAAAGGATGTTCAAAAGTGACAAAATAAAGCGAAACCTATTTTTTGTGAACACTTTTATCCATAACAAATGACTCGGGGACAGTTCACTTGGAGCAATAACACCTCCCAATATGGTGTATAATTGGCAGATTTTAGGGATGCACCGAATATTCGGCCACCGAAAATTTTCGGCCGAAAATGGCCCAAAAGTGCATTTTCGGTTTTCGGCCGAAAGACTTTTATAACCCGAAACAATACGGCCGAAATGGTGTGATGACGCAAGCAGAAACCGCGACCTGCACGTGCTTGTCTGAAGCAACATGACCTGCGGTGTGGAAGTATTTTAATGAATCTGAACCCGCGAGGAGACGGAAGCCTTTTTTATCCACCTATATCTGCTCTAAACAATGCGCGCTGCCATGACGACGACTTCCATAACGACTCCGGATGCGAGCGGGTCAAGTATTAAACTGTCTGTGGAGATTCGCGCTGCGGAGGCAAACGGTCGAGGCGTTTATACTTGACCCGCTCCCCGTTGTACTATTCCTTGAAACGACAGGGGACGACTCAAGTAACTGTCCTCTAACCATTAGGAACCGGTGAGAAGAAGAATGATAAACACATGACAATGTTTATTTTTTAGTATTCCACCACCAATACAAAAATAATCATGTAAAGCCCAGTAAACCCTGAGATTATTACCTGTGACATTACAAAAACATATATATGGGAACATGTATGTATAGAACTAAATTAATGCTCTCTTAAATATTTTCTACATTCACTAAACATGTTTCATTAAGTTTCATGTGTATTAAACATGGATCTTTGTTCATTTAAAAAGGCTTTTTATGCTATTGTATGTTACATTTTTAAAATGTAAGCAACTAATTTAGACATGCAAACTTTCTGTGCAGGCCAGAAGATTATTATCAATGTACACATGAGTGGGGTCAAAAACATTTTAGTTTGAATTTTATTTTATACTATGCATTGTGTTAAATAAATATTTGTAATTTGTAATTGATTTATTCTTTGAAAATTTTATATTAATTTATGGAATTGCAATGCCTTGATTTTAGTAAAATTTTATATTAATTTATGCAATTGCAGTGCCTTGATTTTAGTAATGTTTGTACACAGTCATAGCCAAATGCAATGCTAATAATTGGCATAATTTCTTTCGGTGTTTCGGTTTTCGGCCTTGGTTTCCTCTTTTTCGGTTTCGGCCAAGAATTTTCATTTCGGTGCATCCCTAGCAGATTTCCATTGAAACACCCTTTGCATCTTAAAGCAGCATCTCTCTTATATATTTGTGAGAAAAAAAAACCAACAACTTTGGCTTAAATACATTGTCTGTGTATGATTCTTTGTAATTTTATAAATGCATCAGAATGTCGAAAGGAATGTTTCCAGCCTCTCCTTGTTTTGGGAAGCATGCATGTTTCCTAATATGAAAAATATAAATTACTTCTTTAATAAATTCTTTATTGCATTTACCACCACCTCCCACGTAGACTGGCAACACAGATAGATATAAACCTCCCACAACACTTCCCATAACACCTCTGTTCGACCTTTTCTTTTAAGTAGAGCCGGTCTGATTCTAACTGAATTTATAAACTCCTGCTGTTTCTGTTCTACACCATATATATTTCCCCCAGTTTAGATTCCTTGAATACCTGGAAATAGGCGGTGCACGACCCAATGAGGCCACCAGTGGGAGAAAAAAAGTTTGAATTCTCCTGAGAACAGATGATTGAATTATTTAGTGTATATCTGTAATTGGATCTATTTTTCTGTGATGCGGAGGTACTAGAGAGGTTCATTTGTCTTGTGCCACAGCTTGCTTTGGGTGGTCTTTTTGTTTGGATGGTGGATGCAAGTCGTTGAATGGCCATATCGGGCTCGAAGAGCCCCCCTGAGCCCCTTTACCCAGCCTGCTCTGTTTAATGTGGTCTACGATTGCAGCTGCCTCATTTGGGTTTTGTAGTTTAACACTATTCGCTTTCGTCTTTGTCTTTGTATGTTTATTGAGAGATGAAACACTACTATTTAAGAATGTAATATTAGCAACTGTTGTTGTGTGATTTTTTTTTTTCTTCATACAAGCATCTTTGTAATGTAAAGCTTTTCTTGCTTTTTTAAATAATCTGCCAGCATGCCCATAACTGACTTCAAGGCATATGACATGGAAACATACGTGATACTCATATACATTATCTTTAAAACTTTTTCTCACTCTATACACACACTGGCTCGGATGACTGTGGACTTCACCTCTCAAGTTATGTTCAGGAACAAAGCAAACAGGGTCAAAACAGGGTTTCTCACGCATAGATAGAATGAATCAGACCCTGGTTCTGTTCATGCTAAATTGTCTAATATGGCTTTCATATTGAATTCTCAGTTGCATCTCAATTTTTTCTCCTAGGCTTTTTTCAGAATCCAGCTCTTCTCACTCATGCCTCCTAAAAACATTCAGAGGTAATTATATCTGACCAGAGGTTTTCAAACTGGGTCCTGAGACACACAAGGAGGTGCTCATGGAAAAGTTCCAGGAAATTTACTGTACTTTTGAGCTTTGAGTTTGTACTGATTTATGAATGATCATGTGACACTGAAGACTGGAGTATTGATGCTGAAAATTCTGCTCCATCCATCCATCCATCCATACATCCATCCATCCATTCATCCATCAATCCATCCAGACCAACATCCGTCCATCCGTCCATCCGTCCCTCCGTCCGTCCGTCCATCCATCCATCCATCAATCCATCCATCCGTCCATCCGTACGTACGTCCCATCCATCCATCCATACATACATACATCCATACATCCATCCATACATACATCCATCCATCCATCCATACATACATACATACATACATACATGCATAACACAAAAAAGAGGGCACTGGGAAGGAATAGTGTGATTTTTAAGCCTTTATTATTTGTGGTTTATTATGACATGAACAGCCTTTGAAAAAAGATTTTAATTGTCTTGCATCTTTTCATCTTTTCCTTTGTCTTTAAAAAAAGATTAATACGGCTACGGATTGACTGTAAAGTCTCCTTTATTTTATGATTCATCATCTGAAATGAAGGAATAAATGAATGTGTGTGTATTGTCGGACTCTACATCTGGGGTTCCTGTGATGAAACCTTTTTTTTTTAAATTTCCCTCAACACCAAAAGGAAAAGGGGAAAAACATCAGAGAAGGAACAATAATCATAAATCACTTCACTGCAAATAGTGCTGACAGGGAGCCTGATCTGAATTTTGATATACAATTCAGTCGACCTAAAACACTGAAATAGGACGGATCATAAAAGACCTGATTTTAGTCATAACTTAATTTTTATAACACGTACAGTCTCTGTATATGGAGCAGTATGAGAGTATCCCAGTTGTGATCCATTATTAATTTGCAGAACTTCTACACCGGACGCTCACCCATTTGTAAACTTCCGTATTCGAGACAATGGACATCATTCAAGACCACTCACCTTCCATTTGTCTCCCTCCATCCTCCCCTACCCGTCCCTTTCCTGCCATCCCTCAATGTCTTGACAGAGACATTAGTTGAGACCTACTCAGAGTTTAGGCCGAACGAGTTTATGAAAGAGAGTGCCATCCTCTCCTTTCTGACCAGCTGTTGTACTCTAATTTGGGAAAGAGAAGAAGCCATTCGGGATTTATCAATCAACAATATAACTACTTGTGACCCTCGAGATCACAGGCTTCCTTTCCCATCACCTGCAAGCTCTTATGCGCTAACCCGATATTGTGTAGTGAATTCACAATTTAGAGTCTCCCACTTAAATATATGTTTTCTTCATCTGCGAAAACATTTTCATCACATATTCACAACTTTTCAAGAAATATGACAATTTTCTGACTCTTTCCTCTAAAGGTCCAACCAGATGTGTCGTGTCAAGGAGTTGCGAGCTGCAGGGTGTCGACGGGTGGCTTTTATTCACAGCTGCTGATGAGAAAGACTGAATCCATCCGGTCACACAAGGTGAGTGCCGTCAGAGTACTCTGATTAACAGTCCCTCCAGAAAAACGCGATTATGCGATCTCTGAATTCAATGCAAAATCAGCCAAAGTCCGCATATTTATGCGGGGGCCGCATTTTTTCAAATACGCTGCACTTTTGCCGCATAAATTGCTGATTTCCGTGCAAAATATGCAGGGTTTGCATAATTTCATAATCCTCGCATTTTCGTTGCAAAAAAAGTCACATGTATCTTAGCAGAAAGTTGAAAAATGTTGCGTTTGCTTCACACAAGAGCAGCCATTTCCCCCTGTTTCCATGGGAACGTTATGAAGTGACGCAATTACGCACGCCAGACAGACTCACGGAGGCGATTGACATCTCACAAATCGAACTCGTATAACTGTCTGTCACACATTCTACCGTCACGTCGTTACTTAATAAACAACATAATATAAAAGAAGTAGCATCAAACAGAAATTACCCGCACACATGGGGTGTTCGAGGCGCACATATAACACTGCAGAGAGTTCAACAGGGAGCGCGCAGCTCTTAAAGGGGCCACACCTTATTTACACTCGTTACAGTCTGAAATAAAACAAGATGAGAAATTAAATATTCCCAGCACTTTCTATGATGTAGTATGCTTGCTTATCAAAGGAAGTAATAAGAAATGACTCTTACATTAGCCTAGTGAGAACAGGATGTTGGGGGAATCACTTTTTTTTCTCTTTTTCATCAAACCGCAATTTTTGCAAGTTCCCTCAATTTTTGCAAATTCCTGCAATTTCATCGCATAAAATTGCATAAATATAAATATATATTCCATCGCATTTTTAAAGAAAACGGGCCGCGTAATCAATCAATTTTTGCCCGCAACAATCACAAAAAAACTCTGCGTTTTTCTGGAAGGACTGAATACTATTATGGTAAATGTTATATATAAATCGCAAGTTTTTTCCACACATTTTTGGAAATTACCACCACAAAATCAGCCATTTTGATAGCAAAAATCACACAAAAAAATCGTGAAATCCTGGAGGGACTGGATTAAGATCAGCACCATTGCAGATGTTACAATAGAGATGTTTTCAGCCTGATATATTCCTGGAAACTGCTGTTTATTTATTAATAATTCATGGTGTTTTGTCTCTTGTCACAATTAACTGGCACTCTATGGTTTCTGGATTACCAGGGAACAAAACATAATCAGCGTGCACCATAATACAGCCATAAAATCATAATACAGGCTCATTGTTCACCTCCACACGTAAAAGCATTCAGACTGAAAGGCACATTTTGTTCTATAGTAGCATTTAAAGGATGTCAGTTAGTTGTGTGTGTCTATGTCTGTGAAGTCTGTTATTGAAGTTTAGGTTGCGGATGGGTGCTCACAAGCTCCCCCTTTGTGGCAGATTAGAAATGCAACATGCTCAAAATGTGTACGACCATAGCATTGTGCTTTAACCCATTCAAACCCTGCATTCCTTACAATTCACATTCGCTTTTTTTTTTTCATTTCGTCCAGTATTATTTTACAACCCCCAGCATCATTACACCAGTCTTCATTGTCACATGATCCTTCAGAATTCATTCTAATATGCTGATTTGCTGGTTTAGAGATATTTATTATTACTATCAATGTTGAAAACAGTTGTACTGCTTAATATTTTCGTGGATACATTTTTTCTTGATTATTGTACGTATCGAAAGATCAGAAGAACGGCATTTATTTAAAATAGAAATCTTTTGTTGCATTATAAATATATTTATTGTCAGTTTTGGTCAATTTAATGCATCCTTGTTTTTATTTGAAAAAAATAAATAAATAACCCAAACCTTTGAATGGTAGTGTAAATCCATATTCAATTCAAGTAATTTTTTTTTCATTGAGTAAACTGCGAATACAAAGCCAACTGAAATACAATTAACATTCAGCCAAGATGTAGGATAAAATAGCAATCATTCCAAGTAGTGCAAAAAAAGTGACTGAATATAACCATGTATATGCATACATAACCATATACATTCACATTCACACACACACACACACACACACACACACATTAAAAAGATGCATAACATAAAATAGTAAGTACAGTTAGATACATGCACTGTATGAATCTCTGAGCAGGCCAACCACCGTGGTATCATCTGCAAGTTTGATAATAGTATTTGAATCATATAGAGTGACACAATCATGAGTTAAGCGAGAGTATAAACAACACACAGCCATGTGGCAAACCAGTATGCATGGTGAGAGTGGTTATCAAGCTTAACAGCCTGGTGTCTGTTAGTCAAAAAATCTAATGTCCAATTGCAAAGTGAGGTGCTGATCCCTAACTGGCTATGTTTGGAGACCAGCATTGAAGGAATTGAGTTTGCTTTTCAAAAATAGGTTGCATTGTCATGCAGATTTCCTGAATAGAGTCTCTGCTGGGCCGGAGGCAGCTCGATGTTTGTTCTGGAAGTGTGTATGTTTGTTGTGTTAATGGCTGTGTTAACTATTCAGCAGGGTGGAAGAGTATATACTCTGCTAATTAAGATAGGACACACGCTGTTTACCTTTCATCGCATCCGCTCATGTGAGATGAAGAGATAAAGAGAGAGAGAGAGATGGTTCATCTGGAGTGGTGATAAAAGCTGTCACACATAGTCTCTCTCTCTCACCTTCTGCTAGTTCACGGAAGGCGGGTTATCTGTTCTCATATCTTCATTCTCATCCTCCTCACACCTGTTGATAAAAGAAATCCTTGCAAGAAACCCATTTCCTGTCATCACGTCATAGTGTCTTGTGCTTCTGATCTCTGAAGTGCCAACGATATATTCTAGGTCCTCCCAGTCCTGCCCAGTCTCTTATTTTCCACTGTTCTCTTAAATCTATTATTAGAATAAGATAATATGCATCATATACGTATCATATTGTATAAGAAGATAATATCGTATAAGAAGTACAAGGCTAAACCTAATCTCTGATACATGTATTTTCGTTTGGATAGTAGACATAGTAGATAGTAACACTGATAATGGACTGATAACATGGATTAGTGATATTAGATTCAATAATGATTGATATATGCTTTGATGACAAGAACCCATGATGAAAACATTGTTAATATCTTGCATTTAATGTCTTTAAAAAGCACTTTAAAGTAATCTGCAAAACATGGAAAACTAAAGGTTCATTGGATACAATACCGTTTGTGGTCGGTAAGATTATTTTAATGTTTTTGAGGCTGCATTTATTTGATCAAAAATACAGTAAAACTCAGCAATATTGTGAAATATTTTTAAAATTCAAAATATCTGTTTTCTGATATACGTATATAGAGGGAATGCGCGTGACGTCATCGTCGGCCGGAGTGCCTGCAGTTCCTCACAGTGAGTGGCAAAAAGACTGAGCGGCTGTATGTGTTCAGCGTGAATGCCGCGAAAAACAAACACAACACACACAAATCAAGTGGGAAAGAGCTTTGCGATTGACTGTAGGCCTACAACTAGATTTGACAAAACATCGGAGGTATATTTGTACAGACTGCTATGGAAAGAGGAGCAAATGGATCGCTGCAATTCACAGAAACAACTGGACTCCAGTCAGCCAAAGGTGGATTTGCAGTTTTCATTTTGAGTCAATATGCTGAATTTAGCTGGAAAACCATACCCATATATTTTGTATTGTTATATACATTATCAGCTCATCAATTAAATATTTATCATTGCATATTCTGCTTTATTGGATGTTTTTTAATAAAAAAAGTTTTTTTTTTTTATTAGAAAAAGTTTTAGGGCTGGACGATATGATGATATAGTATATAGGCTATATATAACACTGATATAAGTGATCACCCGGATTTAGACCTACCTATATTATATTTCTATAAAGCGTTCACAGGCAAATTTGCTTTACGTTTAGGTTTTGGTTTATTTCCCCGGTGTCGAAATCAGGCAAACATAAATGTCAGGCAACACGATTCCCGGCTGCATGTCAATATCCATGGATCGCTGGATCTTTAGTAAGTTGTAAGAAACACTATATTGAGTCCAACATTTAGTTTAAATTGATAAAATTGTTCGATTTAGTCGCATTTCCGCAGTTTTCCCCTATTAAATCCAGTCACGCAGCAGATCTTTTGCCACTCGGTCAGGCTGAGGGGGGTTTGTCACGCGGGAAAGTCACGTGTCAAATGCATTCCCTCTATATATGAAGAGTTCAGATGCAAAAGCCTCTAAATGCCATTTGAAATTTTCTTCTAAAATGATCATTTTTATCAAGCTTATATATTCAAGTTCAGTAATTTCACTTAAATGACAATTAATAGGTAATCCTCATTGCAATTTAAGTGAAATCACTGAACTTAAATATACAAGCTTGATAAAAATGATCATTCTAGAAGAAAATTTCAAATGGCACTTTTTGAGGCTTTTTTGAGGCTTTGAGGCTTTTGCATCTGAACTCTTCATATATATATATTTCTTCTCATACTCATTGGCCTGCCACATTCCGGATTCATTGATAAGCCCCTTCCAGATTTAACGTGTAAAAAAAATAAATGTAAAATTCAGTCGCACACTCTCTAATTTTGGTCACAAAATGCGACCATTTGCTCGCAGTCTGGAGCCTGTATACTCATTTTCTATTTCTAATCAGCCAAAGACTAGACTGCCTTTAAGGGGTACCTTAGCACTAGATAAGAAAGACAAATCAATGCCTTACATGTGTACATGTTTTTTCTTTTCCTTTTTTTTTGGGTCTGCTTTTATGCCATTCTTTTCACTGCAAGTTTACCCACGGCTTGCAGAACACCAGTGGAATGTTGATTTTTCACTTTCTTGGATGCCAGGTCATTTCTGAATGGCAGTAAAACATGTTACAAAATGTATGCATGACTTCTAAACAATAATACAAAACACATGGGAAGTGTTTCAGCAAGTTGTGCTATTTTAGTCTGAATTGAGTTCAGTGCTGTTGCTTCAGTGTTGACTCACATTGCTCAAAGAAAGCATTATATGTGCACTTTCAACATGAAAGCGATTATCAAGTCCTGTCATTACTGTAGAACGTGCTAACATTAAAACCCTGTTATATATACAGTAATGCACAGCACTATTTGTATGACGTTCAGTTGCTGCCTATGAAGAGTGTTCCATATTGGTCAACACATTCAGGTTTATTGTATTCTTATGACATCAAAAGAAATATTCCTCTTATGAAATTCTTGACACCATAAGCTGATCACAGATCAGTTTGTGCCCAAGGAGGCGTAGTGAATTTGCACGTTTGTTTTTCTTTTTTTTTCTACCCTGATACGGGAAAAGAACAGTGTGCTGCCATGATTTCTGTTGAGGTTGGCAGGGCAGGTAGACACAACATGGCATGTTTGTTTGCAGTCAGACTTCAAAAAAGAGACGATGCAACCAGAGGTATGCTGTGAATGTGTGTTTTGAACGGCAGCATTGATACCTTGGAACTGTTTCATAGTGAGAACTTTCACTTTAATTCCTTTTAGATCCTTTTGACTACATTACAGTGCCTGCTGCTAAACCACACTGTGACCCAGGTGGTCTTTTTCTCTAGCACATTCCCCTTCCCAAACCCAAAGCCTACCTGTCAACCTGAGATGTATGCAGGAAAAGGCAGGTTTCCTGTCTGAGAGCGCAAACTCTGATGATATGTACAGAATCCAGTGGTGTCGGTCACGTTAAACGCAGTCAGTTCTTCAAATGCGCTCTGCTTTACATCATCCAAGTCATTTTGAGGCAAGAAGAGGGTAGAGGACACAACAGGTCTTCTGTTACACAGTGTGATCTTAAGTAATGTTTTATTATTTTCTGCCTTTTCCGTGTCTATACAATGCAAGGAATTTTGTTAATCAGTATCTTTGTCTAGTTTTCCAGTAAAAATGTACAATTAAAATGTATCTTATTTATATATAAAATATTTAAATTATTAACTATACAAAAAATTACAATACATACATGTTTATATAATATATAATTTTTTATTATATTTTTATATTTTGTTTATTTATTATATATAACATTATATTTATGTATTATTTATATAATTTATACATTATTAAAATTGTAAAATATTTCATTGTGAATTCAATTAATACAAATTACAAATACATTTTATAGTTGTTTTTGTTTTTTTAGGATGTTTTAACAGGAAACATGACACAAATACTGATTTACTGTAGATGCTGATTTAGTGTACCATGATTCATGGTATTTTGTCCAAATTTAAGCTACAAATTTAAGCTCTGATCCACATCACCCCTTATCAGAGGTGTTTCTGATGTGCCTTTGCTTCTGCGAAATGTAATGTTGTTTGTATTTTCTTGATTTATTTTCTGAAGATCCTAAACATTTATTTAAATTTAGCACATATGTTTCCTTTGACTGTGTCTTTTCATATTGGTTCTGGCTCCCCCAGAAACTGTAAAATGTCCCTCCTCCCACTCAGTGTAAACCTGACTCCAGACAGGTAAGACAACCACCCACTCAATCCTCGGCAGAAAGAAAGTGAGAGAAGATAAATTTTCCTTTCACGTGGGGAATGTGGTAATGTAGGCCTTTGAAAAGCATAGTCCGTTCTTATCCATCATATTGCATCATATCTCACGGCAGACAGACTCCTCTGCTGTGGACAATGTCACAATGAACTCATTTCTCACTGAGACCTGCTCAACACCGACAATTAGTCATTCACAAAGCTCATGGGTCTTTGAAGGCATTGTGAATATGGTATTTTTATGACTGCTGACAACTTAGAGGCATTCTTGACAGCTGGTTTAGGTTAGGCCACATCGAACTGTCCAACAATTTTGTGACCAGATTATTTCATCTCATTTTTATTTACTCTCATTTCATTTTTTTTTTGTATTTGTATTTTTTATATAGATTTTTATATTCTATTTATTTCATTTAAAAAAAAAAACTTTTTTAGAGGAACTTTTTTAGAACTTTTTTAAACTTTTTTTCCTCTAATATATATTAGAGGAAAAAAAGTTTAAAAAAGTTCCTCTAAAAAAGTTTTTTTTTTTAAATGAAATAAATAGAATATAAAAATCTATATAAAAAATACAAATACAAAAGAGACAAAAATAAAAAAGAGACAAATACAAAAAATTGTTGTTCTCTTGTTTAAAAAAGTTCTAAAAAAGTTCCTCTAAAAAAGTTTTTTTTTTTAAAATGAAATTTTATATATATATATATATATATATATATATATATTTCATTTGGTAAAAAAAATTGGGAAAAATTGTTGTTCTCTTGTTTTTAATATGTCTGGTTAGGATGAAAATGTGGAACAGATCGATTAGGACAAAGAGGTTGAAAATAAACTTTTTATTGTTAAAATTAAGGATAGCTGGACTGAAATCTTGAGGTCATTATTTCCTTATTTGCTTCTTTCATTGTAACACTCACATATTGCCGATTTTTTTTCACCCAGTATTGTCTAAAAAACTGTTTGTATCCCAGTCTTCTGTAAAGATTTAATGGAGAGAACAGTGGCACAGGAGCAATATGACCTTCCCAGATTCTACCCCGCCAATTAAAGCACATCGGACTGAACATTCTCCCTCTCAGACTACATTTGGTGTTTGCATTCAAAATACCAGAGCCCAGAGAGCCAAAATTACCCATTGTTTTATGCTTTACATAAATATTTACAAATGCAGCACCAGAGAAGTTTAGGCTAAATGGACCATAGAAATATTCTCAGCACAGGGAGAAAGATGGTCCCATGAGGGCCACAAGTTGTTAAAATTAATGTTTGTGGCAGAGAGTAAAGGGGATTACAGTTAAACGCCACGAAAGCTGTTATTTTTGGTGGATTTTATTTTTGAGAAAGGTTTGCTGTTCTCCCCGCTGAACCTAAAGCTCAAACATTCTGTTTTTCTTCAGGTTGTCGACTTGTGGGATAGTTAGCAGAAAGTTTCGGATGGGTCCGGAAGAAAATTTCCTTGTGTGTTTAAGGTCATAATGAAATTGGCAAAAACAAAAAATAACAGTTGATTAAATAGGGGAGATTTATTTATTTTTCAACTTTATCTAATGTATTGAGACCTGCATTCTCAGTATTTATGAGTACGTCATAAATATCAAAATACTGAGGCAGCATTGGTTACTGTTGCAACACTGAATGTTTGGGGGCTATTTATTTCTACTCAAAACAAGAAGGTAGAGTCAGAACCACAGAAACTTGAGTGTAAAGATGATGATGATGATATTGATAAACAACTTTCAGTCTATTCATAACCATTGTATAGGTTTCATTTTAAACATCGGTGAGACGTTTTTCAAGAATGACATAATCAGTGAGCTTATGCGATAGGCGTCACTGCGTGAGCTGACTATTATAGCAGGAGCATCGCCAACCTCATTTTTAGCTTCATTCATGTTTTCTGTTGTTTTTTTAGTTTTCTGGTTGTTAATATTTCTGTGCACTGGATTGGGTCTGTAATAGTATGTTAAGATGTTAACATCCATGTCGGTATTTCTGTAACTTGTGTATGTTGTTAGTACAGTGTTTGGATTTCATGTAAGAGTCTTTTGTTAAAGTGTTGCCTATTGAAACACATTTTGAACAGGGCATATCAAAATATTCAACAGTCTCATACTAGAAAGCATCTGATTGGATAAAAATTTGTGTAGTGCAGGATGAGTCATCAATAGTTTTGGTCTATCTATTTTCCTTGGAGACAGAATACATTTTAATTGTAACACAATAACTACTAATGTAATATTACAGAATATACTAATGTGAAATTATTAGAATTAAAAATGACATTTAATATTTTTTTACATGTAATTTAAAATGAATGTGACATCTAGGGGTGTCATGATTCTCCAAATCCTCGATTCGATTACATTTTCGATTCTAAGGTCACGGTTCGATTCGATTCTCGATTTTTATCAATCGGCCAATCAGGATGCTCTCTGTCTTACATGCGCTTCATGAGGCACACACGCAAGGTCTCTCGCTCTCTCCCTCTCGGCCGTGCGCGCAATACGGTTTGGAGCACAGTTTTTTCTGTCTTGGCATGCACGCTCGCTCTTGCTCGCTCGTTCTAAATTCAGGGAGATTTTAACTAATTTGCGTGCATCAGGGAGCCGCTATCAATATGCGGGACACTCCCGGCGCTTCCGCGAGACTTGGGATGTTTGGAAACTGTGGCTTTATTGAAGCGTGAACGTTGTCAACAGGACTCACTGGAGATCCAAAAAACTTCCACACCTGCAAATTCAATGAAAGAGGAGGGGGTTCAAGTTCTGTTGATGGGTCTCCTGCATCTGCAGTTGCCATGCTATCTTTTCAATGGCTGTAGCTAAGTTAGAGGAGGTTGACTCGTAGCACTTCAACACGCGTTTTTTTTTTCCTGTGGCAGCATTGACGATTCCATTTTTTAATTCGAAGTTCGAAATTGTGAATTAATTCACAATTAATCATGACACACTTATTGACATCAAAGCTGAATTTTCAGCAGCTATTACGCCATTCTTCAGACACCATCTGAGCCAAACAAGTTTATCTTAGTCTCATCAGACCACAGGACATGGTTCCAATAATTCATGCTCTTGGACAGGTTGCTTTCAGCAAACGGTTTGCGGGCCATTTTGTGAGCCAGCTTCAGAAGAGTCCTTCTGGCATGACGGGCATGCACACCAACTTGTTGCGGTGTATGGTCTGACCTTCCGCTTCTGCAACCTCTAAAGCAATGTTGGCATCACTCATGTGTCTGTTTTTTGAAGCCAGCTTCTGCACCTGACACACAGAACGAGGACTCAACTTCTTTGATTGACACTGGCAAGACCTGTTCCAATTGGAACCCGTCTTGGAAAACCTCTGTATGACTAGGGTTGGGTATCGTTTGAATTTGAACGATTCCGATTCCTTGTTTCAATTCCGGTTCCTAACGATTCTCGATTCCGATTCTTTTAAGAGGCAGGGTCAAAAAAGTTTAGCTAACCATGCTAACCAATGGTCTTTCTGAAGGAAATAATCCTTTCTGAAGGAAATACTCCTTTTGTCACAAATATTCCTTTTGTCACAAATTTAGCATTTTGCCGCGATTTCGTTATTTTTAGAAAAGTGAAGCCACACTTTGGACCGCTGACGTAAGCTACTCATGTTCGACTCGCGCGGTTATGCCAACACTTCCGGTAGACGCTTCTTTGTTGGTGTTGTTGAGCGGTTTCTTCTTCAGCTCGGCGGACTGTGAATATCGAAACTCGAAATTTGAACTTTTGAACGATTCCAGGAAAAATGAAAAGTTAGTCCCGGTTCCAATCGATACTCGATTCTCGATACCCAACCTTATGTATGAACTTGGCCTGTACTAGGGATGGGTATCGTTAAGGTTTTATCGGTATTACTACTCTTACCGATACCGCTTATCGATCCGGTACTTTAACGGTATTCTTATCGGTTCTTTTTGGTGTTTTTTTTTTTTTTTTTTTTTTTTTTTTTTTAAGAATTAAGAACATAATTAAACTTTATATTTTGAAATTTAAAATATAAAAAGCAAAACGAAGAAAAATATATTTTTGTTATGCAGCAATGTGCAGGCTTTTTTTGTTTATACAAAAAGGACACATAAGAAAAAAAAACAAGTACAAACACAAGAATACAATTAATCAAAGGTACAAATTATATACAAAGTGCTTTAATTTCAGGAAGGTCTACTAACATATCTTGTCAGGTAATTGTTTCTGTATGAAAAGAAACCTATTAATCAAATATAAAATAGCACTGTAGTTTATCATAGATAGAATAATGCTTATTAAATCTAAAGTTACTCATTCAAAAGCTGTGAGTGATTCTCTCTGCCTTTTGTTGTTTGATTTGCATTAATGGCTGAATCGTCAGCAGGTTTAGGCTATTAGACTGCTGCCCATTTAAGACCGAGTGCAGATAATGGGGACTGATGCACCATCATTTTCTCCCTATTATTTACGTCCGTTTAAGACATAATTGTGTTTAAGTGAATAAACTGTGTTTAAGTGAATCTCAGAGCTGGTCATTTTGACATTTGTATGTATATTTGATAGTTAAGGACGCACAAAGCCCAAGTATATAGGTTACTTTTCTTGTCTCGTCCGTTTCGGAGCGTGCACCGCCTTGTGAACAGCGTCTCTTGCGCAGGTTTTTGTGTTTTTAATAGCTATTTTCTTGATCTTGCAACAGTAGAAGACAGCACTTTGCAACAATCGCCGATCGTGCTGATTCTGACGGTTACGTTTGGGTTTTAGGAAGAACTGACAGCGCTCCGCAGTGCTGTGAAGTAAAGGAAGTTAAGCTGGACAGATCGTTTCGTTTTTTAACGGTTTTATCTCAAATATCTTCTTTTTATAATCTTTGGAAGCCGAAATACAAAATATATTAGAATAATACCCCAGATCTAAAGTGTAACCACGTTGGATGTTTAGTTCTGTCCTCATTGTCACTCATTAAGCAGGGCTGTCATGTTGCGCGTGCTTTGGCTTTGCGTGAGAGATCGCTCTCTCTCTTCTCTCTTCTCTCTCTCTGCTGAACTGCGAATTGCAAATTTGCATCACAGACATATGGTTTAATTAAAATATAGTTTATATCTAGAAATGGCTGGTGATATAAACATGTTCGAGATAACGTCTTTATAGGAATAATAAATAGTAGCCCAACTTGCGTGTATTTACTTAATTTCTTCAGTACCGACAGCAGAACCGGTAACGTCCGAGCTTATCGATACAGCGGTCTTTCAAAATTCAGTACCGGGGCCCGTTTAATACCGGGTTTCGGTACCCATCCCTAGCCTGTACTGTAGCTCAGTTTCAGGGTGTTACCAATCTTCTTATAGCCTAGGTCCACTTTGTGGAGAACAACAATTCTCAAATCCTTAGAGAGTTCTTTGCCATGAGTTGCCATGTTGAACATCCAGAACAGTTAATATATACTGTTATACAAGCAGCACATTGACTACTCTAAAATATATCCAAGTTTCATTTCTATAGAATTGTTCCTTGAGAAGATATACTAAAATGTTTGCTAAAATCTGAGGGGTGTACTCACTTTTGTGAGATACTGTATTTGTAAATATATGACCAAGATTTAAGGTGACATTTAACCTTCTTCCTATGGTTTCCAAATTAATTAGTGAAATATATATTCATTGCAGATGAGAACTTGGCCACAGCAGAGGCCTGTTAAAGTGATTGTATCCTCACTGGCTATTTCACCTACAGCCAAATGACTCATTAATCTAATTGTCCTGCTTTTCAGACTCATTCTCTCCATCATATGAATTTATTGTTTTTGGCTACCATAAGTCACTTAAAAGCCAACTTTATCTTAAGGGCCGATTATTTGGTTTTTTGAATCAGCCTGCACAATGCCAAGAGTCTTGACCTCTGAATTAACCCGCCGATAGTATCCATTTAAACTCCGTGTATGTGTGAGGGAGTCCTGTGCATCTGCGGAGCCTCAAGAGGACTTTATCAGAGTTTATTAATGATGGTTTGATTCCCTCAGAGTTCAGCGCCTCTCTTTAAACTATAACCCATCAACATTATCAGGGCTTTCTGTTTTCTGTCTCACAGACAGCCTGTCAAAGCCCAGGGGCGGACCTCAAATCTTTCTTAATAATACTCAAAGATCAGAACACAGCTGGGATGCTCATATAGAAACTAAGACATATTGCTTCCTCAACTAAGTGTTTTATTATATTTACTGCTGCATACTATTGCTCAAGCATTTAAACAAACTCTAAGCCTTCAGCTTGTAACTCGTCCTGCACAGTTTCACTGACATGAATGATACCTTGAATCGTGTGGCTTGCTTAGGAGAGGTGTGCTGTTACTTCTTAATCGGACAGATTTATTTTCCCCTTGTGGTCAATAAAATCAAATATACTTACATTGAAGTTATAAGTTAACCATACCCAAATTTTTTGGGTGGGCTTTTTGGACCAGTAAATAAGTACCTAAAAAAAATCACTTTTCACTTACCACCTCACAGTGCCCTAGAAACCACCTTAGCAACCATTCAGAACATGTTAACAATGACCTGTAAACCAACCAATGTGGGTATGGGGGGAGATTTCAAACAGCCTCGTTGTACACAATTAAAAAAAAAAACTAAATAAATTATAAACACATAACATGGAACTGGTGTGTGACTCAATTAGCAACCTTAGAAACAAACAAGGAACTAGACATCAGGAAAACAGGAAAGCATGCAGATGAAAAAAGCAAAGAAACAACTTTGAAAAAAGCATCAAATTTGAAAAACCATCCCTGCTCGCATAGCTCTGCAAAAACGATTAAAAACGCTGTATTTTGCTGCCAGGGCAATAGTTGCGATGTCACTTTGTAAAGAAACACTACACTCCTACTGCACATAATACGCATGCGCAGGACATCATCGTTTTCACAAATTCATGTTTTTGTAGTTTACATGGAGACTATAACGGTATCATTTTCAAAAACTTGCACTTTGAAATCCGTTTTAAAAAGCTTTTGTTTTCAGACCCCCAAAACACAGTTGTCATGTAAATGAACTGCCAAAACTCAATAAAAAGTTCACTGTTTTTAGTTGAAAACAATAATTAGTAAATAAAAAATATTGTGGCAGAGAACAAAAACTACATTAAAGAATCTAAAATAACACTGTCATACACCATTCATTCATTCATTCAATCAATCAATCAATCAATCAATCAATCTTTATTACAGACTCAAAGTCCAATTTAAAAAAAGAATAAGAAAAAAACTATATATATATATTAGGGGTGGCACGGTTCACAAAACCCACGGTTCGGTTTGTATCACGGTTTTAGGGTCACGGTTTTCGGTTCTGTACGGTTCTTGTTATTTTTTCTTTTAATCTTTAACACTCCAGAAATGTACTTCAGCATGTGATATATAGCTTAATTATCCACACTTTAGGATACAGTATTAAAAAATATATATTATATTCATGCAATCATGCACAAACTGAATTTGACTCTTTGACTTTAAGCACATTTTGGGACTATCTCAGAGGAAAGCTAGGTGAGATTTAGATACAGCAAGAGAGAAGAAATTGACATGCTTTTTGTTTATTTGGCAAAAAAAAGGACAATGTGTATCACTATCTCTACAAGAACTTGTGCATTTTTATCACATAAATCTTATTTACACAAAGAAATTAACTTTCATGTATCAACTACTAACTTTTGTAGCTCTTACCAAAATTCTATCTTTTAAAAGAAAAATAGAGGAACTCTTAAAACACTGTCTTTTAAATGTCAATATACATGAAACCTCATTGCCTATAGATAATTAAGCTATAGCAATAGCAAAGGCCATAAACATAAAGTGAAATTTAAGTTCAACCTCAACACAAAAACAGTATCAACAATGCTTCTATTCCCAAAATGTGAGGGTACTTTTTTCCACTTAAAATTAAAGTGCAGGGTTTGGAAACGTATTACTGAAGCTCTTATCTATACATAAAGTGCCACTGTAGCGTTATATTAAAATATCATGACATGAAATCCAAAATGTTCCCACACACCGGACTTATATAGACTTATACGACGCTGGCGCATCCTCCAACTCCCTCATCTCTCCCACTTGCCATTTCTCCGCGTGCCGTGACCTGCAGCGCTCCATACTCCACTTTTACTGGCTTGTTTATTAACTTGAACCGGCGTTGCACAGAGCAATCCGTAATGACATCAAATACCGCGAAAGTGATGAATGCATACGGAGCCGACTCGCGCTAGATTGATGTTATTCACCGATCGCTCTGTGCAGCGCCGGTCCAAGTCGAACAAGTTTATGTCGCGCGAAAAGAAAACACACGTCACATACGGGCACGAGGTTACATTGCGCATGCGTCGAACCGTGAGACGCACACGCGCTCCGAACCGAGACAAGCGAACCGAACGGTTCGGGTGTTTTTTCATGTACCGTGCCACCCCTAATATATATATATATATATATATATATGTATAAGTAAATCAAAAAAGACAATAAACAACATATACAATCCATTACAACCACACAATTTGTGAACATAGAGTTAAAACATACACCAGTACCAATGTCTCCACAGCTTTGACTGATACCGTGTAGTACTAACCCTTAAATTTATTAAACTGACAATAATTTCATTTTTAGAGTCATTAAGTCGGCAGATAAATCTATACTTAAAATTACGTATCAGTGCTTTAAAAGTGATTACTCGTACACTGACAAACATTTCACTTGCACTATGCCATCTAGGTCTCCTTAATAAGATTCTCATAGCATAATTATAGGCTACTTGCAGCTTCTGTAGGCTAGATGTTCTATCATTCATTCATTGCTCCTGTTTTGCGTTGATTTTAATTTTTATTTAAATCCACAATTTAGTGGTAAGTCTTTCATGAATAACATTTATTTATTTATTTGAACACAGAATACCTTATTGTTTGAGTTTAATGCATAATATAAATTATTTATTTATTTTTTTCATTTATGATCTTTTTTTCTGATTTCTTCTATTGTTGATTTAAAGGACTTCAGTTTGAAAGCTTTTGCAGTGCTCTCTAAAACAGACACAGACATGTTAGCCTTCAAGCATGAATCGACGTACAAGCTATTTCTTAAGCCAGTCTGACAGCTGAATTTGATTTTTTAAGACAGCTTCATGACTGCCTTCCTACCCATCCTTAAATAATAAGAGATTATGTATAATCTCCTCTTTTTAAGCTACGCTGAGTTTCACAGTGCTAAAATGGTCGTAAAGCTCGCAGGCTGGGCAAGTATAGAGAAAACCCAGCCCTTTCATAGTCGAACAAATGTTAAAAGCTAGAGCTATTTCAGGCAGGTCTCCTTTTATGTCTGAGAATGAATTGAAAGAAACTTTAGTTCTCCGAGCGATCCATTTCATTTGTTTATGTAACACACAATCAGTGTTGCGTTCACAAAAAGTCAACACACTTCAATTTCATGCCACAACAGGCTTTGCATCAAACAGCAAATTAAACGATTGAAAAGCCTGTTTTCAGCAGGGTGAATATCAAGACATGGTCAGCCTTCAGACAAGATTGTGCTCAATGTGTTCTTCATTCACACTGATTCCCCAATGCCGCCTTGTAAAGCTTCGAGCTCTCTCCGTTTTTTTTTAAGGAAACTTCTACTGTTCACATTGTAATCATATACCGCTAAACCAGATGGAAGGGTGCCAGATACAAAAAGCAACTCCAGTGATTTAGTAAAAAAGGTGTGTGAGGTGGAGAGGAGCTGAGATGTTAATAATTAGCCTGTTCTCTCTCTGTGTGAACCACACATTTGAGTGATTGCAGGTAACTTCAATCTGTATCCTATATGAGTCATAAAATGTATAGAGGGAGGCACAAACGTATTATGAAGAACTGATCAGAAGCCTTTTTAAAATTGTTAATATGTAAATGTAACAATATACTTGTCAGCGAGATTCTGTTTTGAATATGGAGGGTGAAAGTGCATGTTCTAGTTTTCACATGTGTTTAAAGCGTTTGGGAGTTGTGTGCGTGTGTGTGATTAGGTTCGTTTGTCTGCTATGCTTAGATAAGCTGAAAGATTTGATTGTGTTTTTGCCAAATCAGACGTGTCACTGTGAGCTCAGTGCAGCAGAGACAGATGAATATTTAAACGAATCTCTTTCTGATTGATTAATCCCGGACATTTTCTTTCACCACCATCAAAGATTAGATTTTCACCACCGAATCCAACCTCTATTAATGTCTTTTCCAGCTAAGCTGCAAAGATTGTGGTGACATTTCCAAATGTTTGATGTGGACCTTTATTATAGATTTCAGGACAGTGACTTAAGTTCATGTAGCTCAACTGGTACAGTAGATTGTGGCTCTAGCTATGCCAAGGTCATGGGTTTGATTCTCAGGGAAGTGTAAGCTTTGGATAAATGTGTGCCAGATCCAACCAACCAACCAACTAACCAGCCATTGCTGCCATGTGATTGGCTGATTAGATATTTTCATTGAACAGGTGTATCTAATAAAAAGGCCAATCTATCTGTCTATCTCTGTCTGTCTTCTATCATTCGTTCTATCTATCATTCAATTGTTCAAACTTTCATCTGTCTATATTTTTCTATGGATCTATCAATTTCTTGTTCTATCAATTGTTTTATGTAGGGCTGGGCGATATGGCCCCAAAAAATTATCACGATAATTTTTTTTATATCAGTCGATATCGATAATTATCATTTTTTTTAGTTTAAAGGCAGATTTTTGCAACTAAGTGAAAGTTGTATAAAACCGAGTGTTAATTGTGTTTTAAACTACTCTTTAAATTTATGTTCATTAACAAAAACAGTAACATCTGTTTTTTGTTTGTTTTTTTCCTATGCAACATCCACATTTTTATTTGGTAAAAAGTAATATTCTGACTGTTTGAGTTGTATTCAAATTAACCATTGGTCATCCAGTATCATGCATTTAGATCATGATAACCACAGATAAAACCAGATAACTTAGCTCCTCACTATCATGGCATAACTTTATGGTTTCTGTATTTTTTGTATGAAAAACAATAGCCTAACAGTTAAATACATTATTAAATACCGTACTTATATTCCATTAGTCATAATACATTGTCTACATTAATAATATTATCCAATTCAATATGTATATCCCACATTTCATGGTGCAGATTACCAGGCTAACCTTACAGTAAATCCATGGTAGGCTAAATGGATTCAGTATCAATTCAGATTGTATAGTTTCTCCTTTTTGTCAGCGGTGTTTCATCTGCCTTTAAACTGGTTTAAACTTGACATTTGTTTTCTTCGCTGAACTCAAGTGCTTTTCACTGGATCTCGTGAGCAAAATGATCAGAGGCGTGTCTGCGTGAGCTCGAGCTCCGCTCAATGCACTGCCATTTGGACTTTGACCCGAGCGGATAAATGCTCCGTTTGGCGCGCGCGGTTTAAATGAGTTTCGTTCCGCTTTTGACGCATAAACATTATCGAACATTTATCGACCTCTTGATATCGTTTTATCGAGGAAAATTATATCGCGATAATTATCGTTATCGTTTTATCGCCCAGCCCTAGTTTTATGTATCGCTCAATGTGACATTAAATCTATCTATAATTCTATCTATCCAGGTTTGATCCATCAAAACTTTTACAAGGCTTTATTAAGCCAACATTCAAAGCTCCAGTTAATTTTAATTCAATTTCTTTAAATTTAAATACAATTCAGGAATCAAACCTTTTCAAAATTTTTTAAAAATGTGGACAAGCACCAGATTTTATAGACCCTTTTACAGTTGGTAAACATGGTGACGTTTTTTTTTGTGGGCAGAGCTTAGCTGGAGGCAGAACGATCCGTCTGGGCGCTTCACTAACGCTAGTTAGCAAGGATTGTTAGCTTGTTTTTTTTAACAATGACTGGAGAAAATCTGATATTATCTTAATGTGTAAGATCACTCAGTGTCCAGGACCGCGATTGTTATTTCCAAAAGTTATTTTTAACGGACAGAACCAGATTGGCCGACACGTGGCCGCCTACACGCTCACTCAATGCATGGACGATCTGACAGGATTATAACGTTACGTTACCTCGGGTGAGTGGCCTGACTTCTACACCTACCTTATAGAGAAACCGATCGTAAAAAGAAACTAATGGAATATAAATCTTTAGATGGCTATAACTATGTGCTGGATGGTCCTGTACAAGACTTGTGTGTGTGATCCGCAGTTCTGCCAAGCCAGGGCAGAGAAGACGACAATGTAAAGAGTGTCATTACGGTGCGATGTTAATTATGTGAATATTTTCTAGACATAAATAATCCAGATACAGCATATTCATTATTCATTCATACTTGCACCAAACAACACAATAAGATGACATTTAATAATAATAAAAGTAATTTCAGCTCCTTATTATGTAGCCGAATCTGCGGTGTTTTCTTTTCACTTTGTTTTGCCTCCAGCTAGCGCCGTGACGTAACTGTGACGTCGGCGCAAAAGGGGTCTATTGGTTGTGTGTTATATTTCTGCTGAAATAACATTATTTAAAAATGTTATACCATAAACTGTAGTGTACATTTATTTCAGATTTGTTCTGATTGGTTGTGGGTGTGTCATTTTGTTCAATGGGAAAGGACAATTAAGGCCTCATAATGCCTCATGTTCTGTCATCTCTGGAAAGGGTATCTGTTGGAATCAGGCCTGAACCACTCCATCAGAGTATCGCTGCACGGCCGTCTGAAAGCTGCGCTGGGCTGCTGTTTGGAAACGGCTTTACAGCTGTCAGGTCTCATGACACCTGTCACCTCAACACACACACAGCTCAGAGGAGAGCCGGATTAGAGCTGTGGCTTGAAAATCACTGCTTAGAGAGATGGGGGTGGGTAGGGCTCACTTACATTACTGAAGTGAAGGAGTCACAAATGGAAAGTTCAGATATGCCCTGTCAATCTGTCATAGAGAAACATCCCAAACATGAAAAGCTTTTTGTCAAGTCATAAAACTTGTCGTCACCTGTCTCACTGATACTGTAACACAATATATCAGAAGTTTCCCATTTAGCACTGATAGCAGACTATAAAAATGTAACGTGATATTTACAATTCTTCTGCTCTTTGTATTTGTTGTTGCTCCTACTGTAGCAAGCATAGAATATTATGTACAAGATTTGTGCCTCGTAGCCGAAAACACCTGTCAGTCATTTCTCCTAAATGTCTTCACGTGATAAGTGAAAATATGATGTACTGTAATAAAAAAAGGAAGAAAACAAAGTATCTTACTGGGCTCACCAAGGCTGCATTTATTAAATAAAAAATACAGAAATGTTTTTACAATGTAAAATAATTTATTTCTGTGATGCAATGCTTAATTTTTAGCATAATTACAGAAAACATTCTAATATACTGATTTTGTGACACAGGTTGCAGCAAAGACGAGGAATAGGATCGAATCGCAGTAAAATCACCATTTATTAAACGAAAACTGAAAACACTCAGAAATCAAGGAAACAGAACAACCGGTATTAAATGACATAGAACAAACAATTGAACAAGGAAACCCAGGACTTAAAAACACAGGGGGAAACAATGAAATTGAATGGGTAACAGGTGAGGTTAATTAGCGAATAGCTGACACACACAAGGAAACTAGGCCAACATACCAATGTAGGGAACAGAAACCAAACCAAAGCACAAACTAAGCAAAAAAAAATAAAAATAAAATCCTAACAGATTTGCTGCTCAATAAATATTTCTTATTATTATTGATGTTGAAAACAGCTTTTCCGCTTAATATTTTCGTGGAAACCTTGATATGTTTTTTCTTCTCCTTCTTCTTCTTCAGGATACAATAATAGAAAGTTAAAAAGAACAGGATTTATTTGAAAAAAAAAAGTTTCAAAAGCCACCAAAGCCCCTTGCCATCACAATATTGTTGTCCTTAGATTTAAGTTTACCGTTAAAACCTTGCATTTAAAATCTCCCAACTAAGCATTACTGTTACCCTTATAGTATCTGTTCCCTTAGGTCTAATAGATAAAATGGAGCACGTCCCATAACGCGGGCCACTTGACTGACTAAGCTAGTTGTCATCGTCTGTGAGAGATTCCAGGACTTGTAAAAACATAAGGTGGAGCCCTTCATTTCGGCTCAGTTGTTCCTTCCTGTGATTGTCAGGTTAGTAATAATATCAAACGCTCCTGTGTTTCAACACCTCAACTCAAGACACTAAAAAGTTGTAAAGAATACGACAGCTCATTCTCGCAGGTGTCATGCTGTTACATGGCGGAGCATGCTCTCCGTTTTGCTGTAAAAGGACTCAAATTAGCCTTAATAGTGGCTTGTATTGTGAAGGGGAAAAGCAATTATGGTGTTTCACTCTTGTTTAGATATTGCTTGCGTTAGGATATGACATCATACAGTGCATGCGTGTGGGATTCTTTAACTCTGTTGAAAATGTGATGCAGGAGCTTTAAAATTAGAATCTGAAATTAAAAGCGGTCTTATTTTAGATACTATACTTTTTCACTGTCTTACTGTTTTCTTCCTTTCTCCTCGCATGTTCTAGAAAGAAAAATAGAGAGCAAAATAAAATGCCTGAGTTAAAATGACTGACAGTCTGCCAGCACGGTCATGTTTGATGTGTAGAAAAAAGGGAAGAGCTCCGTCAGATTCTATGAAGCCCGCATAGCTGGATTTGACATACCACATAGGATTCAAGTTCAACTGCACTATTGATTTTAACACAGCTTTGTTTGGTTTTGGCCTTCTTTACTTTTTGGGTTTTCACTGTAGCAGATTGAGCATGTTTTTGTGACTGAAGTCAGTCACTGGCTTGCTTGCAAACTTGATTATCAAGTCTGTATTGTCATTAATGTTTGGAACAACTAAGTAAAGTTAGAATAACTAAGTTAAAGGGTTAGTTCACCTCAAAATGAAAATTCTGTCAGTATTTACTCACCCTCATGTTGTTCCAACCCCGTAAGACCTTCGTTCATCTTCGGAACACAAATTAAGATATGTAAGATATTAAGATCGCTCCTGTATACTAGTCCATAGGCTTCTTGAGCGAATGACACTCGCTGGCCTCGAAAAGTCATTAAAGGACATTGTTAAAATAGTCCAAGTGACTACAGGGGCTCAATCTTAAGTTTATCAAACGACGAGAACACTTTTTGTGCGCAAAAACAACAAAAATAACGACTTTATTTCAACTATTCGTTTATTTCTCCCTCTGCGCGAGCCAGGTTACTAGTTTAATAGCGTAAGCTTCTGTTATTGTACGTCACACGCATCACACACATGACCAGCGTCGGCCAATAGTGAGCCTACGTGTGACGTAGCTTTACGCAATCACACTACGTTAACTGACTACAGGCCCATAGAGAAGGAAGTGAATAGTTGAAATAAAGTCGTTATTTTTGTTTTTTTTTGCAAACAAAAAGTATTCTCGTCGTTTGATAAATTTAAAATTGAGCCACTGTAGTCACTTGGACTATTTTAACGATGTCTTTGATGACTTTTAGATGCCAGCAAGAGTCATTCCCACAAGAAGCCTATGGACTAGTATACAGGAGCGATCTTAATATCTTAAATATCTTAATTTGTGTTCTGAAGATGAACGAAGGTCTTACGGGGTTGGAACAACATGAGGGTGAGTAAATACTGACAGAATTTTCATTTTTGGGTGAACGAACCCTTTAACTAGCGAATAAATACACTGTCTTTTTAACGGAACATGTAACAGAACGGATACAAAATGTGTCCCTGCTTGTTTTATTTTTTATTTAATTTTTTTAATCATTTACATCACAATATTTAGGGAAATGCTGCTTTTCATTGCTATGTTTTGAGATGAATAAGTTCTAGTTTTTTTAGTTCTATTTATTGTAAAGTTTTATCAGCCTAATTTATAGTTTTCCTTGATAAAGGGACAGTGAAAGAAAAAAAAATTATTTGACGGAAAACAATATTTGTCAATGCTTTTGTGTTCCTGAGAAACTTTGTGTTCCTGAGAAACAAAATATTGCCCCCTTTATTGTATTTTGCCTATAGTCTAACTAGCTACTTTTTCCCAAAGCGAAGCATAACATTTATATTGAATAGATTTATGTAAGATGCTTGTACCTTGGCAATTTTCCCTAACAATGATTTCCGTATGTCATTCATTGTGCATGTTATTGCATTCAGTTATATGTGCAAACTAAATTGATTAAATGAGGTGGAAAGTGATCAGTGAAAAATGCATGCTCGAGGGCGAATGAGTCGGATTCATGGTGTCTATCCTAGCATGTGATCATTATCTTGATCTTGTACCTGTATGTAAAGAAAACAAACTCTTAATTGTTTTCCTGGAAGGCTATTGGATGCTGTAGCATTAACGCAGCCAAGCTACATGTTTTGTCTAGGAAGCAATAGAAACCGTACGTTCACAAAGAATCTCTGGCACCGATTCCCCGCAGGAACATGATCCGGGGGCACTGTCTGCATTAAACCCCTCTGTTAGGTGTCAGACACGCTTCTTTGTAGTCCTCGCTTCGAACCCTGACGGTAAACACGCACAAGACAAATTGTCACCTAACCATGTTATGCTTTTCATCTGTGTGGACACCCAGGCTAAAATATAACAGCATTTTACTTTATGAAAGGGATCTGAGCCATAATTACCCATGAGAATGTCTGATTTTGCATCGTTGTGCAGGAATGAGTGGGAGTTTGGCATAGCGGCTGGCATCCATTGCCACTCATTAGCGGGTCACTGCTTGGTCAGCCAAACCACCCGCCTCAAATGCCTTCTCTTCATCCAGCTCTCCCTGTATATGCTCGGGAAAAGCTAGAGTTATATCTAAAAAAAAAATTGACTCTGTTTCCCCCCCCAGTTTTCTCTAAGGGGGGAATAAAGGCTCTTTCTTCTTAGGCACTGATGGTTTGGCAGGAGGGCAGTCAGGTTGGAGTCCTGGGTCAAAGAGAGCTCTGTGTCCATAGCAGTGGCTATGAGCTCATGCTAACTGAGAGGCCTAAAACCCACGCACACGGTGGGTCACGGCTATAGCAGCTGCTCTCTCTCATATCTCTCCTAATGGAGGGATTCATTTCATTCTGACCTCATCAGCTCTGCAGTCATCCTCTCGGCTCAAGAGCTTCCTTTTATCATGCGGGGCACCCCAACGGAGTGTTTTTCATTCTCTTTTCTCTTTCTTCTCACTCTGTTAAAATAGCTACTGAATGTGCATCGTCCCTGTGTTCTGTGGTCGATCGGTCAAATCCGACAGCCTGTTGTGGCAATAGTGATATTTCAGATGCATTAGAAGTTTTGGGTCAATCATATTTTTTTTAAATGATAAAAAAAGTGTTTATCAGCAATGTATTGTTTATGAACAAATCGTTTTTAATAAAACCAGATTGATTGTTAAGATTGCTCAGACTTCTATTCATGAAACAAACTGAATTGATCTGGGCTGCTTTTCCCAAAAGTTGATCTGGAAGGCCATTGCCACTAATGTTTTCTACGATCAACTTGGCTCGCTATGCTTTTGGGAAACCCAGCCTCTGAACGATTCTTGAGTCAGAGACTCGCCTGACCCATGAGCTCCGAAACAATGTGTGAGAGCATGTGGAGTGAACTGAAGTTGCTTTAATAGCTGAACAGCTGAAATGTTACAAATACAATATAACAGGATTATATTTGTGACTTTATTGTTTGACATTTTTATCAACACGCGTATACAAAAAAAAAGGTTTTCAAAATAATAGACACGTTTAAAAATAAATACGATTTTGTTTTATTTTAAAGGAATTAATACTTTTATTCAGTAAGGATGCATTAAAAAAACAGTAAAAAATGCTTTTCTTTTGAACCTTCTGCTCGTCAAAGTATCCTGAAAATACGCAATATATCATGGTTTCAACAAAAATATTAGGCAGTACAACTATTTTCAACATACATAATAATAATAAATGTTTCTTGAGCAGCAAATCAGCATATTAGAATGATTTCTGTTCATGTGACACTGAAGACTGGAGTGATGATGTTGAATATTCAGATTTGCATCACATGAATAAATTACATTTTAAAATGTATAAAAATACAAAATTAAAATGTAATATTTCACTGTTTTTTTACTGTATTTTTTTTTTATCAAATCAATGCAGCTTTAGTTATTAGCATAAGATACTTTTTCCAAAAAATATTACCAACCCCAAACTTTTGAACAGTATTGTAAACACAGGACTCACAGAATGTACACTAAAACATGTATAAATATCTACAAAATCCAGTATATATAGCTACAAAGACTCATGGCGAATATAGTATGACATTCACATAGTGCTTCCCATGGTTTTGCTACAGTTTGAAAAGGCCGAATTGCCGGTTTCCTCTTCGGCAGCAGCTCACATAGACCTTCCTCGTCGAATAGATGAATAGAATCAATACTGCTTCGGTTAACCCCCTATGATTCGTCATTATAATTTGTCAGCATGGGCCTTTTGAAGCGCTGCTGTAGCTATTTTTGGGCACAGCAGGGCTGCAGTGAGCCTTTCAGTAAGCTCATTGCTAACGTCAGTGAGAGCGATCGCCCTGCCATCACACACCCCAGCGGTTAACATGGTCAGTTGCTCTGCAGCTGCGATCAGTCATTTCTCTGGTTAGCCGCAGAACGCGGGCGGCCCTGTTGCTTTTGTCTGGGGAAAAAAGCCTGACACAAACGGATATTTTATTGATGAGAAGAAAGACTGAAGAGAAATTGTGAGGGGAGGAGAAAGGGGTAAAACATTAGGTGGAGAAAGAAAAAAACAAAACCGAGAATGAAAGAAAAGCCTTTTGATAAAAACAACAACAACAACAACAACAATGGTTGAAACATCTTCGTTGACCCTGGAACAACATTCCAATCAACCAATCAGGTTTGAGAGACCACCAGGGTTAGGTGCTTCTACATCAGTGATATTCACATATCACTTCCCTCTGATTTTAGGGATAACTTATAGGTTGGGTTAGGATTATCATTGTGGGTATAGGGATATCGTACAGGAATGTAGACAAGACATTAGCTTAAGATGGTCAGTAGAATAAACTTTATAAAGCCCACTGTATATATATATATATATATATATATATATATATATTTTTTTTTTTTTTAAGGTCTTCAGGTCATGGCACATGTCTTTTTGCTTTAAAATCTTTACTGATTTTTATAAACTAAGAGTAAATTTGGTATTTTTTATAATATGTAAACATGAACACTTACTGGACTGAAGCAACATAGATTTACTTGTTTATCCATATACATCATTTTTTTTTTTTTTTTTTTTTTTAGAAAAATCATGTTAAAATGTGAGAATAAAGTATGATACATCAGGCTTTAGAGGAATGTTTATCTTATAAACAGTTGCAGAGTATTTTATGTTTTGCCCCTACAATGAAAACTACAAAACAAAGCATTCAAATATCATCATAAGACATACTATTGGGAGCTATAGAGTGACAACTGATATTTATATGCATTGCTAAACCGTTTACATTATTAGCCTGTAGAGTTTCATCTTGCTTTTTGGCCATGTAAATATCAGCAACTGCTCCAAATGACATATTTTTGCTCAGTTTGGGCCTTTGAATATTTGTTTTCCATCTTTTAGTGTGAGCATGATATTTTCATATCATAGGCTACTATATATGAGCCATACAGTCCTGATATATCAAATATGATACTACTAAAAAAAAAACTCAACACAATAATTATTCCATTAAAAATATATTTTCGCGTTTTATTTCATAGGATCAAAGCATTGTAGATAATCTGTACAACATTGACCAATTGGTCTATTATCCCTGGAAGGAAGTACACTAGCTAGTCTGCAAGCTTGTTTTAGTTTGATTTCCAGTATGCAGAATAAAGAGTTTGTTGCAGGAGAGTCTTTTCAGAAAGAATAAACACAGGCCTATTGAGACTCTAGCACACAGATTGGTATCATGTTTTAAGTACTGTGGGTAAAAGCAGGGCCTCCCAGTGTGGTATGGCAGATGAATCTGAATACTTTTCACTGATGCAGGTCCGGACTGACCCAGGCTGAAAATAAAAACATGGCTACAAAACATTTGGTCTCCGGGCAACAGCACAGCTAACAGTGGTAGAACAGAGTTACACAGGACAGTGGCACATGACTGCACTCATAGATTTGGTTTCAGGGTCTCAAAGGAAAACAGAATGAGAGGAAGGACTGGACACATCTGTCCTAAAATGTCAAATGTTCATCATGGGAAACAAGACTGAGATTCTGGAATCCCACAAGGACTTTGTGTGCCTCCTCTCACACAGCGAGAGCTTATATGGTTTCTGCACTACATGCTACAGTTGATTCTGGGTGACACATTTAATGAAGAGACCTGATCTGGAAAATACATCAGATATGCTAAAACATGACAGATTTACACATTTGCATTCACACAGGATGTGTTCTTGTGTTAACACAGACAGAGGACAACGGAATTAAACGTTTACAGGCACATTAAACCACTGATAACTGTACACTGAATGCAATCAAGAGGTTAGTCATGTTCCCAGATTCATCTGACTGAATCAGATTCATTTCTTAAAATTACATACAATATAAAACTTGTGTGTACAGTAGGTTTGTGTGTGTGTACCTGGTATTCACTTCCTCATGGGGACCAAATATCCCCACAATAATAGTAATACCAGTAGCCCGTTATTTTTAAAAATCAAGAAAGTTTTCTGTGATGGGTAGGCTTAATGTAGGTGGATACAGTTTGTACAGTATAAAAATCATTACGTCTGTGGGAAGTGTGTGTGTGTGTGTACACTAGCGTTCAAATGTTGGGGGTTGATAAGCTATTTTTCGAATATTGTGAAATGCATTCTCAATTGTCTTAGAAAGCATTCTAATATGCTGATTTTGTATTTAAAAAAAACATTTCTTGTTATTATCGATCTTGAATCCACGGCCCACTCTGATCTAAACCCCCACCTCTGCTAATGGACAGGAACGGCACATTTTTAAGCCCTCTCTAAAGCCAATAGCTTGAGTTGATGGGTAATATGGCTCAGAAAGTGGTTCCATGTAATTAGACCGTAATGTGAATACTCTAGAAAGACTGAACTGGCTGACTTGTGCCATTAACAACACATATGAAAGGCACCTGTCACAGTGAGGAGCGATGCAGCCTGTTGTCCATGTTTCCCGGAGGAGACCCACTGAGTCTGGGTCTCATCCGTCTCGCTGTGTCTTTATTTACCTAAACAAATAAACTGATGATAGACGAGTTCATGTCCACCTGTGCGGTAATGCCATTTAGTAATGAGAACTGAAGAGTCTTGCATAGTTAAACTGTTAAATCAATTTATCTATATTAAATATTTTGCTGTTGTACAATATAATATATATTTACCATGAGCTAAAATATTTTTGTATGTTAGTACCTGTCTGATTGCACTTGGGTCATTCTTACTAAGCAGTATATTTTCCTGTCTCAATCATATATAAGGTAAAAGATAAACAATGTTGTGCTGTTGTGTTCTACAAAATGATGTCACTTGCTGGAGGATGATGTCATTAGGGGAAAAAGAGAACATATTAATTATAAAACACACCCATGTAATATAGGATATGTATATGTATGTATTGTATATATATATATATATATATATTCACTAGGGCTGAGCAACGATTAATCATGATTAATCGTATCCAAAATAAAATTTTGTCTTTACATAATATATGTGTGTGTAGTGTGTATAATATATTTGTATATATAAACTTACACACATACATGTATATATTTAAGAAATATTTGTGTGTATATACTGTATGTGTATATATATATATATATTTATACATCATTTATACTAAATATACATGTTAAAATTTGATGTATTAATAACACATTTTTCTTAAATATATACTTGCATGTATGTGAATTTATATACAAAATAATTATACACAGTACACACACATATATTATATAAACACAAACTTTTATTTTGGATGCGATTAATCGCAATTAATCGTTGCCCAGCCCTAATATATATACCTCATCCTCCAGGAAGTGACATCATTTGGTAGGAAACAACTGCACAAACATCAGTGTGCAAAATACCAACATGATACAAAATACTAAAAATATCATACAAAAAACAACTATACAAAAATGATCAACATTACAAAAGATGATATTTAGCTGAAATTGATATTTAACTTCACTTAAAGTTGAGCTTTAAAGGGCATTATGATGCAAAATAAGTTTGTATGTGAAGTTTTAGCTCAAAATACCTAACAGATCATTTTTTACAGCATGTTTAAATTTTCACTTTTTGGGGCTCAGAAAAAGCCTTACGAGCTCTTTATCATTATAGGGTGCCAACTCACGTTTGTGTTCAAATAACATAAAATATCTTACGCTATCTAAAAGTGAATTAACATATGCCCTTTAAGAAAGCTAACTGTCAATCCCTCACTGAGCAATTAATCATTTTAGCTAGCTCTTTACTTCCGTCCTTTTAACTGTCCTATTATTACATAAATAACAAAGTTTAAGTGTTTTAAGTTTAAACGTTTTGTGTGAACATAGCATGGAATGCCCATTCATAAAAATACTTCCCAAAATTACAGTACACATATTCTCTTTGTTAAACATTACTGAGTTCAGAGGTATACTGCTGAACAGACATGACCCACATAATTGTATTTCCATACTCTAGCACTATAAATGTAGCGGTTTTAAGGGTTGACTCTTTGGTTTATATGAGGGAAGAGTGAACACTTCTGGTTTTACACTTTCATGTCATAGCCAGATTGGTGTCACTCATTTTTATCTGTCAGCATGCTGATTTACCGCAATTTGTTTGACATTGTCTCGGTGGCGCATAGTGAAGCCTTCGGCAATGACAGCTATGCCCTCGATCCCCGCCGCTCTACTTAATATCTCCTCTCTCACCTCTTTTCTTTTCACACCACAATTAGAAAACAAAAGACAAAATGGCTGTTTAATTGTTTGCCGACAGCCTGTTGTTCATGGTTCCCGTGCTGTAGATTTTCTGTCCCTTGGCTGTATATTCATGTAATCCAGAAGCCATCTGGTTAGGGCAGGGTGTAATGTGTTATATAGGGATGTTGGGATGTTGTTTTAGTGAGTTTGAAATGATTACCTTTGAAGAAGGGCTAAATAAAGGGTTTTGCAGACCCAAACTGCATGCTTGAATATGGTATGCATAGCTGACCAGGTGTGAGGACAGCATACTTGAACATGTGGATGGAGGTCTAACATATGGAGGAGCTTATAAACATATACATAGTACTTTTTTGCAATAACCAAATTGGCCTTAAAAAGTTTAGAACAGAAGTTACTTTGATCTGGAGTGAATTATGATGATTACATATACTGGCTACCTTACACTTTGAGTTGAAGAAAGTGAGAGAAATGTTTACAAGAGGAAGAGCGTGTCTGATTGCAACGTTTCCAAAGGCCATTTTGTGTTGCTGTTTAAAGATATTGCAGTTTTATGATATACCGGATCAGAGCTGTTTGCTTCCAGCTATATAAAAAGTGTGTCACTGTTACATTACGTCACTGTAAAAAGTGATCAATTGGCTTAACTTAAAAAAGTGAGGAAACCCATTGTCTTAAAATTAAGTAAATGAACTTCCTGCGTAATTGGCAAAAAACAGTTATGTGAAATTGTCAAGTTCAAGTTTATTTACTTAATAATTGTAAGGCAATTATTCTTTGCGACTTTAAGTCAACAGATCACTTTTTACAGTCTGTACAGGATGCTTTGACAAATACAGAAAATATGGCACATATTACTCTGTAAGTTATCTATAACATATTTAAATGAATATATACACTATCATTCAAAAGATAGAGGTCAGTAACAGTTATTTTTTAAAGAAATTAATAATTTTATTCTGCAAAGCTAAAGATACAATTGATCAAAAATAACAATAAAATTTTTTGTAATGTTACAAAATATTTTTATTTAAAATAAATGCTTTCAATTTATCATATAATATTCTAAAATGTCATGGTTTCCAAAAAAACATATCAAGCAGCACGACTTAATATTTCTTGAGCACTAAATCAGCATATTAGAATGATTTTTGATGGATCATGTGAGACGAGTAATGGCTCCTGAAAATTCGCATCACAAAACTTAATTCCATTTTAAAATATATTAAAATAGAAAATAGTTATTTTTGAACTGCAGTGTGTTCATTTAAATGTTGTACAGATACTCTTTTTTTTAAATATGCAATATAATAATATTTTGTGGGGTATATAATAGTAAAATAATATGAAAATATTGCAGTATGTGTAATGAAAATACAAATCTAAGATATGTTTTTTGGAGATTTTAATGTCACAGTTGACCTCAGTACCGAAAGACTAGCCCTACTCTCTTAGGTCTGGAGCATTAGAGCACATTGGCTCTTTGCCTGTCACTTTGAATGACTCCATGAAAACCAAAAGCCATTTAAAGCACAGTAGCTGGGGTAATTTGTTTTGACATGGCCTAATACCTCTCTTAAACTTGTCCAGGTTTGGGTTCAGCAGCCTCATTCAAGCCAGGCTAGGACAGAGTGGCCCTGTCTGCGTTCTTCTGTGAAAGGATTGTTTCTGGCATGTCTCAAAGAACTTGAGACAGAGATCAAGACCAGTCTGACATCCCTTAGGCCTGTCGATCTTCTGTCAGTTTTCTTGAAACTGTTACTGTGTTGGTGTGGGCGTTTGGGGGAAGAGAATTAAGCAAGTCCTGGAAGCTTTCCCCCAAGCCTGTGCTAACTGAATGCTAATTTTTCGATAAACCCTATTGGGTTTGGGCAAATCTTTATAAAATCGCTGTCTGACAAGATGATCTTATGAGGTCTCCAAATGTGGGTGGAAAGAGCAAAGGGTTTAGTAGTTTGAGGCAGGTCTTTGTCTACACTGTCAAAGTGTGAAGGAGGGAAAGTAAACTTGAGAAACCCTTCAAAATGAGTCAGACTAATTGAATAGTAGTGGCTTAACTGTCTTTCCTCTCTCTTTCTCTCTTAGTAATGGCAGACAGATAAATATCTGAAAGCACACTCATCCAGGTTTTAACATGGTCCGTCACCCTGCTGAATGTGACAAAACAGGAATTCTGATGTCTTTCAAGAGGAAACCTGTACCTTCAAGTTTTTTTCATTCTTAAAGGTGTAATGTGTGTGTGTGTGTGTATATATATATATATATATATATACATACATATACATTAGGGATGCACCGATCCACATTTTTTCACTTCCGATCCGATCCCGATACCTGACTTTGGATATCGGCCGATACCGATACTTTTCCGATACCAGAGCTGTGTTTGCTTTAATAGTATTTATCATTATTGTTGATTTTATATGATGCTGAAATAAATTCCTACAGGCAAGGATGCTATGTACATATGTATGTATGTCAATATATATATATATATATATATTAAACAAAAGATAGACAATTAAACAAAGATACACATTATACAGGCCTACACAGTGCTTTAATTTCAGGAAGGTCTACAAACATTGTTCAGGTATGGTCTTAAAAAGAATTATAATAAAGTAATCAAAAGTAAAATAGCACTGCAAAGTTTATCATAGATAGATTTATGCTTATTAGAGCTGAAGTAATTCATTCAAGAGCTGTGAGTGATTTTCTCTTTGCCTTTGGTTGTTTGATTCTCAGTAATCGCAATCGTCACATTTATACTGCTGCCCCTTTAAGAACGAGTTCAGATTTCATAGTCTACTGATGCACCATATTTTCTCCCAAATATTTCCATAACTACGTTCATTTTAGACATAATAAATTGTTTAAGTGTTAATCTCCAAGTCGGTCGGTTTGACATTTTTGTGCAGGCTACATTTGATCGTTTAGACGCGCATATGAAGCCCAGATTATAATTTGCTTGTCTTGTTGCGGTCTGTTTCGGAGCGCGCCGCACTGGGAACAACATCTCTTGCGCAAATTTTGTGCTTTTAATAGCTCTTTTTATTATTAAAAGCGTGACGCAATTTAGTAACAGCAGAGACTGCATTTTACTACAATCATCGATCGTGCTGATTCTGTCTTAAAGTTTGAGTTTTAGGGAGAAATGACAGCGCACCGCCGCGATGGGAAGGAAGTTGGCTAGACAGAATGCGGCTATTGTTTTTAATGTTTTTTTTTACCTCAATTTATTCTTTGATATTTGGAAATCAGACTAATATCACAGATCTAAAGTGTAACCAGGCTACGTTTACTCTGTCGTCACTCATTACACCGGGCTGTCATGTTGTGCTTGCTGTTGCACCGCGTGAGATCTCTCTCTTTCTCTTCTGGACTGCGAATTGCAAACATGCATCAAATAGTTTAATTAATACGGCTTTGCAAACATTGCACTTTGCTGTCTTGCTCTGCACTGCAGCGGTGTTTCCAGTTCCACCATATGATTTCCACACAGCGAACATGTTATAACTCAGTGCTATCCTGCTAGCTGGCTGCAAACTGCGGAATGGATTTCCTGAGCGGGGGTGTGTCTCATTGAGCCCTATGTTTTACAGTCTATGATTGAGCTGCACCTCCGTTCAGGATATCCATTCCACAGTTTGCAGCCAGCTAGCAGACTAGCAGGCCCGGCGGGAATCACTTTTGGAGTCATTTCAGCAGACAACGTTAAAGCGCAGACATGGATCATAAATATCGGATTTCTCCGCAGGTTGGATCGGAAAAATCCGATACGTGAATTATGCTGGTATCGGTCCCGATACCGATACTGGATCGGATCGGCCCCATCCCTAATATACATATATTAGGGCTGTCAAACGATTAAAGACATCCTAAATAAAATATTTAGACATCCTAAATAAAAGTTTGTGTTTACATAATATATGTGGGTGCACTGTGTATAATTATTTTGTATATATATAAATACACACACATTCATGTACAGTATATTTAAGAAATATTTTTATGTATATACTGTATATGGATTTATATATAATTTATATTATATATAAATATAAATATCTTGTATATAAATAATATTTTTTTATATATATAATATATAATATATATTTTATATAATATATATTATATAATATAATATTTTTATAATATGATAATATATGAAAAGTTCAGATGCAAAAGCCTCTAAGTGCCATTTGAAATTTTCTTCTAAAATGATAATTTTTATCAAGTTTGTATATTTAAGTTCAGTAATTTCACTTAAATGGCAATGAAGATTACCTATTAATTGTCATTTAAGTGAAATTACTGAACTTAAATATACAAGCTTGATAAAAATGGTCATTTTAGAAGAAAATTTCAAATGGCATTTAGAGGCTTTTGCATCTGAACTCTTCATATATATATAATATTTTAATATATAATAATATGTAATATTTTAATAATATATAAATATATAATAATATATATTATATAATATAATATTTTTTAAATAATTATATAATATAATATTTTTAATATATACACACACACACATATATATATATATATATATATATATATATATATATACAATTTATATATATATATATATATATATATATATATATATATATATATACACAACACAAACTTTTATTTTGGATGCAATTAATTGCGATTAATCGTTTGACAGCCCTATTATACAGTATATATGGTTGTAAAAATGATTTTATGACCTAGACCTTTTGCCTTTTTATTTACAGCATTTAGTGGAGCCATGTTGTATATCGAAATCAAGATATGCTGACCCTATTTAGTTACTATAAGATGCTGAGTCAGTGAGAATATACACATCCAGAAATTCTTCTTTTGCATCCCAAAAACAATTCCAACCCACATGCATGACACCTTTTAAAGACAGTGCACCTCTTTAGTTATTAGTGCCATCTATTGGCCAGTAGAGCTGCAGTCAGTCTGTGTGTCTGTTTATCTGTGTGTGTGTGTGTGTGTGTGTGTGTACAAAGCGCTTTCTAGCATTGCCCTCAGGGGATTCAAAATGTGTTTCATTTATAATAATAATGAACCATACTGTTCACTTTAAAACCGGAGACATATGCATGTTAAATGCACATGCAAGTCATATAAAATGCACATATGGGTAGTTCGTATTGAGTCACAGAGCCATTGAGGTTCAGATGTTACATTGTTCACTCATAACCAAACCAACACCTGTCTAGCACGACTTCACAAGTGAATCAATTTGCCAGGCAGATGCTTTTGTCCCTGCAGACGCTGTGTTTCTGTTTCTTAGTAACATGATTGAATGTATCAAACATCAAATAATAGCAGAGCAGCAGCTGGCCTTTGGCATTGTGTGCCATGCAATAGCTCATAAACATTGCATTCTTTTAAAAACAATAAACTAAAGGCCAAAGGGACAAAAAAGAGTATCACTTTTCATAAGCAGTGGTCAAACATCAGGTACGTGCAAAAAAACAGATCATGCCCACGACATAAAGAGAAAATAAGGCAGGCAACAGTTAAAAGGAAGGTGTTGATACACTGTATCCGCTCGTGAACAATTCACCTGCCCGCGTCTCTCACCACTGCCTTTGAATGGACGGCGCGTCTTTTCTCCTCGCAAATTGACATGTCATCGCTTGACTGTATTGATCCAAACCTCAGGTGCAAAGTGTGGCAGCCCGCTGGACACCTTGCCACTTTTTTTTGTCTTTCGTTTTTTGCCCGGGAGAACACCGCTGTAGCATCGGTAATTCAAAAGTGGGCAAACAGTCTGTGAAAGCTGTGGTTGTCTTAAAAGAAAAGACTAAACAAAAGTAATTTCAACTGTATCAAGCTCTCGGGTCTGTACAAACACAAGCTGAAGGGATCTGTAGGAGAGACCGTGCTTAGCATCCTCGCTGTGGTGTTGGCTGCTGACAGCTTCTGTTAAGGGTCTTTTGTGTGGACGTGGACACTGAAGACAGGAGGGCTCAGTAACACACACAAAGAGGCAAACGGGCTGCCCGCAGCTGCCCAACAGTGCTGGTCTGCCTGGGTCAGTGGGAATCAAAGAGAACAGATAGCGGCCTTTAACCTGACGATAATGAACTAAATCAAAACCAGAATGTGCTCAGAATTTAGATCGGTGAATGGAAATGCACTGGTCTGTAATGATCTGTTACACAGCTTTTTGATTTCGCCATAGCTTTTATTTTTTGATAAATGTCATTTAACCCTCAATCGGGTCATGGGGTCTATACGACCCCAATCGACTTTTACTTAATAAAAAAAAGGTTCCCTTCATCTCAGTGGAATAAGATTTTGTGACTTTTCATACATTATCTATCTATACATATACACACACACACACAAAAAAAAAAAAAAAAAACTGGGCTTGATTCGGTTGTTCTGAAGGGATGTAAAAAAAAAAATGTTTACACTTCTGGTCTTTGGGGTCAATATGACCCCACATTGAAATTAATGGGAAATGTGAAAAAAAAACTAAATATGTGTTTGTGTCAAAAAAAAAAAAAAAAAAATTTGTCATAAATCTAAACATTTTTACACAGTAACAAAGGCCTAGTACTAATGCAATGTATCATAAAAAAATAATATTTCATATGCAAGCTAATGGTGTAGTTGAGGAATTGTCTGGTATATGGGTACAAAAGTACTTTATATCTCCAAAAACACAGCATTAATGAATAGATGAGAAGTAAACAAAAAAAAAAAAAAAAGATATATAGACCCCGAAGCCCAGAAGTATAAACAGGAAACGAAGACCATTTGAAGGTTAAGTTTCGTTAATATTTTGTGATGTCATATTCATTCATTTGAATCCATTTTAGTCTGTTTCAGTTCAAGCTGATTCTCATATTCTCAGCATTCATATTCTCAGTGTTTTTTTAAAATGAAAAACAGTTTGTGCATTGTTAATATTTTGTTATTACCCTTTCCCTCATAATAGTTTTGTCATATTTTTCATTTTTTAAATAATTTTTCAATTGTATTCAATTGCTGTTGTCTTGTTTTTGTAATCATTGTCAATATATCATATTCGGCTGGTCATGCTCCATACTAAGAAGCCTAAGAAGTGATTTGTTTATTGAATAGAAAAGAAAAAATATTAGAAAGGAAGACTGAATTCTTCATCCAATGGGTTCGAGTTGCACGATTCTGGATAAATTGATTGAGAATCATGAGTTTTTGTTTAAAACAGACATCAGGACTCAATTACAATTCTGAATAGACCACACATAAAACACGTAATTTACTTTTTGACAAAAAATGTTAATTGCTGCAGTCTATCTAAAAAATATTCAGTTGAGTGGGGGGCGGAGGGGGTGACTTTGGGACACCAGAGTCACTGTCGAGCCCTCATGAGGTGTCGTGGGCTAGTTTACGAAACACTGAGGACAGAAGATGCCCACTTGATGACCCTAGAGATGTCCCCCACTCGGCTCAATCCAGACGATTGTCGTGCTGGTCCACTTGGGAGACCACACGTTAGTACTGTACAGCTACGTCTTAGTTTGTGTTTGTACAAATCAGCATGAAGTTTTTAACATCTACTGTACTCTCGTGTAATGGAAATCATGAATTAATTATTTAAAAAATAGGTTTGAATGAATAATTCAACGACTCACTCATAATGACACCACTTTCCGTTTCATTATGAATCAGCGTTTTTGGACAAATCTCTTAAATGAATGATTCAATGAAAAAAAAAAAGTTTTAAGTCACTTGTCACCACCTGGTGTAACCATTTAATTGATAGTCTTTTTTTAATCGTCAAGCTGTTTTTAAAAGGTGATCACTACCGTAGTGCTTGTATCCAAACTATAAACTTTTATCCCTTTTATAACTTTTATTAACTATATAAACTTGTAATACAGAATCAGTGATAGCCTACTGTGTGGCTGAAAAGACTGTTTGTAAACCAGTTTCATACCAGTACATGACAACTGCACTCTCTGGGTCAGGTAAAGCCCCAACGCAGATTTGAAGGTTCACTGTGATCATTAAAAATAATAGAAAGGAAGTTCAAATCAATGTCATTTAGGAATAAGGTTGCTTGGGTGTTTGAATTGAGATCATGATCCTTCAACGTTTGAGTGCACATCTTTTTAAACATATTTTGTTTAAAAGTTTATTAATGACTGAATCCTTACTAAAGTGCACATTAACAAAACCTGTTACATTTAAAGTCTATGAAACATCTTACTTTTTGAAATATGGAAATGTGTAATTGTTTCAGAAAGATACAGCTGATAACCTAATATATAGAGTTTTTTTTTACTCAATCACATATGCCCTATTTGTTTTATTTTTATTTTTCAATAAATAAATAAATGACTTTTTAGGCTATCTGAAATATAATATCTCGGGCCCAAACACTCTTACATTGAGCTCCCAATATAAGGGATTTTGGAGACAATTAAAACGTTCATAAATATGAGAAGGTCATTAAGGTCGAAGAGACAGAAAGCGCATTTATTCTCGGTGGAAGTCCGGCGTGGTGGGGATGACAGATGCCGGCAGCTGATTGGCCTGTTCCTGCTCGGATGGGACTCTCTGTCAACAGGTCCCAATTAGGCCAATCAGAATGGAAGGAAGTAGCTCAGATGGGTCACTTTGTTAGTAGCTCTGTTTGTGAAGCTGAGATGAAAAACAAAACACAATCGCTTGTTCTTTCTTCCCTCCGTGTGACCCGTTACTGATTCGGTGGAGGCAAACTGACAAGGGATTTCGTCTTGTTTTGACCTCTGTGTTTTTGACGTACGTTGAAGCCATTGAGCCATTGTTGCTGCTTTTAATGCTGTCGATGATATAAATATTGCCCTGCATTGCATCTGTGAATATGAATAGAGGGTAATGGGTGAGACAATATCCTGCTTTAAATGTGTCATCACTACCCATTCAGCCATACGCAATCTGACTCCAGACAATAATGGGTGGAATTAAGGCTTTTGTAGTTTTGCTGCCTGAAATTTTACTAAGCGGTGGTAGGATAAAAACGTTAGACCACAAGATTCCGTCAATTGAACCATTTTTAGTGCGCATTTCCATGCTTTGAAATGTTAATATGGTGGTCACAATGCATTATCTTAGTTAAATTTTGTTTAAAGCTCAGTATAAGATTTCTTTTAAAAAGCAATACTATTCATTTTGTTCCATGTGTAAAACAATAATAATGGGGGGAAACATGACTAAGTGCACCAAGAGACCAAACAAAGAAAATTATTCGCCAATTACTCACCCTGTTGTGTTCAATTTTTTAAGCATTTTTTTCACTCCTGGCACTGGAGAAAAAGCATCTTAATTCTTCAAACATACAATACATATAGAGTTACATTTTATCGTAGCCAAGACGTTCATTGGGTCATGGGGTCTATACGACCCCAATCGACTTTTACTTAATAAAAAAAAAAGGTTCCCTTCATCTCAGTGGAATAAGATTTTGTGACTTTTCATACATTATCTATCTATACACACACAAAAAACTGGCTTCTGTTTACACCTCTGGTCTTCGGGGTCAATATGACAATGAAATGAATGGGAAATGTGAAAAAAAACTAAATGTATTTTCTTCATGTGTCAAATTTTTTTTTTTTTTTAAATCCGGCATAAATCTGAAAATTTTGACACAGAAATGAAGGCCTAGTACTAGAGCATTAATGCAATGCATCATAAAAAAAATAATATTTCATATGCAAGCTAATGGTGTAGTTGAGGAATTGTGTGGTATGGATACAAAAGTACTTTATATCTCCAAAAACACAGCATTAATGAATAGATGAGAAGTAAACAAAAAAAAGAAAATTATTTTGTATGATTAAAAATGTATATTTTTTGTACAATTACTCAATCAATTTTTGGGGTCGTATAGACCCCGAAGCCCAGAAATGTAAAAAAGAAACAAAGACCATTTGAAGGTTAAGGTGACGGTTACATTGTACTTACTCGCATAAGTAGCCTACTGATTAATATTAATTAACTACATGTACATATGGTTAGGGTTTGGTTTTAGGTTTTGGCTTAGTTGCATGTAATTATGCATAATTTACTGTTATTAATATAATAAGTAAACGTAGTTACATGTATCTATGTCACCTTAAAATAAAGTGTTAACAAAATAAAGTGTTACCAAATATAAAAATGCGCAACCGTTTCATGTTTGTAGAAAAAAAAAGCAGTAATGATGGAAAAAAAAAATATATATAAGAAATATAAATATAATAAAATATGTACTTTTAAGTGCATATTTTCATGCTTTAAATGCCACAGTGCATGATTATACTTAATACATTCTAGAAATAGGAACGGGAGCATTTAAAGTCACTTGTTGTAACATCTGCTCTATATGTAGAGACATACACCATTCATAGTCACATTTAAATTGACAAAACATTTATTCCAACCCATATTTCAACCTTAAAACAGTTTTCAGATGGCGTGAGGGTCAGACAGGGAAACATTCTGCAATCCAAACCGTCGTTCTGTAATGTGGGGTGTATTTTGAGGCTGTCTGGCCTTTAAAAAGAACAAGCAATATTTTTGTTAAGCTTCTAGTGGAGCATGATGTTGTGAATGGCTTCGAGGGCAGACAGATGCCTGCCTCCCATAGCAAGACCCGGGGCCCGAAGCCAACGGAACCCCTCGGACCGGGCCAAAGACCCTGCTCACAAACCAGAACGCCTTTAACACTTGTCGAGTGCTGTTTTGTTTCATTTAAAGACAAAGAGAACGTTCTTTCATTTAGACTTTCAGTTTTAGACATCCAAAAGTCAGCTGTATTACTTAGTGGCTCCCTTTTCAGCAGTACATACTGTTGTTACCATTCATCTTGTGCAAGTTTAATATTGCTGATTGAAGTCTTTTGTGCTGCAAATGCAGCAAATTCATTGAGTTTTTGGCCTTTAAGCAAGTACAGACCGGGAGAGCTGTTCTCCGTCCACTGTTGACATAAAGTTCAGCACGCTCTCTGTAGAGTGAAACAGAATAGAGGATTTCCCAGCGGCCCCTGCTTCTTTTCCCAGGCTCATTAATCATAAACCCCGCGGGGACCAATCACGCAGCACCCTGCTCAGCCGAGACTCCCTGTCAGCCCCTCTTCTTGTGTCCACACAGGGTTCCAGGAGCCAATAGGGTTCTGCAGCCATTAGACTGTAAAGAACATTGCATCTCGACGAGGGAAAAAATTATGAGCTCCTTTGTCAACAATATTAATTACCAGCGGCCTGAGCATAAGGGTCGTGTCCATAAAGATTTCCGAAACATTAAACCTGAGGCATCTTTTGTTACGAGCTGAACACTCTGGGTGGTGTTACACAACCAAAGAGAAACATATACGATGCCTCTGAGACTCGCCTGAAGCAGCCTGCTTAACTGATTGTATATGGCACTTCCTTTGGGGAGTCAACTGAGAGGTTTCTATGTGGACTCCTGCAGAAGTGCTAACTATGGAAAGATTATCACCCGGGCCCTTGGCATCCTCTTTCCAAGATGTTTTTGTGTTGTGATTATATAGTAGATGGTAGGATAGTAGAAATGAAAGATCACATTAGTAGCTCATGCACTCTAAACCGAAATGCCAAGTATCTCAGAGGTTTTCTCAATAGTTATTTGGGCTTTTTGGGGGGCTTTCTTTTTGGTTTTGAGGAATAACAGAATTGCAGAGTCAGACAGTCTGTTCACACTATGTTCAATATGGCTAAATGAAACAAAAGTAAAAAATAATTGAAGCTTTTTTTCTTATGGCATCTTATGAGGAATTTGTGTCCTCTGAAAACCTTTGGATGCTCATAGAAACCCATTTCTGGTGTTAGTGTAGAAATATAGTGTAGGATTTCCTATACCAAACAATTTTCATCCAGAATGTATAGTAAATTTCCTAAATGTGTACAAAGAAACAGAAAGTAACAAAAAATAATAATACAGTGGGTAATAATGCTGCATTGACACAAATTATGTTATGTTCATTGAGCTTATATATATGTTTTTTAATGACTTAAACGCAAAATTAAACGTTTGGTTTTCTGTGATGTACCTGTATTCCACATCGTTGTTACAAATTACACATTTGTACTTCTAAAAGTTGTCAATACGTAAATAATGTATGCTTTAATACTTCAATATGCTTCAAAATGTGAGTAATTGTACATGTGGTTGCGTTGCAGCATATATATATTAGAATATATTTCATTTTAATAAAAAGAAGTGCTGTTTTGCCATGTGGAATTGCACTAATGCATTTTCTCATCGTGAGTTTGAATATGTTGCGATATTAGTCACACATTAAATTAGGGTCCAATTCTCGCTATTCATCATGACTTTTGCCTCAAACTTGTAATTACTACTTAATAATAGTTAAGGTAGTGCGTGTATGTGTATATATATATATATATATATAAATATATTAGGCCTGGGTATTGAGACAAATTTCACAATTCGATTCGATTTCGATTCACAAGCTTGCAATTCGATTCGATTTCGATTTCGATTCGATTCAATATCGATTATTTTGGATATCAGTTACAATAAATGGCATTTTTTCTCAAGGGAATCAAATCTCTTAACTAATGCTGTAAACTATGGGAGTCTAGTTGTAGCCTACTAGGCTTCATTAGCCTAATATGAAGGTAATAATGAATGAATCACTTAAATCACACTTTTATTTATTTTTATAATAAGAAGATTATATGAAATATAAACATTTAAATGGTGGCTATATATTTAGCAAAATGCTCCTCTCTGTAGTTATTTTTTCCTAGCTGACTAACGAGTTGATGTGGGTTTTCTGAGGTAAATATGATTGATACATTGATTACAAGCTGTTTAACTGACGTCTTTCCACGGTTGAAACGCTGATTGAGCGAATCAATGTGACATGATACGAATTTCGATAAGTTGTACCTTTTAACACACTTTCAGATGCTCATTCATGTTTATTTCGCACTGTAACTGGTATTATTAAGCCGGAAGAGAGATCAGCGTTGCTGCTTCTCATCAGCTGCGCCAGAGCGATCTCACGCCACAGTGCCAAAACTCTATTTATGTTTTTGAATTTCGAAAGAAAATGGACGTAATTTGAAAATTGAGACTTTGCTTCATATCAATAGTAACAAAGGACAAAGATTATTGCGATTTTTTTTGATGCGCGCAGCCGCGATACAATATCCCATTCATTCAAATGAAACAGGATGACTAATTGATTCTTGAGATTGAAGAATCGATATCGGTTCGTAAAAATGAGAATCGATTAATATCGAGAAATCGATATTTATTACCCAGCCCTAATATATATATATATTTATGACAATAAAATCATTTTAACTGCAAAACACCTTTAATTAGAAGTAGATGTTAACATTTGACAAAAATGTATTTGTTGGATCAATATTTGACTCTCGACTTTTGGACTTGGTATGTGACTAGCTAGGCCTTAAAGGTGAAACGCAGCCCTTTGAGTGTGTCTATACTATATGTGTGTATTGTCTTGGCAATATGTGTCTTTGCTTAGGGGGATTGGTGGGGGAAATGTTCAATCCTGATCCTGAATTCCACAATCAAAGTGATTGAGTCAATTTTAAAAAGTCCTTTGATGACGGGGACAGGGCATCAAACCAAATGCTTTCTGTAAAAAAACTCTAAGAGACCAAACAGTGGCTCTGCCAATCAAACACACTTTAAGTCGATGACATTAGACAGATGGAATCACTCTCAGAGCGGTGCCTGTAGCCGTCTGCCTTTTGCCTGGAAATAACATGGATGCAGGTCATGTGAAGTTCCTTTGCAGTTAGGAATAATTATTAAAACATCTTCTCTAGAGTTTAAGCAAGAGTGTTCCTTCCAGCCCTCTTTAACAGAGCACGGAGGTGTGATTGACATCAGGACTGATGCTAATAGTTCCCAGCGCTCAGCTGAAGCATGACACAATATGTTTATACTCCACAACCAGTGAACCCACCAGCACTGCTCGTCACACACACATATACAACGCAACGCATGCCGTTTCTGTGATACATGGATACAATACTTGCTTGCCGTTCTCAATTACAAATACACGCACAAGCGTACATGGTGCCTTGGCGATATTCGTAACTAAATAAATGAGATCCCTTGGGCACTTTATCCCAATGATTTATGGTTAGACAAGAACCGTGGAGACAAAGAGTTATGGCCTGTGAATTGCTTGTTTTGGCCGTTCAATAAAAAGCATCTCCATGTCGACTACATCAATATGCTGGATTCAAGCCCTGCAAAAATGAAGTTTTTAATTAGTCTTTTTGCTATCTACAAATCCTTGAACAAGATGAATTCACTTAAAAAATACTGCATAAGATAATAAAACATGTTTTAAGTGGGACTTTTTTGCAGTATTTGTTTCAGTTTTTTTCAAATAAACAAGTTAAAAATGTGAAAAATAGTTATACGCAAGATAAAATCTATGAAATTAACTCTTTATGTCATTCGGTGTTATACATAAATCTGGTTTTATAATTTTTTTTTTGAGAGAAAAAATTCGTATAGTTGATTTGTTTTTACTAGCACACACACACACACACACACACACACACACACACACACACACACATATATATATATATATATATATGACCTATTTAGAAGAGTATATATGTATGTCTAAGTGTATTTATGAGGGTGTGTGTGCATGTATATATGTGAATGGGGTGTATGTGTACATTGGATACAACGCTAGGAAAATCAGCTGCTCTCCATATGGGTGGCCTTTTCCCTTAACCCTCCACCCTCCATCTTCTCCAGAGGTCCCCCAGGAGACTCAGAAACTCATGCAGTTTCAACTTGTCCAAAAATAAGCTAAAGAAATGCCATAGGCCACCTCCTCTAGTGTCCAACCGGTCTCATTATAAACAAGCAAACGTCTGTAGTGTCAAATGTAGATTTATTCGCTGAAAGATTGGCTGTCACCCTGTTAAAAAGATCACCGTAGACTATTATGAAACACTGGTTGGGTTATGCTGGTTAGCGTTGGTTTGGCTGATGGATCGTCGTAGCTTCTGTTCAGCAGCAAACCTTACCTTAAAGCTTGACAAAGGAAGCCAGGTGGGGCACCCGAATTCCAATATCCCATGATGGGAACCAGCAGGCATCATGCTGTTGGCCACCTAAACTAAACTCTTTCTCTTTGTTCACACTGATAGATTTTTTTTGCTTGTTCAATTAACTTGAAGAGATAGTTCACCCAGAAATGAAAAACAGCCCATGATTTACTCATCCTCAAGTCATCCCATATGGTATATGACATTATTCTTCATTCAGACAAATACAATCGGAGTTATATTAAAAAAAATCCACGGTCTTCCAAGCTTTATAATGGCAGTCAATGGTTGTTTTTGTCTTGAAGTCCATAAAAGTGCATCTATCCATCATAAGAGTGCTCCACACGGCTCCGGGTGGTTAATAAAGGCCTTCTGAACTGAAGCAAAGTGATGAGTTTGTGTGAGAAAAAATTTCATATTTAAAACTTTTTAAAGTGAAATAACTTTGGCATAATGTGTTGCGTAATACGTTGCTTAACCCTTATGTGCTGTTGTGGCTTTTTTCAGCCACTAAGGGGTATTTTTTAGTCTTAATTTGGCCGTAACTTTTTCTTTGTTTCAGCAAATGGAATGATTTTTGGTGACAAATCTTATTTTGACACATATTTTGGGAAAATGCTTTGAAATTTTTCAAAAACTCAACAGTACACTCTGGGCAAATTCACTACCCTTTCGTTATGTTCGTGGCTGAAAAAAGCCACTACTTTAAACTGCTGTAAAAATGTATCAGATAAATATTTTTTTCAAATTTTTTTGCATAAATCTATTAACCGACCTCAGTCCTGATCAAAACTACTAAATGTTTAAAACAAATTCAGGATTTTAACTCTTTAATTGCCAAATTCATAAATGATGTCACTGATTTGGGAAAAAAAACACAGAAAATGACTTATTTTCAATATAAAATATGATTGTGGACTGGATTTTTTTTCACCTTTTATCACAGTCTTGGACATGTCAAAGATTAGAAACAACATTGGTTTTGATGCATTGTTAGTTTTTGTGTAGCATCAGATTTTAACTTTTTCTCCCTCATTTACTGTTCGTGGCTGTTTTTGCCCCATTGACTTCCATTATAACCACATTTTTTGATTGCAAAGCCATGACACCATAAAATCATGCATTTTTGATTGTTGATGGTTTTCCCTGTTGGGAAGAGGTAAAATTTGTAATTTTTACTGTTGATAACCAGGTGGAACCATTTAACCCTTTAGACAGGCCTGTGCAAAAAAAAAGCTTAGTTTCTGGCTTTTACATGCAGTTATATGGAGTATAATAGCATATTACAGTGTGTATATGTGTGTGTGGGTGTGCGTGAGTGTGTGAGAGAGTGTGAGAACTCACCTTGATGTGTCTGAGAAAATAAAAAAACCTGCGAGCTGCAGGAGGTATTGTCTTCTCACTCTGACCGCAGACTCAGGACAGTCAGATCCTGGTTTGGATGTGGCACCCTCATCATCATCTCAAGCTTCCACTGAAGGCGAGGAGGATTCAGATGATCCTGGATCTGGATGGACTGGGAGAATCTTCAGAGGGACATGGTGGCTCTGAAAATCGCATGACCACTGCGATCATCCCACAGGCAACGTGTGGACTCCCCTCTGGATCTGTAGACGCTGGCCAAAATCAGTAGCCCCATGTAGGCACAGAGATCTGTGGAGTCCACCCCAGTCCAGTTTCTCATTGTGCGGTGTCCATGGAGGTTGGTCATGCTGACAATGAGGTCAGTCGTCTCCTCCGTAAAAAACAGATTGAACACAGAATCCATGTTCTGAACCATTGCGATAGCATTGCGTGTCGGCCCTCGACTCACGCCTCTTGCAGGCTGAAGAAAGGGAATTGTCTCCGCATTGGTGGAAAACCATACTTCACCATTTCTCCCAATCCCCCCAGATCCAGGATCCACAGAATCCTCCTGCTTTCAATGGAAGCTAGAGCTCCACTGAAGGCGAGGAGGATTCAGAGGATCCTGGATCTGTGGACTCCACAGATCTCTCTGCATGGGGCTACTGATTTTGGCCAGCGTCTACAGATCCAGAGGGGAGTCCACACGTTGCCTGTGGGATGATCGCAGTGGTCATGCGATTTTCAGAGCCACCATGTCCCTCTGAAGATTCTCCCAGTCCATCCAGATCCAGGATCATCTGAATCCTCCTCGCCATCAGTGGAAGCTTGAGATGATGATGAGGGTGCCACATCCAAACCAGGATCTGACTGTCCTGAGTCTGCGGTCAGAGTGAGAAGACAATACCTCCTGCAGCTCGCTGGAGGGGTCAGACTGCATAATCATCTCTAAAACTTCACTACAAGTCAAGCCCTCTCTCATGTTGCTTGCTGCTCTTCTCACCATCAAATGACAAGCGTTTATATCCACTTGCTTTGTTTTTGTTTAGTCTGCATTTCTCACCATCAAAAGGCAGCAGATGCATAAATACACTTACTTTGTTTTTGTTTACTCCATGTAGTTTTGAGAGCTGAAGTGTATATTTTTATTTTCTCAGACGCATCAAGGTGAGTTCTCACACTCTCTCACACACTCACGCACACCCACACACACATATACACACTGTAATATGCTATTATACTCCATATAACTGCATGTAAAAGCCAGAAACTAAGCTTTTTTTTGCACAGGCCTGTCTAAAGGGTTAAATGGTTCCACCTGGTTATCAACAGTAAAAATTACAAATTTTACCTCTTCCCAACAGGGAAAACCATCAACAATCAAAAATGCATGATTTTATGGTGTCATGGCTTTGCAATCAAAAAATGTGGTTATAATGGAAGTCAATGGGGCAAAAACAGCCACGAACAGTAAATGAGGGAGAAAAAGTTAAAATCTGATGCTACACAAAAACTAACAATGCATCAAAACCAATGTTGTTTCTAATCTTTGACATGTCCAAGACTGTGATAAAAGGTAAAAAAAAATCCAGTCCACAATCATATTTTATATTGAAAATAAGTCATTTTGTGTTTTTTTTCCCCCCAAATCAGTGACATCATTTATGAATTTGGCAATTAAAGAGTTAAAATCCTGAATTTTTTTTAAAAATTTACTAGTTTTGATCAGGACTGAGGTCGGTTAATAGATTTATTCAAAAAAATTTGAAAAAAATATTTATCTGATACATTTTTACAGCAGTTTAAAGTAGTGGCTTTTTTCAGCCACGAACATAACGAAAGGGTAGTGAATTTGAACAATGCACAAGGGTTAAGTTACATCATAAGTTGTGTAAGTTGCATTATAGGCACAAGTAGACTGCGTATGTGGAGTACGTTTTGCCGGAAGCTAGAATTTGACTTTGTAACGTGTTAAATATTAATATTTTTCTTACACAAACGCATTGCTTCACTTCAGAAGGCCTTTATTAAACCACCAGAGCCGTGTGAAGCACTTATATCATCGATACTGCAAATGCGCTTTTTTGGATTTCAAAACAGAAGCAACCATTGACTACCATTATGAAGCTTGGAAGAGAAAGAACATTTTTTTAATATAACTCCGATTGTATTTGTCTGAAAGAAGAATGTCATGACTTGAGGGTGAGAAAATCATGGGATAGTTTTAATTTTTGGTTGAATAGTTTTGTGATCTTTTTGTTGCAACTTTATTTCATTGTGTTCAGTTCACTTAAAACCCTTTTGTGTCAGGACTACTTGAATCCTTTTGTTGGCATCGACTGAAACTGGAAGGGTATTTGTAGTTCCCAGCATGCTTTGCTTGGTGCTGAATGGGGAAACGTTGTAAATATTGACACTAAATGTTAGCAAGTTAAGAAAAAGGGGGCCTTTTTTTGGTTTGATGTGTTACCATTATGGGTTAAAGTGGAGCTTTTGCTTAGGATGAGGACTGATCAATGAAGAATGTAGAATGAATAATGAATTAATAAGAATAGCGCTCAGTTGAATTAGGTAGTTCACTAGCTAATCAATAACTACTATCGTTTTCATACCTCCCAGAAGACTACAAAGAACTATGATATACAGGCTTATATTTAATGTGAATAATGCGAAAGCGAAAATCAGTCAGTAGTAACTCAAGTATACCCAAATTCTTCAGAAGGAATCACTAATTATTTGGATCAGTATTCTAAAGTGTAAAGCATGATAACATGATCTTCACTTTAGAATACTGATGCAAATAATTAGTAATTCATAGGATGTAGTAACACTTGAATCATTATCCAAATATTACAATTATACAAATGTTTATTAATTCCTTTTTTAAGGATTTGGTTAAGTCATTACTAGAAGGTTACCATGACCCAGTGGTGTAACAAAGTCATCCCTGGGCAACATCCAAAAAATACGTTGCATACTCAGTCGCTACGCCAATGCCACTGCCAAGATATTTACTTTAGAATGAATTATACATTGTGCATTTCATTACTCTCATTAATTGTGAACCTGTATATAGTATTTCTCTGAGAGGTATGAAAAAAATCAACTCATTTGTGCGTTAATATTGCATTACTCATTTGTTCCTGTGCAGTTCGTCATTAATGATGGAACAGTGTTACTTAATTGAATAATTAAAAAATGAGCAAATTAAGTAATTATTCATAGCATGATGGGGGCTCATGTAAACATTGAATCTCAAATCCAAATCTAACATCTAGCTAGATAATTTATGCCTGTACATGTGTAAATTTGCTTGCATCTTGGGTAAATGCATCTTGTTTTAAAGACTTTTTAGATATTTTAATGGAAAGATTTTAAAAGTTGTGTAATGTAATCCCTATTTAAGATAAACCAGTCGTTCTATATTGTTATCAACAGAATAATGGAACAGCATCAACAATAATGTTCAGAATGATGTTCCAGTTGTCATATTAGCAATAGCAACCAAAGACCACCAACACCGCTGCGTCAAGTATTCTTATTGTCATGACTGATGGGGTGACAATTAAAGGTCATCTTCACGTTTTTCCCCCAGAGCCAACTGTGAACTCTTGATGGACGAGGCCTCCTGTGTATCCAGTTTCACTGCAAATAGCTATAGAGATGCACTAAATTCATCTCCTGTAATCTTGAACATCAAAATCCCGCCGAATAGTCGTCTAGTGCATACTGATAGCATGTTTCAGTTCTTCCGTGTTTATTATAGATTTAATGAGGGATGGATATGTGGTCCGTCCCATACATTTCTTGGGTGGCGTTAATTCCAAGGTCATGAAATCCAGCATGGCTTTTCCTCAGTTAGCCTTCATTAGATCCAATTATACTTCAGCTGCCTTTGCACTTTAGTTAGTTGCTGCCAAATGGCGTATAGTTGGCCTGGCCTTTCCCTGGCCCTGTGTTATGAAAGTGGAGAGGCTTTTGAGTGGACAGCAGGTGGTCCGAGATCCCTCTCTTTCTCTTGCCCAGGCCACGTTCCCACACTGGCATCTCATCAGCTGCAAAACAAGTTTGTCAAACCGCCCTGTCAGTGAGATGAGTGGCAGTTCAAAGAAAGCGCTTAAGGAAGTTGGCAATGCTTAAAGCAAGGTGCATGATGTCACTAAAAAGTCTTTGAAAAGTTGGATGAACTGCAGGTTTCTCTATAAGGTCACGTGATACGGCGTAAGGAAGCTTTCTTGGCTGTCGTTTCTCCGTCATGGCGCTCAACGTGGCATTGAAGGGAAATTAGCACCAGCTGTGTGACTGACGGGCTGAGCGACCTACAGGAGCTAGGGCAGCACTGTAAAATCTGGGTTGTCCACTGACTAGACTGTACAATGTTCTCTCTTGGGTCTGGCCAGGTGTCAAGGATCAGTGCAACATGGCGGTGCCTGGACAGTATTTCATGCTGTGAGAAACATGTTAGAGAGGATGAGATCCAGAAAAGAGGAATTATTTATATTCATGCTCAGAAATTTGTGAATTGCAAGGTATTTTAGGCAACAGGTTTTAAGAGCTTAAGAGACTTCATAAAAAGAGAGAAAACTTTAATCTCACCGACCCCAACTGTTTGAATAGTAGTGTAAAATGGATGGTCCTCACAAAACTGACATTTATGTTGTCCTTTATTCATCTCCATTTTGTTCCAAATCCATATTACATGCATAAAACAGAAAAAATATATATATTAGGGGTGTAACGGTACACAAAAATCACGGTTCGGTACGTACCTCGGTTTTAAAGTCACGGTTCGGTACGTTTTCGATACAGCAAAAAGAAATGCCAGAGAAATTTCCTATTGTTTAAAGAAAAAATATTTTTAAATAAGTGTGAGTTTTCCTAGATCTTGAAACTTTCAGGTTTATAAATAGGGGTCATCTTTGAAGGATGAACAAATAATGTTTTGGTCATCATCACATTAAAAATAACATTTAAATATTTATTTATATAATATTTGAATTTTGAAGTGCTGGAAAAAGATGTGTGAAGTACTTGAAAGCATTTCACCATTCCAGCCAAACTGGTTCCAGTTAGTGTTACTATATTAAATCCATGGTGAATGTTGCTGGTCTGTGGACGTAAAGTACTAGTTCATTCACGGCACAGTGTTTCTCCTGGTTTCCATGACAGCGTTGTTTGATCTAATAGAGATCTACGGTTAATAACGTAGAAATGTGAATGCATCTCACTAGATCTCGCAGCGATGTTATTACCTCAGTGGCGAATTCAAATGTTTTCTTTACCGGATCTCTTAGCGCGGTGTGGTAACAGTGTTGCTTGATCGAGATCGGCTCGCGCTGCACAGATGTTGCTGGTCCGAACTGATAAACGATCCGTGAAGCACATAACGAGGAGCGCAGTTTCGTTCTGCTTTCATTACGCTTGCCATTTGGATGTTGCGCAACGTTGTGTTGGCCGCGTCAGCACGAATTTTGCCGGCAAGAAAAATGGTCCAATTAAGCAATCGTTCGGTTTGTATGCGTACCGAACCGGAAGCCTCGAACCGAAACGGTTCAATACGAATACATGTACCGTTACACCCCTAATATATATATACTTCAGGTCCAGTGTTTTGCATGGGCGAACGTGAATTGAAAGTACTGTATTACTGCCTGATGAACGCTACTGTGAACGCATTCATTCTGGTGTCTGTGAACGCACGCTCTCTCAGTTTAATTTCGTATAATAGGGTGCCAGATTTCTATAGAGCCTTCCAGGCAAAAAGCCGGCTAAAACACACGTAAACAGGACGTATATGTAGCGAAAAAACACCCAATCTGGCAACACCCACCAGCAGTGTCGCACCGCGGCCGCCGTCGACAAAGCAGCGAGCGAGGAGGCGTCGTATGAGCATTTAAACGGGTTTTATGACAAGGTCGGTGAGGATGTGAAAAATCTTACATTTTTGTGCAAACTTTGCCCGTCGATAAAATAATTGTTGTCTGTGGTTGTATATGGGCTGTGGCCGTGGCAATAAAAATAAAAAAAGAAGCTCGCAACATATGGAAAAAAAGAACTATGAATGAACTAGTTAATTTTTTTGAAGTATGAACTATGAACTGAACTAGTTCATTTTAAAATTTGTGAACTGAACTTTGAACTTGTTTGTGTAGAAAGTGAACTTTTTCAACACTGTTCAGGTCTATCATAATGGACATCACTTTCATTGTACTGTATGTAAGAGATGCAATATGGTATGGAGAAGTGAACGGGACTATCGGTCTCTCCCTGAACATCTCCTTTATCCACAGAAGTCATACAGGTTTAGAACAATATGAAGGTGAGTAAATGATGAAATTCATTTTTGGGTGAACTATCCCTTTAAACATTCATTTCATGTATAGACTTAGACTTAGACTTCTATTTATCAATCCCCCAGGAAATTGAAAATTCCAGCAGCAGTTTTAGCAAGAAGGAAGGAGAATAGTAAATAAAATAGACAGTACAAAAAACAAAAACAACAATAGTAGTAATAATAATACTAATACTAATAAATATCAGAATATCAACAAAAAAGTGTCAGTGTTGAGTCCAGTATTAAAGTGATAAAGTGTATAGAATGTATAGAAAAAATGTACAGAAAATGTATAGATGTAAAGAAAAAAATGTATGTGATTTTTTTTTTTTAAACAACATTTTAGTCTATAATGTGCCTAGACTATAAAAGGATGGTGGTAAATAGTTCCACTGCAAACTATGCTATGTATTGAACTTGCAGCTTGGTTTTCACCATTGTGTTGGCTAGCAAGCATTGAGCGGCAAATGCAAAAACAAAAAGAGTGGTACAAAATGCTTTGAGAAAGGTATAGAAATCATTGTTTCTCCACATAATCTACTAAGATTGTCTATTAAAAGTGTTGTAAGCTTGTGTGCTGTGATTCATGAGTAGAGCTATGCAAGTTTGCAGGCTGTGATTCAATCATTTTACCCAGAAGACATGAATATAAAGCCCAAAAAACAAACCCCAATGGTTTACATAGAAAATCAAAGGCCTCCTGTGACTTCTCAGTCCATGGAGTCGGACGCCATAAAGTTTTGTGTACATCCAGTGCGGTATTTCCCTTGAGGTTGGATCCTGCATTTTGATGGTGGGAAGCCTTTCTCCCAGTGTGTGTGTGCTTAAGGCACAGAGACCAGGAAGCGGTATGGTATGGGCTTCTCAGATTTGCTCTCATTGCTTATTTTCTCCTGTCTGCTCTCTCTGTCCGTTGGTCAGAGTTGGCAGCTGACGTTACAGGGGGTCTAACGTCTCTATTCATGTGGAGTCCACATAAACACACAGCAGACTGGGCCTGACTAGAATATGCAGCCAGATAGTACAAACTTAAAACAAGCAGAAACTAGGAAGTGCTGAGGGAGTGGTAGGAATTCTGCAATTTAGTTCAATAGAGTGCTTCATAATTATGTTCAAGAATATGTTTTGCATCAAGTTAGGGTTGGATGGTAAAACGGTATCGTATTTATCGACGGTACACCATTGTCGGTAACCATTTAAATTTTCATTAAAATGCGCGTGCATTGGGGCCGTTCACATATCGCTTCTAAAAACCTTTCCAAAGTGTTTGCGCTCCCGTTGCGCATGTTGTTGCTATGCAACCATGATCTGTACTCTCCACATCATGTTGACTGAAGGTGCGTTCCATTCGAGCGGGATTCGTACATGTAGTGGACTGCAAAGTTAAAGATGGCGCGACGGACGTGACCACCACAACATTACCCAAAATCAAATGGCAAACGTAATGATATTTTTAATGTGATGACCAAAACATTATTTGTTCATCCTTCAAAGATTACTCCCATTTCTAAAAGTAAAAGTTTCAAGAAGTAGGAAAACTCTCACTTATTTAAAAATAATTTTTCTTTCAACAAATATATACGTATATATATTTTTAAATCAAGGACATATCTCTGGCATTTCTTTATTTTTGCTGTATCGAAAACGTACCGAACCGTGACACCACTGTGGTGTCGATCCGAAGCATGAATCCTGTGAACCATTACACTCCTACTTATTACAGATGTTGATCTACCTCAAAGTTTGATTGTTCTACGCTTACATTTTTACATTGCACACATTTTAAACATTTTAAATTCAAGAGTTTCTTTAATACTTCTTAATTTTCTTAAGTTTCTTAGTTTCTTGAGTTTTCTTAGTTTCTTAATCTTAATATAATACATAAAGAAGATATTTTTGTTTAGATTTTATTTTGTTTTTGACTACTAAAACACAATTTTTTAAACATTAATAATGTGGATAAATAAACCAGAAACAGTGGTTTAAATTTAAACTTTTCTACGGAAAAAAAAAGGTTATAAAAATTTTACCGATAACGAACAATATGAAACATTATATCGACCAGAGATGGTGCTGTGGGCTGCAGCTGTGAAGTCTGTGATACTGATCGAGCTGACAGTGCCATGGGAGGAGGGACTGGAAGCAGCCTACGAGAGAAAGAAGGCGAAGTACGCAGATCTGGTCGCGGAGTGCAGAGAAAGTGGATGGGGTGCGAGGCTGTACCTCGGTCGAGGTGGGAGCCAGAGGCTTTGTGGGCAGATCAACGTCACATCTGCTCAAGGACCTGGGACTACGGGGAGCCACACTGAGTAGATCCACCAAAGAGCTCTCTGAAGAAGCTGAGAAAGCAAGCCACTGGCTCTGGCTGAAACGACGAGATAAGGCTTGGGGAGTAACATCTAATTAGGTTTTGCTGCAGGGGGTGACAGGGAGACGTCCTTGTTCACTGCCCCGCCACCAGGAGATGTTCTGGGCTAAGGGGCGAAACGTCAATGAGCGGTGGTCCCCAGCTGAAGACCCTGCAGCAAAACCTTGCGGTATGCAGTCAGGTCTAGGCCCGGCTCAGGGAAGAGGACGCCCCTGCCATGCACAGTCCACCACAGGCGCCGTTGGAGGTGCGACAGGCCTAAGGTCAAGCAGAAAGACCACCTCACTGTAATGAATATTGCATTTCTGGAGACAGTGACTACTGTGAATAGAGCAGTTGGAGTCCAGGGAAGACTGGAGGACAACCAGGAGAGACTGGTGGCAGCAGGATAGTCTGCATCGGGAGAGGCGGGCTAGTAACCCTACCCTCTAGTTTTCCAAGAGGAAGACACCCAAAGTTTACTACGAAAAAGAAACAGAGAAAACAACCCGATGGCCCTCCGAGAGGCGGGATGAAAGAAGGGCCAACAAGGACGGACCACACGGTAACGAACGCAAGGACATCGGCAAAAGAGAAGATTCTAAGAAAGTGTGGGTGTGGCTGGGAAAAAACAACAACTTTGAGGGGACTTCACATTCACATGGGAAAGAAGAAGTGTGCTGGTGGTAGCCTTATGCAACCTTGCACTGCCCCGGTAAGGGCAGGTCAGACAAATGGGATCCAAGGCCGGGTTGACAACCACAGTGCCAACGGGCCCAATGTTGCAGAGGTAGGGCAGGAGGAAAGGGATGGTGATGAACCCCAAGAAGCGAACCCAGGAGCACCCCCAAGCAACCCAAGAACAGAGTCGAGTCAAAGGGCCAGGAACCTGAAGAACCCACTCCGAAGGAACAAGATAAAGTGGCCAAAGGCCAACGAGCTTGCGGAGTGGAGAAAATTGGACGAACATCTGAGCGGGCTGCTGAAAAAAGCACTGTGCGGGTCAGTTGTAGCCAAGCTAAATCTGTTCGGGGAAATCCTGTATGAAGAATGTAGTAACAGGTATGGCGAGGTGACCATCAGAGAAGCCTCAACAAGACCAAAGGGCAGGAGGGAGAAAGAGATTGATGACTTGGTGACAAGCAGATGGCAGCTCCGCAAGCGTTGGAGGAAGGCAGAAGAGTCTGAGAAGGTGGGCCTGAAAGCTCTCTGGGATGAGATCAGAAGACGCCTTGCTAACCTCCGGAGGGCAGAACGGATCAGAAGACGGAGAAAAAGGAAGGAGAAGGAAAGATCAAGTTTTTTCAGGAATCCATTCCGGCATGCACGCGGGCTCCTTGAGGAGAAGACAAGTGGAACCCTGGATATCTCCAAAGAAGAACTGCAGGAGTATATCCGCACTCAGTACAGCGACCCAGCAAGAAACGACCCCCTAGGTTCGCCAGGATATGTGCCTAGACCCTCAGAACCATCCGCCCTGTTTGACGCATCACCACTAAAGCTCAGCGAGGTCAGGCAGGTGATTCAGCGGGCAAGATCTGCTTCAGCACCAGGCCCGAACGGAATTTCGTACAAGCTGTATAAGAACTGCCAAGGAGTGCTGAAGCTGCTATGGACCCTAATGAGAATCACCTGGATAAAGCAGACCATACCATCTGAGTGGCAGAGGGCAGTGGCAGTCTCTATTCCCAAACAACAAAACGCTAAGACCATTGAGCAGTTCAGGAGCATAGCTCTACTGAATGTGGAGGGGAAAATCTTCTTTTCCGTGCTGGCTAGAAGAATGACCACCTACCTCACGGAGAACAACTATATCAATACCAGCTGCCAGAAAGCTGGGATTCCAGGGTTCCCTGGCTGTGTAGAGCATGCTTCCATGATTTGGGAACAGATCCAGACCGCTAGGAGGGAGAAGAGAGATCTACACGTCATATGGCTAGACCTAGCCAATGCTTATGGGTCAGTGCCACACCTGCTAATAGCCTATGCATTGGAATTCTTTTACATCCCAGACAACATAAGAAGCATGATAACAAACTACTTCCAGGACATGCACATGTGCTTTGCACTGAAAAAAGTCACATCTGGCTGGCAACAACTGGAAGTAGGGATCGCAATGGGATGCTCCATTTCCCCAATCCTCTTCGTGGCAGCGTTTGAGGTCATCCTGATCGGGGCAAGGCAGGTGGTGGGTGGGGTCCGGCTGCCTGCAGGCCAGAGGCTCCCGCCTCTAAGGAGCTATATGGACGACATCACCTGCCTGCTACGAACCGCCCCATGCACATCCAGGCTGCTTAAGAGGCTGGATGAGTTAATCACTTGGGCCAGGATGAAGTTCAAGCCGCAGAAGTCAAGGAGCCTCTCATTGCGTAAGGGGGAGAGAAATGACAGGGTCACCTTCACCATCAGCGGGGAAGACATCCCCCGCATCGTGGATCAGCCCATCCGAAGCCTGGGAAGACTTTATACATCTGGTCTCTCAGACAAGGATATGGGGAAAATCATCCTTCGGCAGCTGTCAGAAGGCCTGTCTAAGATCGATGCAAGCCAGCTACCTGGAAAGTACAAGGTGTGGTGTTATCACTTCACCCTGTACCCAAGGGTGATGTGGCCCCTGAAGCTGTGCGAAGTCACCTCATCCGCCGTAAGCCAGATGGAAGCAAAAGCCAACACCTTCATCCGCAAATGGCTCGGTCTACCACGGTGCTTCTCAGCTGCTGGTCTGTATGGATGGAACTCACTCCAGTTACCCCTGAAATCCATCACCCTGGGCTACAGGCAGGAGAAGGCAAGGCTGGTGATGGAATTAATGGACTCCTCCGACAGGGCAGTGGCTGATGCAAATGTCAGAGTTGAAACTGGAAGGAAATGGAGGGCTAAGGAGGAGGTACAGAAGGTCATGGGAAGACTGCAACATCGAGAAGTCGTGGGCATGGTTCAGACAGGGCGGGCAGGCCTCGGATGGAGCGAGCCACCTATCCTATGGTCCAAGGCAAGCAGGAAGGAGAGGAAGGAGCTTGTTGTTGCAGAGGTCACTAGAATTGAGCAGGAGGAGCTCAGAGTGAGGTCTGTGGCACAGGGGCAGCAGGGGCGGTGGACAACTTGGGAGGGTGTAGCAAGCCGAGCAATCAGCTGGGCAGAGTTCTGGAAACTGCCACAGACTCGGCTCAGTTTCCTCATTAGGGCAACATACGACACACTCCCAAGCCCTAAAAACCTCCACCAATGGCTTGGAATAGAGCAATCTTGTGACCTCTGCGGGACCATCAATGCCTCACTCCAGCATGTTCTGTCAGGCTGCAAAACAGCACTGACACAGGGTCGATTTAGATGGCGGCATGACCAAGTGCTCAGAAAGCTGGTCGAAGTGCTGGAGAAAAGTCGGCAGGAGGCAAACAACAAGAGTCCATCAGAGAGTCGATGCAGGATCCGCTTCCTCAGGCAGGGGGAACCCGCAACGCATATCAGTAAGAGACCACCTTCCAGGCTGTTAACACCAGGGGCAGAGTGGAAGATGGAAGTAGACCTGGAAAGGCAGCTCCAGTTCCCACAGGAGATATGCAGCACCACCTTAAGACCAGATGTGGTGCTGTGGGCTGCAGCTGTGAAGTCTGTGATACTGATCGAGCTGACAGTGCCATGGGAGGAGGGACTGGAAGCAGCCTACGAGAGAAAGAAGGCGAAGTACGCAGATCTGGTCGCGGAGTGCAGAGAAAGTGGATGGGGTGCGAGGCTGTACCCGGTCGAGGTGGGAGCCAGAGGCTTTGTGGGCAGATCAACGTCACATCTGCTCAAGGACCTGGGACTACGGGGAGCCACACTGAGTAGATCCACCAAAGAGCTCTCTGAAGAAGCTGAGAAAGCAAGCCACTGGCTCTGGCTGAAACGACGAGATAAGGCTTGGGGAGTAACATCTAATTAGGTTTTGCTGCAGGGGGTGACAGGGAGACGTCCTTGTTCACTGCCCCGCCACCAGGAGATGTTCTGGGCTAAGGGGCGAAACGTCAATGAGCGGTGGTCCCCAGCTGAAGACCCTGCAGCAAAACCTTGCGGTATGCAGTCAGGTCTAGGCCCGGCTCAGGGAAGAGGACGCCCCTGCCATGCACAGTCCACCACAGGCGCCGTTGGAGGTGCGACAGGCCTAAGGTCAAGCAGAAAGACCACCTCACTGTAATGAATATAGTGATACTTTTTTATATCTATATCGCACAGCCCTACATCCAGTTTCTTGTTTGTTTGAATATTCAGTTATATTCTTTCTTTCATAAACTTTAAAAGTAAAAATCAATCAATCAATCAATCAATTAATCAATCAATCAAAACAATCTTTACCTACAGTATCCATCCATCCATCCATCCATCCACCCATCCATCCATCCACATTGTTCTATCTGTCTGTAAGGCCTATAAATCTCCAATCCTTTTTAACCCATAAAAAAACAAAACAAACATTCAAGCAAGGCTTTGTCAAACGTTGCTTTTCTAGTTAAAAATACATTAATTATGTGACTTTCTTTGAATTTCAATTCACTTTAATTCAGCTTCCTTCATTAGTTTTTCTGCATCCAGTTTAAATTTAAACGTGCAACCCTAATGCACACAGATTCATCAGTTATGATTTTTCAAATCAAACCCTCAAGATTAAATCCATCCATGTTCTAACCCTCATTTCATGTCCTGAAACTCTACTCTCTCAGATCGTGTTCGGGGCAAGAAGTCACCAACATCTCTCTTTTGTACAGAGCATGCTTGGACATAAAGGACCAAGAGAGAAGGCTGTAAGAGAGCCGTAGGAGAAAAGAGGAAAGCCACCTCTTCATTCTCTTTCCTTTTTCTTCTGTGAAACATTCTATATGTTCAATGACACTTTACAGTATCAGGTGGAGCTCTAGACCATTTATTATTGTACAATGGCTGCTGTCACATTCTGTTCAGATTAATGAGGCCAGTTTTAAAGGATCAACGGCCTCCTAATATGTTATATTTGCTGGTGTTTATATTAGCTTGTCTGGCTAATACAGTTAATATAATTCAAATAAATGGTTTTAAGACTCTAAAAATCTTACATGCTATATCAAATTAGATGGTGAATCAAGTCTATGCAAGTGTATGTTTGCATTCAAGACAATTATTTGCCTGGAACTGTACAATTAAATAGTAGCACAAATATATTTCAAAATTGCTAGTTATTAGCCTGGCAAAATCTTCCAAAGAAACACAACTTGCAATGTTTTTACTACCTGTGCCAGATCTCAGGAAGTGACTCATTTGTTCCTTACATAGCACACCGGTAGAGATTTATGCTTTGTTGGGGAAATCACAGTGTTCTACATGTTGAGCATTAGCTCTGTCTGTTTAAACTAGTCTCTGGTCAGCGTATCAGATTAGGCCATCCCCACAGGGCACGAATGTATCACTCTGACAGAATTTGCAGGTGATAAATTGAGTTTTCATACATATCACCTTCACACAAGCAACAGCTATCTTGTATCCTCTGCTTCAAATAGTTAGGTGAGGTGAGCATGAGGTTAGCACCAATGTTAGCCTTGAGCCACATCTAACCATTAGGGCTTTTGTAGCAACAAGATACTCACTTTACTCAACATGACCGTAAAGTTCTGATTGTGTGTCTTAGCACAACAAATAACAAAGTGACAAAGGCAAATGACAGCATCTTTCACCAGGTGTATACATGCTTGAAAGCTATCTCCACAGAAATAATATTTTTCTTTTTTGCTAATGGCAATATCGTTTTATAATCGCTCTCTGATACCTATTTATTTAATGTAAATACATAAGTTTCCTATTTCTTGTGGCTAGCAGTGTTAGGGCTCAGTGTCTGGTTGGTGGTTCAAGATGTCTGTCCCAGGTGATTCATCAGTGACACTTTAAGGGTGGGCAGGTAATTACTCAGCCTCAATGGGACGCTGTGTTATTCTTGCTTTGGGTGAGATGTTTATCTGCTGGTCTTTAGGCACCTGGACAAATGAAGCGATCGTCAGTCCGCCTGCTTGTTCTGTTGAATACGGATCAGATATTTTTGCTGTCCACCCAGATACTACCTGAGATACACGGAATCAGAACAAAAATTGTGTATAATCCGGAGAGCTACATGCGAACTTCGTCGTCGTTATCATCATCAACAACAGGACTAAAGCGGCATTCAAACTTACATCAGCTTGCAATACATATCATTTGTGATCCGATTATTTGTTGGAAAGAGTGAGCAATACAAAAGTTGATTAAGACACAGCTACAGATGATATTATGCATGTTATATGCATTGTATTTAAATGACAAAAAACTTGATATCTAGTTCAGTCTGGGGGTACTTTTACACGACTAAAAACGGAATAGTTTTTCCTTTTGCATTTTCCACGTACAGACAAAAACGATCCCCGTTCACACAGATTGGCGAAAATGATTAAAATCACTGTATTATGCTGCCGGGCTAGTAGTCGGCGATGTCACTTTGTAAAGAATCAGTATGCGCCTATTTAGACTGAACGTTGTTTTAACAAATTCACGTTTTTGAAGATAAAGGAAGCGTTTTCAAAAACTTGCACTTTGAAACCCATTTTCAAAAGTTTGGGTTTTCAGGCCCCCAAAACACCATTTGTCGTTTAAATAAACAGCCAAAACGCCTAAAATTTTTTCCGTTTTTAGTTGAAAACTGTCTTATAAATTGCATTCGCAAAGTTTCAATTAATTTTAACTAATTTAATCTAGTTTTAAACCATCTATTAATATGTTTTGGAGGTTTTTTTCTGTTCAATTTAATTTAATTGAACAAATTGGACTTAAAAATAAAACTTTAAACGTTTGTTTTCAATCCAAATTTCATTATGCATGTTATATGCATTGCATTTAAATGACAAAAAAAAAAACTATTCGAAATCTAATTCAGTCTGGGGGTACGTTCACACGACTAAAAACTGAATAGTTTTTCCACATACAGACAACAAGGTTGTCAAAACGATCCCCGTTCACACAGATTGGCGAAAATATTTAAAATCACTGTATCATGATGCCGGGCTAGTAGTTGGCGATGTCACTTTGTAAAGAAACAGTATGCGCCTATATAGACCGAACATAACGCATGACGTTATCGTTTTAACAAATTCACGTTTTTGAAGATAAAAGAAGCGTTTTCAAAAACTTGCACTTTGAAACCCATTTTCAAAAGTTTGGGTTTTCAGGCTCCCAAAACACCATTTGTCGTTTAACAGCCAAAACGCATAAAAAGTTTTCTGTTTTTAGTTGAAAACGGTCATATAAATTGCATTCGCAAAGTTTCAATTAATTTTAACTTATTTAATCTAGTTTTAAACAATCTATTAATATGTTTTGGAGTTTTTTTCTGTTCAATTTAATTTAATTGAACAAATTTGACCTTAAAAATAAAACTTTAAACGTTTGTTTTCAATCCAAATTTCATTATGCATGTTATATGCATTGCATTTAAATGACAAAAACAACTACTTGAAATCTAATTCAGTCTGGGGGTACGTTCACACGACTAAAAACGTAATAGTTTTTCCACATACAGACAACAAGGTTGTCAAAACGATCCCCGTTCACACAGATTGCCGAAAATATTTAAAATCACTGTATCATGATGCCGGGCTAGTAGTTGGCGATGTCACTTTGTAAAGAAACAGTATGCGCCTATATAGACCGAACACAACGCATGACGTTATCGTTTTAACAAATTCACGTTTTTGAAGATAAAGGAAGCGTTTTCAAAAACTTGCACTTTGAAACCCATTTTCAAAAGTTTGGGTTTTCAGGCTCCCAAAACACCATTTGTCGTTTAACACCAAAACGCATAAAAACTTTTACGTTTTTAGTTGAAAACGGTCTTATAAATTGCATTCGCAAAGTTTCAATTAATTTTAACTAATTTAATCTAGTTTTAAACCATCTATTAATACGTTTTGGAGGTTTTTTCTGTTCAATTTAATTTAATTGAACAAATTGGACTTAAAAATAAAACTTTAAACGTTTGTTTTCAATCCAAATTTCATTGTTAGGTTGTTTAAAATGTTATTAACACATGCATTATTGGTTGCACAGTATGTTTTATAGGTATAGGTTTAGTATTTTTAAAACCTCTCTAGCCATTTCAAATGTACAGTTCTGGATGGTCATATGTTAATGATGTGAACGTGAGAGCAGGATCCAAATCATTATTCCACATGCGTGGCGGTGTGAGATATGAGCTTACACTTGCCCCCCCGGGGCTTTACAGTGTTTCATATCCTATACGTGTCTTACTACTAATGTGTATTTATTTGGCTTGTTGCTCAAGGAGATTAAAGTGCCGATGCAGCTGAATGTTTTGGTTCCCGTGTCAATGCCTGAAATGTAGTGAGGAAATGCGCATGGAAACCACAGGACATTGGGGGGGAAAGGAAAAATCTGTTTGATATTCATTCAGATCAGTGTCAGTAGTGATTCAATATTTTGGGGGGTTTTCACATGCCACTTTTGCAGAGAGGTTTATTCTCAATCACGGGTTCTTTCCTGCGGTCAGGTCTGAATGCTGACCTGGACCTGTTTTTTCACAAATGTTGTCCCCTCATCCTGCTTTTCCAGTTGATTGAAGTGGATTAATTACACATGAAAGCACGTGTAATCACAGAAACTCAGCTCTGGAAGATCAAGAGATATGGATGATGTTTTTTTACCGGAAAACTTATGCTGGAAATATGCTCATGATTGTTTTGAGAAATTATATATAAAGCCCATATGGATGTGTGTGTTTTCAGCAAGTTATCCAACATCTTTTGTGATACTTCCTACAGTATTGTATTAAGGTCAACTCTTTTATTACATCCAGCGACACACTACATCTGTTGACCTCCTTAAAGAGATGTGTACATAATAAGAGTGCGGGTACTGTTTTTCAGCATACAAACATCCATATGCACTAATTATGATTACCTTAGTTTAACTAGTTTTGCTTCAGAACCTAGATTTTACATTGCACGTCAAGTGGAGACCCAACACAGTATTAAAATTATACATCATACAAAAGTAAAGGCACAATTTCCCCAAAAATTACAATTCTACCATAATTGACTCATTCTCATGTAGTTCAGAATATATACAATTTACTCTCTTGTATGAAATGTTGAACCCAATTAACTTTCATTATGGAAAGAACAACTGAAATAGTAATAAAAAACAACTTTTTGTGTTCTGCAGAAGAAAATTACAGGTCTGAAAAAAAATGCATGCGGATGAGTAAATTATGACTTTTTAATGATTTTCCTATTTCCTGGTTCCAAAGGGAACTATCCCTTCGACGCATCCAATAAATTTGCAGTATTATAAACATGTTAGGTGCCCAAATGTCTCTTTTAATGATTGCATATTCTTGGCAGCCAGTAATTCACTCCTCAAACTGTAGTTTAGGATATATTTTCTTTTACTTCAGAGATTTTTGTTCATAGTTTTTCCATGCAACCTGTCTGTCCACATCTGTCTAATTTGACTAACTTCTACCAAACAACAGATTAATTTTTGTCAAAATACAGCAAAGTATTGATTGGAATCTGAATATTATTATCTCTTTTTACCATTATTATATATATTTTTTTGCCTATGATATGGGCTGCATCCGAAATCGCTTACTACCCTACTATATAGTAGAGGCGAAAAACATAACACAGTCTCATCCCAAGAAGTCATATAACTGACGTCTTGGGACGTCTTTTGACCATACGTCAACATCTGCCTTTTTACAGCCCATTCTCACCCCCAAGGCGTCACTTAACTGACGCCTTGGGAAGCATTTGGACATGCTTCAATATCTGACGCTTTAGGCGCCCTTTAGCGTCAGTTAGATGACGCCCTAGGATCGCGTGTACCCTACCCCCACCCCACACCTAAACCTAACCGCGTCCTCTAACTGACGCTTTCCTTTAGCGTCAGTTAGATGACGCCGTAGGATCGCGTCATGTAAGTGACGCTAAAGGGCGCCTAAAACGTCAAATATTGAAGCATGGTCAAAGGTGACGCCTTGGGGTGAGAATGCGTTGCTTTTTAGGGTACCCTTAAACGTCGGTTACATGACGATCCCGGGCCGTCATACAACTGACGCTTTACCTTTAACATCGGTAAGTTTTGGGGTAGGTTTAGGTCTGGGGTAGGGTTAGGATCCGATCACGTCATCTAACCGACGTTTAAGGGTACCCTAAAAAGGCGGATGTTGACGTATGGTCACAAGACGTCCCAAGACGTCAGTTATATGACGTCTTAGGATGAGACTGGGCTGAAAAACAGTATGTGACAAAAGAAGTATATCTAAATTCCTAGTATTCATAAAAGTGTAGGGAAGTATTAAAGTATTCGGATGACCAACTACTTCTAGAGAGATTCTGAAGTGTCCAGATGATGGACGGTTTACTATCCCATGAGGCCAAAGGAGAAGATTTGTAAATGGCAGTGACATGACGCAACTGACTCTGGTAGTGTAGGTCACGTGGTAATGACAACATGGCAAATGTAGTAAGTCCAGATTACATTCATACCACACACCCTCATACTATACAGAATGTTCTTTTTTATCGGCTGTAAAGTAATTACATATTCAAAATAATGATTTACTCAAAAGAGTATGAATTTCGGACGCAGCCTATACGATTAATCTCATTTTAGCATATATATATATATATATATATATATATATATATATATATATATATATATATAATTTAGTGCTGTCAAACGATTAAAATATTTAATTGCGATTAATCGCATTAATGTCAGTTAACTCGCGATTAATCGCATATTTTTATCTATTCTAAATGTCTGATTGATTGATTTCTTTTTGTTACATAATTTTTTTCTCATTTTAATGCTCTTATCAATATGGAAAAGTGGAAAAGTGGAAAAATTATTATTGAAAATAACATTGGAATAGTGTTCAATTTCACACTAACATACACACACGTTTGGGCTTGTGAGCCGGCTTTGAGTGAATGACTAGCGCTAGACGCCGAAATGGATCAGGACGCATGCCGCGTCCTGTTGCAAAAGCATGTGAAAAAACTACAAAGTTTGCTAAGACAAAAAGACCGTTAATCGCGGGATAAAAAAATTAACGCCGTTAAAATGGGTTTGCGTTAATGCCGTTAATAACGCGTTAAACTGACAGCCCTAATATATATATATATATATATATATATAAAGTTCTACTGTGTGAGACCTGTGATCAGAATACTGTTAACATGACCATGACCATGGGTAGATAGTAGGGGTGGAAACGAACCCGAATACAGTATTCGGAAAGGCACAAATAACGTGTTTTTACAAATACTTGAACAACCAATGAGCTAGCCCTACGTCATTACACGTCAGAACCCGACAATGGGACGTGGCCTTACTTGAATACAAATACAAATACTCCCCCCTCAACAAATACAAATACAGACACAAATACCGGCTGTTTTGCACACCCCTAGTAGATAGAAAATTAAAATCAAATTAAAGTTGTAGTTGTAATGGTTACATGTTTTGTTCCTGCATTTAGTTCCTGTTTGCTTGGTTTCCTTTTTTTCTGATTAGGCCCTTTGTTACTATTGGCCTTTTTCCACTAGTGGTACGGCTCGGTACGGTTCGGCTCGCTTCGCTTTTCCACTGCGCGGTACGACTCGGCTCGGCATGGCACGGCTTGCTTTAGCTCGGTTTGCTTTTCCACTGCATAGTACCGCTTCAAAGTGGGTGGGATTATAGTCTGACCGTTATAGTTTATCCGCTCCTCGGCAACCAACGAGAGGAACGTCTGTACTTCGTCCACTGACCACGATTCAGCTATTTATTTTTCGAAGTTTTCTTCATTTCTTTTTTCTTCAAGCTAGTCAAGCAAGTAGTTTTAAAAAAGCTGCTACAGCGGCTGTTACTGGCTATTTAAATCTAGCGGGTTTGATGTCTCGCAAATACAATGACGCTGGTAGTGACGTGTCTGTCTGACTCTGACCAATCAGTGATCTACAGTGTTTTCACGCCACATTTTTGTATCGGTTCGGTAGGCTTGGAACCCCAACATAGGTGGTACCATTTAAAGAGCCGTACCGTACTATGCAGTGGAAAAACGCCATATGGGTACTCATTGGTTAAGGAATTATGTTCACCTGTGTCTGGTTCGGTTGCTTATTTTGCCTCCTTTTAAGTGTTTTCGCCTGTTTTTGCCTGTTTTTTTTCTGGTAAAATATTTCCATTTTTTTCTTATATTCACCCCAGGATGATGTCATCATAGTAACACTTTTTTGGGTCGTGACCCACCCGTTGAGAAACACTGCTTTACATGAACCCTTTCATGACGTCTCACCTGGTGTAGTGGTAAAAAAAAAAAATGTCTGAAAATACATCATTTAGGCTAATACAGTACATAGAATGTCAATATTTAAAATTCACATCCCTCTTTCTTTGAATCTATTTAAAAAAATGCCCTGTGTTGTGCATGGTCTAAACCAGCAACAGTTTAACTCTGCGTTATTCTATCCTGCTTTTTTACAAACCCATTAGGGCCCGATAACCACCCGTTAGAGTAGAGAGGGACCTGAAAGCACTGTGACCTTTTACCTTGACCTCTGACCTGCAGTCAGCGAGTGGCTGGTCCCCAGGGCAGAAGGAGAGACTCCTGGGTCTTGAGTTACTCAAGCATGTGGATTCATTAACAAATATCTGTCTGTTTGCCCCAGTAATAAGGGGCATTTAAACACACTGGGCAGCCGTGGAATCCCAATGAGTGTAGCTGCCTGTGTCACTCAAACCCAGGTTCATCTCCAGGCCAAACATTTACCTGCTATTAGGCCAGTCTCTCTTCTTAATATAGATACTCACTGTTAGGATACTGCACTCATCAAATGTCAGGAGTCATTTGATGTGGTGCAAGAGGAAAATGAATTGGATCATTAAGAAACTGGAGACAGAGAATGGAAGCATTGAGCAAGTGCTCTAGCACCCCCTTTTGGATGCAGCGAGTAGTGTTTTAAGATGTTGGCCAGCAGCCAGCATGCCAAGGCACTTGCAGAGATGTAGAATTATCTTAGTTTATTTGACTTCAGAAACGTTACTTTTCATTCTGCTATTGGACTAACATGAATTAATTCCACCGAGTAATTGCATACAATGATACATTTGTGCATTACTTTAAAATACACACTTTTATAGTCCACCTTAGACATACTAACTATAAGTAACTTTGCAACAAATGTCAAATAACTCTCATTAGAGTAATAGTAGACTGTCTGCGTAATATCTGCTAACATTTTATTGTGATGCTCCTCCTACAGACATTCTGCTGACTCTAAGTAACTTTACAACTATATGTCAACTTGAACCCCAAACTAAGTCTACTAACAGTCTACTAATACTCTGAGAGTTAGTTGACATGTAGTTGCAAAGTTACTAATAGTTGGGGTGTCTCAAGTGGACCATCGAAATAAAGTGAAAAATCAGTGATTTATGTATTTAGGAAAAATGTTCATGGAGGATTGCCATTTGAAATTAATTTGTATTGTTTGTAATTGTTTTCAGTATTAATAAGTTTGTAGTCAGCGTTGTTATGCCATCTTTTTGCTGTGCCATCCTTCGATCATGTGTGCAGTAATTCAAAAAAGTTTTCTATATTTGAATATATTTTAAGAAGTAAATTATTCTTGTGATGGCAAAGCTGAATTTTCAGCATCATTAGTCTTCAGTGTCACATAATCCTTTAGAAATCAGTCTAATATGCTGATTTGCTGCTCAAGCTACATTTCTTATTGTTATCAATGTTGAAAACAGTTGTGCTGCTTAATATTTTACCATCATATTTTTTTCAGGATCCTTCGATAAATAGAAAGTTCAAAAGAACAGAATTTTTAAATTTTATTTTTATTGTACTGAACCCAAACTTTTTAATGCAAGTGCAGATTTGATTTCAGTGAATGTCACAGGGCCTCAGATAGTTTTTATGACATTTAATACAGATTTGGATCCATAAACTTAACTACTTATGATGATTCTTTTTGTGTGTTAGAGAGATTAAATGTCTAAAGGACCTGGGTGGATTCTGGAGGTCATTTTAAAGGTGACTTTTTCAACTTATATTGAATGAGAGACTTTATAAGAGATTTTTAATTGTTTAACTGGCTGTGTGTGAGAGTTCATCCTCATCACATTTCTGCATTACCTAATGAGCCATTTAGAGTTTTATGAAAGTGCACCGATCGATATGTGTGTGTGTGTGTTTCACGGTGAGCGGACGAGGGGGACCCAGGGCCGGGAGGGGGAAACTAGGCATGGTCACTATCTGATTGCTGGGTGCTTTAGGGCCAGGGGCCAGTTAGGGGCGGACAGGCCGTCAGAAGGAACAGAAAAGGTGAAAACAGGTATTTGTGTTTGCGATGTGATTGGGCCGAAAGATAGCGCAGAGAGAACAAGGTCTTCACTGATTACCGTGAATCTGATTTTACAAGAGCTTTTTGGTTTTGGAAGAGTAATTTGATAAGGAAGCCTTTTGATTTCCTGTTAACGGCAAAGTCGTGATGGATTGGAAGTGTCGCGCTGGGATACACACTTGGAATCAATCTCCTCGGAGCCTTGCAGCCCAGGCAGGCCAAGCTAAACTAAATATTTCATGTAAAATGTAAAACATGCTTGCTGCCATAAACAGGCTGTGTTTTGAAACACAGGGGGAGTCAGACCTGAAAAATGATTTTAACCAAAACTGTAAGCTTCCCCTCAGTGCGACGTTTATTTATGTAGATTGGATAGAGTGGCACATAATTATTCCAGCGCTGCCAAGGTCCTCTTTATTTATTCTCAGTTTCCTCTCTTTCAGTCTCTCTCTCTCTTTTTCTTTCGTTTGTCTCGTGATACTTAAGCGATGCTTTAACATCTATCTTCAGACCCGATCCCTTTTCGGTAATCTGATATTCAGACAACTCTCGTTTGTAACCAATTTAAACAAAAAGGAAATTCTCCGAAAAATGACATCCCTCGGGAAAGGTGTAATTCATTTAACTTTCCTGCTCAATTTTTTCACCATTAATTGTGTATACGTGCTGCGTATGTGTGCGTTTCCACCCAAATCTGTCCTGCGGAGTTGTTTATTGCCTCAGTGGTTCTGGAGACATAATGATATATATGTAAGGATCCTGGATGGAGGAAAAGTCAAGAAAAGAGCGAAAGGGAAAAAAAGAAAGAAAGAAAGAGGAGCTAGACAGAATGAGGCTAAATTATTCTACTAGTAATTGTTTTTCCTTTAATGAGCCACATGATGGCAATTATTATTGAGGAGAAAGTGTTTCATAATGAGATACTTTTTTTGGAAGCTACACTTTTGTATTTATGTACTTATTACTGTCAGAGACAGCAGCAGTTCTTTTATATGAAAATAATGTTCTCTAAATAGCTTTTGAAAATTAAAAATATGAAAAGTTGTGAAATAAAAGTTTTAAACCTATTTCTAAGTCAAAGAAACAAATTTCTTCTCAACACTCGACATACGGTCACGTTTAATTTCTTACAACGAAGAACAGAAGGCGCTCTTTGAAATATTTTTAAATCATGCTAGTTAAAATGATTAGCAGGTTTTACATAAATTTTAATTAATGAAAAAACTAATAAATTAAAATAAATTAATTAAAACCTTTCAGTATATTCACATATATTTCTATTTATAGGCTGTTTAAGATTTAATTTTATTTTCCTATTTATTTATTTATTTTTACACAAAAAATAAATCGGTTAAACTCTTTTTGGGGTTGCACATCAATTTCATGCTTTCCTTTTAAAATGAACGCCCCCCGCCAAAATAGAGTGAAATCGACAGATTGAGTGAGTGAACATTTCCCCTATCGTCTCATCTGTGTATGTTTCATGTTGCGGACTTTGACACATTTCTGTTATCTTGTTAGTAGCGTGTGTTTTACAGTGTTTGTAACACTTTCATGTCCACACGCACAGATAGAGCATCACTTCAGCCTTCACCTCGCCCTGATCGGAACATTACGCCCCCCCGTCTGTTAGCACCCTCAGCATTGTGCCTGCTCCAGTTTGTTTGCCGAGGTGTGTGCACAAACAGAAGGAAATGGTGTGTGCTGTTGTGGGAAACACAGGTGTGTGGGTGTTTTCGTGCGTATGCGCGTTGAAAGCCGCCATGGGGGCCGATGGCGTGCTGAAAGCTGCGCTCGTTTGGTCCAGTCAGAGATGGACACGAGAGAGGGCGATGACAGTGACAGTCGAAGGACCGCAGCACACATGACTAAATTTCACCCGCAACGGGGAAAGCTGAGGACGCCTTAATGTACTGTGTTAGCGGGGCAACAAGCCTTTCCTCAAGTTAACCTTTGACCTTTACAAAGTTCCCACACACAGAGGCAGATTTATGAGATGAATGCGCAAGCTTACGAGTTTTTAGTGAGTTCAAGCGTTTGCTGGCAAATTAAAGTCTTCGGTGAAGATGAATGGTTCTACTTTTGCTACAGTATGAGAAATTGAAATGCATGGCTTCATATATCAAGAATTATTGTTTGGTTATGAGTGTTAAAAGAGACAGAGGATTTATTGTTTGCTGTTATTTACGCTTGGCTACATTTGCTGGTCATTTGGCTTATTCCACACACGCACACACACACAGGTGCTCTTTCTTTCTTTCTAGTAGGACTACAATTAACCTTGGGTCCTTCGGCCATGAATCAAGTCAGAATAGGGAGAAGGTCTTCGAGATAAACAGAGGCTGCTGGTTGCCTTTTCTCCTCCAGGATTTATGGACGCGTCCCAATGAATGGAGTCAGTGGCAGTTCTGACTGTCCCACGCTTCACTGGTCAAGCTGACACCAGTCATACAGGTGAAGAGGTCAGTGACATAGAGCAGACCCACCTGACCGAGAGAGAGGTCATGTCGGGGTTAGTGACCAGGGCTAAATTCCTTTTTATATTATAGAAATATTACAATTATTTTGGTCTTATTCATGACGAAGCGCTATCACAATGGGAACAAAAGTGCTGTTTTGCAATATGGAATTCCACTAATTCATTTTCTCATAGTGGGTCTAGCTATATAGCTATTGTTTGAAAATAATTATCATGATATAATTATATTAAAGGAGTAGTTCACTTTTAAAACAACTTTTGCTGATGATTTACTCACCCCCATGTCATCCAAGATGTTTATGTCTTTCTTTCTTCGGTCGAAAAGAAATTAAGGTTTTTGATGAAAACATTCCAGGATTTTTCTCCATTTAATGGACTTCAATGGGAACAAAACGGTTCAAGGTCCAAAAGACAGTTTCAGTGCAAACTGCAAACTGTTCAAAGGGCTTTAAATGATTCCTGACGATGAATAAGGGTCTTATCAAGCGAAATGATTGCTCATTTAAAAAAAACAAAAAAACAAAGTTTAAGTTTTATAAGCTCAGATGGTGGCCTTGCTCTGTTCTGGTCGCCTTGATCTATGATGCTCGTTCGTGACTCTCCTGTTCAAACTCGTTCATCAAAATGAACAAATCTTTTTTCGTGTCATTTGGTTCATTCAACTAGTCTTTTAAAAAGCACTAACACACACACACACACACACACACACACACACACAGAGAGAGAGAGACCTGTATATATTAGGAACAGTATTGATGAAGACATAATGATTCACTTAATATTATTAGTATACATACACAAGTAAATATTTAATTTATTCATATTTATTTTGATATTTTATTTGTGTATTTATTAATTAGAAATTAATGAATATGTAAGAACAGATTATGAGTCACTTAGTTTTAGTTTGTGTGCATATTTTATTTATTTATTCGTAAATTATCATGCACTTTTATTATGTAATTATAAAAAAATATATTTTATAATTTAATTAAATACAATTTTTATGTTTCTCAATATTGATTTTGGTCATAAAACTATTTTTTGTTTAACATGAAACATTTCTCCTATTCAAAGATAAATTGATTGTTTTTTGTTTTTGTTTTTGAAAAACTAGTTTTTGGACAATTTTCCATTGTCCAAAATATCAATATTAATATTGAATAAAGATGTATTATTTTGTAATAAAATAGTAAACCTTTATTCAATATTAATATTTTGAACAATGGAAAATTGTCCAAAAAGTAGTTTTTAAAAAAAAAAAAAAAAAATTAACATGAAACTATTTTTTGTTTAACATGAAACATTTCTCCTATTCAAAGATAAATTGATTGGTTTTTTTTTTATGTTTGTTTTTTTGTTTTTTTGTTTTTTTGAAAAACTAGTTTTTGGACAATTTTCCATTGTTCAAAATATTAATATTAATTGAATTCAAAGAGTAATTTATTCTCAGTATATACATTTCCATTGCGTTTTTTTATATGTTGCCTTTTTGTAATTAGAGCTATTTTACTGTGGAACCCCACCCGCCATCATTAGAGCGTAATGCACACCGTACAGACTTTGACTCGATTCTCCCTAGCCATATTCCATTGGCCAGCCTTTTTGTTTTAATACACCTCATCTCGTGACCATGCTATATATCATGTAATGAAGGGACAGATATTAAAACAGATGGGGAATCCATTCAACCTCTCTTAGCAGCGTTTTCTATATGAAAGCGTCTGCGGCTCTTCCGAGCTGGCGGCCTGTAGTGAGCATGGTTCTTATTTCAGCATGACGACGGTTCCCTGTCCGGCTCGAGAGCGTTATTTACAGCAACTCTGGGATGGCCTGTTTGTCTAAGTAGGAGACCTAGTTGACCCGGAAGCTGTAAATTCATGTGTGATGTTTCTTTTTCCCCCTTGAGGGTCAGATTGGTTTGGCCTGAGGGGAAGACTGCAGCCAGCAGTCAGAGTTTTGTCGGTGGAAACCTGCGGACAGTTGCGATTGTGGCCTTTATTGCTGTAAACCGGGGAAGAAAGTGCTCCCCTGTGTATCTCCAACAGCAATTACGACAGCGTGAACCGACTGTAGCGCGATAATAACAGGGCTAAATGTCCATTCGGAGGTGTTTTGTTTCTGCTACGGTGGGACTCTTGAACTCCCCAGACTCGGTGTAGATTTAAGGCTGAACGGATTTGTGGGCCGAGCGTCGTTCGGAGATTGAGAGGGACACCGTTTGATTTATCTCTCTACATTCGGTGTGGAATAACCAGCGAGATGCCGGTTGTCAGGGACTTGCTCTCAAGCGTTGCTTTTGGGAAATTTATAGCAAAGACGTTGTTCCCCTTCACAGCTGATGTTTTCTCCATGCAGAAGATGAGTTGGCTTTTTCTTCCTTCCTCTTTTCCGAGACCCGAGCTCTCCTGGTGTCACGGAGGAGAGGATGGGAATCATTAGAGTGAATAAAGAGGAGAAGCTAATTCACCTCCTGCCATTTATCGATCACGGCCGAGTGGAGCGTGGATTCATTACGGCTCATTCATTCTCCCCTCAGACACATCTAGTGATCGAATGAGCCCGGATGTGTGAGCAGCTTGATGAAGCGCTCTGCATTTCACAGGCTCTTGTCCATGCAGTGTGTTCATGTCCCAATCAACCCTCTGTGCACACAGTGCGTAGGAAGCGAGTGGCAGTTTGTGAATGGAGATTTCTAGAGCATGAAGATAATTGAATCCATTACTCAAAGGCCTCTGGACCTACACGTCTTCTGTCTTCACGTCGTCAGACGGACTCGGACACAAATGACCGGACAATGACGGATAACAGCTGGACAAGATGGACGCTGATAGCTAGGATTTAGACGTTGCAATGTTTCTACAACAATGCGTTTTGGTTGCAGTTCCGTTGTCACAGTATTTTCAAAAAAATGAAAAAAAAAAACATTAAGAAATGTTGTGAGGTTTTCTATTTTAATATATTTAAAAATGTAATTTATTCTTGTGATGCATCATTACTCCAGTCGCCAGTGTCACATGATCCTTAAGAAATCATTTTAATATGCTGATTAGTTCTGCTCAAGAAAAATGTCTTCTTCTTCTTTTTATTATTGTTTATATTATTAATATTTTGTGGAAATCATTATACACTTTTTCTTTGATTTAATAGAAAGTTCAAAGGAAGAGCATTTATTTGAAATATACATTTTTGTATCAAAAAAGTAGTCTTCAATGTCTCTTAATGCATTCTTGCTTAATTTATATATATTTTAATGGTTGTAACGGTAAAGTGTAGGGATCCCCAATCCTGAGATCTACCACCTTCATGCAAGTTCAGCTCCAACCCTGATCAAACACATCCAGCTAATTAAAGTAATAGTTCTCTTAAAAATGAACATTTTGTCAATTTGTTGTTTCAAACCTGTATGAATTTCTTTCTTCTACTGACCACACAAAAGACGATATTCTGAAGAGTGTTGGTAACCAAACATTTGATGGGCCTGATTGACTTCCATTGTATTTATTTTTCCCACTATTGATGTCAACGTGCTCCATCAACTGTTTGGTTACCGACATTCTTCAGAATATCATCTTTTGTGTTCAGCGTTCAGATTTGAAACAACTTGAGGGTGAGTAAATAATGACAGAGTTTTAATTTTTTAAGTGAACTAACTATTCCTTTAAAGGCTGTGTCTGAAATCGCCCCCTATAGCTTTAAAGGAGCTGTATGTAAGAAATTGATTTCAAATAATCATAAAATGGCCCTGATATGTCACTAGACATTAAGAAATCATGTTCATTTCAAATACTTGGTAGTCTGGCCAGGATATTGTCATTTAAAAAGTGAAGTTGCAGCCCTCAACTGTCATGTTGTGTTTTGGTCTGATGCTCCACCCTCCACTGATCTACCAATCACAAAGTCAGTAGTGTTGCAGCATTTGGGTTGCCAGCTCTGCTCTAGTTACCACAGCTGCAGCTATAAATGTGTGGGACAAAAAAATGTTGGATCCTGTAGCCTATCTGGCAACCCCGAGTCAGAGTGGAGGGGGAGGGGATACACCGCTCTACAGTAATTTGAAACTGATTGCAGTACCAGTTTTGGCCACAATCTTACATACAGCCAGAGAATGTCTAATTGAAGAGAATTGGCACTGGCTGGTTACTTCCTGGCTGCAGTAACACGTCTCTGACCATGCAGGGGCGCTCGCGGTCGAGTACAGAATGAATGGGAGTCTATGGGGTTTCACCCCCAGAAATCCACTTTTCTCATGATGTAATTTTTTGTCAAGTAATTTGAAAGTTGTATTCAAAAGGGAGGGCTAAGATAATACACTCAGCTAAAATTGCATTTTTAAGTTCACTTATCTGTTCTAAAAATCCGTTCAAAAATGTGATGACGTCACACATTAGCAGAATGCTAGCATGTTCTGGCCAACAACAGCCTAACCTGTAAGAAATCAAAAGGACATAAGTACTCGTTCATTCGACTTTTGGCCTATAATCTATATTGAACTTGCGGAATCAACAATAAAATCTATTTTGATTTAACGACAAGCAGGTGAAAGAGACACATTTAGCCGTTTAGCCCCATAGACTCCCATTCATTCTGCTCTCGTCCGCGATCACCTCCAGTGGCATTCTAATGGAACTGCAACCAAGGTGATGCACAATGGGGCTAATAGGAAGTGCCAAGGCTCTCCGTTAGACGGGCTCTAATACAGCTCCTTTAAACAGTGCACTATTTGAGGGGACAGCCATTTGTTGTAGTGTCAGAAACTATATGCACCGCAATAACGAGTGTACAATTGATGTACGCTCAACGGCTAGAAAATACCCATGATGCACTGTGAGGGTCATGCCAACTAAATTCATGCGTCTCGCCAGACGATTCCCGCATCTGAATCATCCATCTATCTGTTTTCCGAACTGCTGGTCCAATGTGGCTACAGTGTAATATCATACGGGTATAAATTACTTTTTAATTGGTTAGTAAATTGTTTAATAAGGTTTATACATGATGGTTTCCATGAGAGAGTTCAAGATAAATCTTTTCATTACTACTAGAGCTGCCAGTTTGCTAAGTTTTAAATGATTATTAAACAGCAAGCTCAAACTATGCAAAAGCTGCAGCCCTTCTGGCACACTCAGGGTCCAAATGAATGGACTATTGTCGCGAATAGTGAAGGATGATATATGGTACAGGGGGTGATTTTAAGGTCTTCAGGAGCACTTAATAATTATGGATAGGTGTGTTGGATCAGAGTTGGTATGTAGATCTCCAAGAACAGGATTGGGTGCCCATGTATAGTGTATATGTGTTACTGTAATGGACCAACTATATTCTATGCTATGTTCAGAGACTCCACTGATGGCTGTCTATCTACAGCTCTGCTTCCTGTGTGTTTCTCCCTGGCAGTGTCAGGATGGTGTGTCAACAAGGAGTGGGAAGGGAGATGTTTCTGAAGGCTGTCAGTAAAGATAATAAATGGAAAATATAGCATATGAGCTATTTAAATAAAGGCTATGGTGTAAATTAAGATGTTTCTTTGCTACTTGATATGATAATATGATTGTGTGAATGGTCATACACCAAACATGCATCATCCACTCTTCTATGCTGTAGCTGTATCAGATAGCAGTTTTTTCTTTGGCAGTAGTCAGTGCTTTTGTGATTGACTAGATGGCCTGATAAAGATCATGGGGTCAGTGGTCAGGACACTCAGGTTGAGTGGACAATGCTCCAACGAGGGCCGGGATCCCATCCATCACGGCGGGGGGACAAAAGCTAATGTCAGTCCAGGAGGATAGCACTTTTCTGGTTTGATTAGCTGGCGGCGGGCCATGATGACAACACCATCATCTGCTGATAGGCCTGAACGAGCCTGAAGTAGACTGCTGTTGTGTCCTTTTCCAAAACACATCGATTCTACTTTAAAATCCCTGCCCTTTTAAACCACGCCACCCCCCGCCTGGGTCCAGAGGCATGTGATGAGTTTGAGGATAAAGGCAGAGTTTGATACGTTTATGCCAAGCTCATGAGAACCATTTAAAAAGCTATTAAAATATCTATTAGGAAGTCAAAAGCCTCATCTTCATTCACAGGCAGAGCGGGGTTCTTGAAGATTGCTGTGCAGAAGTAGTTACTGCTCTAAATGAGCTCAATTGAGGTAATTAAATTTGATGGAAATTGCTTTTAAAAGCTGCAGGGGGCAAAATAAACTTAATTCATTGCCTAAAATCATATCAAATAATTACTCTTTCAATTTTCTCTATTCTAGAAATGACATCACTTCCTTCTGTAATTGTGTAATGCTTTCTTGGAGGATTTTCGAAAGCCTCACACTGCTAAAAGTGCAGCATAAATATCATTGCTGTCAAGCTTTCTGATTGGATCAAGCTAGCTGTCAGTTTGTCGGTGGATTGGGTAAGAGAGTTGCCCACTCCCTGGCTCATAGCCCGGTTGGACTGTCTCTGCTGTTGGAAACAAGGCGAACATCCAACACGGAGGTTTTCTTGGGTTTTGCAATATAAATGTGAAGCTGCCAATGTAGGCAAAGAATGAAGCGCAAGTTTACAATGAATCAACTTAAAAATAGCAATTGCTACAGTAAGATGATGGACTCCTTTCATATGCTTTAGCGTTTCTTTAGCATTACTTTAGCTTAGAATAAAGTTCAATTTATTAACAAATTAATTTTTTTTCAGGATTTTTTGACGAATAAAAAGTTCAAAAGAACAGCATTTATTTGAAATATATATTAATATTATATTATATATTATTATATTATATATTATATTAATATTAATATATTTAAAATATTTTGATAATATTATAAATGTCTTTAGTCTGACTTTTGATCAATTAAATGCATCCTTGCTGTAGCCCTCAAACCGCATTCACTTTATAGCCCTTAATCCTGTAATTGTGGACAAATGTGGGTACAGAGGACTCAGGTGTGATCCTAATTTTTATTTATTATAAATGTTATATCACTGTCTCCGATAAAGTTTTGTCTATCCATTTATGATGTTTTTTTTTATTTTGTGGGTATTTTTGAATTTATTTACTTCAAAAAGTACCATATTTTCTATGTAAATTATGCTTATTTTTATGTTTATTTATTTATTTTTTAAACTATATTAAAATATCATTCCAATAAGTTCTTAGAGCTAAAACCTAAAGATGAAGTGACTTTGCTGTCACCTGTGTCTTATTTTGGCTTATTTTAGAATGCTCTAAATTACAGTTTTTCCCATTCATTTCTATGGGTGCCCATTTTTGACCCAAATACAAGATTAAGATTTTTTCACCCACTTAACATTGTAGAATTGAGTCAAAAAAAAAAAAATTGTGTGTGTTCAGGAGGCAAACTTTGCAAAAGTAGCCAAGTCTTGTACTGCTCAGATCAACGGAAGTATTTTTTTTAAAAATAAATCAAAACTATTTTGCCCACATTTGTCCAGAATACGGTTTTAGGGTTAAAATTTCTTTCATTCAAACAAACAAACAAAAAATCTTACACATCCCACTTTTTTTTAACAGTGGCGTATGCTTGCTTGTAAAACATGAACTTAAGCATTTATACACTTTACAAATGTATAACCAGATGCATAAATTAACATTAGCCAAGACTAATAATTTCTTTTACAAATTACAAATGTCCATTGTTGATTCATGATATGCAAAAAAAGTTGTCCATACGACTAGTCTTCTGTAGCCACATGATGAACAGTTATGCATTGAAAACCTTGCTTCTTGCTGTTATTTACTATAGAATATTATTTATACATTGCTTTATGACTTACGATTTTCAATGCAGTGCATAGATGACTTTTATAATATTTTTTGTAGTGCTTTGTGTAACTTCTGAAATTTGACAGCCTCATTTACTTTAGTAATGTTGAAAATAGTTGCTACACTGTAAAAGATTTTTTCAAGATTTGTTATCACAACATTTTTTCTTTTGTCAAATCAACTTAAATCATTTATTTAGTTGATAACTTATTATTTTGAGTTTCTGATTCTATTAACTCACTTTTTCCAGTTCAATCAACTTAATTTTAAGGCAACCAGGTTACTTACTTTTTTAAGTTAAACCAGCAATATTTTTTTTTACAGTGTAGGATGTTCTAAAATAATAATAAAAAAAGAAAGTTATAAAGTTTTGGAAGCCATGAGGCTGAGTAAATGATGACTGAATATATTTTTTGGGGGGGATGAACTATCCCTTTAAAGCATAACACTGTATCAGCTCTTGAGACTCTTTGTCTTACGATTTTCCTCTTCTTCAGCAGAGATAATATGAGGTCAGGGAGAACAGAGCGCCCCGGCCCAATTAATCAAGGCCTGAATCTTGCATTGGGCCGAGACAGAGGGCCTGTGTTCTCTTTCTCGGCCTGCCCTGTGGAGTAGACATCACCTCCCTCCAATCTGGGTGTTTTGGATCCTGAGGTCCATTTATCAAAGTCAGAGCCAGGCTGCTGGGCCACCAGAGCAAACCGAGATAGTAGGCCTGTTTGGATGGATCTGTGTGTTCGGACCAGGCCAGGTAGAGCAAGCTGCTACATCACCTCTTGCTCTGCTGAGAATGTATAAATACACAAGACATGTCTGCGTTTCGTCATAGCCCAGAGATGGCTATCTCATGCCAAGAAACGGAGAGAGAGTGCGTGTGAGAGCAAGAGAGACAGATATGAATGAATGGGTTTGTTGCTGCAGGGTAAGAGGTTTACAGTTTGGTGCTGATTCAGCTTTTCCACATTGCTGTTATTTGTCTTCAATGCAATCAGTGCACGCACCTTTCCAACAAATAATGCAAGCGCAAATCAATGCGCATTGATCTTTCGTTAAAGGCAGTGGGTTATTTGAAAAATAAGAGATCAGATTGCATCGCCGAACCCTTATGTCTCCGGTGTCTAGACGTTGCTGACAAAAGCATTTGGTTTGCTTTCCCAGCGCAGCTTCTAGCATGCTCAATTGCATTCTTGCTTGTTTGTCCTTGTAAACAAGCAGATGAACACATGCTGGCTCTGGCTCTTAAAAAAACAAACACTGTGCATGACAAGCCGGGAGTGCGTCTCCAGTCTGGACAGAAGGAGGAGCGATCTCCAGACGTCTGAATGAGAGATTAGGCACGTGGGAAGTAAAGATTTCCATCTGCTGGCATGTTCAGGGTTTGCAAGGCTCAACGTTGACCGGTGTTGTGCACCGTTTAGAATTGAATTGGGAATGATGTTTAACCTTTGGAAGAGCTCAAAACTATCCACATATTTTCACTTGTAGTATAGTTGCAGTACAAAAGAAAATAGTTGTAAACTACACTCTCAGAAAAAAAAGTACAAAAGCTGTCATTGGGGCTGTACCTTTTCAAAAGGTACACTTTTGTATCCAAAGTCTACATATTGGTACCTTAGTGGTACCTAAAATGTACATATTAGCACCTGAAATGTACATATTAGCACCTGAAATGTACATATTAGCACCTAAAATGTACATATTAGCAACTGAAATGTACATATTAGCACCTGAAATGTACATATTAGCAACTGAAATGTACATATTAGCACCTAAATTGTACATATTATCACCTAAAATGTACATATTAACACCTAAAATTGACATATTACTACCTAAAATGGACATATTAGCTCATGAAATTGACATATTAGCACCTAAAATGTACATATTAACACTTAAAATGTACATATTAGCACCTGAATGGACAAAAGTTTACCTTTTGAAAAGGTACAGCCCCCTTTTTTACCTTTTTTTTCTGAGAGTGTAGTTGTGTACTCAGAATTTACTACACTTAAATATACTTAAAAGTATACTTTTAAGTGGGCAAATTTAGTCCCAAGCATTGAATAAATAGTACACTTACAGTATAATTCTAATAAATTGATATCAGTATACTACATAAAATGTACTTAAAAATATACTTGAACTGTACTTAAGTATACTTAATAAAATTAACTTGAAGTATACTTATAATTGCGAGGGAAATTATTCAGTTACTTCTTTGTAAAACTTCAATAATATCTTTCAGATTAGGTCAGGCAAACATATTTAAAGAATTTAAAGTTTATCAATTTTATATACTTTAAAAATATATTTTTACAAACCCATTATTGATTTAAAAAACCTAAAAAAAAAAAAACCTATTAAACTTAAACTCTTATTCTGTTCAGTTCCTTAAATTGAATAGAATTTAATTTAGCAAGCTGGATACAGAAATGTTATTTGAATTTTAAATTCAAGAATTAAAATTGCTATATATATATATATATTAATTCATTTAAACTAATAATCAAATATTTAATTCTAAGCCACCTATATAACTGTACACATCTATACTGTATATTACAGATTTGTGCATTTGCAATTCAGTAAATTTATCTTCCTGTTATTCCAATTCAGCATCCACTTGTAATAAGACTTGGAAATCATTATTAATATAATGTTTACATTCAGGATCATTTTAATTTCTATGCTTTAAGCACTTTAATGAGCCGTATAATGACTGTTCATGCATTTACTGTTTGACACAGTTTTTAAATATTTTACTTTTTTTTCTTTTTTTTCTTTGCTTCATCTTGGGTCTGACAGAGAGTAACAATAGCATGTAGTACAGTATAAGTAATATGAAAATAAAAGGACAAACATAATTATATGCACATATAAATACACACACACACACACGCGCACAACCAAATAAAAATCGAATGAGAACTAAACTGACAGTGAAGCCCTTCACCTTTCCCTCCAATAATTTCCTGTCCTCTAGAAACCATGAAATGAAACTGGCCAAAATATATAAAAGTATAGTTTTTCTCTTACATGTCAAAACACAACCAGACTCCAGTCGAAATGAGAAGCCCTCCTTAACAGTTCATCAGCCATCACTCAAGCATAGTGGAATACCTCAAATGAATATCAGTCTTCTCAAAGCATTCTTCAGGACAATGCCATTGACAGTTTTAATAAGCCAAAGTCTTTTATCTGCTGCAACACTAGCCAATGAGCAGCCACGTTACTATATATTTACACACGCACACACTGAGGTTGATTGACAGATCTTGTGGTCAAGTTGCTGGTGAATAGAGTGGAGGAATAGGGAGGAAAGGAGCATCTTCCGCTGGTGGACGGCCCTCTGTCAGCAGCTGGCACTCATCAGAGGCTGGAACAAGGGCACCTGCTGTGGGAAGCCCACCAGCACCTTCCCCTTTGGTTAACAGGATCCACCTGTCGATTGACATGATGAGGGGCTGCGTGAATAGAAGACCGCTGAATGTAGTCTCATTCCCAAAGCAATGCCTCTGTCTTATAATTATACAGAATTTCCTTTGAGATCAGTTCGGTTTCAGATTCGATGATACGATTCATTTTTATGGCTTATTTTTAAAGAAAATACACAAATGATATCTCTCTGAGCAAGGAAGACCTTTGACCTTTCAGATCTCCTGAGATAAAGACCCTAGTGATTTCACAAGGGCCTCCTCTATATTTGGAGCTATTCATTAAGATTAATAACTTGAATAGAATTTTTGGTAACACAATAAGGTTCGTTAAAGGGTTAGTTCACCCAAAAATGAAAATTCTGTCAGTATTTACTCACCCTCATGTTGTTCCAACCCCGTAAGACCTTCGTTCATCTTCGGAACACAAATTAAGATATTTAAGATATTAAGATCGCTCCTGCATACAGTCCATAGGCTTCTTGAGGGACTGGCTCTTGCTGTCCCCGAAAAGTCATTAAAGACATCGTTAAAATAGTCCAAGTGACTACAGGGGCTCAATCTTAACTTTATCAAACGACGAGAACACTTTTGTGCACAAAAAAACAACAAAAATAATGACTTTATTTCAACTATTCATTTATTTCTCCATGAGCCTGTAAGTCAGTTAACGTAGTGTGATTGCGTAGAGCTACGTCACACGTAGGCTCACTATTGGCCGACGCTGGTCATGTGTGTGTGATGCGTGTGACGTACAATAACAGAAGCTTACGCTATTAAACTAGTGACCTGACTCGCGGCAGAGGGAGAAATAAACGAATAGTTGAAATAAAGTCGTTATTTTTGTTGTTTTTTTGCGCACAAAAAGTATTCTCGTCGTTTGATAAACTTAAGATTGAGCCCCTGTAGTCACTTGGACTATTTTAATGATGTCTTTAATGACTTTTCGAGGACAGCAAGAGCCAGTCCCTCAAGAAGCCTATGGACTGTATGCAGGGCCGTATTAAGAGCTCACTGGGCCCCGGGGCTATGAGTTACTGCAGGGCCCCCCCACCACTTTAGGTCACCAACTACATGAGCTAAATGTTATATTATTATAGCCTACGAGTCATTTTATCCATGATATACTTCACAGTTAAGTTATGTTACTTTTAACATGATTTTTTTATCATATCAAAATGTATTGACTAAAATTTCATAATTATTGTGACCAATTTCAATATCACCAAAAAATAATAGTAGCTTAAGAAAATAATCTCAAGCTTACTGATGACAAGAGTCACAAATTAAAATAGAACAAAGGCACAATAAATCGACCTATGAAAAACTTAAAGCACTGAATAATATTATATAAAGTAATCACATATACAATACATGGTTTTCACTACAAATTCAACATTCATTCTTGTTAATTTTGCAAAAGTAATTCAGTCAAATGCAGTAAATTACTTTCTTTCTGATGTTTGATTAACATTATTGACACACATGGCGACAGCAGCTTTATTAGCGGCGTCTGTCACTTTGAGACCTCAGAGTCGGATTCAAGTGCGCTGTGCAAAACCGTCTCAAGTTCACCACAGTCTATGGTTCACCTTGGTCTCAAAACCAGCATTTACAAAATAAATTCTCCCGCTGCTCACTGTGCCTGAGCAGTTTGAAATATTTTGTATCCAAACCACAACGTTTAAAAACGCGTTTAAATGATAAACTTACATCATGATGGCGCAGCAAAATTTAAATATTTCTACCGGATATATTATCGCCAGTCCTTTAGGCGAATATAGAGTTTAATTAAACACAAAAAGCAAAATTATACATCCATCAAGTTAATATTCAAACTTACCGAAAGTTTGTGGGGTCGATGATGACGCTGTGTTTTAAGAATAGACTAGAATGAAGAGAAGAGTAAAGGCGATTTATTGGTTGATATATAACCTATTCTAATAAGGCGCAGGCAGCAATCATCTATAGGCCTACGTGCAGCAGCAGGTCGGTGTTCACAAGTTAAATATAGAATAAATATATTTGTCATATCAAATTAAAACCTGACGTTTCAATTTACCATGCCCTGCTCAGAGCCGTTGGCCCTGCATGCCTAGGGGGTTTGATTGACAGGTGGCCTGGCCAATCATAACGCCGAATACGCAACTTTGTCCGACAACAAAGCTGTCAGTCGGTGGACATGAACTTGAAAACGGTAATGTTTAAATTACTTAAATGACAATATTTGAAAGTTGAGACTTTGTTTCATATCAACAGTAAGCTGCTCTGAACTCTCTCTCGTAATCACTCGGTGTAACGTTAGTCTTTGCCCCGCGAAGTATTTTTCACTGCGTGAGTGCATGAGAACATGATGTGCGTGACTCGCGAGAGCCGCCTGGCTCGTGGCCCGTCCGTCACATAGTACCTAAAAAAGGCGGGTCTTTGCGAACGTCTCTATTAATGATAATGATTCCATGATAATGCATGGAATATAAGGCAAAGTGCAACTAAATAACAGGGATAATTTGTGGGGGACGTTGCGTGGTAAGGCTTTGGTAATCAGATGGCTTGCAGTATCTGCTCCACAGCCAATCACGGGCCCCCTCCTTGCTTGGGCCCCGGGGCTTAAGCCCCGCCTAGCCCTATGGTTAATGCGGCCGTGACTGTATGCAGGAGCGATCTTAATATCTTAAATATCTTAATTTTTGTTCCGAAGATGAACGAAGGTCTTACGGGGTTGGAACAACATGAGGGTGAGTAAATACTGACAGAATTTTCATTTTTGGGTGAACTAACCCTTTAATGTCTTAGATAACAGGAACTAAGAATGAACAATAGTTCTTCAGCATTTATTAATCTTTGTTAATATTAATTTCAACATTTACTGATACAGTTAATGCACTCTGAACTAACATGAACAAACAGCTGTATTTTTATTAACTAAAATTAACAAATATTAAAACATACGCTAACAAATATATTGCTCATTCATGGGCTGTTTTCATGGCCAGTTCATGCGTTTTCTCAGATCGGAGAGCTATCTGATTTATCAAAACGATTTAATTTACACCTGGTCACATAAATGCGTTTTTGCTAGATATAAATCCGATCTTCAATTCCCGCGCTATTTACAGATTTAATGGAGTGCACGTCAACGAAAGCAACAGAATTTGCTGCATTTTATTGATCACCAGCTAATTTCAAAATCAAAGACGGCAATAAGAGAGAGTGTTAACAGCCCTGTTAAGATCATTTCGTTTCTTTACTTTTAATGAAGATGGTACTGTTAAGCGTCTGCGACTTACTTTCACTTTGATTTGCGATAGATTGCGGCGCGTTAGATTGATGAGTAGGCGCTCAGCTGCTCATCTGAGGTGATGCGTGTCGCAATAGCATCGTCATATCTGACTAAAATAAATTTTCATATGTGGTTTCATCAACCAGATGCATTTACACTTGTCCAGTTTCGTCTGGAATGCGGCCCAGACCACCTCTCGAAGTGGTTTGAGCGATCGGATTCAAATCCGTCTCGAATGTGTTTCGGAGGGCATTTACTCCTGGTCTTTTCACGATCGGATAGTTAACCGATCACAGAAAACGCATGATGTAAACAGCCCCTAATAGTTCATGTTAGTTTATACATTAACTAATGTTAACTATAATGAACCTTATTATAAAGTGTAACCGAATCTAATTACATGCTATTTTCATGCTACCTGACTGTTACTCCTGTCAATTTCTTGTAATTTTTGAGGAAATATTAGATGGATGGATGGATCCTTCACATGATCCTTCAGAAATCAATCTAATATGCTTATTTGGTGCTCAAGAAACATTTATCTGTCGAAAACAGTTGTGCTGCTTAATAGTCTTGTGAATATTCAAGATTCTTTGATAAATTATCATTTAGCAGATGCTGTTGTCCAAAGCGACTTATGAAGAGAGCAATAGAAGCAGTCAAATCAACAATAGGGCAACATTATGCAAATGTCCATGATGCGTCTTTCTACATGGTTGATAAAGAAATGAAAAGCTATAAACTCCGTCAATTAGGGTTAGAAAAAATGTTTCCAAACATATAAATCTGATAAACTTTTTTTTTTTTGCCTGGCAGTATTTGTTTTATAGGAATATTTTGAATTGCAAAACATATGCTATTCTCTCACTCTTATTCTATAACTCAACAGATCCAGAGAACCGATATCTCACACCTGGAATTGTTTAACCCGAAAAGATCCCGCTCACTGTCGTCGGCTCACTCATCCTCAATGAATGAGATCTGCTCACTGGGTAGAATAACTATCTTCTGAATACCCATAAATCACTGCATCGTTGTCTAGAATGTTAAATCGGAGTGTTTCTCCTAGAGCCAGAGTCCAGTGATTTATGGGACATGCCTCGACCCGCTGTCCATTCCGACTGCAATTGGTATCTTTCCTCCAACTAGGCCGTGCCATGTTTTGACGTGAAATTGAAAATCGGTTTAACGTGAGATGCGTCTCACTCAATCATGCATCTGGGCTCAGGTTTGCAGCTCTGTCCAACAGGTTAATAAAAGAATATGACATAAGAGGCGAGATAACTGAGTAAACATCATCTTTGGGGGAATCTTGTCTTTGTAGTTGCAAACATAATGAGGAGAAATGACTTAAAAGTGGGCTGGAGTGAGATAGATTCTTCCAGTGAGCGTACAGCTGGAGCTGTTGCCGTGGATTTGTTGCCATGGTAACAGGGTGGATGTAATGGGGGAAAAGAAATTATGTCTATTTGGGCACAACAGACACCCATCTGGCGTGGGCTTATAATTGGTGCACTGAACAAATAAAGCCCATCAATTTTTTTCCTGCAAGGTGACGTTTATGATGTTTTGACAAAGACGTCGTGGAGGAGTGGGCTCAATACTAAGTTATTGGTGTTAATATATAAACACATTTGGTTTTCCAAGGACTGCAAATACAATAGAAATGCATCAAGTTATGTCTGGATTAGGAAAAATTTTCATCTAAATATATATATATATATATATATATATATATATATAAAAAAATGATTAAAGATTTTGTAAGCATATTTCAGTTCATAAGTCAGTTTTTGTTTTGTTCGACAGTGAAACCGCAACTTTTGCCGACATAATTTTTTCCAAGGCTGTCGTACAAAGAAATTATGAACACATGCAACAACAAGAGAGCCGACGAAATATTAATTGTAGATGTAGTTATTATATTATTTTTTTCTGTGAGCTTTTTTGTTTTTCTACGCATTTTTTGCATAGTAAAATAAACCATGTAGTTTTTGTTTGCCCCCTTTTTGCCAAATAATTTTGTCAACTAAATGCCTAGTTTAGTGTTTTGTTCTTCCCTCATATTTAAAAGGTCTATTTGTTAGAATTCGCATGTATTAACCACTTTTTTTATTTATTTATTTGTTTAGTGTAAACAGCTTGTAACAAAATAAATTAATAAAAAAAAAATTTTACAACAAAAATGAAGCACCACTGAACTTACTTAAGCTGGACTATGACTATTTTCTTCTAGATCTGCTGTACAGTATAGTGCTTTATAAATAAAGGTGACTTGACTTGACTAACAAACTTTAAAACCGAGACCTTCCCTGACTTCCTATGTTGTCTATGAAACCCTGTAGACGGATTTTTAAGCAAAGGATGCAGGACGTTTTTGCCAATCACGTATTTACTTGCGTTGCCGAGAGCCTATCTTCCGTTCTATGACGCATGAAATAAATGCTTATACAATGTTCAGCAAAAAAAAACTAAAAAAATTAAAAACTAAACTAAAACTGCGGTAATGTCAATGTGTGATGCAAAGAAAATCAACCTTTAGTCTCACATATAGTCTCAAATACACACTACTTTATAATCAAACTACCGTAGTGTAATTTTAATGACCTCGCAAAAATCGCTATGATCCGATGATTTCTTAACTGCTATGCTCTTTTCTGTCATTTTTGTAGTGTGTTTATTTTGTTTTTGAGAGGAAAGCGCGCAGCACATACACTGTAAAAAAAATATTGTCATGATTTGTAATCACATTTTTTCATTTGTCAAATCAACTTAAATAGTTTATGTAGTTCAGATAACATAATATTTTGAGTTTCTGATGGTTAAATTAACCTCTTTCACTGTATTAACTCAATTTTTCCATTTCAATGAACTTAAATTTTTAAGGCAACCAGGTTACTTCATTTTTTAAGTTAAACCAACAATATTTTTTACAGTGTATTTTAAAGGGGCTATACAGTATGTAGAAATGTGAACCTGAAAGTGCATACACGGGTCTAACGTACAAGAGACTGAACGTAATTCTATGGCCCTATATACTCACAGCGAAGATTCGTTCTTTGGTTAGAAGCAAAAGTAAGTCATTTTTGTGGCATTAGAGCCTACTTTCCAAACACCCAGACGTCGTCCATCCTGCTTAGGGGCTGTTTACACCTGGTCACTTCATGCGTTTTCTGTGATCGGATAGCTATCCGATCGTGAAAAGACCAGGTGTAAATGCCCTCCAAAACGCATTCGAGATGGATTTGAATCCGATCGCTCAAACCACTTCAGGAGGTGGTCTGGGCCGCGTTCCAGACGAAACTGGACAAGTGTAAATGCATCTGGTTGATGAGAAACCACATGCAAATTTTACTCCTCCCAAGAATGCTAAAAAATAAACGTTTGAGAGCGTGTTATAGGCTATCACGTTATAGTCAGATACGACGACGCTACTGCAACACTATTCATCAAATAACGTGCAAACTATCGCAAATCAAAGTGAAAGTAAGGCGCAGACGCTATAATACACAATCATCAAAAGTAAAGAAACTAAATGATCGTAGCAGGGCAGTTGCCGCTCTCTCTTATTGCTGTCTTTGATTTTTAAATTGCTATTTCAAATTGATATCTGTTGCTTTCCGAGACGTGAAGCAAGATCGGATTTATATCCGTTTTGCAAAACCACATTTATGTGACCAGGTGTAAATGCAATCGTTTTGATAAATCCGATCTGAGAAAACGCATGAAGTGGCCAGGTGTAAACAGCCCCTTAGAGTGACATTTAGATGAAATTCAAAAAGTATCAAATGTTTTTTCTGATTTGAAATGATTTGAAAAGAGGCCTGGAGCAATGACAGAAACAGTGTGTGTTTGCCTGTATAAAATAAAAACACAGGGATTAATCATTGTCACAATGTGGAACCCAAACACTAACATCTTATGATTTGCTATAATGCTTGTGCTTTATTGCAGCACAGAATCATGCTGTTAGTTGTTGAAGTAGAATTTGAGAACCGTAGGCAATATAGCACAACACGCAAAGAAAATTGATCCTGACGTGCTTTTAAAATAATTTAAGTGCACATTTTTCATGCCTTCCAGCATTAGTGTTTAGCAAACAGTTCGACGTGAGCATGCTTGAGTTGTGTTTGTGTATGACAAGGGCAGTGCATGAATAATTTATGAGTTTTATTAAAATGCCCAGATTTGAGACGGGGAAATGTCTATCATTTGTGCTTTTTTAAAATAATTCCCCTGCAATGAGTTTCATTAAAAGCTGCTGCTTTTGCATCCATAGTAGTTAATTTATTTCCACTGCATTAATACTGCAATGCTGGTGTCTCGTCTGACTGAACGGCTTGGATATATAGGGAGTGATTGCTGTTGGATGTGATCCACGGTGAGTTGAGCCTACAAATGTAGACTTTGATTAAAGGAAAACGAAAATGCTTGCGACCAGGCATGCATTCAGCTTTTATTTATCATGCCACGGAGGGGCTTTTTTTAATGGATGTGGTTTGTGGGCGTATTGGATTACTGTGTGCGCTTGTTGCCCAGCGGTATCAGAGTTTGTCACTAGGGTTTGAATGTAAATAGAGCTGGCACACAAGAGCGTGCAATTCCCATCCTGACCACATGGTGGCAGTGTTTCATTTTGATTACTCGTATCATTCCAAATGGCTCCACACCTGGGGAAAGTGAGCTGGCCTTTGCTGCCTTGCCAAGTCGGTTTTGCTGGTGATTAAGGCTTGGATGTGGACCCAGATGAGCACAAAAGGACGAGCGTTGATCTGTTCGTCCCGAGCTCTCTGGGTAATTTACTCGTATCTGTAGCAGGAAGTCAGAGCGTAAACGTTCCCTCCAGTTGCTTATCGGTCTATGCTGTCTTCAAACCTACAGTAAACACTCACATTAATTCTGTGAATAAACAAACAGAGCAGTTTGCAAGACCCGGGTTTGTGTTTTTGTCATTGTCGTCCATCTGACGGGGATGCTCCATGTTGTGACGCAGAAAATCGCACACGTACGCAGAGTCACATTGGCAGGCGCCCACAAGCCTCACGCGGGCACTGAATCACAACCGAGACCCGGTGCAGGAGGACTTGGGGCACAGCAGGAGTTTCTTCCTCTCCTTTTCTTTGTTCTTTCGATGTCTCTCTCTCTCTCCTCCCTGTTGCTTTACAAGCTTGGGGCTGAAAATGGCAGAATAGATAAGAACAAAGTGGCTTCTGTTGTTATCATGGAAAAACATATGCACAAACAAGAATCGAGCATCATTCACTTGAAAAGAAGAAAAGAGCACTTTTTCCATTACCATCAGTCTGTGAATCACCGGTGTGTCTGGCGTTTTCTTGTTGCTTAGGAAGAAGATAGGATCTTTGTAAAGGTGCACATCCTAATATTGGGGGAAAGCTGTCTGTTACCATAGTCTACTAGTACATTGAACCTGAATTGAGGTAGAAAACTGAAAAATTGTATAATTTCAATGTAAGGAAGTACAATTAAATTGAATCGAAATTCATTTAGCCTTGTCAAAACGCCACCGTTAGAAATATTATCCATTATAGTATTCATATTATGTTAAATATCTGCAATTAGTTGATATGTTGTACATGGAAATTATATATCTATTTGATCAAATAAATTCATTGAGCATATGAGACTTACAAACATGAAACATTTTTGATTATTATATTATATGTGGATTTATTTATTTATGTATTTGTGGTATTTTGAAGTTTCTAAAACATGTAGAGTGGACTGATCATGTAATTTGATTAAAGGGGTCATGGACTGGCTTTTAAAATTTTATTATATTGTTGTCTGAGGTCAACTTATGACGTTCGCTTTGTTTTTACATTCAAAAACATCAAAATGAATAAGTAATAGGCTATTTTGTACCCTAGTTTTGAGCCTAGCTTAAAAACACTCTGTTTTTATGGGCGTCTCGCACTGAAGACTTGGAAGTAAACGCCCACTGCTGTGAGTGGAGAACAGTTTTGCATATTATAATGAGTTTCAACTCACCAGTCGATGCACATGGGGGAAATTGTTTTGAAAACTTCCAATGTTGTAAAAAGGCAACCGGTATGATTCACCCACACGTTCGACCCAGAGTTCCCCACTTTGAAAAATGAGTCGTTTGCTGGGGCTGGTGTCAATAAAAGCTTTTATTGGACTAACAAGGACATTTTCAGTTCTGAAACTTACAGGATATTCTTATAATATGATGACCTCTTAGATGTTAAAAGCTCAAGGAAAAATTGATTTCTCAGTTTCATCACCCCTTTAAATAAATCTGATCATGTAAAGTGTGTTATTTGTAACTTGTTACTCCCAGCACATGCATCTTAGATAGATTCAGCTATCTCACTCATCTAAGTTGAATTGATTCAGTCTCCAGATCCATGTCACATGTCGTTCTTCTGAATGTGTCACATGACGTGTTACACATATAAGCACGCGCACACACAGGACGGCTTTATGCAATGCAACATTGCTTCACGGCGTCACATAAACATATCCAGTCAATCCGAGCACAAGCCTGACTTTTGAAACAAAATCCAATTTCACTGTGAAATGTAATAAAAGCAGTCTGGCTCCAGGATATGTTTGGCTGCTCGGAGACCTTAGGATTACACTTATTAGACTTCACCGTTGAGGCACAGCCTCGAGACAGTGCAGGTTATTTTGATGAATGATGTGAAGCAAAATATAAAGGTGACTAAAATAATGACCATGAAAACAAAACTCCAGCGCACGTCTCCCTCTTTATGCTGTGTTTTTTGATACTCTAATAGAGAAGAAATTACTTTCTGACAGTTTCACTTGCAAAAATTAGGCAACAAATGAGTTTATTGTGAGCTTTTGAGTCTGAAGTGAGAAAACAGCATGCTGTTTATTGAACTATTTTTATAAAGCAAACACAGAAGCTGAAGCTAACTTAATTACAACAGCAGCTCAATTTAGTGAAGACATAAGAAGTTTGGCATAAGTGTAGGCGTTAAATAAACTTTGCAATAGACTTACAGTATGCACAAAGGTGCTATAAAATTTTGTGTGTGTGAAATAGATAGAATGTGAAGATGAGACGAAACAAGATGAGATGAGTTGGAATGATGTGAGAATAAGTAAGATATATTGTGGTGATGAGATCAAATGAGACAAGATGACATGAGATACAGTAAGAGGGCTGAGTGAATGTGGAGAAGAGTTGAGACAAATCACATGAGACTGAATACGTGTAAATAAGAAATTAGAGGGTGGACAGAATGTGGTTAGGAGAAGAGATGACGTGAAATAGAAAGAGCAAGTGACATGTTGATACTATGAGACGAGACCACATCAGAAACATTTCTTATTATTATCAGTATAGACAGTTGTGCTGCTTAAAAGGGTTAGTTCACCCATAAATGAAAATTCGGTTATTAATTACTCACCCTAATGTCCTTCCAAACCTGTAAGACTTTCATTAATCTTCAAAACACAAATGAAGATCTTTTTTTAACGAAATCTGAGAGCTTTCTGTCCCTGTACTTTTACTACCTTTCTGGGTCTTGAAAATTGCATAGGCCTTCAATGGAGGAGGGATTAAAAGATCTCCGATTTTATTAAAAATGTCTTAATTCGTGTCCCGAAGATGATCAAAAGTCTGACAGGTTTGAAATGACTTGAGGGTGAGAAATGACTTAATGACAGAATTTTCATTTTTGGGAGAATTAATCCCTTTAATATTTAAAAAAAAACAAAACTGTGAAACGGTGCTTTGATGAATAGAAAGTTTAACAGTCAAAAGGATAGCATTTGAAATGGATATCTTTTGAATATAATGAATGAATGGAGGTTTTTTATTTTTTAAAAACTGACCCTTACTGACCTCAAACTTTAGACGGTAGAGTTGAGAATGTGATGAGATGAGATGAACAGAGGTCGTGTTGAAACAAAAGTGAGAAATTATGACATGAAACAACATATATTATGTAATGCCTGGTCCATATTACATGATTTTAGCCCGATTTTGGCACGATCTGTTTGACGTAGGGTGTCGTGGGGATTCGTAAACGACAACGGGCGTCGGGACGCAAGATTCGATCGTATCATCTCGTGTAGTGTCATAGTGGGCGACAACCTACGTCGCGTCTGCGATGCTTTACGACATCACGATAAAAAGACTAGCAAGTTTCATTTTTTTAACGGTTTTCCACGATGGTTCCGTCACATGTGTGAGGTTGACCAATAGGAGCACAAGCTTTTCCATATACAACTTTCAAAAAAGACAAAACGAAAGAGAGTCGATGGTGCTAACGCTAAAACTAGAAGTAAAAATACATAAGAAAACAATATTTTTACCTCAAGTTCTCTTTGGAGGATTGACAGTCAGGTTCTCAAGTCTCACGCAATGGCCGTGAGACACGCAATTCAACCAGTTCACACACTCCGTGTATTTCTCACGCTGAAAAGGCAATGCCGAGCAATCCAAGAACTCACTCGCTACGAGTTTCGCCTTCTCGATGACATCACGCGTGCCGTTAATGCAATGACTGGTCAGGAAGTAACGTGTAGTCTGACATGTGCCTTGTCCACGACACGACAAGATTTTAGGAGCCAAAATCACGTAATCTGACCGTGACTATCGTAACAGACAAAAAAAATCGTGTAATCTGAACCAGGCATAAGTCAGATTAAATCAAGGGGGTGATCCATCGACCGGAAGTTGAAGCCTCGCGGGAGCTGCCATCTTGTAGCAGAACTTCACTTGCGTTAGCATTCCCATTGACTCCCATTCATTTTGGCGTCACTTTGACAGCGAATAACTTTACATCTGAGGTGTTTGAAGACCCCATTTGTCCTTTATTTATTTCTAAAGAAACACGACAATGTATAAAATGCTCCATTACCTTGTAGGTTATGTTATGGCCCCGTAGAAGCAGTTTTAGTGAAAGTAGGCTAACGATTGCGTCATACCCACGCGGGATTACCGTATGGACAGGAGAAGAAGCTCGCGCGCAATCGGGGAAACGTGGAGGCAAAATGACAAAATAATTAATCAGAATACCTAGCAGAATTGTCTCCCTCTCCTAGCTCATGGACAGCTCCTATTCTCTCTCCTCCTCTGTATGTTTCGGAAGGGAATGATTCAGATTTCTCATGCCACAGCACTAGAAGACATGCGGGTTGCTCTCGTCACATTACATAGTCAAGCTCTGTTTGAGTCTGCGCGTCAGGGACGGAAGTGCTAAAAAACGGGCTTCGATCGTCTCAATGGAGTTCCAATGAGATCGCTCTGTCCATTTCTTTTACTGTCTATGGATTAAATGGGCTGAAAAAACATGTACACAAGCAATAGAAGAGGTCAAGACACAAGGAGGAGCAAGAGAGTAAATGGGGTAACTGTTCCCAGTCTATCCATGATTCATGTTTGGCATGTTTCCACGAGTATCTCATCTCATCTCTAAGTGTAAGTGAGACGTAAGAGCGCTGAAGGAATATGGATGAGAGTTGGGGAGCAATAAGATGAGGAGAGATGCGTGTGTGTGTGTGTGGTTTCTGGCCAGATAGAGATGAAAGCTGCTCTCTGTTTGTCAGATGCATCTCTAATTATGGCTCCTTTAATTAGTGCATCTCAGAGCTGACGTTCCTGGAAACATGCCATTTTGTTCAGCCCCTTTACCCTCTTGCTCTCCATCTCTCTTTACCTTCCCTCTCATCTCCCTCTCTTCTCCTTGTGTCTTGACAGCAAGTAGCAAATCAAGGCAACTTCAGCTGTAGCCCTTAAGCCAGCGTCTTTGCTCATATTTGGAGAGAGAGAGACCTAAAGAAAGAAAGACTGAATAAGCAAGAAAGGAAACGCGTCAAGAGTTCATATAGGCGTCGAAATGGGCAATATGTGCATGCATGTGTGTTGTCTGTTGTGTACCGAACAAAATAAGATTGATGCCGTGAGGTGTTTGGCAGGAGGTGATGGGGTTGAGGAGGAAGAAGTGGAGCAGAGCGACATTGCGAGATGCCACGTTCTCCGGAGGAATTACCGCTCGACGAGGTGAAGACGAGTGTCAGCGCCACCGGGATTCAATCTCCCGCAGTATTTACTGTAGCTCCACTCGAGCACAAAGTCCACATCTGAGCGAGCAGAGCACGGTGACACGATTTCACGCGGTTAGGTGGGGGGTGGGGGGGTTCCAACTCGAAATTCTGATTCCGTTCATGTCCGTGATTCTCACTTAGGGAATACTGCAAGATGCTGCATAAATTAGCTAAGAGGATATAGGGCGGGCGAGCTTAGAAAGAGAGAAAGAGAAGGACTTTTCTTATCGCACCACAGTGGCAGGACTCCGTTCAGCTCCTCAGGAAAGTCATTAGCCCCCAAAGACCCCTCAAATTCATTATTTCTTTATCACGCACTGTTTACAATACACCCTCGTGAGAAGAAATGTTAAAAGCTCCCGTGGTGACAGAAGGAATGTGTTTTATATGTGTGGTCATGTTCTATGCTAAATCTTTGGGGTTTTTTTGTCACATTTGTACCTGCACTAGCCAATTTCAACAACTCTGCTGTTGTTTATAACTATTAGTTGTGTTAGTTGATTTGTCTAGAGTCAATTTGTAGTGCACTATATGTTTTTTTTAAGTAGCCTACTGCAGTAGCATGATTATACTGATTGGAATTACCATGGTTGTGATCAGATTTAATTGGCATTAAACAGTAATCATTATTTTTGTGGAGTGGTGTTCTTTATTGGCATTGATGTTCCATGAAGAAACTTTACCATCCATGGAATCTTTCCGTTGCCCTAAATGTTCTTTATAGTGGAAAAAAATATTCTTTGGATTATTAAAATGTTCTTCACACTAAGAAAATATTGGTTCTTTTTATAACTGTTCACTGACAGGTTCTTTGTGGGACCCAACATGGTACTTCTAGAGCCACGTTTCCACCGCAGGAACTTTCCCCAGGAACTAGGAACTTTGGGGTGGTACTTGGTGTGTTTACACCGCAGGAACCAGGGTCTAAATGAAGTTCTGGGTAAAAATTCCTCCCCCCCCAGAAAGTCCCTGTTGGCGAGGTAGTACTTTTTCAGAGTTCAGGAACTTTCGGGGTGGGACTTGTGCACTGAACATTCTGATTGGTTCTTACCACGCTATTCTTTCTGCCCGATGGCGCGCGTTTGTCCCATTCATCTCACGGTCAATGTCCGCTGATAACAAACGTCAACTTTTATATCTAGTATTACGAGCTTTCTGAATACGCTTTGGGTGCTCGTCTCTTTTCTGCCGTTTTGTTAATTACCTCGTTAGTAAACCAATCGTACACAAAAAAGCAGCAAAGCTTGAATCTCCTCCATACAAAACTCAAAACAAACGCGCAGGCTAGGAAGAGCAGTCGCATGCAGTTCAACGTCATCTTCCCGCCCTGGACCGGTACTTTAGTATGCGGTGGAAACGCAGTAAGCAAGCGGTCTGGGGAGAAAAAAAGTTCCTGTGAAAAAAGTTCCTGGAACAAATAATTGCGGGGAATTGTGGTGGAAATGTGGCTTAGGTCATCACTGTGAACAACTATTTCCCCCCCCCCCATTTTTGTGGGTGGAAGTAATAATATTTTGAGTTTATTTAGTAAAACCTTGTTGCAAATGGAACATAGACATTGGAATTTAAACAGTTGACCAGTGATCTAGTATAATGTAGTTTGATTGGGTGTTAGATTTCGTATGCAATATGAAATTGGAGCAACACTGGACATTGGGGCAACACAGTCTTTTGACCTACATGGAACTTCACAGTTCATTTGTAAGAAAAGTAAAGATCTTAAGTCTTTATATTTTATGTTTTGAAATTCATAATTAAACAGTTAAATGAAGAATGTTGGATTCAAGACTTTTATTTAATCACGTTTTTTAAGTCCTAAGCTTGTGAGTCAGCTTGCTGCACTCACAGAACCTATTTTTATGAGTGTACCTAAATTATGATGATATGATATCTGGCTAAAATATCTCAATGCCAATGCTGAACCTATACCACGGCAAAAACCTAAAATAATAGGAAAAGTAATTTTATAATAGATGACAGAACATTTTTGTTTCATTTATTCATTTAAACATAATGAGATGGAGATGTTTGCAACATTGATAAAAGGATGAAGCCAAATTAAATGGTTATTACTGCACTCAACAGACACAGATGGTGAAAAAAGTTTGCTTGTCACAAAATAAATTAGACTCGTTTGATGTCTATTTGAGGGCATGAACATCAAGACTAATTATGTTATCAATCACATTCATTAACCTGTTGTTTAGGGTTGGGCAGTATCATTCAAATCTTTATTTCACAATAGAGTCATTTTATTTCAGGATAACTTTTAGGCCCTGTCTCAATTGAGTTCCCTTTAAACATTTTTCACATTCATAGAATAGAACATACTACAAAGTAATCATAATAGTACAATCGTAATTGAAATTCATAATATCACCACCATGTGTTTACGTGCAGCCTGTTTTATAAATGCATATAGATTTATATGTACTGCACAGATGCAGATCATGGTACATAAGAAGGAAGGGAAACAGGATATGGATATTTTAAGCACTTTTTGTGAAACTGTCGTCTCATTGTTCAATAGCCATGACATAATTTCTCTGTCCCTTTGTCACATGACCTTTGTCCAAAGGAAATGATCCAATAGTTGCCTACCGTGGGTTGTGGCGGTGTAGAAAGGGCAATGGATAGAGCATTCAGTATGTCAAATTCAATCATGTATTTCATATGTAAAAATGTTTACACATGAATGGATGCATCTTTTATACAAGAAAATATCTAGTGCATTCTGCTCCATGTCATGCATTGTTATGGGAAAGAGTAAGTGATCTTGGGTGTGAACATATGACTTTCTTCCAAGACACCTACACAGTAAACACTTCACAATGAGAAGTTTTGGAGGCCAATTACAATTTCCTTTCTTGCTCTTGAACTCCTCACAGTACTTTTGTTCTATGTCTCAGTTTAAATGAAATCATGTTAGTCGTCTTTGTTTGGAGCCACAAAAGCGACTGCATTTGCCAAGAAAGAATATTGCTAACAGGCTAATATTTGGTACCACAAGACACGGGACAACATTAATTTACCTCGAACCAACTGTGATAAAAAGCTAAGGGAATGTGATCTTTATTTGCCTGTCTTATTTGTGTTTGTAAGAGATGTTTTTTTTAGTGAGGGGAATTTTATTGTGCACATGTACACACATAGGGCTGTGAGGAAAAACCTATATATGTAGTGTACATAAATTAGCATGCATTACTGCCTCAGGCTATTGCTACAGGATATTGCTATTTGTTTTGGAAAAATATTTTTTGATTGTTTATTGGACAGCGGGAATCTCATTTGTATATATATATTGTACCACCTGGATGCTTGTCTTCTACACGCTAAAAATGGTTTGAAACAACAAAGCATGTTTCAGAGTGTGTGTGTGTATATATATATATATTATATATGATTCTATATGATATTTGTAGGAGCATGATGATGCATGATGCTTCTAGATTTTCTTTTGACAAAGGTTTTGTAAATATTGTAAAAATATAGTTTTGAGCTCGGTCAGTTTTTTTAGCCGTAGTTTGAGAAGCAAGGTTTTTTTGGGCAACATCAGCACCAGCCACTGATTCAACGTATGGTTGGTTTGTGTGCCAGAAGTAAATTTAAAATGCCTTTTGAAATTCCAATTCAATTAAATTTGAATGGGATGTAGAACTGAAATTTGAGTTTGAATGTGGAATTACATTCAAAGAAATCTTTAAAGGTATTGTTCAGCCAAAAATTAAAATTCTGTCAGTAATTACTCACCCTTGTGTTGTCCAAACCCCGTAAGACTTTCGTTCATCTTCAGAACACAAATTAAGATATTTTTCATTAAATCTGAGAGCTGGATCACTCCTCCATACTAGTCCATAGGCTTCTAAGGGATTGAAACTTGCCGGCTCAGAAAGTTATTAAAGACATTGTTAAAATAGACAAGTCCAAGTGACTACAGTGGCTCAATCTTAAGTTTATCAAGCGACAAAAATATTTTTTTTGCACAACCGAGTGAGTTCACGTAGTGTAACTATGCAGCGCTTCTGTGACGTTCGTCACACGTAGGCTCACTATTGGCCGACACTAGTCATGTGTGTGCTGCGTGTGAAATATACTGTAAAAAAAGTTCACTCAACTTTTTGCTTTGACTCAGCTAAGTTTAATTTACTCAATCTTATAAGTATGTTCAACTTAAAGTTAAGTTGACATAGTTAAAATAGTTGACCCAACAACTTATTTCGAGTAACACTTGAAAAGTTTAGTTGAAAGACGATAACTTACATTTTCAAGTCATCTGTACTAAAATGTATGTTTGTTAAACTTAACTTGGTATTTTCTCTCACGTGATATGATCTCGCGATAAATTATGAGACTAACGTTACTGGTTCAGCATATGTTTTTAATTTGAGGCGACACATACTCCAGTTAAGTCAACTTATACTAGTTGAGATAGTGAAAACTTAACATGGTAAGTTGAATGAACAAATTTTGAAACAACAAGTTATCAACTTAGAAAATTACATTGAAATAACTAAAATGCAGAATCATTTTTCCAACCAACCAACCAATCAGTCAACAAACCAACCAATCAACCATGTATACAACATGGTTGATTGGTTGGTTGGTTGGTTGATTGATTGCTCTTGTATTTAGAATTTTGCACAACTGTGGTACACGTATATATCTGCAAAACACTGAAAACTGCAAAAAATAATTATACTTGCCTTAATTTAGAATCACAAAGCAAAGGCACATACACAGGCTGTACACAAAACATGCACTGAGCTGGTGCGTCCTCTGCTCATCTGCACAACAGTGTTTTTGAGATTCTCCTCACACACGCGCGCTCTGACTCTGAAATCCCAACACACACGCGGGCAACATAAAAGGGCACACGCACAGTAATTGAGAAACATGAAAGAGAGGATTGTGATCTGGCTCAGGAAGAAATAGAGGATTAATTAGACATTCTTCTCCAGCTATATATAGGTGGGCCTTTTTGAGCATTGTTGGCTGGTAGAGCCGTAAGTATGAATTCTAATTTAGAGAAACTGATGAGACTGTTGCTTGCCCTAGAAACGATTCATCTGTATGAGCTCACATGGACCAGAAAGGAGGGGGTAATGATTCCCATGGCAGCTCAGGACATCCTGCAGGAGGAGTCGCCTGGGGTGGACAAAGGAGGAGGGAGAGAAGAGGAAGGGAAAGGAGAATATGCTGGCTTGTGCTAATTTAAAGCTAAATTGACAATTATTATTTTTTATAGAATATTGTAGTTTGTTTTTTATAAACGACTTATTCATGCACATCATTATATACTTTTTTTTTTTTCATTTGTGCCCTCGTAATCCGTAATCTGTCATTTAGCCTAAACTTTGAATTGTTTGATTGGGTTTCAAAATGAAGGAATTTTAGTGTTTTTTTTTTTTTTTACGTTACACAATAATTTAGTTATTAAAAACTTCGTCACATAAAAAACTTCTTCATTTTCATTTTCTGACGCAATCGTCTGACAATCTTCCGTCATCAGTTTTGTCGTTTGTGCAGTGGCTCTGTAGCAAATTTATGTTTTAATTTGCCATTGATAATTAAACAAAATGCTCGACTTTAAATAAATAAACAGTTAATAAACTCGCTAATAAAGAGTTAGGCCTACCTATTTAAGAATCAAGAACAGTAAAATATTAATTCTGTCGGCCAACATCGGTTAAAAGCATGTATGCTACAGTACAATGAGATTCAATTCGCTTGAAGCTCCGTGAGGCACATGTTGTTGTGTTGACCACAGAGCTACAGTACGTACGCTGTTAAAGGGATACTCCACTTTTTTTGGAAATAGGCTCATTTTACCACTCCCCCAGAGTTAAACAGTTGGGTTTTACTGTTTTCAAATCCATTCAACCGATTTTCTGATATTTAGAAGAATATCAGTAACCAGACAGTTTCTGGTCTCATTGACTTCAATAGTAGGAAAAAAATATACTATGGAAGTCAATGAGACCAGAAACTGTCTGGTTACTGATATTCTTCTAAATATCAGAAAATCGGTTGAATACATTCGAAAACGGTAAAACTCAACTGTTTAGCTCTGGGGGAGTGGTAAAATGAGCCTATTTCCAAAAAAAGTCAAGTATCCCTTTAAGATAACGTCTTGCACGTCATGCTCTTACAAAGCCTCATTGATGTAGCCTAATAAGTTTTTTCAATTCAATTTCAGTATTGTTATTATGAATTATTTTAACTACGTTTCACTTGAATTCATCTGCTACCAGCTTTCAATCGCTCTGAATGAGCCTCTTAATGGTAAAAGGCAGCAAATACACCCCAATTTTTATCGCCACGCCGGTAAAAGTATTATTCTAGTTGAGTGCCAACTGTATATACCTGGTAGTCAATATCGATACACTCCACTCCATTTTGAGCCTAATGGTTTTTTTTTTTTTTTTTTGGTTTTTTTTTGTCGCCTCAAGTTTGTGTCGGGTCTCTCGCCGCCCGTGAGAATAGCGTGTCACGTTCGCAATGTTCAGTTTGCCGACAATTAATTTAATAGAGTAAATTCTTGTCGACAAAATCGATTAACCGTTTACATCCCTACCTTAAGGTATACTTAGTTTTTGTAAGGGTAAGCTAGTTTTTGTAGATTGGCGAGAGCAACAAACTTCCAACACTGATTGCTGGTTGGTCTAGTCCCAGTTGTGGCAGACAGCAGTGATGAGAGGAAATGAGAACATCAAAGCGCATCAGTAATGCCGAGGTTAGTTTGCTTAATTACTACTGAGTAGAGAGCATGAGAAATGAGTCATTACGCTGTGTAGTTTAAGAGACAATAATAACCTCTTCAGTATTCACCGTGATTACTGAAGCCGACGAGAGTGAACCTTACTTTCCCTCTGTTCAAAACGCCGGCATTTGTCCCACTGTCCCTGCCTCTTCGGTTTTACATTTCACACAGATTGAGCACCTCTCCACACCTCCAATACACAGACACACACACACACAAACAAAACACAATCAAACTCTGTCCAATGACTACTCTCTCTTTCTCCCAGTAGACTAGTCCTCCCATGACCTGTTCCATGCAGTTACAGGGCTTTGTGATCATGTGAGTGTGTGCTCATGCGAGAGCGAGCGAGCGAGTGTTGCAAGCCCATCCCAAAGGGAGCAGGTTCAGAGTAGGGAATGAGCGTGATGAATTAGTCTGCTGTTGGATGGTAGGCAAGAGCAGTTCATCTTCTTCATCTGACCTTGAGCTTATGAGCTGTAATAAAGCATCGCCCAAGCACTACTGGAATCGCTCCGCTCAATAGCACACGCTGGCGGTTATCATTTCCCTTTAATTCCCTCCATTACGATTGCAAAGAAAATCAATTAAAGCACCTCTGCAGTCGTTTTGTAAGTTTACAGTACAATTTGCTGTTTGTAGCACAGGTTTTTTTTTTTTGCAAACGATGCCTGCGAGTGTAAAACGTCTCCAATTTTGTTCAACGTAATTAGCTTCTGTGGATGCTAAAGGTTGAACGCTGTATTGAATTTCTTGTGCTTGCTTGAAGTAACAGGCCCTTGTTTGTTCATTATAGTCTTTAGGTTGTGGGGGAATATAAAATGCTATTCTAATCTATTTGTACAACCTTTTTTTGGAGGCCTTTTGAAAGAACTGCTTCATATATATACTTTGTATATATTATTTATTTATTTGATCATATTTAATACATTTATAGAATATTCATTGAATTACTAGGTTGGTTTTATTGTATTTAATCAATAAGAATAATTAAAAATGTTTAATGCTATCACATTTATTTAACTAATTTGACAAGTTCAAGTCTGTTTTGTTTGATTTCTAGTGCCATATTCAACTCGTTTTGAAGAATTAGAGTACATCACTTCATCTAAGCCTACAGTTTAAAATGTTTACTTTAATTTACTTAAAATGTCATATTTACTTGTGATTTACTTAATATAGTGATTTGTTTGTTTCTAAAGCTGTTTATATATAAACACTGTCAAAATGTCCTTATGTCAACATATTTCCAAGCATACAAAAATGCTTGTGTAAGTTTACATACAAATATAAGTCCTAATGTGTTCAGGCTGTGGAAGCAAATTAAACGTGACTGGAACAATTTAGTTTAGGGTCCAATTCTCACTATTAAAGAGTAACTAAACACTTAACCAACTTTTTTTAGTTAATGATCTGTAAAAATGGATCTTTATTAATACCAGTCATTGATTCGAGTAACGTTTTTGACATTTGTCTATAAAGTGTTTTATTTCTACAATATGGTGTAAAAACGTCTTAGTGCTGCCCTCTTCAGGTTGAACGGTGGCTACTGCAGTTGAATTTTCCTATTGGATGTTCCGCACTTCGTGACGTACGCAGGTTTCAGCTCACCACGCGAGCTAAGCCCTTGGCAGTATAAAAACCATCTTTGTTTTGTCAAAACCACTGTAGGGAGTCAGGAATTGGAATTGTGAGTATTGACAACACTATCTCACGACCAATTCGTACGAATTCGACGCATGATTAAAAAGTGTCTAATTCGTACTAATTCGTACGATTTGTCTAAACCCACGTGATGGTTAGGTTTAGGGGCGGGGTCAGGGGTAGGTCATTCGTACGAATTCATACGAATTGGCCAATTCGTAAAATATGTACGATTTAGCAAAATCGTATTAATTCGTACGAGTGAGGTCGTATGAATTGTTACGAATTAGCCACTTTTTAATCATTCGTCGAATTCGTACGACTTGGTCGTGAGATCGGGTTGGTATTGAAAACGATCAGGATAGAGTGTTTTAGCATCTATTTCGTCCCCTCTATCTCCGCTGGGGTCAGCCCACTTTTTCAGCATTTTCAAATATTGCCAATGGGTGGAGTCAGGCTCTGACCAGGGGTTTAGTTACCCTTTAACTAGTTGCTTTAGCATGCATATTACTAGGATATAGACTGTTTATTAGTACTTATAAAGCACATATTAATACCTTAGTCTGCATGACAATATTCTTCATCTTAACTTAATTACCTCACTGACTATTAATAAGCAGTAATTAGGAGTTTATTGAGGCAAAAGTTAGTTATTAGTGAGAATTGGACCCTAATCTTAAGTGTGACCAAAATCAGACCCAGCACTTATTTGCTAATTTTGTAACCCATGACTATTGTATCTCCTTCTTCAGTGCCACTATGCAGGAAACAATTTATTTTCTGCCAAATTCCTCTTATATTATCTGTTAATGGGTTAAGATGTTGCTCCATATGGAATTGTTTCCTTATATAGCAGGGGTCTCAAACTCAAATTAACTGGGGGCCGCTGGAGATAGAGTCTGGGTCAGGCCGGGCCGCATCAGGTATTCCAAAAAATAAAAACAATGTATTTAAGTATTCCAAAAATGGAGCACAACTGATCCAATCTTCTCAATCTTTATTATTAACGTTTCTTCTGAACTGTTCCTCTGAATTTGAACATTCCTTTCTGTACTTGATTGGTTCTTCATGAGCTGTCCTTCTGACAGTTGACAGTTTTACAAACTTTCTTTGTCTTTTTCTTATACACAACATCTTTGTTGTGATGATAGTCATATTTGATTTTTATTTTCTTTATACAACACTATTATATTGATTTTTTTTCTTTTCCAAAAGGCACATTTCCTTTTATTATACTTAGAAAAACAATTACTGCTTTTGAAAAACAAATAATTCTTTCTACACATGTATAGTGTCTCAGGCAAATTACTGACTTTGCACATATCAAAGCAAACCTTCTTATCAACCATTACATGAACTAGTTCAAGGTTCAATTCACAAATTTTAAAATGAACTAGTTCTTTTTTCCCATATGTTGCTGCGAGCTTCTTTTTTAATTATTAGGCTATTATTATTGCCACAACCCATATACAACCACAGATAACAATCATTTTATCGACGGGCAAAGTTTGCACAGACATGTAAGATTTTCCCATCCTCACCGACCTCATAAAAGCCTTTTAAATGATCTTACAACGGCTCCTCGGTTCACAACCACTTGAATGAACGAGTTCACTGTAACGTTCATCAGGCAGCTACAGTAGGCTACGTTCAGTTCACGTTCGCCCAAAATATGAACGAGTTCATTAACTATCGTTCATTGAACGCGTTCAGACACAACACATATTACAAGCTCAAAATGATTATTCTCACATTGTTTTAGAGCAGGGGTATCCAACACATCGCTCGCGAGCTATCAGTAGCTGTGGCTTGATTTGGTGGTGGTAGCTCGCCTGTTCACATATCGCGCTCACATATTTTGCACGCTCAAGTACTTTTTTAAATGTAGGCGCGCATCAAGCGCCGAGCGCGCTCATAATTGAAGCGATGCGCTCATTTTTTCCAGGCGCAGTATATTTGTAGTTCGTGGTTGTCTATGACAACTATTGACAACAAACCCACGGTAAGCTGTCACGAGACTATATATGGTAGCCCATAAGGGATAAAAATAATATTAATTTAAAAAAACGCGGCAAACGCAACGGCGGGCCGCACTAACATTAAACTTTAATATCAAGTAGGGGGCCACAAAATATCATCCCGTGGGCCGCGAGTTTGAGACCTCTGTTATATAGGATGATTGCTTCATCTGTTTTCCTGAATCAAAGAATCAATGAGCTCTTGCGAAGAATATTCGTCTGAAAACGTGGCCAGGCATAACGGCACAGTGTTTGTTTGTGTTCGGTTGTCTATGTGAGCACCTGATGACACACTTTCTGAACATAGCTGAGACGAACACCTCTACAGGGATTATGTGGCCCCGTTCAGCAAACGGCCTGTCAAATCCAGCCATGTAACAGCTCAGATTAACTAGCTCTCCTTTCGTTTTTGTTGTCTTTGTAGATTCTGTGAAGTGGAACGCTCCAGAATAAAACTGCTAGCGAGGCATCTTCTGTGCTTTCGGCCTGAACGTTCTCAAAAACAACATCTCAAACGTGTATTTTAGGTTTCTCATTATTATGGCACTATATCTCTCACAAGCCTCTGGTTGTGGCACAGGAATAGATTAAGGTAATAAAAACAACTCGGTAACAGTCATGCGGCAAGCATCAGAATTCTTGTGCCTGTGTCCGTGATGACAAAGTGTGAGACCTTGACAGAGCAGACAGACAAACACACATCACGTCCAAGACTGGCACTAGACTGCCAAAGTTTTAGCAACAGTGCCCAGAGACACACACACACACACTCACACACACAGGTAGAGGCAAAATGTCAGCAATGCTCTCGGGAGAATGTGACATGAGACAGTGTGTCACAGTATCTACAGATGTCGTCACACCATTTCTTGGGTTGTGACTGTAAATGTGTGTGTGTGAGTGAATTTTGCATCTTTGTGTGTATGGCGGTGGGCTTTTTGTGTCAAAGTATGCGTTTCTGTGCATTTTAATGTGGGCATGAGTGATTTGTGGATCTATGCGTGTGTCACGATGGGCTGTCTGTGGGATTGTGCATGTAAATCTGCAAATGTTTTTTGCATCTATGTGTGTGCGCTGGTGTTGGAGTGTGGTTTATAAGGTTAGTTCAACAGCTTAAGTGATGACACCAGGTCAGAAGCTGCAGTCCAAGAGATGTTAGAAAGTCCAGTGTGAGAGAGGACTTGAATATTGATGTGAGGTGAGAGAGAGGGAGATACCAAAAAGAACAATTTTCATGTCTTTTCCTGTTTTTTTCTTTTCAAAAGTGTCTTCGTGGGTTTAAATAACCATAATCATTTTCCTGGATTATCTGGTTCCCATGTTTCAAGCTATTCATACTATACTCTGCTAATCAGGTTTTGAGATTTGTACACTGTACATTTGTAAACCCTTGGTTAATGTATCTTTAGATATTTACGATGTTAATAACATTGATTGGTTAAGTACAACATGCAAGTCTTCTGAAGCATAATCTATCTTCACACATTTACTGCTCTAATTGTTTCCCTTGATGCTTAAACTAAGCACAGATTTTGAGCATTTATGTGATTGTCCAAAGTGCATATATAAGTGGTTGAATATTCCACACCCAATATGTGGCACCACAATTTGAGGTAATGTGTGGTTCTGGAAAAGCTGGAGTAGATGCTTTTGTTTGCTGAATTTTACTTGAATTTGAAAAGAGGTACTGTCGCAAACAAAATTGGAATTGCAAAATTGTTATATGAATTTGACCATTTAAAGGTAGGGTAGGCAATTTTCGGGAGAGGCTAGCAATAGCGAACTAGCTTTGTACGAGTCATGAAATTGTTTCATTATAGGGGTGATGAACTGAGAAATCATTTTCTTTGAGCTTTTGACATCTAAGAGGTCATCGTATTATAAGAATATCCTGTACGTTTCAGAACTGAAAATGTCCTTGTTAGTCCAATGAAAGCTTTTATTGACACCAGCCTCAGCAAACGACTCGTTTTTAAAAGTGAGGAACTATGACGTCAAAGAGGATAAAACACCACCCCTGCAGTCAAAGATCAACGTCTACGTCAACATGTCCGGTTTAGCCGGTTTTATTAGGTAAATAACATCGATGCCTACCTTGTGATGACAAACCGGATCGAGCTACCGAGCAATACAAAATATTGCTCAATTGCATACAGAATATGCTTCCTTTGGATTCCAATAGGACTGCATGGATAAACTTTATTTTTAATGATGTTCCACTTCCAGCTGATGAGGTAAAACATTGTCCGTCTGTTCGCTTCATTTCACTGAGGATTGTTTTGTAAACAAGACTGGTTTTGCAGACCGATTAAGAGTAAAGAACGGCGCTGTGCCGTTTATATTGGATCTGACAGGAATGGTGCAACACACGGACTCTGAGTCGAACATGTGTGGGCGAATCATTCCGGTTGCCATTTTACAACATTGGACATTTTCAAAACAATTTCCCCCACATGCATCGACGAGTAAGTTGAAACTCATTATAATATGCAAAACTGTTCTCCACTCACAGCAGTGGGCATTTACGTCCAAGTCTTCAGAGCGAGACCCCCATAAAAACCGAGCGTTTTTCAGCTAGGCTTAAAACTAGGGTACAAAATAGCCTATTACTTATTCATTTTAATGTTTTTGAATGCAAAAACCAAGCGAAAGTCATAAGTTGACCTCAGACAACAATATAATCAAATTTAAAAAGCCAGTTCATGACCCCTTTAACACAGCATGTTCAAATGATCTATCCAATCAACATGTCATCAGCAATTATTACATCTATCCTATCAGCATGTATATACATATATACACAGTCAACTTGTAGCCTACTGTATGTTCCTCGACAGTTTCCAGCATTCCTCCACTTCCCCAACTCCTCACTCTTGGCTGGTTCCTATCACAGCCAGGCATATGGGGGGACTACTCTGGGTTTGGACCAAATACACAGCCTGGAGCCCTCTCCTTGGATAGCACGCAAAATACCCATACCATTTACTCTACCTAACTTATTTGTAAGTGTAAACTCGTGAACAAAGAATCACGTCACAGGTTTCCATCTCTTTCAGATTACAGTATTATGGCGTGAAAGCAGCATGAGCTTCTTGATTGAGTTTAGGAGGAATTGTGAGGCGGAGGCGGCTGTTAAATTGCAATTTAAGTGAAATTAAATTGCAATTTAAGTGAAATTACTGAACTTAAATATACAAGCTTGATAAAAATGGTCATTCTAGAAGAAAATTTCAAATGGCACTTAGAGGCTTTTGCATCTGAACTCTTCATATCTATATATATATATATATGTAAGTCTTTAAATCTTTAAAAAGTTTAAGCCTTTCAGATAGATAGGTTGGCCATGCATTTATATATACTTCTGGCCTTAATCTATACTTCTCACTGCTTTAGCTATATCGTTCGAGAACAATACTAATACAGTCTCCACTCTGAACCGATTGATCAAATGGCTTGCGGAGCACTTTCCCTCCAAGCAAAAGCACTCCGTCTCACTCCTGTACTGTTAATGTAATGTATTCTAGCCGTATAGTAGCTTTAATTTAATTTATTCAGAGTGATCCTGGCAGATGAGGGTTAGCTGGTGTTTTACAGCGAAGAGAAAGGGCGTAGAGGATTTTTGAAGGTGTGAAAGATTTTGGCTGATGTCACCGAAGACTGAAAGTCGGTTAAAGAAGTGAGAAGAAATGAAAGCGTTTGGTTTCTTTAACCCGTACTTTTGTGAAGTCGTTCTTTCTCTCGCTCTCTCTCTGTCTGTCTCCCTTCTTTCTCTCCTTGGCTAAGAGTGGTCCTGTAAAATATTCATCTTATAAATATTTCACTCATGTCTAATAAAAGCTTCTCTCTTCATTAACGAGGTGACTCGGGGAGCCATTGATCAAGTTTTCTGTTTCATGGCATGAATATTCCCTCTCATTCTCCGCCTCTCGCCCTTTCTCGCTCCCTTTCTCCCTGCGTCTGAACACATGACGCTTAGTTAATGTAGCGATAGTGGCAGCTTCTCAGCACGCCGCGTCTAATTCAACTTCCACCTAATTACAGCATGAGCGTTCCTCTAAGAGCGCACTCGCTGGCTTTATTCTCTTAAAAGCATGAAGTTTAACTTCTGTCACACTTGAGTTAAAAAGGAAAAAAAAACACTGAATGAGAAGCCAAAAAATCTACTTCCTGGTTAAATGTAACTTTCGGATGGATGGATGGATGGATGAAGAGACAGACAGATAGATGATAGATGGACGTGTATATATATATAGGACTGTCAAACAATTAATCGCGATTAATCGCATCCAAAAGAAAAGTTTGTGTTTATATAATATATTTGGGTGCACTGTGTATAATTATTTTGCATATATATATATATATATATAAATACAAATATAATATATATATATATATATATATATACACATGCATGTATATTTAAGAAAAAAATATTATTTATATATAAAATATTTATATTTAATATAAATTATATATATAAATCTATATACAATATATACATGAAAATATTTCTTAAATATATACAAGCATGTATGTGTATTAATATATATATATATATATATATATATATATATATATATATATATATATATATATATAAATAAAATAATTATCCACAGTGCACCCACATATAGTATGTAAACACAAACTTTTATTTTGGATGCGATTAATCGCAATTAATCGTTTGACAGCCCCATATATATATACTGTATATATATATATATATATATATATATATATATATATATATTGAGAGAGAGAGAATAAGCCACATTTCTTATTAAAATGAATGTTGAAAACAGCTGTGCTGTTGTGATAGCCTTTATTTGAAATAGAAATCTTTTGTAACATTATTTGTTTTTACTCTCACTTTTGATCCATTTACATCCTTTGCTGAATTGCACTTGAGTTAAAAAAAAAAACACTGAATGAGATGCAGAAAAATACCTGGCTAAATGTCACTTCCTGTTCCAGTCAACTACCTCTAAAGCTTTATGTTGCAGGTGGCACAGGATGTTCCTCAGCCATCGGGTGTGTGTTGGTGTGTGACTGTCCTCCCTGCTTCTCTCATGTGTGTCGCGTACACTTCAATAGTTTAACAGGCCTATTTGGGCCTTTCCAGTCAGAGCGGGAGACAAACTGTTCCCAGACCGATGCACTAATGCCCATGTCTCCTGTTTGTTCTGATGAAGACATGGATGAGAGGAGGGTCACAGTGCACCTTTGATGCATAAGCCTGCTGTTCATATATTGAGCTCTTATTTAATCTGACATTGTAAAATCAATGTGAATACCGTTCGCACACACATAGTCGCGCTATTTGTTCTGTTTGGCATCCTGGAAGGGCTCACAAAGTGCCGGTCTAGGCACTTTTATTATGACGTTAATTAGCCCACTCTCCAGTGAGTCCTCTGATGGAGAGAGCAACTCCGTCAGCACTTCGTCGAGCGTGTATAGTGTGCTAGGTGGTTTCTCTCAGGTCCTGTAGGTCAAACTGAACAGGGTGATCTGTATAATCCAGCTGTTAGGATTTAATTGCCGCGGATTGGATTAGAGTGCCGTACTTCAGCTCGGCGAGACAAGCTGTGATCCGTGTTAATGGGGTGGAGGAGATCAGATCAAGAAAGTTCACGCTGCTAGATCTTATGATTCGGCTCGGAGTTGGCATTTGTGCATGTATATGTGCCTCGTGCTTAGGAAACCGTTCCATTTGAATTCTCACAACTTGCTATAGAAGGACAAATTTCGGACACTAATGTTATTGCATTTTTTTATATACTTGTTTTCCCTTCTCCTCCTGTGGTCTGTTGTGAGACTGGCTTTGTGAAAAAGATCAACTGATTTTTGTTAATCAATCCAACATCACAGCTTCTGTAATCAAGTCTCTCGATTTTTTTTTTTTTTTTTTTTTTTTTCAGATATTTTGATTTAGAATTTTTTTTTATTATGGATTATTATTCATATTTATTAATATACTTTTACAAATGTCAGCCTGTTTCTCACACAATATCTTCATTAAACTTGGATTATAGCTGAGTATATGCACCATTATTTTGCATTTATTTGATGAAAATATAGTCTTGTGATGGCTAAGCTGAATTTTTAGCGTCATTGCTCCAGTTTTTAGTATCACACAATCCTTCAGGAATCCTTCTAATGTTTTGATTTGCTGCTCAAGAAACATTTATTATTATTATCAATGTTGAGAACTGTTGTGCTGCTTATGTAATAATTTTTTGGAAACGAAAAGAAAAATTCTTTTTTTTTTTTCAAAAAGAATGTTTTACCATTACTTTCAATCAATTTAACGCATCCTTGCTGACTAAAGTATTAATTTCTTTTCTTTTTTCTTTTTTTTTTTTTTACTTACTGACCCCAGAATTTTGAATGGTACCACTTTTATATGATAGTTTTATCATTCACCTTCATGATTCTTCAAAAAAATCATATTTTTATTCCACAGAGGACAGAAAGTCATACAAGATTGTAAAGGAATGGGGGTGACTAAATGATGACAGAATAAAACAAAAATCCCTGAACCTTTTCCAAATTTCAATTATTCATTAATTTTGTATTGAACATTGCAGTATTTTGTCGTATTGCTCTTTAATTGAGAGGTTTAAGCGGGGACATTAATATCTTTATGACACCTATATGACACCATCTCTTAGGGGTTTAAATGGGACAGGAGGACTGGCTTGCCTTACCTGAGGAAAATTAACTAGTGTACAAAGCTCTTTTTTTGCTTCATAATTGTCAACTATTTTTTGTTAATATCAGGCAGTTTGCATTCATAAACCCATTTGTAACAATTATATGACGTATTGTTTAAACACTTATAAAGCACTGCAGGTCTACGTGGCAGGACTTCTGCTCCATCAGCCAATCAATGGAGCTCTGCCGATACCAGCGCATCACTTCCTCCTGACCTCTCTCTCTCTTTCTGTTACTGGATGCCAGACGCATCCAATTGTCAATCATTGTCTTCTATTCTCGTTTGCACTCGCCCTTGCCACTCTTTAGTCAGTGAGAGTCAATTGTTTTGCATGTGTGTGTGTGTGGCAGCAGGCTGCTAAAGAAAAACATTCAGTTTTGCCAAAGTCAAATTAGCATATTAGTATTCTGCATGGAGAGGCACTTTCCATCCGTCTGTTAATGGTTCTTACACATTCGGCTCCACCATAAGCAGAAAGTCCATGACATGCCGGCCACATAATTACAGGTTGGTGGTGGGGGACACGTGACGTGACGCTGAGGTGTGTGTGTGTTGAAGTGTCGGGGTTCATACTGTTTAACCCTTCTGGGATTCTGGAAGATGCATATTTTTAGATGTTTAAACTCCATGACATCATCATTTGAATGTTAAAAAAAGTAGAGGAAATCTCTTCGGGGGAACATATTTTCAGGATTTTGCTTGCTCTTTTAGAATAAAAAAAGCTCTGTCCCTATTCCACCAAGACCAGTTCATGGAAACAAACAATAAGGTGCAAAAGTGGGTGAATTAGAAAATATCACGGTTATGATGTCATCATCTTGAGTGCATTAACATGCTAAAAACCACTGTAAAACGTACCTTTTCGTATTATATGCAGCATTTTGGTGTAAAAAAAACAAAACAATTGTGGGCGGTTCTTATCTATGTTTTGTAAGCACATTGCATTATCTTAGTGAAAAAAATTAACCTGCAACTTACACTTTAAAGGATATCTGATTACATGTATGTATGTATATATACACACATATATATATGAAGAGTTCAGATGCAAAAGCCTCTAAGTGCCATTTGAAATTTTCTTCTAGAATGATCATTTTTATCAAGCTTGTATATTTAAGTTCAGTGATTTCACTTAAATGGCAATGATAATTACCTATTAATTGTTATTTAAGTGAAATTACTGAACTTAAATATACAAGTTTGATAAAAATCATTATTAAAGAAGAAAATTTCAAATGGCATTTAGAGGCTTTTGCATCTGAACTCTTAATATATATATATTTACTTTATTAACATTATATTTGAACCTCAAGGAACATAAACATAAAAATCCAAAAAAATATGTTTTCAACACTGATTATAATAAAAAAAAAGTTTATTGAGCATCAAATAGTGTAATAATTTCTGAAGGATCATGTGACACTGAAGACTGGTAGTAATGATGCAGAAAATGTTGTTTTTGACATCAGGTATGAACTACGTTTTAAAATATATTTAAACAGAAAACTGTTATTGTAAATAATATTTCAAAATATTATTCTTTATACCTTATATTTGCTCAAATAAATGCAGCCTTGGTAAGCATAAGAGACTTCTCCAAAAAGCTTTTTTTAAAGCAAATGCTACTGAAGTGCAGATATAGTCCCTTCGAACCATAACCTCAATGACTAATGTTTAAGCACATTTGCAGTCTCTATGTGGTCAGTGTGCGTGTGTGCGTTTCAAATCCTGTCTGGATTTCTCCTCATGTCTGTGTGTGAACATGTCAGACGAGCAGAAGTCTCTCACATGCTGAATCTCTGGATTCTTAATATCAGTAAACCATCTGGCATGCTAAACCTTGCTGAGGAGAAGAGAAAAGATGAGGGAACTGGAGATGAGATGAGGAAGAAGAGGTTAGAGAAGATGAGATAAGGTTAACGTGGAGGAGATTAGATGATGTGAGGGGAATTAGAAAAGTAAAGGCAAGAGGAGACGAGAGCAGAGCAGAGGTGGACGAGATATCAGTATGTCACGGCATCTCTGACCCACTGTGTGTCCAATTTCAAATTCAAATGCAGGAGCTCGTCCACAGCCGACTTTACCCTCCCTCCATCATCCTCCTCACACTCTCCTTTCTTTTTCTCCCTCTCTCTTTCTCTCATCACGCTCAATTCACGTTTTCAATTTTGAAGTGCTTTGAAGGTTGGCCAGCAAAGTCATCTCCTGAGATTGGACTGTAGCGCTTACCTTTCTCTTTCTGTGTTTTTCACTTCACTGCCATCACACCTCCCACACTGACTCACTCGCTCGCTCTCTCTTGCTCACTCACTCACTCACTCATTCATTCTCTCCCATCACCCCATTGTCACCTCTTGAAAAACCTGTTTTTTTTTTTGGACATTTGATATAAATCCAGTGTGTACCCTTATAATCCCACGTCTACTACTGCTACTTACTCTCAGTTCTCAGTAAATGTAACAAAAAACTGATACAGTCAGGTGAAAACTAACCTACTTGAAAACAAGCTTTCTTTATTTCTTTCCTGGTCCTGAGGGGAAATCCATAAGAATATTAAGCAGCAACGCTGTTTTTAACAGTGATCCTTGAGCAAATCAGTAATTTCTGTAGGATCATGTGACACTTAAAGGGATACTCCACTTTTTTTCTTTTTTTTTTTTTGGAAATAGGCTCATTTTACAACTCCCCCAGAGTTAAACAGTTGAGTTTTACCTTTTTCCAATCCATTCAGCCGATTTTCTGATATTTAGAAGAATATCAGTAACCAGACAGTTTCTGGTCTCATTGACTTCCATAGTAGGAAAGAATATACAATGGAAGTCAATGAGACCAGAAACTGTCTGTTTCGAACAGGAGAGCATTTGTGCTTATAAAACTTAAGTTTTTTATTTATTTTTGAAATGACGATCGTTTCGCTAGATAAGAACCTTATTCATCGTCTGGTATCGTTTAAAGCCCGTTGAAGCTGCACTGAAACTCTCATTTGGAGCTTGAACCGTTTGGTGCCCAGTGAAGTCCATTACAGTATATGGAGAAAAATCCTGGAATCAAAAACCTTAATTTCTTTTCGACTGAAGAAAGAAAGATATGAACATCTTGGATGTATGGCTGGGCGATATATCGAGTATGTACGATGTATCGTTATATTTTTTGAAACGATATGGAATGAGGCAATACCGTTTATATCGATACAGTAGTTTGATATGAGCACATCTGAAAAATACCGGAGGTTGCAGTGTGAGCTGCTGCAGTGAAAGTAGCTAGGCTACGTAGTACAATTTGTCCTAAACATGACACAAGCTTATATTAATTGCGTCAAAATCACTTTGATATTTAACAAGTTTAAGGCAGCTTGCCGCCCTGTCAAATGCTCTGACAGACACTGTTGCTGACTGACAGATATACTTGCGCTGTTTAATGCGTTTGAGATGTGGTGCTTTCCTCAGTGCTCAACTTACATTTCACAGGTATATTCTCCAACTGTAAATGTTAGAAAGTAAAGCAAATATGTCCATTTCACAACAAATATGTCCATGTCAGAAGAGGACGAGCTTCTGCAAGTGAATCTCCGCTAAAATTCATGTTTCCTTGAACGAGCGCCGGCGCGCGCATGCGCGTGAATAGTACTACGTAGTACGCAATAATTCTGACTAAAATAAACATATTGCTAAAATATTTGTTGTTGGAGAAAATAAATGTGCCATATGTGGAATTTTAAACCTACAAGTATATTTTTTTAATGAAAGTGAAAGTGATTATAATGGGGTAATCAAATGCAGGCTAATATAATTAGTTTGTGCGTTTGTTTTTGTTTTTATTTTCATTTTTAGTTTAGCTTTTGGTCAATATAAAAACAAAAGCTTTTTGCACATAATATATTGCATAGCCTATATTATATTTATATTATATACTATATTATATTATATTTATATTGTTTCCATATCCTTCAATATCAACATTGTTTGTAGGATATCATTGGGCCGAATGTGAATATATATATATATATATATTTTAAATATAAAGATTTTCTTTATCTAAATAGAAAACGTAGAAAGTACCGAGATATATATCGTATATCGCCATTTGACCAAAAAATATCGAGATATGATTTTTTGGCCATATCGCCCAGCCCTACTTGGATGACATGGTGGTAAGTAAATGATCAGCAAAAGTTTTTTTTTTTAAAGTGAACTACTCCTTTAAAGAACCAGTTAAAAAGAATCAAAAACTGAATCTCTCGATTCGTCATAATTCTCATCCCTAAAAAGCTCCCCACATTTCGATTTTGAAAACCTGAATACACGATACACACACTTTGAGGAGGGTTGGCATCAACAGACCACCAGATCGCTGTGCAGTTCTCCAGCTTTGTTTTCAATAAAATGGAAGATCAAACACTCTCTTTGGAGGATAATGCACTTTTAAAGCCGCTAGCACACTCATTCAATCCTCCTGATTTGGCATGAATTGTAAAGCGTGCTGAAATATGTGCTGTTGGTTATTGGAAAAAAAGGAAATTTTGAAATAGATGCCAGACAATTTCGAGAAGAATGACTCTAATTTGTTGGTCTTCTATAGGAGTATGTACTTATATTTTTCTAACCAACAACAACAGATTTCTAATGGCATATTTAACCAGGTGTTTTATTTCAAATGGTTCTGGTTTGCCATGTGTGCATCTTCTATTGAGATTTTTAATGAGCCCGGATAGAGAAAATAGGGCGAAAAGAAGAAGAGTCATTACGGCAACGCACATAAAATATAGAAAGCAATTTTAATAAAATGAAGGAAATGAACAGGGAGAATAAAAGGGATAAGGTTTAAAAAAACAGAACACATCATTTTTCTAACAACACATCTTTCTTTTTCTGGCTTTAAATCAGACCTTTTAGTTTTGTTGTTTTCTGTGTGCGACTCGCATCCCTTGCAGCTCATGTAATTGTGTTTTTCCTTTACTGTCACCAGGGATTTTGTTGAAATGAGACATTACAAGTATAACACAACCCAGTTTACAGCAGAATATTCACACCAGCCCAGTGCAGTTTCTCCAGAGCTGACCTTAGGAAAATTGAATCATTTAGGTGCTTTGAGAACTATTGTGTTTTCTGAAGTGTGTGTGTGTTTGTGTATATGTGTGTGTCCTGGTAAACCCGACAAAATGTCCCCACAAAGATAGCAATATCTGAAATCCTTGTCTATGTGGGGGCATTTTTGGTACCCATGAGGAAACCAGCTTATAAATCATACCAAGTGACGTACATTTTACATTTTAAAAATGTAAAAATGCAGAAATGGTTCTGGGTAGGTTAGGGTTTGTGTAAGGGGATATACGTAGATATAATTAATTAATAAGTTTGTATTTTGTACAGTTTGTACAGTATAAAACCATTACAGTATGTCTATGGAATGCCCCCATAAAACATTGAAACCCAACATTGTGAGTGTGAAAGAGAAGTTAGTTATACCACAGGGTTTGGAGGTACAGTATTACATCGGCATGTTTGCTGCCCTATAGTGGCTTACACACATGCACACACGCTGAGATAATCAACCCAAGAGGATCTTCAGAAAGGAAAATTTGAGTCATCTAATTCCAAATCCTCACTGGCACCGATCACTTTAACAGTATGTGTGGGAAAAGAGGAGAGGAAAGAAGTAGTTTGGGAACAAGCCAATTGTAATTTATTTTTTGCATGTCTTTATCTAAGCTTTATGAACACACACACACATACAGTATACTCGAGGACCTGAGACTGGTTGGCTGAGCGGGATTGTAACCGCAGTGACCACACCAGTGCTGGCACACTTCCTCTATCAATCCCAGAGCTATGCCAGCAACAGACCTACAGTGCGAGTGGTGTACTGAATACTAGTTAACATGTGAACAATGGCCAGGGAAGTGAATATGCACTCAAATCTAAAAAATATTGTTGGTTTAACTTAAAAAAGTCAGTAACCTGGTTGCCTTAAAATTTTTAGTTGATTGAACTGGAAAAAGTGAGTTAATACAGTGAAGGAGATTGATTTAATCATCAGAAACTCAAAATGATATGTTATCTGAACTAAATCAATTATTTAAGTTGATTTGACAAAAGAAAAAATCTTGTGATTACTACACTGTAAAAAGATATTGTTGGTTTAACTTAAAAAAGTAAGTAACCTGGGTTGCCTTAAAATTTTAAGTTGATTGAACTGGAAAAAGGAGATTAATTTAATCATTAGAAACTCAAAATAATAAGTTATCTCAACTAAATAAATTATTATAAAGTTGATTTGACAAAATAAAATATGTTGTGATAACAAATCTTGAAAATATATATTTTTTTACAGTGTATAGGAGAACTGGCCCTTTTTTCCCTCTCCCGATCTAGTTTGGGTTCCTTGCCATGCACTGTTGCCTAACCTTTGTTATCAATAACTATTTTTTTAATGTGATCTGTTGGCATTTACTTATTAGAGTCACGTTTTAACTGAATTGATTAACTCAACTCATTGGCACATGCTTAAATCTGGTTTTGAAAACAGAAAGAAAACACACACAGTATGTACTGAAACTCTGGGCTTCGTCTTTTCTCTGTTTACAGATTGAGATTGTACAATTATGAACTTCCAAAAAAAAGCCAATGGCAGAAAACAGACTCTTGCCTTGACGAGGTGCTTCAAAGAGCCATTAAAATATCTATTATTTTAACATTGAACTTCTCACTACAACTTCCTGTCTTTTTTACAAATGTATTTCCGTTGTCCACTTTAACATAATTACTTCCTCCATGCTCTCTTTTCATTTTCTATTACTCACCTACCTATCCTCCTTTATTCACTCCATTTGTCAGACGCTCCTTTTTCTCCTTTAATCTCTCTCACACACATACATCCCCCACAGTTCTCAGGTTGCTCGTAACTAAATCTCAGGGTGCTTTACTTCCTTTCTTCCAGTATCCCAGAGTTCCCCTCCCCCTCTCAGCGTCTCTGCATGAGTGTGTGTTTGTCAGCAGGTGCTCCCGAAACTTCTGGCTTTCACGGTGGCTTGGGCTGTTGAAAAGCTCATACTGTATGCATTATAGGGATAATGATGATGTGATGCAGAATGAGATAATCATGTCTATGTGTGTGTGTGTGTGTGTGTGTGAGAGAGAGAGAGAGAAGGATCTTGCCCCCAAGAGTTTACTCTTCACAATAGCTGTAGTGTAAGCTTGGCAGCAAAGAGCAGTGACTCAGAGGCTTTGAACCGGTATTTTGTGTGTGTGTGTGTGTGCTCATATGAAGTCCATCCGGAGGAAGCCAGCCTGCACTGTTTTAGTTCAGCCCTAGAGTACAGCCTAAGAATAACATGAATGGAAATGTTCATTATTTTCGATACTCCCCTCTGTGGTAAATTACAGAATAGCTCTAAAATATATTCCGAATGGATGTGAAAGTGTTTAAAACTGTGTTGTTTTGTTTTTAAACTAACTTTATTTTTGGGCAACTTTAAATTAAAGGGGTGGTTTACTGCTTTTTTTTTCTATGCATGATTGTGTTTATGGGGTGCAATATAACATATAATCATGGTTTTTCTTTTTTTAAAAGTCTTATTTTTCATAAATTTCACCTTTATTGTAAGCAGCTTTCTCCTCTGTCATTTGAACGACTGGTTTACATTCTAATCCAATAGCATTGAACTAACTGGCTACTTGTATACACAAACAGCGTTGGCATTGGTTTAGGTTCTTAAATCGAAAAATTACATCACAAAATACGTTTACAACATTAGTACATATACAAATTCAGGTCCATAATGTTTGTACGCGTTTGTCGTAGACATGGAATAGCATAACTAGTGGCTATAAAGCCAGCGCTGGCATTTGATATAACTAAAACATTACGTCTGAAATACATTTAAAATGATTAAGTCTTAGCCGTGTCCCAACAGCTGCTGCCTCTGGTTTTAAAGTCGGAACTGCTTCATGTTTTAGTAACAGTTTCTTGTTGAATCCGGCATTGAATTGGTGGAGATTCTGGAAGCTGTCTTTCGTAAAATGCGCAGCACAGAGAGCTAAATTACGTTTAAATTACGATTGTCATTTGCAGAACCATAATCAAAAATAAATTGTATCGATTGTTGACGAACTACAACGTCCGTGGGAAGCCCGAACACAGTAGACCTGACAGCTGGGTGAACATAACACACTTTGGATGAGTCGCAGAAATATGGCCATGCCCTTTTTTGCATATTCCAGAGGGTGGGTTGATGTAAATATATGGGTTAGTTACGTATAAAACCCATTGTAGTCCTTAGGCATTAAACTTCCTGAAGTTTAAAAGACGATATCTCTGCTTACATTGAACTTTCAGCGCTGCAACTTTGCAGATACTATTCATGCACCAACAGCAACATTACACACTATTTAAAATGAAAAAGTGAAATTGCAATCAACCACCCCTTAAAAAGAGGACAAGAAGTCATGTTTTTTGTACATCCCAACAATCCCATACTGTTAATCCCAACATTTTCTACAAATTAAAGTTGTTTTGACATATATAAACCTTAACTCAACAATCCGTCAGAGTTATCTACAGTCTACAACCATTAACTAAGTTAGTGTCAAGTACAAAAGAGCTGATGAGATTGCAACACTAGTAGACAAAATGTGTTCCAATTTTGTTTGCGCATTTATTTTGTTGATAAAATTGACTTTTCAAAATTATTTTTAAATAAACCTCCATCAAACTCGGATCTCCATCCCATTTTCTTTTCAAGAATATAACACATTTCTCAGTAAGCATACAAGTTGAAGTGGGGAAGTTGAAATACATAACACATATTAGTCATGTTCACAGTCAAATGGCTTATACACTGCATTTATGTGATTTATTGGGTCCAGAAATAAATAGGGAAATAATATACATTACTGTTCTGTTCTAATATGATTTTGTTTTGAACGGTAGCAGATGTGAGATTTAATAAAGAGTATCAGCCGATAATGCCAGTTTTGCCATTTAATATTCATTAACCTGAGCCCAGATTAATTTATAATGAAAAACACTTGAGGTTTTCTATCTGCAGACAAAACTTCTATTTAACTTCAGAAAATGATGACTGCATTATAGACATTTCATCTCTGTATCTAATTTCAAAGTGGTTAAACTAACAGTGTTACAACTCAGCCCATGTTGCAACCATCTCCAGTCTCCCCTACATATTTGATGTTCACTGAGATCAAACATGTTCTGAATGGTTATGACTGTGTCCAGCGGTGCAGCCTTTCCACTTTTAGTGAGGAAAGAAAAAATTGGCTATACTTGGTTATTCAACCGTGTATTTTTATTGATCCATGTGCATTTTTCCTTAGCCAATCATCACATACATTGACCTACAGTAAAGATCAATAAAGTCCATCTACATTGATCTAAGGACCTCGCTAGTAATAATCTTTGCTATACTGTAGATGCCATTTGAATCCTATATCACAGTTCCTGCAACATCTGACCTAATTTTCTCTGCGGGTCATGTGTTTCTGATAGTGTGGCATGACTTCCTTGACTTTGTTGAACACTTGCAGTTCTGTTTGTGTCTGTTTGCTTTCCGAAATATCCTTGTCTCTGTTTGTATTTGCTTCGGGTTCACATATCGCATCTGTTGTGAATGATTATCTCTGGTGAGGTTTCTTTAAAAACGCGGACTCTGTTGTTCATTATAAACTGCTTTAGCAGATATTCTCATATCCAGCTCAGAACAGTGAGAGGAGTTTTTGTTCTCTGAAGAAGCATCCCTCAAGACTAACACTGTAATGAACTGTGCTGTGTTAAGTCAGATAAGTCCCTTAAAGTCACCATATATGACCATTTTTTATTTGGAATATAGCATATTTGGAATACCTCTCAAAAAGACATCTGCCTAGCATAATTTGTTTGCTGAAAATGATTGATTTTCTTTAATCTAATGCAATGAAATTCATATATTTAAAATGCACAAAATATATTTTGGGGCTAATGAATATCAAAAACCTAGACCTGAAGACCTAAATCAAAATCATAAATTGTATGAAAAATACAAATAGTTTACACGTGGATCTTGTTCATGAAATGTTCCAAACTATCAATACTACAAAAGTATAGTATGCCATATAGTATGAAATGTAGGCTTCTGAAAATTGACAGTGAAAGAAAGATGTATGCAATCATATTCAATAAAGAATAGGAAACCAAACCATAGTGTTTTGTAATTATAGTTGAAGAGTTCAGATGCAAAAGCCTCTAAATGCCATTTGAAATTTTCTTCTTTAATGATGATTTTTTTATCAAGCTTGTATATTTAAGTTCAGTAATTTCACTTAAATGGCAATGATAATTACCTATTAATTGTTATTTAAGTGAAATTACTGAACTTAAATATACAAGTTTGATAAAAATCATCATTAAAGAAGAAAATTTCAAATGGCATTTAGAGGCTTTTGCATCTGAACTCTTCAGTTATAGATATAGAGTTAGCAATTTTTGCCTGAACCTCTGAAATTAGGAATGATAAAGAAATCTGACAAGCTGTAAACACAGCATATGCTTTCAAGTGACTCCATGAGCTCTGTCTAAACGCATGTGTGTGTGTACTTGTACACATCTTTGTGAGGGGGACCAGTTTCAGTTTTAGACCATCGACACCGAGGACATTTTGGCTGGTCCTCACTTTCTTAGTCCCCTTTAAAGGCCAGTTTTAGGGTCAATACTTTTAAAGGATATGGTTAATTAGGTTTAGGGTAAGAGCTTCCGAGGGATGGGTTGGGTTAGAGATTGTATTTTGTCAATTTTTAATTTCCTCACAAAGTGTGTGTGTGTGGAAAGCAAGAACATGTGGAGAATGGAGTAACTTTATCTGTGTATATCTGTGTGTGCGAGTTCTTAGAGATGCACAGAGTGGCACGCCTCCTTAAATTTGTTTGATGCAGTAATCATCTCTTTCCTCATTTAGTGGGCTTTTAATGGAGTCCAAGTTCCAACCCTTCCGGATGTCTTGTCTGATCTCACTGTGATGGCATAGGTCAGTGTTGTACTGAAATGAAACATGAAACATTTTTTTTTTTTTTTTTACAAAGACACATTATAGAATTGCTTAGTACAAATATATGTTAAAATAAAAAGTATATTTTAGGTATATAAGCTATATGATGTTTTATTCATAATTTAGGATAAATTAAATTAGCTCCAAATTAATGCACTGATGATCCTGATTTGTGCTATATAAATATGTTTTTGTACCTGTTTGTTGAGTACAGTTGCACATAGTTTCCCAATAGTTCAACCATATTACAACTCGCACATACTGTAGTTTCCCAATAATTCAACCTTCAACCTTGCACACTGAGTCTAAAATTTTTTTTGTATTCGTGATTCGGTGGCTCTGAGTCTTCGAAACACCATTTAAAATGTTTGCTACGGATGTAACAAACACAGAAAATCGAACCCGATATAATTTTTTTTTTTTTAATGTGCGAAAATTTCGGATTCAGTGTACAATGTAAAGTTTTTTACAATTGGCTAATAGATGATTTTCATCTGTTTTTTTTGTGTGTTTGTTTGTTTTTCAGTTCATAAGTGGCAATTAATGTTACACAGTATTTTTGTTTTGGTCAGGATTTTTGTTTTGGTCATCCTCTTGTTGGAGAAAGTGTTAACAGCAGTAGCCTACGAACTGACGACGATATCTATGAACATTTAAGGTAATCAGCTGTTAGTTATTTTTATTGTTGACGTTCTATTAGTTACAAATATCAAAAAGTTTAAGAAAAGTAAAAAAAATAAATACAAATATAAACTTTTAGATATCGATCTGCATATGTGATGGACACATATTATGCTTAAATTTGCTCACTTTGAGGTCATCTTCATCAGTAAAACTGATCTCTATTTAATGAAGCACATAAAAAAGAGTCGACCTGAACCGGAACCTGGAAGTTTTACAGTACACTGAAGTTTGTTGCGTATTGTTTTTGTAAGCCTTAATTTTATGGCCTTGTGACTGCTTATTGCCTCCATAGCCTGCAGAAATTTAATTTAGTATTTTTTTTTTATCCTGAAGTTATGATTTTATTTAATTTTTTTAATTTATAGGTGTGTGTAAACACACTGCGTTCTCATTCTGATGGGTCTTCTACAGTGTGTAATATTGGGAAATGTAAACCGTAATATAATTGGCCCATAATGCAGTGAGCAGGATTTCGCATGGTGTCCCATACACCAGTGGCTTCAGTTTCACTGAGCTGTCTTTCATCTGACACACACACACACACACACACACACACACACATACACACTCATGCGCAGCATTGTCAAATACCTCCTCCTTTGTGCCTCTTTTTTGGTTTTCTTCTCTTCGGGCAGGTGGGCAGGTTGTGAGTCACCTGGGGATTTCTGACTGTGTTTTCCCCCATTGTTTCTCTGTCCTCTCTGTGAGAAATCTTCGCTCAATCATTCTTTTACAACCATGATGGAGAAGACTAGACAGGAAAACAATGAAATATATAAAAAAGGGCAAACATAGGAATTTTATTAAGGAGGAGGCTCCAGTGGCATGCCTGGCTGACTTTGTGCTCTAGTGTCTCAACATAATTTATTAAAAATAAAATAAAAACTACGAATCTCACTTCTAACCCTAGCTGCCATGTTGTGCGCATTGCTAGTGAACTTTCATGTAATATATTTTTGGATGTATTGTGAGTTAATAAATGTAACTGGTTGTGTACAGTTGGCACATAGTATCTAAATATTGATTAATCGATCGATATAGCCCTGAATCGAATAGAATCGTAATCATATCGTAGATTTTTTTTTTTTTTGCGGTATCGGCAAATATATCGCTGGCTGAGAAAATCAATATTGTATTGTATCGTGATTAATTGTCCGATTTACACGCCTTATATATATATATATATATATATATATATATATATATATACTAATTGGGTTCATCACTCTGTCTCTCCTCCACCAATAAGCTGGTGTGTGGTAGGCGTTCTGGCGCAATATGGCTGCCGTCGCATCATCCAGGCGGATGATGCACATTGGTGGTGGTTGAGGAGATTCTCCCTTCCATGTAAAGCACTTTGAGTGCAGAGAAAAGCTTTTTATGAATGCAATGAATAACAATTATAATTATTATCATAACATTCCAAAAAATAATGATGCCTGCCAGAAGGCAATAAATACCTTTCCCTGCTCTCTCGCTTTCTTGCTACTTTAGCGACCGCTGTGATGTTCTCTGTTTCTCGTGGAGTTCAAAGTAAAGCATGATTCTTCTGTTGAGAGGTGTGTTGAGTCATATGAAGTCCTCTGATTCTCAGCTTCCTCTCCTGTGAACAAGACTATAATAATGTCTAAATTAAATATTTTATTGTAAGAAAACGTTGTTCCAAAGCAGCTTTACGGGAAATTGAGAAATAAAGAAGATAAAAGGGAAAAGAAAATAATGCCTTTGTTTCAACCCCCCTGTGAGCAAGCCAGAAAAAGATTCTATAGCAGTATTATAAACTCTAATTTGCCAAGATAAAGTTTGCAGTTTGATGTCAGATTTTTGGAGTTTGAACATTTCTTTATATACCTGTCAAAGTTGGGAAGCAATGCAATCTTTTAAAGGGGTGGTTTACTGCTTTTTTTCTCTGTGTGATTGTGTTTATGGGGTGCAATATAACATGTCTTCATGTTTAAGCTTTATTTTTCATTATTTCACCTTTATTGTAAGCCACTTTCTCCACTGTCATTTGAACGACCGGTTGAATTCCTGATATGAAACCACTCCCTAAGAAACAGGCAATGGGATCACATTGGTTAGTTGGGCCGGTGTGTTGTAATTGGCTAAACGGAGTTGTGCACGTTGTCCGGAAACTTCACACCCATTACCTTTACAGGCGAAAGTGTATGTGCTCCGGTCAAATGTAAATAATGGTTTCGATATTGCCGTATGAGTTTGAGCCAGAATCAGACCCAGAAAGTGGCGATGAAGAGAGTCAAGCAGAACCTCACCAAACATGGCTCTTACAAAACGTTTCTGAATGGTAATTTTTTTAAAAATTATTATTATTCTATTCTTTTTTATTCTACTATTATTATATAAGAATTTTGATATGCTGTTACTTGAAAATTCTAGTGCTGCTTGTTAGCTTTTGAGATACACCTTTCTCCTGATTAAACATTTAATACTGAATAAATGACAGAGTAATACCGCTTTTAAAGATATTGTTTTATCGATATAATGAACAACCGTTTATCTATTCACAAAACTTAGTTTACTCAGTGTTAAAGGGATACTCCAGTTTTTTTGGAAATAGGCTCATTTTACCACTCCCCCAGAGTTAAACAGTTGAGTTTTACCGTTTTCAGATGCATTCAGACGATTTTTTGATATTAAGAAGAATATCAGTAACCAGACAGTTTCTGGTCTCATTGACTTCAATAGTAGGAAAAAAATATACTATGGAAGTCAATGAGACCAGAAACTGTCTGGTTACTGATATTCTTCTAAATATCAAAAAATCAGCTGAATGGATTCGAAAACGGTAAAACTCAACTGTTTAACTCTGGGGGAGTGGTAAAATGAGCCTATTTCCAAAAAAAACTGGAGTATCCCTTTAAGGTGTACATGTGGGAAGTGCGGAAAACAGCTTTGTAATTTGTAATAATGTACTAATTTTGCAAATTTTTCCGCACTTGTGTGAGAAATCTGGTTTGAGAAAAGCATTTTTGGATCTGATTGTGGCAAATAAAAGTTCAACGGTGTCCTAACTCTTTAGTGGTGAACATTTAGTGAATAGCTAAGTTTCAGTCTATTCATCAACAAAGCCTGAATACAGTAAATATTCTGCATATATACTTTTTATGATGATTTACTCTTACTTTTTTTAGTGACCGATGTGGTTACTATTACCTATTTTATAGAAATAATAATTTAATTTTTTTTTGAAAAATCTGCTTGAAAAACACCAGCAATCGGGCTTTACATTTTTTACAACAAGCACGAGTAATTAATGACAGAATTAACTATGAAATGGCTTCAAAAAAATCCTCTGGAAGTTAAGAGATAGAGCACTATCCTTTTTCCAGGTCATGCTCTCTTCTCCCTCTTTTTATTAAATTTTTTTTTGTCTTGTCTGTCTCTGATTTTCTTCTTATCTCTCCATCACACCCTAACTTATCCAGTCACCTCTGTGTCTCTGTTTAATCCCTGATAGCTTAAACTCGCAGGATCAGTCACACCGCGTGAGCCGTTAGCTCTCCTTTTATCCCGTTAATTTTCTCCCTTCGTCACAAAACGATTGCTGTGTCAAACTCGGGACTCAAAGTCATTTTAATAATGTGATTAGCAGCTAGCGATCCTCCTTTACTCTTTCCCCTCGTCCCTCTTTCTCCTTCTCTATTTTATTCCCTTTATCCCCAGCAAAGGCAAAAAGTTCTTAATTTGCCGCTAATAAAGAGGCTTTTTTAATGAGCTTAGGCAGTCTTGTTTGCTCCTTTCTTCTCGGCTTTGATCTTGTGTGCTGTGTGTCAGCTAATTTGCTGTTTAGAGCCGTTATGCCTGTGTCAGCTTGCGCTCGCTCGCTCACTCGCTCTGTGCGTGTGCGTTTTGTGTGAATCACATAGTGATGTTGTGATCTGTAGTTAGTAGTTGTGTTGAGTTAGAGAACATTTTACCGCATAGAAACTTCTGGATATTCTCTCTTCTCTCTGATGGAACTGTTGGTCTGGTTGTCGTGTGGACTCGTAGGGTTGTTCCAGCCCAGTAATAGGAAAGCAAAACATTTGCAGTTGGACTTTTTCCTCAGGCGATGTGCTGCTTTTTCCACTGTGTGAAAACTGTCCATCATTAAATCCAGCAACCTCCACCCTTCGCCCCTAGTGTGGTCCTTCGCACACGTCTACATACATTTGTGTGTATATGTGAGTGTATATATGGTGTGTGTGTGTGTGTATATTGTGGGTCTGTGGAAGGGGGGAAGTTGACAAAGTGGACAGCTGGCACCATTTCCTCTCCTCGACCCTGACGAGAACTTAAAATAAGACGAAGCAGGAAACGACTGCGGAAACAATCCATCCTACAAATGGATGGAGAGAGAGAGAGAACGGTTCCAGTCTGTTTTATATCTTTTATTCACCTCACACTCTCTGACTGCTCTTGGTATTTGAAGAAAAAGGAGAGAGAGAGAGATGTTTGTTTCAGTGTGTGTGTTTGGGAGGGCTATGAAGGATGAAAGTGCCTTTATTCAGGGGCAAGGGCAATTGATTCAGATGTAGATTAGATGAATACATTTTAAAAGGTTTTTTCCTTTTCTTCGGCAATACCTGCTAACCAGCCCCTCTCCGTTTTCCCTCTAAATATTTATCTGTCTCTCTTTCTCTCTCACTCTCCCTCATAGGTGCCGATTTGGAAGTTAAGAGACTGCTGAATAATCCCTACCAATATTTCTAGCAATTGTAGTTATGAATGTAATACACAGTGGGGTGCAAAGAGAAATACTTCTATTTCTACTTAGATACACTTTTTTTGTTAGGTATTTTCACTTGTTTAATTTGCTGTCGTGTGACCTACAACAACAGCCGCAACGACTCTTCTCAATGGCCTCATGGGATAGGAAAGTGCCCGTCGGATACATATTTCTGAATCTCTATGGTAGTAGTACTAGGGATTGGGAATGTCTAATTGAAGAGAATTGGCATTGGCTGGTTACTTCCGGGTTCTGGACTGGCTGCAGTAACACGGCTCTGTCCATGCGGGGGCGCTCACGGTCGATTGCAGAATGAATGGGAGTCTATGGGGTTTCACCCCCAGAAATCCGCTTTTCTCAGGATGTAATTTTTTGTCAAGTAATTTGAAAGTTGCATTCAAAAGGGAGGGCTAAGATAATACACTCAGCTAAAATTGCATTTTTAAGTTCACTTATCTGTTCTAAAAATCCGTTCAAAAATGTGATGACGTCACACAATAGCAGAATGCTAGCGTGTTCCGGCCAACAACGGCCTAACCTGTAAGAAATCGAAAGGACATAAGTACTCGTTCATTCGACTTTTGGCCTATAATCTATATTGAACTTGAATAAAATCTATGTTGATTCAACGACAAGCAGGAGAAAGAGACACATTTAGCCGTTTAGCTCCATAGACTCCCATTCATTCCACCTCCAGTGGAATTCTAATGGAACTGCAACCAAGATGAAAATAGGAATTGGGGCTAATAGGAATTGCCTGGTAGTACATCATCCGGGTATTTTTCGAATTTTGTCCTATGTGTGTACAGTAATGCCATTGATGTATTGTTTTTAGCTAAATGAGGGAAGTAGACTTGTTTCGGATAGTATGTAGATGTGGAAAAGGTCTTCATAATTACTGGAAACTTCTAGGCTAGTCTGTTGAAGCAGGGAGGAGCTAAACACTTCTGTAGCAAACATATGCCCTCGCTCTCTCTTTCTGGATGGATAGATTGATCTCCATCAGTTCTAATCTCTGAGAGCTGATGAGGCTGTGGTGTCCAGTCATAGTCAATGTGATCTCAGACATGGGCATTTTGGCATAGCACAGGCTTAAAACAAGTCGACCATATGATCCCACATAGTGGGATATATCTATCTCCCGCTCTCTTTTTGTCATTTCCCATCATAACATGCTCTCGTGACATAGAGAGACACACACAGTCAATCACAAGACTTCTTGTGCTCTCTCTTGATCCGAGCTGTTACACATTAGCATTGTGGCGTGCTACGATAAGCTCTTTTTCTGGATGACGGTGTATGACACTGAGCTAATTCTACCCTGTGTGGGAATAACAACTTCCCGTGTTTGTTGTCTTGCTGGTTGAGGGACAGAAAACAAAGTATGCCCATGTTTTTAAATCTAACAAGTGTCATCCATCTTGACACTTGGTCATGCTTTTCTTTTTTTTTTTGTCCTATAACAATTGTCTCATTCAGTAAACTCGGTTATTTCCTCATGAACTCTTGCCAGAGCGAAAAATGGGACTTTCCGCCTGACTTCCCGCTGTCATTCCTAACTCGTACAGATGTATTATATTGATCTACTATCAATATTTCATGAAACTGCAAGATTTCTGGTCTGACGGCAAAGCGATTCCACGTTGAGCAGAACCATTTGAACAGCGCTCTAATGGAAAGTAATGTTTGTGTTGTGTGCTAGTCAAACGGGAGCAATAAGTGTGTATTTCTTTTGTGTATAATTGTTTGTAGGGGTGTAACGGTACACAAAAATCATGGTTCGTTACGTACCTCGGTTTTAAAGTCACGGTTCGGTACGTTTTCGATACAGCAAAAAGAAAGAAATGCCAGAGAAATTTCCTATTTGTTTAAAGAAAAAATATTTTTAAATAAGTGTGAGTTTTCCTAGATCTTGAAACTTTCAGGTTTATAAATAGGGGTCATCTTTGAAGGATGAACAAATAATGTTTTGGTCATCACATTAAAAATAACATTTAAATATATATTTATTTATATAATATTTGAATTTTGAAGTGCTGGAAAAAGATGTGTGAAGTACTTGAAAGCATTTCACCATTCCAGCCAAACTGGTTCCAGTTAGTGTTACTATATTAAATCCATGGTGAATGTTGCTGGTCTGTGGACGTAAAGTATTAGTTCATTCACGGCACAATGTTTCTCCTGGTTTCCATGACAGCGCTGTTTGATCTAATAGAGATCTACAGTTAATAACGGAGAAATGTGAATGCTTCTCACTAGATTTTCGCAGCGATGTTATTACCTCAGTGGCGAATTCAAATGTTTTCTTTACCGGATCGCTTAGCGCGGTGTGGTAACAGTGTTGCTTGATCGAGATCGGCTCGCGCTGCACAGATGTTGCTGGTCCGAACTGATAAACGATCCGTGAAGCACATAACGAGGAGCGCAGTTTCGTTCTGCTTTCATTACCCTTGCCATTTGGATGTTGCGCAACGTTGTGTTGGCCGCGTCAGCACGAATTTTGCCGGCAAGAAAAATGGTCCAAGCAATCGTTCGGTTTGTATGCGTACCGAACCGGAAGCCTCGAACCGAAACGGTTCAATACGAATACATGTACCGTTACACCCCTAATTGTTTGTAAATTGTGTTTACAACAAAGTGACTCTAATAAAAAAAATATGGTGGTGATCTTGACTTTTGCGTAAACATACACGCCACTTCCAAGTCAAGTCTATAGTATCTATACACATTTTGAGCTATCCGCGTGTATGTCTACGCCGTTAAATGTCCGAGTGATTTCGCGTGTTTGTACACACCGTTAAATGTCCAAGCGAAACGAAGCAAAATGTAGCTCTACATCTGGGGAGCGATATTTTATTTTCTAAGATGGTAGGGGAAGACTGGTATTAACCCCAGTGACGGGTAGGTTTAGGGACGGGGTTGGGGTAGGTCATATATTTATATATACCGTATTGTAACGTTAAGTCAACGACGTTCATAAACACGCTGAAAAGCGATTATGCGTGTTGATAACACGCCAAAAGTGGAAATACGAACTGGGATCAATTTCATGAGATCAGTCTGGGTATTTTGATATCATATTGAACTGATACCGATACTCCTGCGATCAAATTTTAAGATTTAAACTTTTTCCAGATCGGTTGTAAATTATATAAGCACACAACTAGTCATGTGTTCTGCATTGGAAATCTGTATGTTGAGTTGACGGTGCAGTCTGCAGAGGTGAGCTGGCTCTCTTTCAAGTGCTCTTTGAACACTCACTACAAAAGCAAAACGACAGGAACATAGGCATGGCCAGAGCAAGATCTGACCTGTGTGCGTATGAGTGTGTGTTAATGCCAGTCAAACAGAGAACGCCATCTCCGTGGCTCTTACTGACCTGTTCCATATAGTGCAAAGTGCTTCTGAGACATCCTCCCCTCCTTCACCTCCCCTCTCTCTCCATCAAACTCCTTCTTCCGGTCTTTGTGTGAGCTTTTGCTCTCTTCCAGGAATTCTCTGGGAGGAAGCACGGTCTTCCTGATCCGATAACACCTCAGATGCCCTCTCGGCTCTCTGCGGGCCAGAGGGAAAGCTTTTTATGTTTATTTAAACACGCATCCACATCCACTCATCTCAAACTGTCCAGCATCCTGATGCTTCCTCCAGTTTAATCGTCTGAATGTTTTGTTCCATCATCTATTGTGCATAATTGTATAATTAGTTACAAGCATTTTAATCAGCAGACCAAAACAGGTTTAAATATAACCTGATTATGGCCTCTGAATTATTTTGAAGCATTTTCTTTAGAGCTGTCGATCAATTAAACTCTTGCCAGTTATTAAACTCTTGTCTCTATATTTAATAAAACTGTAAACTCTCAATTAAACTCTTAATTTATTTCTTTGCAGCCTTTTGACAGTATTTAAAAAGGACAGTGAAGGGAGAATGGGATATGACAGAAGGCGCAGATCTAGTACTCATTACTCCATGGCTCCTTTTTAATAGTTTGTATAGAGGCCTGTTCACACCGGGACGAATTTCGCACGCGATATTCGCCGACGTTTGGCGCCTTGCGACTAAACAAAGGGCGCCAATGTGAGTGTACACACCGATACGTAAAACGAAATGCGTAAAAGCGTCATTTAAAAAAAAAAAAACGCCTCAGGTTTGTTTTTTTAGTTTGACGCGCCGCGTCAAAACTATCCGACCAATGAGATTGGCGCTTTTGCTCACATGTTTGGAGCTTCTAAAAAAAAAAAACGCCTCAGGTTTGTTTTTTTTAGTCTGACGCGCCGCGTCAAAATTATCCGACCAATGAGATTGGCGCTTTTGCTCACATGTTTGGAGCTTCTGAAGTTACAGTAAAACAACTTGGGGGCGCTCAAACACAAAACGGTCTTGCCGAGCACACATCCGTAACGGAGAAGAAGGTCTATGCCAAGTAGCGTCGCCGTCTACACCATAGATATCTATATAAAGGCTAGATATCTCGTCCACGCTGCTGGCCAATGGAGGTCGACGTAAGCACCTGGCGGCCATCTTGTCACAGGCAGCTCGCTCACTGGTAACATTGTTTTAATGATGCATGTACTTTTTAAATTACCGTAACTTGCTCAATTTTCTACCGATTTTCAAACGGTCTGGTTTGTTATAAACGGCAGAGATGTAGTTATGATACTGCATACTTGTGAATAATAAGTGTATAAATAAATAATCATTCAGAATTATAGCCACGTTAATAACGTTTGTAAGAAACCAAACCGTTCGTAAATCCGTCGAGATTTCAACGAGATAACGAGTTTTTTTTCCAACAAAGTGCAAATCCATTTTTATATGCGGAATCTTTAGCATCACAGTCTGAAAATTTAAAAGCCCCAATTTGATGAGTTCAAATGCTTTTCCTAAACACTTTCAGTCTTGAGACTAAAAACATGTTGTAGAGATGTTCCTTTTCTTGGAGTGGTTTCCAGATGTTAGCACTACTTTGCGTATGGGACTCGTTTTGATAAAATGCCTTGATATGCCCCCTGACACAATATCCCTCATTTCCAGCAGCAGCAGAAATGAGCCTCGGGATATGAATGCTGGCTTGTTTTCGGAGTGTAAATTTACAAAAGGCCAACTAATCCTGATTGGGTTATTGGAGGCTTTCGGATTGCTCACAAATAACCATGCAACCTGAGATGAACCTAATAAACGAGGTGAAGCTTTCAAGTTTGAACCGCTGCTCTTTGCAGAATGAGGTCAAAGAAATTCATTCTACATCAGTGAAATGTGGCTAGCCGAATATATTGTTAGTTGTGAAAAGGTTAGAAAGTACTCTGGCAATTGACATACAACCATGTTCCCGTTCCTAATATTAAAATAAGTAATAATGGCCTTTTCAACTCGTCCAAATGAAAAACCATTGTGGCAAATTACATTGAATGTAGCTCAATTCAGCTCATATTTCTTGTACTTTTACTTTGGACCCTTTATAATTGCTTCATTGTTCCCGTATAATTACAGTTTTAGAAAGGTTCGGAAGACATATAATGATTATTAATAACGTAATACAAGTTTTATGGCATTAGCAGTTCAGCAGACACACCCCCGGAGGCCAACGAGTTTTAAGTGTACTAGCCTATTACTAGTAGTGTTGGGTTATTTCTTGCTATACTAAAAGGCCCGCCCTTACAGATCACACATATATGGGAATATACTGCAAAATATAATGCAATATATTACATAGTTAATTTCCAAATATGGGTAACTAGTGCTTATATTTTTCAATATACTGCATTATATGCATTGAGCATGTATGGCTATAAATTAATGAATTTAAAATATATATAAATAAAGACAAAAATAGCATTACATGTAATATTCATAAAGTTTTATCCTTTATTGTGTACATTGCACATACATGTTTCCATATAAATGCAAATGTATGTTCTCACACACACACATTCATGAAATGAGTTTTCTAGTACAGGGAATAGAACAGATGCCTAGTTCCCAGCATGATTTGCTTCTGACTGACTTCTGAAAAGAGAGCAAATGTTAAAATCAAGTGTTGTTTAATGTGTTTTACTCAATATTAATATAGGGGGAGATCTGTTAGTGTTTAATATTGTATTATTTGGGAATTTATTTATTTATTTATTTATTTATTTATTTATTTTTTTTTTTGGTATGTCTGATTTTTTTAGGTCACCGTTGTGCTGAAGAGTAGAGCCTGTGTTTCAGTTGATGATTGGCCGAAGTCTATTATGACTATACTATATTTTTAAAAGTAATGGCTGTGCACTCCTCATTATAGTGAGAGTCTCTTGGTTAAATATTTTAGCTTATGCAGGTGTGCTTGTGCTTTTGATAACTAGCTTGAAAATATGAAACATTTATAATGTAAATAATTGAATCCATAGCCAGAGACTTGTACCTTCGTTGGAATTTTTTTTTTTTTTTTGCCAATCACCATCAAGTATTTCACTTTCAGCGTTTATAGGAGTGTTGAGCAAAGTAACATGGCAGAGGAGGCATATCAACCAATCATTGACCAGATCTAAATTATGTGATATTTGTTACTACACTGTAAAAAATTATTTTTTGGTTAAGGAAATACTAGTGAAAAAACCCAATGTAATTTACTTGAAAAAGTTAGTTCAGGCAAGAATTTAAAAAACGAAGTAAATTCCATATCAGTACTTATTTCAAGCGAGTATAAATGAAAGTGTAATATCAACTCAATAAAATTAAGTAAAAATTACTCAACTTTTCTGATACTGGGGTTCCCATCATGCACTGGACCTTGAATAATTAATGAGGTTCATTTTTCACTGGTTTCCAGCTGTATTTACACTGTTTTATCATTGATTTTTGTTTTCAGTATTAGTAAATTGCCATTTTGTGACATTTCGAGTACATTTTTTGCTTAAAACGACACATTCAAACACAAAAACGATCCATCAAATGTTACCACCATTGTGTATTGTCTACCAAGTATTGAGGTGTTCACATAAGGCTTAAAGTCTGACATATAAATTACTCAGATGATCTAAGTAAAGAACATACTATAAATGACTAATAAAATTCAAGATAATTGTTTTAGTGAAGTGTAATACAAAGGCAAAGGAAATCGGTATTAATCAACCTTTTACAAGCCGAGTTAAAATTACTTATTTTTTGTAAAGTTTACTTAATTCCACATTCCAAGTAAATTTAACTTAAAGATTTCTAATTAAAGCTACTGATCAATATGTTTAGGTTTTTACTTGGCAATTTTTTGTAAATTTACTAGCATTTTCTGAGTGAGATCGTTTAGCAAGGTTTTTTCAAGTAATTCCTACTCCAAATTTTTTACAGTGTACTTCTGATGGAACTAAGGAGAGTAGAGGTATTGAATATTTGATCGCAAACAACTGTACTAAACTACCGTTAAAGGGGTGATGAATTAAATCAATTGAAAAGGAAATTAAATGAATTTGAATCAAATTTTCCTTGAGAATATCTTAACTTGAGATTAATTATAAGAATATCCTGTAAGTTTCAGAACTGAAAACGTCCTTGTTAGTCCAATAAAAGCTTAGTCCAATAAAAGTGGGGAACTATGACGTCAAAGAGGATAAAACACCACCCCCACAGAAGAAGATCAACGCCTACTTCAACACGGCCGGTTTAGCCCCGCCCACCGATTCATAACTAAATAACATAGGCCTACCTCGTGATGACAAACTGGATCGAGCTACCGAACAATCCAGAATATTGTGCCATGCCTGGTTTTGAAAGAAGACAGTCGCTGCAAAAGCTTCCTGTGGATTCCAATAGGACTGCATGGATAAACTTTATTTTTAATGACGTTCCAGCTGATGAGGTAAAACATTGTCTGTCTGTTCGCTTCATTTCACTGAGGATTGTTTTGTAAACAAGACTGGATTTGCAGACCGATTAAAAGTAAAGAACGGCGCTGTGGCGTCTATATTGGATCCGACAGGAATGGTGCAACACACGGACTCTGAGTCGAACGTGTATTGGCGAATCATTCCGGTTGCCATTTTACAACATTGGACATTTTCAAAACAATTTCCCCCACATGCATCGACGAGTGAGTTGAAACTCATTATAATATGCGAAACTGCAGTTGGATATTAGCAGTGGGGGTTTACTTCCAAGTCTTCAGTGCGAAACGCCCATAAAGACTAGAAAATAGCCTATTACTTACACATTTTGAATGCAAAAACCAAGCGAACGTCATAAGTTGACCTCAGACAACAATATAATAAAATTTAAAAAGCCAGTTTATATGGTTTTGATGTCTGTGTCGTTTTCTATAAATATTCAGATCTATAAGTGACCAAAAAAGCCATTTTAAAGTCGTTAAAGAAATCCGACAGCAAAGATTTTGTGTTTCCTAATCAATTTTAGAACCGACCAGTGTACATCGAATCTGATCTAAAATTATTGACTGTGCACATTGTGTATCGCAACTGTTCAGATCCAATTTGTGTGTCCCATGTCGCTCTTTCGTTTTCCAGAATATCTGCATTGGTTTCTGTGGCAGTGATGTGGCATTGGTGGGTATATGCCTAAAACGACAACAACTTCAGCATGGATTTATTGTCTTATTTACAACATGACAATGTGTAGCAACCGCGCTTTACTACTGCGACTTACGAGGCATAAACATAGGAGGCTGGTATGATCGGCTTTATTCTGCGCTGTCGTCTCCACGGTTTCAAAACATGTCTTCGTTATATTGTCATTTTCTTTAGTCCGGCACTTTGCATCAACACAACCTTTTTTCTGCAGCGACTTTCAGCGTGTATCACATGCATCAGTTTTTCTTTCATTTGGACAAAATCTGATTTTATAACAAATGAAGTGCTATTTAACAGTATTGGCTGTGACTCAATGGCAAATGCTAGACTAAGACAATCTTCTCTGCTCCTCAAAAGTGGAATTTTAGGCGGAGGTTTTAGCGACAGTTAGAGGATCCAAGTTAATCACTAGCACTTTTAATACCTTTCATTGGTCAAATATTGGTAAAACCCACAGGGTGAAGATGTAAAGGGTGACCAATAGTAACGATTTATGGGAATTTGTTTCATAAAAATGAAGAAATATGGATTTACAAGGTTTCCGCCTGACAGCGACAATATAGTTTTAGTGGTTTGTCTACAGTAATTATCCTGAAACTCTGCACCGTGGATTTTTGTCATTAAAGGACTTTAATGGTCATGGTGTCACGAAACATTAATTTAAAGCCGTATAATTAATGATTAGATGTTGTTAAGGACATAAATGATATCCTTTCTGGCCCATGTTGAGGACAAGAGGGAGTGCCCTAAGGAAGGATATCCTGGGTCGAAGGTCATGGTGTGAGCACAGCAATTCCTCTTTCCTCTTTTCGCTCTGAGACTGGGCAGCCGGCCCAGCAATGAGAACTGCTGACTGTGTAAAGTCACACACTAGACCTATTCATACACACACACACACACCTTGTACTCACTGTATTTCTAATAAAAATATAAAACGTGTTTCCTCAACCTGCCACCCACTGTGTTTATAAGGAGTTTGCTTTCATTTTTCTTCAGATATTCCCTGTACTTTATTTCCTGGTGTTCTGTAAAACGTGAAAACAAGACATGTATGAAAGTTTAGAAGTTCCTGTTTAGATTGTAAATGCAACTTCCAAAATAAATAATTTTAATAAAAACCGGAAATAAAATGAAATAATTATGTTACAGTGGAAAAATTAAGAGACCACTACACAATTAGCAGTTTCTATGGATTTACTATTTGTGTGTATGTGTTTGAGTAAAATGAACATTTGTGTTTTATTCTATAAACTACTGAGAACTTTTCTTCCCATTTTAAAGTAAAAAAAATGTCATTTTCAGAGCATTTATTTGCAGAAAATGACAACTGGTCAAAATAACAAAAGTGCCATGTTTTTCGGACCTTTCAGTTTTTATTCTTTTTTAAATAACATGATGCTAATAAGAGTTCAGAAATCAATATTTGGTGGGAAAACCACAATATACTGATTAAATAAACATAAAGACAATAAACGCTGCAATGGTATATTTGAGTTCTTCAAGCCGTCTCGGATATTTTTATAAAACGTCACAGCTACACCGTGAGTTCGACGCAGAAGTATAAATTGGGCATGAGGGGAGACGGGGCTAATTTGCATATTCATAGAACTGCGTATACTAAATGGGCCAAGGGTGGAGAGTTACATTCTTTTAAGGGATTTTTTGTTTCAAGGGCATATTTTTAACGTAAATGTCATTTTGGTGATCAAAGATGAGTTTTAAGGGATGAAGTTATTGACAACGGGGGACTTTAAACAAAATTACTGCATTATGCCCCTGTGAGAGATTGTACTCGACCTTAGATAAATTGGCATTCATGCAGCGAGCTCAGACAGATGGATTCCAGCACATCCATTTGGCAGCTTTTCTCTTTGCTGTGAAACATCAAGGCTGACAAACGGCACTTGGGTGATTTTGCAGAACTGTTTTCCATCAGGTGTGCTTGACGTCCGCAACAGCTGGCTCACCTTTAATATGACCCTATAGCATCAGAGGTGTTACTTAGCACTCCTTCGGTTTAGCATAAGTACACACAAACACTTTTGGTCAGGCTTCTCATTCAAAGGTTGTTTTGGGGGTTGGACTAAAAAGGGTTAGTTTGGCCAAAAATGAAAATTCTGTCATTCATTACTCAACCTCATGTCATTCCAAGCCCGTAAGACTTTCGCTCATCTTCGGAACACAAATGAAGATCTTTTCGATGAAATCTGAGACCTTTCTGACCCTCCGTTGAAAGCTACACACTTTGACGCTTCAAAAAGTTCATAAAGAGATCGTAAAGTTTGAGTTGCGTAGCTGTCAACGGAGGGACAGAAATCTTGATTTGGAACTACATGAAGGTGAGTAATTAATGACTGAATTTTCATTTTTGGATGAACTGTCACTTTAAAGATTGTGTTTTGAATTTGTGCAAAAACAGTGCTGAAGAAACACTGTGTTCTCACAGCCTGGCTGATGAAACTGAATGATGCAAAGCATGCCTTTCTGTCAAGTTACCCTGAAGATTTACCCAGATTATTTATTCATTCAGTTCTGTCTGGTAAAAGCTCTGGTTAAAAGTGCGGGGAAAGATGAAGGATTCGTGCAACATCAGAGCCAATCAGTGACTGAGAGATACAATTAGATGAGAGCTTATGAATATAAGAAATGAGTTTTAGCAGTTTAGAAGCATAAACACACAAATGTATTTTTAAGTGGGACTCAAATTCTTCTGCATAACATTTATACCAGGCATAGATGCAAACCCTCCGTGGCTAATGATGATTCTAATGCAATGTTTGTTGTTGGATCTTTTTCACTGGGCCTTGAAAATGCACATTTTTACATATTGCATTTACATATACTTGCATTTATGTTTCTGACAGGTGTTCCTCAATGGATCTTATGAAAAATCTGTTTTGATGCCTTTAGATACCCGATGTGTTATATAAACAGTGCTGGGGAAAGTTACTTTTAACAGCAGCGTGTCGTGTATGCTTTGGCAGTAGAAAATCCCATACTTTGTATGCAACAGCAGCATTATATTACACCAAAACCAAACATATCAACATTTTCATATATCAAAATCTCAAAACAGTTGTCATGACAGAAATATATACATGCAATCAAAGTCAGTTGTATCCAATGTTCTTTGGGTCTTTTGACACATAATTGTAGATCGATCTATTTCTGATTTAGTGGATCCGTGGGGTGGATCTGGCGAGTCGACTCAAAATGGGGGTTGGAGGTAATGGAACGAAAAAAAAAAGCTGCGTATCTTCTCTGACTAAAAAAACTTAAACAATGCTGTGTGTGTATTAGGGCAATATTTATTTTAATTTCAGAACATGCACTACACGGGTAAAAAATGTAAAAAAAAAACAAAACAAAACAAAAACGTTTTCACAACAGCAAGGGGGTCGCACACCGGATGAGAAGCGTTGCGTCGCGTCTACACTCTAAAAAAGCACTAAAAGTGGTTCATTGACTAGTAATCATAGGGGAACCACTTTAAGTGCCATCTTTGTCATATAGAACCATAAGAGGTGCCATAGAGCATGTTAACCACCCCAGAGAACCACTGAAGAACCTTTTTTTTTAGAGTGTAGGACAACTCGAGGTATCACACATGGGACACACACTTTCTCAGTTTATGGCCAGCAATACTAGCCATGTTTCTATCCACTTGTCAATCGAATTATCTGAAATTCGGTTAAAAAACTCATGCGGATAAAGCTGGTGAAAGTGTGTTTCCATCCAACGGCTTTAAAGCGAATAAAAACCTTTACGTAATGACGTCACATGCTGTTTTGCGATCAAATTGGTATATCGAATTGATTTGAGACATTTTAAAGGGTTAGTTCACCCAAAAATGAAAATTCTGTCAGTATTTACTCACCCTCATGTTGTTTCAACCCCGTAAGACCTTCGTTCATCTTCAGAACACAAATTAAGATATTTAAGATATTAAGATCGCTCCTGCATACAGTCCATAGGCTTCTTGAGGTACTGGCTCTTGCTGTCCCCGAAAAGTCATTAAAGACATCGTTAAAATAGTCCAAGTGACTACAGGGGCTCAATCTTAAGTTTATCAAACGACGAGAACACTTTTGTGCGCAAAAAAACAACAAAAATAACGACTTTATTTCAACTATTCATTTCCTTCTCCATGAGCCTGTAAGTCAGTTAACGTAGTGTGATTGCGTAGAGCTACGTCACACGTAGGCTCACTATTGGCCGACGCTGGTCATGTGTGTGTGATGCGTGTGACGTACAATAACAGAAGCTTACGCTATTAAACTAGTAACCTGACTCGCGCAGAGGGAGAAATAAACGAATAGTTGAAATAAAGTCGTTATTTTTGTTGTTTTTTTGCGCACAAAAGTGTTCTCGTCGTTTGATAAACTTAAGATTGAGCCCCTGTAGTCACTTGGACTATTTTAACGATGTCTTTAATGACTTTTCGAGGACAGCAAGAGCCAGTACCTCAAGAAGCCTATGGACTGTATGCAGGAGCGATCTTAATATCTTAAATATTTTAATTTGTGTTCCGAAGATGAACGAAGGTCTTACGGGGTTGGAACAACATGAGGGTGAGTAAATACTGACAGAATTTTCATTTTTGGGTGAACTAACCCTTTAAGGTGTTTCCATTTATTTTCGCACTGAATCAAACAACATTCAAGCAAACTTTTGCGAACAAAGTTTTGTTGGACAAAACGGATCGCGCCATCTACCAAAAAATTATCAATATTTCACAAGTTGAAGGCTAATAATGCTTATGTGCCCGCTGATAGCGACATGAATGGGATAATGTATGCGAGGCGGTTGTTGTATTCACTATAACAACCGCCTCGCTATATATCATCCTGCTTATTACATATAAATCAACCAAATAAATAAATAAATAAATAATTTGACACAAAATATTGACTTAAAAACGAGTTTATTGATTTTAAAACGAGTATTGCTTCTGCTAAAGAAAATAGTCTGTCCCGTCTCTGAACTGCGTCCATGGCAACGGTGTGTTATACTAGCAGCGCCGCAGTCTGTTAACTAGAAATAACAGACCACATTCTACATTACAATTCAACCAAGCCACGTAAAAACAAGCAAAACTAACCTAAGAAAACAGCGACGCTATAAACATTGCTATGATGATGCCGATGCACGTATGCCCGACGACAGCGGAGGTGACTGTGGTGTGGGAACGACAGCGCTCCATCAGTTCTGGGAGATCGTGGTTCACGGAAACCCTTTGGTTGAAGCATCTTTTTGCTTTGTCCACTTACATCTGTCTTTGTTGACATCCGCCATGTGTGCGCAAAAAGACTGGCCGGAAATGAACTCGTCTTCTGACGTGTTGCAACCATAAAAGGGCATAAAACTTAATCGCAATTCATTATTTATTCGGCAAATAACGTTTCCATCAGCTTTTATCGCATTAGCCGTATATCGATCAAGAGAAAATTCGATGAGACCGAACGCATTTCATTTGAGTCGATTTTCATGAAATTTCATCGAATTTTACTGTTTCCACAAGGCTTTTTTCATTCGATATCACTTAATTCGGATAAAAACGTGTCGATGGAAACATGGCTACTGTTATGTTTAAGGACATTATGGAATTAAGATGATGTCTGTATTATGTTATGATTTCACATCGTTGGTAGTCTGCAGACTCTGAACACTTCACCTCAGAACGTCCGTTAACTGAATGAATTCGCCTTTGGCTAAGCCACGCCCTATAATATAGATTGGCCAATCACAGCGCAGCCAAGAACGAGCTCCCACATAGGTTGGACACTTTTTCACAGCGCTCCATTGACTTTCAACACAGGCGTCTCATACTTTGGATCTCGGCAGGCTATTACCGTCGTAGTTTTATCCAAAATATGGTTAAACGTTGTGCCTCGGGCATTTGTAACACAGATACACGTTTCCCAGAGAGGTTGGAGGGGGGTGTCCTTTTTTCCCTTCCCAAAACCGAAGTCAAATCCTGACAAGTGTCTTTGGATTAAACAGTATGGACGTCCTCAGTCAGCTAAACCCTGCAAAGCACAACAAGCATCAACAAGCACATCTTTTTTGCTTCTAACCTTACTGTGAAGTTATACAAGTTAGACCGTTTTATAATGTTTTAGGTTATGATTTCGGTTCTCATACTGGTTGTTGATACGCTAGCACACGCTGCTAATAAATACAACGTTATAATCATGTAGTACGTTTGCTTTGTAATAACGATTATAGAAGTGAATAGAGACTTACCCAGCTTTGCATGAACAGTGTTGCTCCCTGATATTGTTAGTCCCAGCCTCCGTCTCCATTAGGATCTGCGGTGGTTAATTTTTTGACTGTGACCGGTAACGTTATGCTTTTGCCTCTAGCCTATTTGGATGCCTTGTTGTTTCTTGCGTTTCACCTGTATGTCTTGAATATAGCCTCCGAACGCATATCGCAGCCCCTTTTGCCCACTTCTATCGGACACTTTATTTGCTGCTTCATAAAAGTTTGATAACATTTCAGCAGGAAGAGCTGTCACAGCATAAGCTGTGCAGAGCGCAGATGAAGTTTGACGGATGTAGCAACAGTAACTAAGGGGGGCGGGGCTTAGCCAAAGGTGAATTGAGAATCTCACCTGAAAATCCGATAACATCAGCAATTTTCATTCAAGCAACTGATTTCTGTAAATGAATGTAAAACTAAATGTATATTGCATGCAGCACAGGGTGAAGTCAGACCGTATTTACATTAACAACGGCGAATGGCGCTGCCGGGGTGTGTACATATAGAATAATGTGTTCGAATTTTAAAGACGTGGAGCTGCGCTTCTCGTCCAGTGTTCGGCCCACTTTACCTTGAAAATTCACCTCAAAAACGCATCGAAACTGCAAACACAAGATTTCTGTGGAACTTCAATGGGGAATGAAGACTAACAAGATAGAGAACAACATTGAACACTACACAAACAGTAATTGTTAATTTTCAATAGTGACACAGGAGGTGTCGGATCCAATAAAAAAGGTTCCGGATCCAACGTTGAAGGGTGCCGGAACATGTTCCGGCTCAAATTAAGCCCTGGTATTACATCTTTTTAAGAGAGACTTTTGTTGCTTCGTCTTGTGAAATATGCTTTAAGATGGGGATTCAGTTATTGCTCTTCAGAGTGAAAATGTTCTCTCTCTCAATGGTTGAAATGTTTCCTTTGAATTTTGAACGTTATTAAGAAATGTTAATAAAAACTGACCTCCACTCTGTAAGGAATGTTATCAATTTAATCTAAGATACGATATATTTATTAATTTAGAAATTCTTTCATCAATGCACTGTTTTACAAAGATGGTTAATCTTTTAAAAAGATTAACCATTCATAACCCTGTGCTGCTGCTTGACACGCTTATTCTATTTCTCAAAATGTTGAAATATGCATGCCTTTCCAAAAAAAAAAAAAAAAAAGCTGCCTACCTAAGGACCATTTTAAGACATCTTGCAATATGTGAGTTCTCAGTTAGTCCTTCAGTAAAAATACTCTCAATTTTAAGGCAGCTTTGAATGTATCCTCAGTGGAGGGAAAATGGATCTGAGATGGCAGAAGCTGATTTCATTCTGTACTGGGCAATTCCTAATTAAAAATCTAATTAAATATTGATACTTTGGTGTGGTATGTAGTTTTTGTGCATCTTTAGCTTATCAACATTGGCTAAATGACAAACTCTTTTGAAGTTTGATTAATTTCAGTGAATGGGTTTTTGGTGAGTAAAGTGTTTTGAGTGGTTGCTAGTGCATTGCCATGATGTTGCTATGGTGGTCTGAGTGGTTTCTACTCTAGGTTGATGTGTGTAGCTCAAAAGCCAAAAGAGCCCAGCCACAAGTCACTGTGATATATATACATTTCCATGCAAGATTTCTTCAAGCATCTCAATGCTACAGTTCTTCTTCTGGATATAGTTTAGTCTTGTTTATATTCTGTTTCTTAATGTAATCTCAGATGGACTCTGTGATGGTGAGAGATCTCCTTGTGGATCATACCGGCTGTCGTCAGATTACGGGATTATTCAGATGAATGGCAAAAAGAATGTTTGGAAATGTAAACTGATATTTCCCACTGACGCACTACAGCAAAATACATACATAACTGGCTTGTCAAAATACTAAGAATTTTTCACATTACTATATAGTAAACTAACATTTTCTAAGGGAAAGTCCCCATAAAACATGAATACGTGTATCAGAGTACAAGACATCTATGTAGAGCTTGTTGCACTTTGTTTGGTATTCTGCTTAAGAAGATAACTGCCTATCTAGACAGTACACCGTGTGTCAGCTCAAGCATTGGAACACAAACTGTTTCACATAGCCAAGAATTGGTGACAGCAGGGTCTATAATTAACACTTGCCAAGTGCCAAATTTGAGTTTGAATTGACTTTGACAAATAAAAGTGTCCAGAATCTTCAAAAGGAACTGCAGTTATATTAATAGTTTAATCTGTTGTAAGAATGTCAATCTGATGTGGTTGATGTAAGTTAAGCGAGTTATTCAAATCAAATACCTCAAACATCTACTGAAGAAAACATCTGTCTTATCATTTCTTGTTTTAGAAGCTGATAATGTTTTTTTTTCTCCATGTGGCGAAACATATGGTGAACGGTAGGAAACGTGATCACAATGTGTTTCTTTCAGTTTGTGTCGGGTGTAATTTTACTAAGACTGATAGATTGTGCTGCGAAAGACACAACCTTTGCTGTTTGTCATTAATATACAGGACAAAATGTTAAATAACTACAAAATATTTCAATTATTCAAAATACAGTCTGTCTCAATTCCGATTAGAAACGGGGTAACATTGGGGGGAAGATGACACCCCCCATCCACTTCCAAGGAGAACTCCGGCGAACAATGAACCTTTGGTCTAATAAAACATCGGTACCTAGTCAATCGTTCTCTGAGATTTGTTTTCATGATAATCGAATGTAAAGAGTTTTATCTCTAAAAACTGTTTAGCGTATAATGCTAGTAATGGGGGCATTGATTAAGTTAGTTTATACCACTAACAAGGCTCAAAATAGCCCCACACTAACACAGTAACATAATGAGGGTCCATACATGCAAAACGAAGCATTGAGAATTTTGTAAGTGTACAGAACGTTTCATAAGAAGATACTTTATGAAGACAGTTCACTTCGCGTATACAGACAGGAGCCATCTTAGGAAATAGTCTCGATAAGTCAAGTGAGTGAGCTGAACTGTATGAAGTTCAACGAACTTCTGAACTGTATGAACGGCGTTCGGGGATCGACTTATCGAGACTATTTCCTAAGATGGCTCCTGTCTGTATACGCAAAGTGAACTGTCTTCATAAAGTATCTTCTTATTAAACGGTCTATACAAAGTTCTCAATACGGGTCACTTTTAAAAGATGATGTAAGCAGGTCGTCAAAAAAATCGGATATAGTCAGAAAATTGGATTTGCGCATCAAGACCTGCAGTGTAAAAGCAGCCTAATCTGTTAACTTGGGAGTCAAAATAAAAACAGACACTCCACGCAGCCAGTGTCTCCGGCCTAAGGCATAGAATAATTTTACCTTTCAGATGAATCTATTTTATTCAATTATTATTTCAAATAAATTGACAAAATAACATTTTAGATAGAATAGTTGATTGTTTTAGATTGACGTTTCAAAAATGTATATAAATATTAATAGGAATTATGTCCAAAGTAATTTATACACTCTGTTAGGGATGGGCAACGATTAATCGCGATTAATCGCATCCAAAATAAAAGTATGTGTTTACATAATATATGTGTGTGTAGTGTGTATAATTAATTTGTATATAAATACCCACACATGCATGTATATATTTAAGAATTTTTTTTTATTAATATATCAAATATTTATATTTATATATAATATTAATTACGTATAAATATATATGAAGTATATACATGCAAATATGTCTTAAATATATACATTCATGTGTGTGTATTTATATAAACAAATTAATTATACACACTACACACACATGTATTATGTAAACACGAACTTTTATTTTGGATGTGATTAATCGCGATTAATCGTTGCCCATCCCTACACTCTGTAAGTGTCATAAGATAACCCCTCTTTTAATATTTGACATTTTGTGCTGTTACAACTAAATTAGCAAATAATTCTGTAATAAGATATTGCCCAATGTATCATCATCACCCAGCACATGCTAAACTTATATCTAAATATGTTACAGTTTAAAAATAAATCCACATTGTTCTTATGAGGGGGCACCTCCTGTCATTTATTTATAGTATTTCTTTTTTTCATTGGCAGGTGTGTTAAAGTTCATTCTGGAGCCTGGATCAAAGTGAGCGGTCTCTGAGAGTATCCTTCTATTCACCGGCTGTGCCGTCTCCGCAGGTGGGCTCAGATCTGTTCCCCAAAGTACACCTGTGTGCAGTTAGAGTCACCAGTCCAAACGCCACCTTTGACTCCGTGCATGTGGGACGGCATCGTTTTATTCCAAAGGCTGAATCTGTTTTATTTGCGCAAAAACCATCAAAGACAAAGATGTCTCTGAAACAATGATGTACATCTCTCTCACACACACACACTCTCTCTTTCACTCTCTCCTCTCCATCTGTCAGACACATTCATGAATGGTATACTGTAACTCAAGGCCATTTCGAGTATTCCTCAATTATTTAACAAGCATAGAAATGCAACTTGATTGAAGTTCCTTTGAAGTATGGACATCATTTCTCACACTGAAGGGCTGTAAAAAATCATCGCTCGGCTGCTACACCGAGCGCTCGCCCCCTCAGGAGCCATGAGTTCGATTTAAATCTTTTTCAATTTTTCATCACTTTCTCTGTTCGTGTTAAATTAGGCCTGTGTAATGCCATAATGTCGGAAAAGAGGCAGATTATTAAGAATGCTAATCAATCAACCTCCTTTAGTTTATTACTACCTGGTTATGTAAAGTCCATATTAAAATCCTCGTAACGAATCCCAAAAGTCATTATACGTGATTTATTGTTGTGCCTAATTCTGAAGCCAATTGCAAATATGTATATTATTTATTAGTGCCTCTCTGCGCTGCTCTCATCGTAGCACACACTGATGTGTCTCTGTTATGGCCAGACAGCATTCTCATTCTAGCACAATGAACTTTTTCCTCTGAGGACACAAACAGAGACAACAAATCCCAGACTCTTCACACGCACAAACATCGACATCACTGAGCTAGATAAATGACCAGCCTGATGTGATCTCAGAACCCATTACTGAATTTTCAGTGTTGTTATCCATTTATTTTGTTAGCCGGAATGATTTGAGCAAAGCTCAACCTCGTGTCTCAATGAGCCCCGCGAGAGCCGGAATGGGATTTTTCCTTCTAAACGCCCTCAAACAGTGTTGGCCTTTCGAAGCTGATCCGAGGAACATTTTGATTGTTTGCCGCATTGGTGTTTTTGGCAGGACATTTGACCTGTTCCTAAAACCATTTCAGACATTGTGATTTTGCCAAATCATTGCTCGTCAGGAAGCTAGATTTTTGCATTTCCTGATGCGCATTGTAAAATTAGACAAATGTAGCGTTAGGGTGTTAGTAGTGGTGTTGGACAATGCAATTGCTGCAATTAGTTTTAGTTTAACCATTTTTCAGTAGCGAGGTGGGTAACATTGCTAGTTTTTAAATATGAACTTTTCAGTAGTAAAGAGATTTTATTTGTTAAGTTCTTGGGCAGAGCGGACAAAATGTACGTCATTACTCCCTGACAATATCTCAGCAATCAAGTAGGTTCATTAACCATTCATTTAGTGCAAATAATCTACTGAACCTTTCCCGAAGCGGTCCAGACACGATGATCGTTGCTTCAGGCGCTGTGCTGCGTACCGTCTCGATCAGAGGTGGGCACAAATACATCAAAAACTATTTTGTTGCAAAATACAAATACTGGCTCATGAAATGTATTTAAATAAAATACAAAATACTGATGTGAAAAATGTATTTAAATAAAATACAAGTAATTAGTATTTTGAAAATGCAAAAATACTCCCACAATAATCTTATTAATAATAATAAATAAATAATAATCACAATAGTCTTTTTTTATTACCCTAAGGTCAATAACACAAATATTATAAATGTGTAAATTCAAAATGGCAAAGTAGCAAAATAAAAAAGTTAGCTAAGTTCACATCAATGGTGTGGTAGTTTTATACAAAATCGATATTTCTTATATGTAATACATTTATATTGTGTGAACGCTTGCTCATCATGGAGATTTCCGTAAAGTTGTGACAGACGCGCGCCGTTTCATAATAGGTAGGGCCTATAAGGTTAGGGACGACTTTGCGTGCAACCGTGCACGAGCACAAAACCTCACAACACCCACCGCGTCGGTGATTGGTAACTTGGAACACTGTTTATTTAGGTTTTAGTGGTTGGTGAACCCATTGTTTTTGTGATTTTTCTTAAGTATTTAAGTATTTGAAATACTCAAATACACTCAAAATATTTTGTTACTACATTTTATTTTTTCCACACCTGCAAAATACAAATTACTAAATACACTTAAGTAATTAAATCATAGCTGTCAACCCTCCCGTTTTTTCCGGGTTTCTCACGTATTTTAGCTCTTTTCCCGCTGTCTTCCCGTTTGAGTATTTTCCCGTAAAATATACCGTATTTTTACTCTCTGATTGTGTGAGACGTACGGGCTCGGACAGATTCGGCTTGAAGTCGTTTATCCTCGGATGCGGTGCCGCGCGCGCTGGCCGGAGACACGCTGGCTGCGTGGCGTGTCCGTTTTTATTGCACGCTGCCTGCGTGACACGCGTGTCTCCAGAAAACGCGTGCATGCTAGAAATAGAACTGACGCCTATTTTTCACGCGACAGGCAAGCGTGTTTCTTTGCCTGGACTTTCTTTGCGTTTCCAGGCAAAACAATAAATAAAAAATAGGAAACGATGTTTAGGCTAGCTGAATGTAATTTTGTACTCGAATACATATTAATACATTACATTTTGATGTTTGAAAGTCTAGGTTTTTACATAAATTCAGAATCAGATATCAATGTAATTTAAACAAATAATAATTATTATAAATAGATTTTGAAATATATGAATAAAATATATTTTCTTTTTTTCCATTTGTTTCTTAAGCTCTTAACAATGTGATTACATGAAGAAGAAGAAAAAAACTTGAAAAAAAAAAACGTTCTGGGCCTATAGGAGGATATAAAGATGTGTCTTCTGAGTGATGGTCCACCATCAGGCTAAATAGGCTCTTTAAAGCTACACAAAATGTGTAAATGTAATTAAAATAAACAGACAGCCCACTTCCCTATTTTGCGGATTTTGGAAGATGTGTGATAGGCTAAATGTTGAAATTGTTGTCCAAATGCTAGAGCAACACAGGGCTAATCCAAATGTAGATTTTTTTCCCTTTAAATGACACTGTCTCTTTCTCTCTCACACATAGGCTAGTTATGAACACCTTAGACTTTTAAGGATTGTGCTTTATTTTTAAAGTTTGTGGGTGAGAATCGTGCAAAAAAAAAATCCCTTATTTTGGGGATGGATTCCGGGAAAACTCCCTTATTTTCAATGTTCAATGTTGACAGCTATGATTAAATACGTATTTCAAATACATTTAATTGAAATACTGCCCATGTCTGGTCTCGATCAGGCTCCTGTAGTCCTTCAGAACCTCCGTCTGCCGCAGCCTGATGTCGTTCACTCCCGTGTCCAGCACAGCAGCTCCGACGCGCTCATCACCGTACAGGATCTCGGGAACCTGTGCAGCGACATCTAGAACTAGAACACGAGCACCAGGAAAGCAGTGAGTGCGCACCTTACCCTTACCTGAGGTTTTTTAAAGATTAAAAAGGTTTAAAAAGATTACTTTTTTCAAGATTCTCTTTGATTGAATAGAAAGGTGAAAAGACAGCATTTATTTGAAATAGAAATGTAATATTACTTAATGTCTTTACTGTCACTTTTGATCAGTTTAGTGTATTCTTGCTGAATAGTTTGTGATTTTCTGTATGTATCGTAATACATTATTGTACCCTGGAAATTAAGTAGCCTTGGAAATTATTACCTTTTTTTGAATATTTAGTATTTCATTAAACTGCTGTCTGACGGTTACAGTCGAAGTAGTTTAAATGCAGAAAGTGTATTTTCCCATGTACTGTGTAATTAACTTGTTTTTTCTAAACAATAGCTTTCAGCTTTACTTTTCTGAAGGTTTGGTAGTCTATTCGGTTCTTCCTGACACGCTCCGAGCGGGATCCGAAATATCTAGGCGATCTAACAAGGAGGCTAAAAACCACAGTCTCTATTGTCAGTTGCTAGAGCGCCTCTCGAGGTCTTGAGATAGTCAGTAGCTGGTTTCCTGAAAATGTCAGGTTGGGAAGGGGTTCTGGCTGGTTTCCAAGTCGAATCCTATGGTTTGTTTTTTGCCCATTTTATTATCTGTCAGGCACTGGAATACACTAACCACTTTTAAAATCTGAACAGATTTTCAAACACTAGGCATCATACACTTTGTAAATGATTACACAGGAAAAACTAAATGCACCATTAATGATTGAAGATCAAACTTGCAGAGGAAATACACAGGAAATGCATGACAAATGAAAACAATGTGCAACACATTTGATATTCTCCAACCGAATGGATTCATAATCTGAAGCTAAAAATTCTAAGTCTGTGCTCATCATACACAGTTTTTTTGTGAAATTGGTTTATACTGACTGCTCAAAATCTAGAGAATGACTCTGACTAGCTTTGACTCCTCCAGACTGCAAAGTGGGACAAAAATCTGGACGAAAGTTTTCTTGTGTATTCCAACCTTTAGGAAACAAGCCACATCTTCATGTCTGTTGTACAAGTGTGAAGGATGTTATTTAGGGGTTACGTATAGGGATGCAGCGATCCACATTTTTTCACTTCCGATCCGATCCCGATACCTGACTTTGGATATCGGCCGATACCGATACTTTTCCGATACCAGAGCTGTGTTTGCTTTAATATTATTTATCATTATTGTTGATTTTATATGATGCTGAAATAAACTCCTCTCTACAGGCAAGGATGATATGTACGTATGTATGTCAATATATATATTGACATACATACGATACGTCAATTACGCTGGTATCGGTCCCGATACCGATACTAGATCGGAACGGCCCTAGCCCTAGGTGTTTGTCTATATAAAACAGACATTTTATAATAAATGTGCAACAGAAATAATGAAATTAGCTTTAGAAAACACTATCAGGCCATGCATGATAAATAGATTACTCTCTAAAATTGTAGGATTTTTTGCTAGCACACATCTCAGTTTAGACGATTGCCCAGTTTATACCACAGCAGAGATTAAAATGCATTCGAAGCACATACAGTATCAACACACACTTGCTCTTGGCATATTAGAAATGAATATTTGTTTCAGTGCTGTATCCGCACAGTGGAGAAAGAGGAACATTTTGTACTGTGTCATGAATCAAATAACGCAGATTCCTCCGGCAAAGCAATCGTGCAGCTTCCAATTAAAAAGCAGATGCATGGCAGGGCATAGCTGTCATTATTGCATACATGCAAATGCACGCAGACACCTACACAAGCACACAGACACAGTCAGGTCGAGTCCAGAGGCCGTTAACACTTGTTCGTTTGTTGCTCCTGGCTGTATTATTGAGGCTCTATAAGGGCTTACAGATGACTGCTTTTGATCCCCCCCCCCCCCCCTCCCCAACCAACTTACAGGCTGTTTACCCACATCGCTTTGACACGATCTCTGCAATGCACACACAGAAAGTTCTGACACGGAGCCAGGAATGCGTAAAATATTAACTTGTGTTGAGGAAGTAAACAAGTGTTCCCTGTTTACTTGTTGGGACCAATCACATCCTCCAGTTTTAGACTTGAAAGCGTGCGGGGGCGGAGGGTGGAATAGATGAGACGAGGGCCGTCTGTCTGCAACATGAAGGAGAGGAACACTATGGATGCTTCGGAATGGAAAATGCTGGTGGAACTGTCAGATCAACACGCTCGTTTGAGAGAAATCGCTGCACGCCTCAATGAGCCTTTGGTCAGAAAGCGAATGAGGACACCTAACATCCAGAGCAGATACAAGAAAACAGACAGATGTCTGTGTCAGTCACCTATTGGTTAAATCATTTGTGCGTTCATTCAGTAGTAATAAATCTGACTGAAAAAAAGAGCACTCGTATCTTCTTTAATCTTAGAATTAAAGGTGCAATGTGTAAAATTTTTGAGTATTAACAGAAATGCAATATGACATCCATAACTATGTTTTCAGTGCTGTATAAAGAACTTAAACCGTAATGTTTTTATTACCTTAGAATGAGACATTTATATCTACATAACCGCGGGCACCCCCTTCTATGAAGGTCGACATATTGTGACGTCATGTTTCTACCGTAGCCGAACGCGAACAAACAGCGCTACAGAACGCGTTTCGTCACTACCTTGAAAGAGAAGCCGCAGAAATCTAGAAGCTAGCCATAAACTCCGTGAGTAGTGACTTTTCCCTTGTCAGTGGTGTAAAATATGTACCGTATTTTCCGGACTATAAGTCGCTCCGGAGTATAAGTCGCATCAGCCCAAAAATGCGTCATGACGAGGAAAAAAACATATATAAGTCGCACTGGACTATAAGTCGCATTTATTTAGAAATTTATTTAACAAAATCCAAGACCAAGAAAAAGTTATTTAAACAGACTTTAATTCATTAAAACAGAAGGCATTTAAGTTATTCAGCTAACGTTACACACAATAGCACAAAGAACAACAGGCTGAATATGTGTCCGGTATGTTGTTAACGTAACACATCAACAGTTAGCTACACAATAGCATAAAGAACATACCTGAGAGGCTGAATAGGATAAAATAAAATAAAATAACATAACAAGACAGCGAGTCCAACAGTTATCGGTAAAGCAATGTCACCAAGCTCCCGCGATCTTATTCCACATCACTGAACCCGTTGAATTCTTCATCCTCCGTGTCGCTTCTGAACAACTCCGCTATTTCTGGAGGAAGATGAAGCGCCGTCTCCTCTTCTGCGGGGCTGTCGTCAGACTCGGCATATCAGTTCCGGTTATTCCAACCTTTCTGAATCCCGACCATCCCGGTTTCGGTTGCGTTCAGTCTAATATTTCAGTTAATATCAGTTGTTTTCAGTTAATTTTTTCAGCGGTAAAACTACCGTAGCTGTAGTCTAGAGCGCATAGAGCGCTCTCTCGTGGCTGTAGACGGTAATGTCACCCCCAATTTCGGCAAATGATGCATTCACGTCATACCACAAATACATCAAAAACTCGCAAATAATAATCTGGGGCCGTCAGCGATCCTGTGACGAGTAAATCTTGGTAATTTTGATATATAAGTCGCACCTGACTATAAGTCGCAGGACCAGCCAAGGTATGAAAAAAAGTGCGACTTATAGTCCGGAAAATACAGTAGTTGGACTGTTTCATGTAACTTAGTTACTTCTCCCTCACTGTGTTATGGATTTGCTATGTGGGGATAAATGTGCTGGTAACGTTTGTGAGACAGCTGATACTCTTGTTATTGACAGTGAAATAGTAACGTTACGGAAATCACCAACCCGTCGATCGCGGTGGACAAATCGATCTTGGCAGCATTTTAAGTTGATCACGAAGAGTTTTCAAAATCAAAAAAAAAAAGCCTATTGTTTGTAGTGTAGTAAATGGTGTCTAGGGGATACGAAGGCGCGCGCTGTTACAATCATGTCATTTTTGCCGCGCTCAAAACGCATAGAGTATAAACAAGGCTTTAAGGTTTAACCAGCTTAGCCACAGTCACAGATCATATTTAGCCTGCTAAACTTTTACTACCCTGTTAGAAAAAATGTATAGTTGCATAATTTCATGTGGTTCTTGTCCCTCACTTTATTATAGGTTTGCTATGTGGGGAGAAATGTGCTGGTTACGTTTGTGAGACAATCAGCTGATTACTACTTTTATATTATATATTAAGACCCTTGATCCTCACCTGACTATGGCTTTGTAAACTTCATCCAAGATGTGGTTTATAATGGACTGTGGTACAGAAACTTGGCTATTTGGCTATTCAGAAACTTGGAAACTCTGGCTATTCTCTGCTCTCTCAGACGACGATATGTTTGTCCCGTTTTAGCCACCGTAGCTTCTTCGAAAGCGAGGGGTGAGCAGTGGGCAACTCGCAACCGAACCGCTAGATGTCGCTAAAAAATACACACTGTGCCTTTAATGTTCTTGCGTATAGAATAGTCAGTTAATTTAAGGAAACTGATCACTTGCTGTTTCTTCAAACTTCCTTTTGTCTGGTGAGTGAAACGTATGCATGTGAGTCTGGAATAGACTCTTTTTGGAACATGAAGTGGTCAAATGTTGTACAATGACCGTTGTCACTGGCAACCACTGATTTACATTGCAATTTTCCATGAGAGGTCTCCGCACTCTTTGTCCTTACAAAATAATTTCACCTCGAGTCAATATTTCATGTCCAGTTAATTATTGTGTACGTAGCTGTGTTATAAGTGGGATAAGACCGTCAGATGCTCATTATCCCAAAATAAACCCTTTGGGGTGATATACATTATTCCTTACTGATACACCTAATATATCGGTTGATTCATTTGTGTGTTGTTCACTAGTAATGTAAAAGAACATTCTAGAAACATTAGTGCTCTTAGATGTAGTGTTAGTCATACTCAACTTGAAGTAACTGATCACTTGCAGTTTCTTTGCCTTCTATTTCATCATCTCTTTAGAGAGATTAGAAAAAGCTTGGACTGTCAATGTTGTGTTTATCCCAAATTCGACTTGAAATGGACATGCACCCTTGTAGTCTTCGTTTTCGCATCACTGTTCATAAGCAGGTTTCTTCAGATCTGGCCCTGGAGGTCAGCGGTCCTGCAGAGTTTTGCTCCAAACCTGATCAAGCTCACCTGCTAGTATTTTCTTGTAATCCTGAAGATCATGATTGGAGCTAAATTCTGCAGGACAGTGGCTGCGTCCAAATGCTGAAAAATGCTGGCTATGGAGGTAGGGAGACTTGCAAGGCACATCCGAATCCAATGATCATGTCACTTCCAGTCTACTGAGATGCCTTCGTCTGATTGTTTTGCATAGGCTGCATAAATATATCCTTCACTGCTTATGATAGGCTGAAGGAAAGAAATAGTGCCCGAAAGTTGTGGCTGCCAGTCCAGCCACAAACACACACACTCAAATTTGCTTTACAGTTTCATACAGTAATCAAAGCACAATAAACAGTACAGAGATAAAAACAAAATGGATACAAATTGGAGTAGGAAACTATATTTTTATTTTTTAAAAACAGTCTAAATAATTGAGATTTTAACCCGCTGGGGTCCATGGTATCGCCGGCGATACCAGCTCACATTTTTTTTCACAAACCACGCATAAATGTAATTTTCTCAAAACTACAAAATTTGACATACATGCTGCTGACATATTATTGTAGCAGAGTTTGTGCTGAATACAATGTAATAATACTTTAGCCATGAAAATGTCACAAGTAACAGAAAAAATCAAAAATGTCAGAGCAGAGCAAATCTGGATAGATTATATTTTATCAGGAAGATTAGTCCAAATCAATTTGGAGCAGTGACTATTTGGATCTACAGTACCTCTCACTAATGACAATCTAAACTTTGGAACAATGAGAAAATTGGCCTCTGAAAAGTTATATAGATACATAGGGCTGGGCGATATGACGATATATATCGTTACCGCGATAGAAAACGTCAGGCGTAACAGATTTTTTTATTCTGTGTATACCGCGAAATGCAAATAAGGGGGCGTGGTTAACTCCCGTGCAGCGCGCGTGAGACTGATGCTGAGATTTGTCAAAGAAACATGGAGAAAGCAGATCAAGAGGATCCACAAAGGAATTACATTTTCTAAAGGATTGTTGTTAACGTGATATGTTCGGGGGGGAAAGCAGTCGTCAACTTGAGCAGAGCAGCAGCACCCAGGCTACAGTTTAGAGGAGTGCACGTTAGCAACGGGGAAAGCATGAAGTTACTTGATAACAACATTTCATAGGCTATATCAATATCATTACGAGAAATAACCTTAAATAATGTATAGTTATCCGCATCTTTCCTTCTCTTATGTATAGTTACTTTTTAAACATGAAAATAGCATTCAGCATGAATGAACATCTTGCTTGTTAAAACGAATGTATAATCCTGTTTCTGAGGCAAAATTACTAAATATGCAGCGCGAGTTATATATATATTTTTTAACTCCAAACAATTGCCTACTGAACCAGTTGATAAAATCTTCCTTTGATTCGATCCGTGATTACAACTTCACTCTCAAATTAATCGATCGCATTTTGTTGATGTAAAAGACGCGCGCGTGCACATGCACTGAGAGGGAGCGCGCGGTGTTCGACGCACTGTTATAAGGTGTGTATAATTTAAACTACTTAGTCAACACTAACAGTAGCTGCGGTTTGGTTTTCATATTGCTGATCTTCTTCTTGTCACTTCCGAACTGACGGGTTGCCAGATATAACAAAAAGAGCAAAACAAGCCCGTTAAAACAACAGTGTGTGCAGTCTCCGTTTGTGCAGGAATACCCTTCTCCGTTAAAAACACAGTATAATAAGCACATGTGGTAAAAAAAATATTATAATTATATTATATATATTATAATTATATTATAAACTGATTGATGAAGTAGGCTAAAGCAATGCATGAGATTGAAAAATGATTTAAAGTTGAAATGCACCTATGAGTTGTATTTAATATCAATCTGTTGTGGGAAGTTCATCTAAAAGTTTATGAGTGTTTTTTGTTTACTATATTTTTATATAAAAATAGTTTACCAAATAAATAAGTTACCAAATAAAATAAAAATAAAACAAGGTGGTGACATACTTTTCATTTCTAAAGTATTTGGGTTTATTTATTATACAAAGCCCTTTTTGTCTTTTTTTTTTTTAAGGATAACTATATAAATAACTATATCGTGAAATATATCGTTACCGTGAAATAAAATTAGTCATATCGTGAAACACAATTTTGGTCATATCGCCCACCCCTATAGATACAGTAGTATTAGAACACATACAAATTAGTATTGTGGTATGTAAATAGGGTAACGCTTCCTTTACAGTCCAGTTACCCATGTAAATACTATGTACTTATTTTAGTAACTACAATTACTGGGTAATAACTAGTACTAACCCTAAACCTACCCCTGTTCCATGTACTTACCTTATATTAGCCAGTACTTTCTAGGTAAGTACACTGTAAGTACTGGACTGTAAAAGGAAGCATTACCGTAAATAGTTGCTTGATAATCATCAAACCTCATTCCATTTTGTTGTAGATCAATAGACCGTTAAGTGCCTTTCACACTGAGCAGGATTAAGCAACTACTACGACACGATAGAAATCAACAGGAACATCCAAGGCAATCTCTTTAGAAAAGTTAAAAAGCCTTTATTTCTATGGCTTGGTCATAATCAACACTATTAAAACACTCCGACGCGTTTCAGCATACAAATAAATAAAATAAAGGCTTTTAAGATATAAAGGCTTTTTAAATTTTCTAACGAGAGTGCCTTTGATATTCCCGTTGATTTCTACATGTTTTTTCCTATCCAAAGACCACCTCAAGTTTATTTACTTGAGTCCAGGAAGCGCTTCTCTACAGGCATTTGTTTACTACGACACAATGATGCTTTTGAATCGAAACAACCATTCAAAATACGATACACGATGTGAACTTCCGGATGACGTACTACTTATTCTGAGTTCCGTACATGAAGAGAAACATTTCTACAGCTGAAACATAGATATAGGATTACGTCGATATATGTTCTGTATGTGTTTTTCACAGTGTTGGGTAAGTTACTCTAAAAAAGTAATTAATTACTAGTTACTAATTACCTCTTCAACAGTGTAATTAGATTACTGTATTATTTACTCTCTCTAAAAAGTATTTAATTACTTTTAATTACTATTTACTTTCAAAATCCCATATCAATCTCAAACAGCTGAATAATACAAGGATAGACATGAATCTGTTTTAATTCTTTCAAATAAATACTATAAAATTGCATGAATTATCCTTAAACTGATCAAGGTGGAGAAGGTTACATTATGAAAACATAGGCTACTTTTTAACATCAGACAATACATTTTGATGTTAAACCCACTATTGTTTTATGTCTGATCTCATGACATTTTACACTTTTTTCATACATATTTTAAAATAATTCATATGAATTTGTACGAGTGCGATCGTACAATTTAGACACCTCATTAAATGCACGAATCGCTGTGAGATCGAATTGATCTATACACAGTATTTACCTCAATTACATCAGAACTGTAATTAAATTACAGATAAATGAAGAGTAATCCCTTACTTTACCTTTTCAAGGGAAAAGTAATTAAATTACAGTAACTAATTACTTAGTAACACCCAACACTGGTTTTTCATGAGGCTCAAGGTATTTTTATTACAATAATGGATGTTTACAAGAGAAATGCTAAGCAGGTGTAGCGTTCAGTCCATTATAAAACACTACAAATAATGCATGTCTGCCTATTATATAATCAAAATCCACTTTAGATCGCAAATCGGAAGTTATTTACAAGTGCGCGAAGTTACCTTTTGATACAGCCTATGTGTATACATAAATCTCCTAAATCTCTGACCCATCGTCCTCTAGCTTGTCTAATTTTCTGTCGCTTTACATACGCCACCTGGTATCATTGAACCGATTGGCTATGAGTTACAGTACGTACAGGTGCATTTGATAGACATTCGTAGCACCCAATAATATGGCTCTGGGCATTCGTAAACCACGCCTCAAATGCGAGAAAATGAACATGAGGTTTCCGTTAGCCAGACTAGGGCATCCGACCAATCAGAGAAGAGTAGGCTGTCAGAAACTAGGGTTTTATAAAGATTGGATCCTTGATCGTGTAATTTTAGACACTGCGAAAAAAGTGGATGCTGCAATGTATATGAATGAGAAGATGAAAGTGTTTTTGACCTTGGATGCATGTAAACCCATTGTAGATGAGCACAATTGGGGCAATTTAAAGAGGCTCATTACCTGCAATGAAGTCAGCTGCTTTTTGTTAGAAGCTCTTTCACAAGTGCATCTTGACCATATTTAAACTACTGTTTATCACAAGTATCTTGTCGCTAGACAGGCCGCAGATTCAAAGTAGCTTGCTGAGCTTGAGCAGGTCACCTGTTCTAATGCTCTAATGTGTAAATAACTGGAGTACATGCACAGATGAGCTGCTCTCTGCACATAAGCCCTTACACAAAGCAAATGAATCTCTCCTCGTGCAGTTGACTCATAAACCTTTCCTCTCTCCTCACTTATTTTGCTGCACGCTGACAAAATATTTGCTTCACAAACCTGTAAATTACAGCGTTAGACAGCAACAGTGCCATATGCTGTCATTAAGAATTGTGCCGTGACACTGCGAACAGAAAAATGGATATGCTTTGTAATTTACATGGAAAAACCTCTGAGTAGCCTCAGGAGTCATGCGTAAACACTGCTTTTTTCGAGTAGAAATGGAAATGGAGATTTCTAACGTCTCTCTGTCCCTGAAAAAAGAGATGACATCACTGCTCATGATTTAGTTTACAAAAATTTGAATTTATTTACAAAAGTGTTGTGCTCTCTCTCTCTCTCTCTCTCTGTGTGTTTCTGAAAGCTGAAGATGTGTTTTGGCAGCAGACAAGCTTTTGTGATAAGATTTTCCACAGTGAGCGCAAGGGTCTAAATGTGCTGGATAATTCTGTTGGTTACAGACAACTAGCTGAAAAGAGCTGTATGGATCTGGAGCTTTGGGCTTTAAGAAACACAACACACTATACCATCACTGACACACTCAGATAAGCATGTGTGTGTGTGTGTGTACATGTGGGGACCAATTCACAAACACTGTTAAACCACTTAGAGGATTGTTTTGGATGGTGTGCTGTAACGGTAGTAAATTCAAGTAACAGAGACAATCATTTCCAATAATCCCTCAATTTAATAAACTTTTAAAAAAATTTACATTGTTTATCTAATATTTATATTTAATATTATTTCAGCTTTATTTTAATTAACAGGCGTTTGTTTTAGTTACAGTAACAACACAGGTCAGTGGAAAAGGAGCATTGTTTGTAAGGAACCACAATTAAATTATGATTGCATAAATATTGTATCTTATCTTAAAAAATAAATACACTGATTAATTGTTCACAATAACACCTACATAGGTCTATATTTTCTCATCAACACATTTTAAAAGCCTAGATTGCCCTCTTCTTAGGAATACATGTGATGCTGCCTTAGAATTGAATGAGAAGAAGGTAATGATAAAGCCTGTTTTGAAAAAGCATCAGGAGTGTCCATGATACCTTGACTGTCTCCTTAGACAGTAAATTACAATCATAGCTACAGTTGACCTGTATTGAAAAAAATCAATATCAAGCCATGGTAACAGTTTAAATGTAACAAAATTGAAGTAAAATTGCAGAATTGTCCACCCTGTTTATCGCTATCATTCTAATTCAAAGCAAGCCAAAGTTAGAATGCATAAGTACAGCTGGGCACAGACACCCACACAAACACTTTAAAGCTAGACGCTGTGACATTGAACACCTGTATACTGAATACACATACGGTGAGCACAGTCACAGTGAGTGAACATATGCTGAAAACAAGACAGGTCTGAAGATGCTGCAATTCTCCAAAGACTTAAACATCACTGCAAGTCTCTTATTTGTTCATGGATCCACATGATAATGGAATATACATGCAGAATTTTTTCAGATTATTTTATATTTGCAGAATTTATAAATGGATCTTGCATTATTTATATATATATATATATATATATATATATATATATATATTTTAGGGCTGTGCAAAAATTAATTGCGATTAATCGCATCCAAAATAAAAGTCTGTGTTTACATAATATATTTGTGTGTGCTGTATATAATTATGTTGTATATATAAATACACACACATGCATGTATATATTTAAGAAAATGTGTTATTCATATATAAAATATTTATATTTATATAATATAGATTATGTATTTATAAATATATACAGAATTTAAGAGCAAATAATTCTTAAATATATACAAGCATGCATAGGTATTTACTGTATATATAAAAAATAATTATATACAGCACACACAAATATATTACGTAAACACAGACTTTTATTTTGGATGCGATTAATCGCAATTAACTTTTGCACAGCCCTAATATATATATATATATATATATATATATATATATATATATGAAGAGTTCAGATGCAAAAGCCTCTAAATGCCATTTGAAATTTTCTTCTTTAATGATGATTTTTATCAAACTTATTTAAGTGAAATTACTGAACTTATACAACAATTAATAGGTAATTGTCATTGCCATTTAAGTGAAATTACTGAACTTAAATATACAAGTTTGATAAAAATCATCATTAAAGAAGAAAATTTCAAATGGCATTTAGAGAGAGAGAGAGAGAGAGAGAGAGAGAGAGAGAGAGAGAGAGAGAGAGAGAGAGAGAGAGAGAGAGAAAGAGAGAGAGAGAGAGAGTTGTGATGAAATAATCATTTCTCTATCCGGTACTGACAGCATATGGGTCTGGCAGGAAGAACGAAAGACTTGGACCCACCCCGAATCCGGAGACTCAGAGATGAGCTAATCATTTCTGTTTCCAGTACAGATTCAGAACCCATATTTTGCGCAATGCGCATGCGCGGTTAACACAAAACCAACGAATCACTCTTAGACAACTCGGTAGTCCACTACTCGGTACAATCACTAATCTCAGCTCGTAGACTTAGGCACATACAAACAGTCAATTCGGAGAGAAATAAAACGCACAAAAATTATTTAAACGTAAAACCGAAAAACTGAAATTGACAAGCGCGTATTGAACCGGATGGCGTACCAAATGGTTCAATATTATATTAATAATTGTGGCATCTCTAATATATATATATATATATATATATATATATCACTATCTCCATAAGCTTGTTAAACTTCACCATTGATAATAGGTAATGTTTCTTGAGCAGCAAATCCGCATTATTATTAGAATTTTTATTTATTTATTTATTAGCCTTTATTTAACCAGGAAAAGGGTTTCATATTAGATTTCTGAAGGATCATGTGAGAGCAAAGATTACTCCAGATGTCAAAATAGAAAATAGATAATGTTCCACAATATTACAGTTTTTACTGAAATTTTTAAATAGCTTTCAAAAACAAAGCTAAAAAAAATGACTGCCTGTTTAATAAGAGGGGCCCTTATCCTCTCAAGCAGCTTTGGCAATAATTAATACTCACTTAGGGTACCACTGCTTCAGGGAAAATATATAAATAATTTAACTTTAAATCCATCTGAGTTTTGCACAAAATGATATATTGATTAAAGTAGCAGTTAATTGTATCACTCTCGTTTTTGAACAGGCTCAGTCTCCCTCGCCTCGTCTGACAGTCTGTCTTTGGGGATAGCTTTGTTACACAAACCTGGCAACTCTGGCGATAAACCTCTCACTCTTTCTCTCTGTTCTAGCACAAAACAAGCTGCAGGCTACTCTTCCCCTTGCCCATTCCTTCTTGGTATCAAGGATAGGGAAGCTGCTCTCACCCTCTCTCTTTTTGAAGTGTAGCCGTGGTCATGGTGGTGATTCGCATTACAGGGTTTACGCTGCTTTCATAACCACCTGATTCTCCCTCCAGCTGAAGAGGTGGACCAAACAGCTTTTTAAAATAATCTTGCGGCCTCTGCACAAAAGTTTTTTCACACCCCATCAGACGCTCAGATCTCAGAGCCTCGTTCTCTAGGTCTTCTGAGGTGACCGCATCTCTATGTCACTAAAGTTTGTGAGGTTGCATCAGTCCAAAACTCTGTGAAGTGGAACAGCTTTCTATCTTGATCTAAAGTTCTGTTCAAGCCGACATTGATTTGCCAAAAGGCATTCCCACTACTAAAGTATCCAACTATATCAGTAGCTAGGGTATAATTGTGTGCATTAGGTAGCATTCTTTTCAAATTCGTTGCATCACCAACGGTCGTTGTCACTCATGCCTCCGCTTTGTTGCCTCATGTTGTTTTAATTCTGTAACAAATTCTTTCTACTGAAGAATCTGCTGGTATATTTTTTCACAAAAGCATCATAAAATGTGATCAATTTAATGTATCCTTGCTGAAAAAAATCATTTAGGAAAAAGCGTTTGAATTGTATTGTATGCACTTTATGTTCAAAATGGCGTCTTGGCTAGTTGAAGACATTGGCATTACATTATATATGCTGCCTGATAGATCTGCTATTCCTATGCAACGAATATTAATATAGATCTTCGATTTCCATCATATAATGAATATTATTTCAGTGCTCCAGACTAACTTTTTTAACTAGGAGCGCTGTTGCCCCTGACTGAAAATTTTAGGAGCGCAAGCAGAAAATTTAGGGACACACCTTAAATCAGCTTGCAATGCAATTATTCAAATTTCCCCCAAAATAACTGTAATACTTAAAAAAAATCTTTAATAATAAATAGACTTAACATTATGATATGCTGTTTTATTTTAAGTTCACTGGGCTCCAGATCAACAACATCAAACTTTCTTCTGAATACTCTGCACTCTTCAAGATTTAAGATTTCTTTATTGTCATTTCACAGCACACCGTAGTACGTTGCAAAGTTCACAGCTTATAAATATAGCACAGAAACAATATAAAAACACCATAAAAGAACAAGATGTTAGGTACATGAATAAAAAAATGAAATAAATTCTTATACGGGCGTATGCAAAGTGATAAATATACAGTGGTGGAATGTAACGAAGTACAAATACTTCGTTACTTTACTTAAGTACATTTTTCACGTATCTTTACTTTACTTAAGTACAATAAATAGTGCCTACTTTTTACTTTTACTTCGTTACATTTTGCAGCAATTATTCTACTTTCTACTCCACTACATTTCTACAACTTCTGTTACATTTTCGTTACATTTTCTGATCAGTTTTTCCCCTGCCAAAACGTAATCTGGCCGTCCGTCCGTTGCACCTTTGTCTCACCAGTGACGTTTGGTTGCCATAGATACAGTATATCAATCCGGTCACACTAAATGCGTCTCACATGCAGTGTGTTTATCATGCAACTCATACGCGAAAATTTGTTTTTACGTGCATAGGAAACACACCGTGTGTAATATATGTTTGGTTTGGTTAGGATTATGGCAAGCCAAGAGGTTCAGAATTACACCATAAATGAATCGCGTTTACTGCCAAACATAGTTATTAACATATAGTAAGGATAAGCATGATATTGCCTAATTGCAAGCTTGTTTCAGAAATGGTGACATTTTTTTTCCCATCATTATTGAACATCATTATAGGAGTAGGCTATTAGGTTGAATGAGTTAGAATTAAATGTTTTATTAATCATTAGAAAATAGACATTAAGATAATGAATTGTTATGCAAGTACTTTTACTTTTAATACTTAAAGTACATTTAAAATAAAGTACTTTTTACTTTTTACTTAAGTATGGTTGTCATTGTGTTACTTCTACTTTTACTAAAGTAAATATTTATCTGGGTATTTGTAGTTTTACTTAAGTACTGAGATTCAGTACTTCCTCCACCACTGTAAATATACAACGTCAAGAAACTGGTAAAATATAAGTATCTAGATATATACAGTTGGGAGGATAAATATCCATATTTTAAATGGATGGCAGTTGAGAACCAGAAACAGATAGTTATGTACATGTAGTATTAACATTGATTGGTATTTTTAGTGGGTTTTTGTGTTCAATGGTCTGACAACAGTGGGGAAGAAGCTGTTTTTGAACCTTACAGTCCTTGTTCTTAGACTGCGGTACCTCATGCCAGAGGGGAGGTTATAAAACAGTTTGTGGCCAGGGTGATTGGGGTCCTTGATGATGCCCATTGCTCTTGATAGCCATCTTTTCTGGGCAAGCTCCTAAATGGTCGACAGAGTAGTCCCAATGGTCTGCTCAGCTATCCTCACCACTCTGCTCAGCATTTTACAGTTCTCAAACCAGAGAGAAATGTTGCTGGTCAGAACACATTCAATGGTGCCCCTGTAGAAAGTGGTCAGGATGGATGGACTGAGGTGGGCCCTCTTCAACCGCCCCATGAAGTGCTGGTGTGCCTTTTTGATAACGGAGGAGGTGTGCAGGTCCCAGGAAACGTCGTCAGCCACATGAACCCCCAATCTCGACAGCAGTCCCATTGATGTAGATCGGGGCGTGCAGTCAATCACCATCTCCTTGGTTTTATTGACGTTAAGGACTAAGTTGTTTGTCCTGCACCAGTCTGCAAAAAGTCTCACCTCCTCCCTATATGCTCTCTCATCTCCGTCCTGGATAAGACCCACCACTGTGGTGTCGTCCACTTACTTTATGATGTGATTGGTAGTGGTGTCAACAATAATCGATTCTGCAATGCATCGCAATGCGGGAAATGCACGATTCAGCATCGATGCGGCAAAGTGCCATAATCGATTATGTCACTGTTTATTTTCTGGCCTTGGACAATAAAGTTTTGAAGTTTAAATTACTTCCGGGAGCAAAACAACAAAAATAAAGATTTGAAAGACACATTTCATGGGAAACTAGATAAGACTTACGCGGTGTGTAAAACCTGCCACACTAAAATCAAACACGTTGGCAATACAACTAACGTCACGAACCATGTTGATCGTTCGCATCCTGAGTTGGCTTCAACAACAACACAAAAAGTCGACACATCCCAGCTGATGAAAATTTGTCTTTGCGTGCAGTAGAATTTTGATGCATCGCAATGCATTGGAGAATCGAATTGAATCGAATCATTACCTGGTGAATCGTAATCGAATCGAATTGTGAGGGCAGTGCCAGTGCACACCCCTAGTGATTGGTGCTGGACTTTGCACAACAGCCATCAGTCATCAGTGTGAAGAGAAGAGGGCAGAGAACACATCCCTACGGGGAGCCAGTGCTCAGTGAGATGATGGTGTTGCCTACCCGCACAAACTGAGGCTGTCTGTGAGAAAATCCAGTATCCAGTTACACAGAGGAGAACTTATGCCCAGTGCGTTTGAGCCCAGCTTGTCGACCAGATGCTGGGGGATTATATGGTGTTGAATGCCGAGCTGAAACCAAACAACAGCATCCACACAAGAGAGTTCTTGTTCTCCAGGTGTTCCAGGCTAAAGTGCAGTGTGATGGGTATGACATCCCCAGTAGAGCGGTTTGGGCGGTAGGCAAACTGAAATGGGTCTAGTGAAGGTGGGGAGGCAGATGAGATGTGGTCCTTTACTAGACCCATGGGTACCCATGTGGTGGGTATGACATCCCCAGTAGAGCGGTTTGGGCGGTAGGCAAACTGAAATGGGTCTAGTGAAGGTGGGAAGGCAGATGAGATGTGGTCCTTTACTAGTCAGAGCACTTCATTATTATGGAAGTGAGTGCTACAGGCCGGTAGTCATTCAGACTATTTATGGGGTGTTCTTTTGGAACAGGGATGATGGCTGAGGTTTTGTTGCATGAAGGAAAAACAGCTTGACTCAGGGAGATGTTGAATATGTCCTGAGGACATGAGACAGTGACAGACTGCACACTCCCTACACTGTTGGATTGTTTTAACCCGAATTTGGGTAAAAGAGAAACAAACTCAAATGTTGGGTTAAAAATGTAATTTCAAACTTCAACTTTCACTTTCAACTGTAAATTTTTTAATTGCATTTTTAACCCAACATTTGGGTTTTTCCATATTTTACCCAAATTTGGGTTGAAACAACCCAGCTTTTTTAGAGTGTAAGCAAGCAGCCCGGTATCATATCAATGGGTCAATGTTCTTCAGCATCTGGTGGACATCTCCTGGATCCAGTGTGAGCACCTGGTCTCCTTCCTGTGGGGTGGTTTTCCTCACTGGTGTGCTTCAAACCTACACTCTAAAAAATGCTGGGTTGTTTTAACCCAATTTTGGGTAAAATATGGACAAACCCAGCCATTGGGTTACATTTTTAAATTACATTTTTAACCCAATGGCTGGGTTTGTCCATATTTTACCCAAAATTGGGTTAAAACAACCCAGCATTTTTTGAGTGTACTCTTAAAATAAAAGTTCCAGAAGGGAAATATTGCAGTGATGCCTTAGGACAAGCATTTTGGTTCCCCAAAGAACCTTTTAGTCAAGTCATGCTCTTAAAAATCTGAACAATCTTTGCCATCTTATCTGTTATCTTGAAGTGACAGTAAGCATGCAGTTTTTAAAAAATATCACACTGAAGTCATATTTCTAATTTAATTTATTTAGCATCTCACATCATCACAACATGCCCGACAACACTACAATTCACTGAAGCCTCGTCTTCTTTATTTGCTTGGACATTATGCTAATATGGCGTTTGAGGAAGTAATATCTGGATGAGGTGTTTTAGGCAGGTCTGAAGCAGATCTTGGAGACTAAAAGCTTTGTAACTTTACAGATCTTATACATGCACAAACAAATGCATCACACTCTAAAGGAAAAGGTTGACATTAAAAAGCGTCATATGACCCCTTTAAATGTCCTTCACGGAACCATCGATGCCTATAAAGAACCTTTATTTTTAAGAGTGTGCTGGTTAATCTTTTCCATTCAACTACAATGGATGAGAACTGTGGCTTTCAAGCTTTAAAATGACCATGAAAGTATCATAAAGTGGTCTCATTTTTCAAATGTTCGAGATTCATACAATAACTTAAATGAATTGTGCATCATATTCCAAGTCTTCTGTAGTCATATAATACTTTTTAGTGAGGAAAAACACTTCAGATCCCATTCATTATAAAAATTCTATGAAAGAGTGACCAATTTATACAACAAAAAACATAGGGGTTTAGAAAAATATGAGGTTAAATAAACGATGGATGAACTTTTCCTTTCAAAGGATTAGTTCACCCAAAAATTCTGTCATTAATTATGACTCCAGTATTTTAACCTTCATTTTTATGATTTTTTCTTAATTTTTACTTTTATGATGTCTTTACTACCTTTCTGAGGCTTCAATGTCCTAGCTGTCAATGGAGGGCCAGAAGGCGCTCAAGTTTCATTAAAAAAATCGTAGTTAGTGTTCCAAAAAATGAACTAAAGTCTTATGGGTTTAGAACGTTATGAGGGTGATTAAAGATGACAGAATTTTCATTTTTGGGTGAACTAACTTTCTTGCTCCGCTGCGGCTTCCAGAAAAGGTTTTTAAAATGTCATTATTGGTAGATATTATTTCCTGATGCACAAGACTGTAAGCTGCTTATTTCACTCAGCTTGCTATTTTACCAAAGTCTCCCAAACAAGGAAAAAGAAGAAATGATTGCAAGTTCTTTACATGCTGGACACGGTCGTAATTTAGTCTTGTTTGAGAGATCCGTAGGACACACTGTACCTGCAAGCTAAATGGTTCAAGCAAAATGGTCATGCATAATAGACAGAGGTTCTCACTTTCATTCTGTAATAAGATTATGTGCAGTCACAGGCAGAACAGCCTATGATCACATCAAATGCTCCCTGACTCAAGTGAAAGGAGGGAGAAAGAAAGAAAGAGAGAGAGAAAGCTCTCCTCAAGAAAAGTATGGACCTAGCGTACCTCGCAGCAGAGACAGGGAGAAGAAGAAAAAAGAATTGTGTTTGAAGTAAGACAGCTTTTTCTCCACTTCAGATATTTGATGACGGTGGCAGGGGGGAGAGCGAGGGATGAGGGATGTAGAGAGAATGGGAAAGGTAGAAGAGCCAAGCTAAGGCAAGAAAGAGCTCCATATTAAATGAAGGAAAGTGAAATGACAGCGAAGGATTCGCAGCAGTAGGAACAAAGAGAAATGCAACATAGAGACGTCCTACACAGGATCAAGCCATTGGCTAAGAGTGAATAACAGGAACGAAGGTTATAGTCCCAGTGCACATTGAGAGAGAGAAACATTTTCCATACTTATTTTCGCGCCTGAGTGTGTAAATTGATTTTTATTTTAGCTCACTTAAAGTGATTATTTTCTTAAACCAGCATGAGTGCAGCATCAAGGTTTTGAATGTCGAATATAATCACAAATATCATTGTGGGCAGTATGTCAAAAGTTAATACTGAAGTATTCACGTTAAGAAAGTTTAAAGAAGGCTTGACAGGAGGTTGGATTTGGCTGAGGGTTAGTTGCATGTAATGGTAAAGTTTAAGTTTCTGTTATGGTAAGTACATGTAACATGTAATAAGGACACTGCAAAATAGTGTTACCAATTTCCTTAATGTTTTATTCTCATCAAGGCTGCAAAAATACAGTAAAAAATATATTGTTTTTATGAATATTGTGAAATATTATTACAATTTAAAACAACTTTTCAGCAAAGCTGAATTTTCATCATTACTCCAGTTATCAGTATCACACACTCTCAGAAAAAAAAAGGTACAAAAGCTGTCACTGGGGCCGTACCTTTTCAAAAGTACCTAAAGGGTGCATATTGGTACCTTAATGGTATACATTAGCACCTAAAATGTACATAATAGCACTTAAATGTCCATATTAGCACCTAAAATGTCCATATTAGCACCTAATGTACATATTAGTTCCTAAAATGGACAAAAGATTTCCCCTTTGAAAAGGTACAGCCCCAGTGACGGCTTTTGTACCTTTTTTCTGAGAGGGCATGATCCTTCAGATAATGCTACTTAATATTTTTGTGGAAACTTTTTGTAAAGGTTATTTGGTGAATATAAAGTGAAAAAAGAACAGCATTTATTTGAAAGATAAATCATTTGTAGCATTATAAATGTCTTTACGGTCACTTTTGATCAGTTTAATGCATAAAAAAACTAGTGCACACTCTAAAAAAAGCTTGATTGTTTTAACCCAACTTTGGGTCAATTATGGATAAACCCAGCCATTGGGTTAATTTTTTACATAACATTTTTAACCCAATGTTTGGGATTGTCCATATTTGAACCAAAGTTGGGTTAAAACTAGGGCTGTGCAAAAGTTAATTACGATTAATCGCATCCAAAATAAAAGTCTCTGTTTACATAATATATTTGTGTGTGCTGTATATAATTATTTTGTATATATAAATACACACACATGCATGTATATATTTAAGAAAATATGTTATTCATATATAAAATATTTATATTTATATAATATAGATTATGTATTTATAAATATATACAGAATTTAACCGCAAATAATTCTTAAATATATACATGCATGTGTGTGTATTCATATATACAACATAATTATATACAGCACACACAAATATATTATGTAAACACAGACTTTTATTTTGGATGCGATTAATCGCAATTAACTTTTGCACAGCCCTAGTTAAAACAACCCAGCATTTTTTAGAGTGGATGCATGCTTTATAGTCAAGGTTGCATCTTGGCTGGTTAAACACAGATGGTTTGTTGTAGATCTGTGGGCAATGTTTTGTAAATGCTGCCAGATAGGCCTGCTGTTTTCTATGATATGATGAATATTAATTAAACGACAATATTGGCATGAAAAACAGAAAAAAAAAACAGTTCTCTTACTGGACTTAATTTGTTTAATTGTTCATCATCACTGATTGTGTATTTGAATAATTACTTGGAGAACATGCAGTATATAATATTTATTTAACTGGGAAATGCTTATGCTGGGTTTCATTCTTTCATTTTCATAAAATCTGAGGAGGGTGTTCAATAGCATATTCATTTTTCTGCTGCATTAGAAATTGTGACATTTTCACTGAAACTCTGTTGGGAGTGATTTCGTGGAATTACAGTTCTGTTTCCAAAAAATAACAAAATAAACCACATTCTGAAAACTGAATATCACATTAGTCTGTACAAAACCGATTCAACAACAGCTTGTGTTGACAGAAAAGTTAAATTAGCGTTGTATCACATTGATTTTGTGCAGTTAGAAAAGCACGCTCTCTAGATTCCACCCTCAGTACCATTTGTAATTGACCGCCGCTTTCAATAAACTAGCGCAGTCGATTTTCACTCTGATAATTTGTCCCTCCATTAGCCAAACACTGGGGCTCGGGAAAAGGGATGTTTCTAATACACACTTATCAAGCATATTAGTATATCTGCGTGCTTTGTATCTCACTGCAAATACTGTACACAGTGGTCATTTCCATGTATTTAGCATACCGAGCCTGTTAATGGCAGATGGTCAAAGATAGTTCACCCAAAAAGGAAATCTCTATCATCATTTATTCATGCTTATATCATTCCAACCCTGTTTGACTTCCTTTCTTCTGTGGAACTGGGAAGATATCAGTGTCTTTTAGTCCATACAATGAAAATCAATGCTGTTTGAACCCTGACCTTGTTCTAAACGTCTTCTTTTGTGTTCCATAGACGGAAGAATGTCAGATAGGGTTGGAAGTTACAAAATGAGTATTTTTTGTCTGAACTTTAAAAGGTTGCTGCATTAATAGCAAATAATGATAGATTTGAAATAGAACATGTACAATCTATATTGAGATACTCTTGAGGGTGAAAGCTTCCTCTTAGTTTTAATTCAGTGTTTCTCAATTAGAGAAGTCCTCCACAGTTCACTGAAAACTCACATTCAGGACTGGCTTCATTCCAACCACATAAGTTTTTCCATTTATTCACTCATTTTTCACTGGAAAATGGTTACGAATGCTATGTCATGTTGTCATGATTCAGAACTAAACATCTTTGGTGGAAAATATCTTATAACATAAAACCACTATGAACATCTTTGTGTTGTGGTCGAGGGAGGTTTGAAAACATGGTAGATACTGCTGTCCTTGGTCTTTACACTCTCTCATTGAAAAAAAAAAAATGTTTTTAATTCCTTGTTGTTTCAAATCAGTTTTAACACTCAATGCCGCAAGAGTGAGTCATCACATTCATTTAAAGTGTGTGGCTTTTACATTTGTTGTGTGTCTGTGTGAGTAAGAGAGTGAGTGCTTGTGCGCAAGAGATAGAAAAGACCTACGGGGGAAATGAGGATAGTCAACATTAAAGAGTGAAATTACATTTTAGACGAAATCATTAGCATAATAGCGTCTTTATTTTGGGGAAAAAAAAGAAAGAGAATTAATTCTGTATGCCAGAAAGATTCCCTACCACCATTTGTCTACCATAAAAAAAGAGCTTAAATTAAAAAAAAAAAGAGTGTACAATGTGCTGGTTCCTAGCAACCATTACCTATTACCGGTAATGTAGCTATTTATGTGTTAATTTGAGCTAACCTTGTAGGTTATGCAGCCTACTAATTTTTGATATATTTTTTACATTTATATCCATTGTTTATATTTAATTTAATGTAAATTATTATTGAATTGAAATGAAAAATAATCCTATTTTAAGAGTATAGGATTGGGATTATAGCCAGATGTATAAAACGATGACTATACCTAAGCAGATGCCTTTGCCCACCCACCAGCTGAATGTGCAGTAGACCAGCCGGACATACAAATGATCATCCTCGTATGGCTAGTGGCAACTTAATTACTTTTTAGCAACTGGACAATCGAATTAAATATTTATAAGCACTTTTCAGCTCATTCCTATACGCTCCTGATTATATGCACATTTTAATGTGCATGTGTGTGTTGGCATATAAAGTGTGTGATTCTTTATCTCCTGTGCTACTTTCCAGGCAAGATAGTTTTTTAAGAACAGACTACTTTCACTCAAAACACGCTTCCCTCAGCGTGCAGCACGGCGCCTAATGAGAGCAGGTCCTCAAGCAGAAATAGAAATCCAAGATTAGAGTGAGTGAAGTCCCTGTCCTTTGATGGATGTTGACACTTCTTCTTCTCTGTGTACATTTGCATTGAAGCCAGCATGAAAGCAAACAGCATGCATGGAGGAAGATGAACAGTTAATAACTAGGCATGGTTTGGAGAGGTATTGTGTAGGTGTGTGAGTGCGTGCGTGCGTGTGCGCGTGTCAATTTTGTTTATTATATTTTCAGTGTTTGGGTAGTTTTTGTGTAACCTAGATCCTGGGTCAGACGTAACAACCCAGTGTTTGGGTAGTTTTTGTGTTACCCAGATCCTGGGTCAGACAAAACAGCAGTCAGCTCTGTCAAAATGTGCGTGTCTTTGGTAAATATAGAGTGTGTGTGGACATTTTTTTGTATCTATAAATTCGTTATTGTTCTGTATATCGTTTAGTTTTATGCAAAGCAACAAACAGGGGCGCAATGTGAGTCACCTAAATGAGTGTCGCGTCGGTCTTAAACGTGATAAGTGCCGGCACGAGATCCAGCGCCGTTACAGTGGAAACGGGTCAGCAGAGACTGGTCGATTACATTTCTAATTTTTACTTCTAACATTTGTTAAACCAGCGCAGTCTCATCCCAAGACATCATATAACTGACGTCTTCGGACGTCTTTTGACCATACGTCAACATCCGCCTTTTTAGGGTACCCTTAAACGTCGGTTAGATGACGTTATCGGATCCTAAACCTACAGTACCCCTAAACCTACCCCGTCACCTAACTGACGTTAAAGATAAAGCGTGAGTTGTATGGCGGCCCAGGATCGTCATCTAACCGACGTTTAAGGGTACCCTAAAAAGGCAGATGTTGACGTATGGTCAAAAGACGTCCCAAGACGTCAGTTATATGACTTCTTGGGATGAGACTGTGTTAGTTAAACAAACCTAAATGTATGCGATATGTATTCAAAACGATATAAAATATGCTATACTGTAAAATATGCTCAAAAATAAAGGAATTTTCATGTGAACCAGTGTGGTAGGGGTGTCACGAATAAGTTATCGATTCTAAGGTCACGATTCAATTCGATTCTCGATTTAAAAAAAAAATGTAAAAAATGTAAAGCGCAGATTGCTATGCAATTTTTAGACTACACATTTATGCATTACGCAATATAAATTTGTTCACAATGTACACTACACCATTGCCAAATTTAAAATATAACAAAAACAAGTAACATAACTTAATAGTATAACATTTAAAGCCCCTGAAATGACTAGAAAAAAAGTTTAGTTAATTTTGATGAACGAGATTGAACAATAGAGTCAGTAAAACGATCTGAACTTTCCATCACGGACGCGACATGGGGCGTGGCAGTATCGACGATACCATTTTTTATTTCGATTTCGATACCATTGAATTAATTTCGATCGATTTCGATTTAATATCGAAATCGTGACACCCCTACAGTGTGGAGTATTTTTTTTTTAAGTTCATCCGTGAACAGTAATTCATGTATGAAGTAAGATAAAAATAAAAAGCTAGCACTATAGTAAAAACGAATCAACCCAGTATGATGGGTTAAATCGACCCATTACGCATGACATCATGACTTTTTTGTAATTGCGTAAGTCATGTGGCGTGTTATCTATACGCATTTTGAGCTATCCGCGGGTATGTGTGTATGTCTACGCTGTTACAGTAAATGTCCGAGTGATTCCGTGTGTATGTACACGCCGTTAAATGTCTGAGCGAAACGCAGCAAAATGTAGATCAACATCTGGGGAGCGATGTTTGTTTTTTTTGTTTTTTCTAGGATTTTAGTGGAAGACTCATAAATGCTATTAACCCCAGTGACGGGTAGGTTTAGGGACGGGGTTGGGGTAGGTCATATATTTATATATACAGTAAAGTAACGTTAAGTCAACGGCGTTGACAAAACACGCTGAAAAGCGATTATGCGTGTTGATAACACGCCAAAAATGGAAATACGCCATTCTATGAGATCAGTCTGTGGGTTAAATTTTTTAAAAAAGCCAATATGCTGGGTAAAATGAATCCAACATGTGTTGGATATTTCCCCAGCCCTTGTTGTTGTAAACGACCCAAGTTGGGTTGTTTTTAACCCAGTGTTTCTTAGAGTGCATTATATGTGATGATGCAATAACTTGCTGCATGTCATATGAGTAGCCAAAGATGGTATAGCTGCTCATGACCTAGACTTGTGTAAGTTAAACCAGTGACCACATGATGCTGGATCTGCCGTTTTTAACTGAAGTCTTATGAATTGGCTCATTAACAATAAGGGCTGCACATAATCACCGGGGAAGCGTAACTTAATTAAAGTCCTGGCCGATGCCCAAGTAGTCTCTGTGAGATCTCTCTAGTGCAGTCGAGCCGAACGTTCGCTACTGTTTTTCTCATCCTGAGCTCAGCGACCTGACATCTTATTGACCAAATGATGTGTCCCTTGCATCGTTGTTGGTTTTTTATTTAGACCACGCCGTGGATTTTGATTCCCCAGCCCGGCTTGAATCTTCCTTTGGCTCGCCTCACAGAATGCCACCTCATGCCTGTGACATTTAAACTCTACAACGTTTCCAGAATACACGAGATCTTGAGCGTGTGTTTATTGAAATGTTTCCTGTGTGAAATACTTATTTGAGCATTTCGCATCGAGTTTCCCATGTGTAACCCATGTGCCTTTAAGAATTGAGCACTGCTTAATGATTCGTGCGCTGTTGTGTTCTGCTTCGTCAACAGTGACACTCTTTTAAGGTTTTCTAACCGCTTTAGAAAACAATCTTCTACTTACTGTTGTACATAGATATTCTTTTAAAGCTGATGTGTATTTTTTTTAAATGTCAAAAAAAATAAATGTCTCCAAACCCAGTTTAATGTGCCGAGACAGCTAAGAAAGACATCTGTTGGTTGACTTCTTGAAGAGTGTCAACTGTGGCGCTTTCAGGATATCGCTGTGTTACTTCTGGCTCAGATCACAGGTAAGAGTGCTCACCAACATGCTTTTATTGACCATTTATTAGTAATTATTAATAAATATGAATATAAGTATTTATACAGGAAAAAAAGATAATACTATCTATATATCTGTCTTTCTATGTCCGTCCGATATAATTCATAACTCAATACTCTTATGCCGTTCATAACACCTTTGTTGGGCAATAAACATAATAAGTACATCTTTTTATTTATACATTTGTATATACAGTACATAATACTCACATCTGTACATATATAAGCCTTCTGGTGTAGAAATATATTACTTTATTTTTTTTAATTGTTATTAATATTTCTTAATCTTATTTAAATGTTTTTTTCTAACCTCCTATGTTATATATGCATTTATGTGTATGTGTGTGTGTATGTAGCCAGAGGTCCTGGAAATCACACCACATTTTTGTTGTGTTTGCGCACACTCGGCGAATGAACCTCAATTAAAAATTAATACATTTTGAACATTTGCACTTTACAAATTTGTTACGGCACCTGTTAAAAATGTTGTGACGAGATAATCTCAGCATCATGTTTTATGCAGTATTTCCATATGTAGACATGTAAAAGGATATCATGAGATTACAGTATGTAATCACATACCCTGACTTACATGGTCATGAAGGCTTATATTGCATTTAAGCAATACTTTTATCCAAAGCAATGACCTCTAGACCAACTGCAGGGTTGAGGTTAAATGCATCTCTTCAACGTTTTGGGGCAAACCCCTAAAGGGCCTTTCACACAGGACGCGGAATGCGCTGCGCTTGCCGCTCTGTTCAGCGTTGCCCTTCAGATACAACGTGATTTGCGCGTGACTTGATCTGACTTGATATGAATTTTATATATATATAAACATCGAAATCAACACACAAATCATGAGCTCAGTTCTTTTTAGAATAAAACATTTAATTCAAACACTAAAGCTGACACAAAGGAACAAATTATATATATATAAATATATTTTAAACTTGCCAACTTGAATGGAGATATGTCTCCATGACAGCTTTTCTGATGATGTCCCTATACGATCTCAAACTTCTATCATAAAGGTCGGGAAATTCCGACACACAGTACTAGCCGTTCGTCCATTTTGATTTCCGTGTTTGTTTGAATGTCCCGTTTCTATTGGCCGCGCTGGTAATCGTCACAGAGCGCAGCGGCAAAAGTTAAACTATTTTGAACTTTGACCGCGGCATGCGCACGAGGACGTCAATGGTGCGCACCGCTGCGCTTGCGCTCAGGTCGACGCAGAAACAAAACGCCTTCGCGCGGCGCAAGCCATTGAAATGAATGGGTTTCATCGCGCCGCGCAGCGCATACCGCGTCCTGTGTGAAAGGCCCTTAAGAGATCCACTGATCCTTTAGCACTGCACTCTCACAGTTTGAGCTTTACGTTTAATGCAGTTGCCAGGAAGAACCTCACATATCACGCTGTTAGACTCCTCAACAAAGTTACTTTTTCGGGTCATCTCGGTACACAGCTCTTTCAAGAGACCTCCCTCTACCCTAAATATTTCACTTTTTCACAATTTCTTCATCTTCTGGTCTCTCTCTGCCGGATTCAGAGGGGTGTCTCGTTGAGCTTGGACGAGCTCTCGCTAATGCTCTCTCGAGCACGGACTCCGAGCCAAGACCGCTTACCAAATGATTCATTGCTCCGTCAACACACATTATGCTTACTGATTATATAAACCGAGCAGAAATTAAATGTGTGAACATAAATTGAGGCTTGTTTTCTTTGTGGAGAGAAGATTTTGGATGTCAGGATGTTAACCGATACAGAGGGTCGGTCACTGGACACAGATTAAAAACGGCACTGACTCAGTGGCTCGACATGTTTCACACACACAGACAGTCTGTGTAAGATCAACAGTAAGTCATTTGAGTGGGTTAGAGGATGATAGTATGACTCGGTCCAACGGCTATGCCACTACTGTGAGGAGGGAATGCCACTTCCTGTTGACTCACATGGAGAGGGAAAGAAAGATTGAGAGGGAGAGCAATAACTGGTTGTTTAAAGTTTTCTTTCAGCATCTTGCTCCACTTTGTCTCCGGGAGGTTTTGCAGCATCTTTCTCCCTCCCTCTCCCTATTTTTTCCTACCCTGGCTGCGCCCTCCTACGCACTTCCGCTCAATTTCATTTTACTTCTGTACTACGTCTGGGATATCGCTCCATATCCAATTTTTTGTAGGACCAATCAGCGAATAGAGGGAGTGGCTGAGAAAGATGACGTTGATGTAAGCGCGTCAGTTTGAGTTCAGTAATGGCAGCGGAGAAAGACGTGAGAAAAGCTATTCGGTCCGTTGTTGGAAAAGAAACTGCCGAATATACAGAATTTAAAGCCGGATTGTTATCGTCTCACCTTTTGTTGCACAACTGAGGACCAAGTGAAGGAGTGCACGATGACCGTGACATTTTGGACGGACGGTTTAGCCTGGTGTTAGCGGTGTTCGGAAGCCCCGAGTCCTGGCTGCTAAACTATTGTTGAAGATCCGCTCAGGAGTCATGTCTACGGAAGCCCTGAACCGCAACCTAAAAAAAAAAAAAAAGTCAGTAAAAAAAAAAAAATCTTAAAAAAAAAAAAAAAATCTGTAAAAAAAAAAAAAAAAATCTGTAAAAAAAAAAATCTGTAAAAAAAAAAAATCTAGCATTTCGAGATTAAAGTCGAAATGTTTCGAGATTAAAGTCGGAATGTTTCGAGATTAAAGTCGGAATGTTTCGAGATTAAAGTCGAAATGTTTCGAGATTAAAGTCGAAATGTTTCGAGATTAAAGTCGAAATGTTTCGAGATTAAAGTCGAAATGTTTCGAGATTAAAGTCGAAATGTTTCGAGATTAAAGTCGAAACATTGTGCAGTGCGCGTCCACTGGCTCAGAGCGCGCGCGCGTGTGTGTGTGAAGTCGAACTGCCATGGATAAACACAAAATAGTAGCTTTTTACTTTTATCTGGGCTTTCAACAAAATTCTAAACACGTCACACGTGCTACTGAGGTGTTTTCGTGCTCGTCTAGTCAACACTATCTGGGTCGAGAACACAACAGTAACTGTTCGGTCTCCTCTTCCCCGTAAATACGCTCTGGATACATTTTAAGTGCATCATTCTGTATCCAATCATTTGGCCGGATCCTGTGATTTCCTAAGATTTAATAACCACTTATGGTTGAGGAGAGATTCTCTGATATGATTGTAAAGCACTTTGAGTGTAGGCATATATGAAAGCGCTATAAATGCCCTATTCATTCATTCATTCATTCATTCATTCATTCATTCATTCATTCATTCATTCATTCATTCATAAAGCTGGATTTCTCCATCCAGTCTGAAAAGTGTTTTCCGTGTTGGTTTTCCTATAGGCTAAAGTCTATTCCGGCGCAGTATATTTTATAACGTCCTATAATGGTAGCCTAATGCTGGTAGATTGGCACCTGTTGAATTTCCTTTGATGAAACAAAACACACACACATACACAGTGTGAAACTCGCTATCGCGTAGAAGCTGCGCGTGTGTGCTTTCCATTGTCTCACATTGCCGCACACACAGGCATTCATAATGGCCAATAGCGAGTTTCACACACTGTGTGTGTGTGTGTGTGTGTGTGTGTGTGTGTGTGTGTGTGTGTGTGTGTTTTGTTTCATCAAAGGAGACCGAAAAGCTACTATTTTGGGTTTATCCATGGCAGTTCAACTTCACACACACACACGCGCGCGCTCTGAGCCAGTGGACGCGCACTGTTATGAATGCACAATGTTTCGACTTTAATCTCGAAACATTTCGACTTTAATCTCGAAACATTTCGACTTTAATCTCGAAACATTCCGACTTTAATCTCGAAACATTCCGACTTTAATCTCGAAACATTTCGACTTTAATCTCGAAACATTTCGACTTTAATCTCGAAATGCAATTTTTTTTTTTTTTTTTTTACAGATTTTTTTTTTTTACAGATTTTTTTTTTTTTTAAGATTTTTTTTTTTTTTACTGACTTTTTTTTTTTTTAGGTTGCGGTTCAGGGCTTCCGTACATGTCAGTCGCTCATATTCCCAACAGTAAATTTACTGATTCTTGTGGTGAATAGAACATTTTGAGCCCCTTTGTGCACTCGTGCAGGAGGTTGGTGTGTCAGTTGTGCATGTTGTAAATCATACAAATTGGTTGTGATTTAAAAAAAAATAATTGTCATAAATAAAAATGTGAAAAACCATACTTTGAAGATATTTGATTTTCAGTTTTAGATGACAATGGTTGATTTGTTTTACTAAAAAAATAAATTCCACATAAAAATGTACAAACACATACTTTGAAGACCATAATTAAGGTAATTAAGAAACAATAAGACGTAATATGAAAAATTGTTGTTTATTACACATCTGCAGATAGAGACAGACTGATCATTCACTGTAGCTGCTACAGCATTTGCGGCAGCTATTTGTAATGATTAGACAGCTTCCATCGTTGAATGTATATATCACTGTCCTTCGTGTCAAATATACATTTCGAATTAATAATTGTTCCTAGATTAACAAAACCTGCGGTGCTCGTTGACTGAAATCCTATTGTAAACATAATCCTCTGATCATTCGGACTTGTTGTTTCCAGCCATTTCGGCGCGGCAGCGGGTCCGCGTATTTGTAATGATTATACACAGCTTCGACCGTTGAATAAATACATCACTGTCCTCCGTGTCAAATATACATTTCGTATTAATAATTGTTCCTAGATTAACTTTAACAGTGAACCCGCCTACAAGTAAGTAAGTAAGTAAGCCTTTATTGTTCAGCCTTGGCTGAAAATTGGTCTTTGGTCTCGCAATTACAATCACAAAAAACAATTAACAACACACAATACATAAACATATATGCTTAAAATAATCACAATCACAATTCCTTCCTTTTATTTAAAAGACTTTAATAAAACTTTAATAAAAATAGACTTTAAATAGACTTTAATAAAACTTGGTACGAAAGATTGTTTATATATTGCTTAAATAGCTTTTGGAGTTCTGTAACGACGACGTGATGGCAATAATTACAAGGAAGTAAACGTTTCTCAATGGAGAGAGGCCAGACTCTATGTACAAATGAAATGTACTAGAGTCTGGTTGAACCAGGGTAATTAATCCGGATACATTTGAAAATGGCGTTTTCGTTTAAAAAAACAGCGTTAAAGTGAATAGCACTTAACAGACACAATACCGGTATATGAATATCCAACACATTCTCATCCTTTGGCGTCATATAGGTAATGCCATATGACTTTTAGTCGAAATACTACGCACATGGCGTCCTTTAGCGTCAATATAACACATATTGACATACATATTGACGCTAAAAGGTGCCATATGCGTAGTATTTCTACGAAATGTCATATGGCGTCACCTATACGACGCCAAAGGATGAGAACGGGCTTGAATAGGTATTGGTACATGAATAACATGGATGACATGACTAAACTTATGTCATCATTTTCAAATACCTCCAGCTTCACAGTCCACAAAACGAAAACGGCGTTTTCAAATTTATCCGCTTTGGAGAGCGTTTTCCAAAAGCTACGTTTTCATTGACTTAAAACGCAGTCTCAGTGTGGACGGAAGGCCAAACCGGTGAGGAAAATATATGTTTTCAAACGAAAACGTATTAGTGTGGACATGGCCTTAAAGTGACAGTAGCCTAATATTCCTGATGCTGTCTGTCGTTCTTTTACTTTTGATTACTTTATTAAATTTCAGTACCTGAAAAGTACTATTATATATCAACCTGTGAACTGTGCCTAAAAATCAGTTCATTTCATTTTTATCTTTGTTCTGTTGTATTTGTTTGTGCTATTACTGACTATTTGTCTTTAATAATGTTTAAATGTATGTTATTAGGCTAGTAGTTAAAATCAGAATAGATAATTTGGAATTTTCACTGGTATCAAAATTTTTGTACAAAATATTTATAGCTGGTAAATTTCCTTAAGTCACCGGCCATTGGCTGGTGTGGTAAAAAAATTGTTTTTGGCTATGGTTTCAGTAGGATCTGCAGTAAAGTTCAACTCCAGTGAGTTGTGGGTGATGATTTGACCGTACAGACAGTAGGCAAGGCAAACACATGGTGGACAAACACATGCACACATCCACAAGGGTAGCATATGACTCTTGAGGTTAAGAAGAACATATTGTACCCACTTTCTGCCATCATTCTCTATCGCTCTCAACCCCTTCCTCTCTCTCTCTCTCTCTCTCTCTCTCTCTCTCTCTCTCTCTCTCTCCTAAACTCTTTGATGTGGTTTTGGGCCTGGATACTTAATGAAAAATGTATAACAACCCTTCTGTTCTCTTTCTCTCCTCTTCTCTCTCTATGTTTCCTTCACAATTTTACTCTAATCCAAGCCTCCATGATGGGACTGGAGACAGGCAGAACCAAGCGCTGTGTCGACCATTAGTCATTTTACTCTCTGAGACCTCCCTTCTACATCTCCTCCCCCCCCCCCCTCTTCCTCTCTCCTTGTTTTTTTTCCTCTCTGTCTTACCCTCACCTCCCCCTGATCTCTGCCTGTGATCCTTCTCCGTTCAGCAAGAAAGAGCATGCTTTATCTGTCTCGCTTCTCTCCATTCCCCTCACTGCTCTTTTTTCTTTTCCCTCCACAGTACTTCACTTTTATTAACTTGAGACTAGATGATGGAACTTCAGTGATGACACACTCATGTTCGATTGTATTGTTAAAAGGTTCATGCACTGTCAGTCAGGCTTGGACACACTTGACCATGTTTCTCATTATTTTATAGAGATTTTGATCTAAACGATCGTGCTTAAATGCTTGAAATGAACTTGCAAATAAAGATTGATCATGCAATTTTGGGAACACTTTACAATAAGGTTTCATTTGTTAGCATGTGTTAACTAGCTAATTACTAATGAATTTGACTAATTTAATTATTGTCAATCAAAGTTTGATAATACATTCATAAAATCCAAAGTTGTATCTGTTAACATTAGTTAAATACATGAACATTATTATTAACTAACATTAACAAAGGTTAATAAAAAACATAAATATATATTGATCATTGTTAGTTTATGTTAGTTAATGCATTCAATAAAGCTAACAAAAGAGACCTTTTTGAAAATTATTACTTTTTTTAAGATGGATAGGTTGGACCCGATCATTCATTTATTTGTTTAATTATTAATATGATTTATCATACAGTTGTTAATATTTAATTAAATATTAAATCATCAAATGTATTAATCAGGAATAATTCATTTATATAATGATTACTTATGTATTTTAGTAAATGTTTAATTTATGTATTATTATTTAAAAAATGTAATTAGATGCAGACTATCAGTCAAGTAAAAAATGTTTTTTAAATATTACTATAGTTTTATGGACGCTGGCAAAAAAAAAAAAAAAATGTAATAGAAAAATTGGACTGGTTTAGTAAGGGGTTGTGCCTCCATGCACCTCATGAAGTTGTTGAAAATGAATTCAATTCCGGATGTCAAAACGCAATGATTTATTAGCTCCCATTAAATTTAATTCACCCATAACTTTTCTATTAGTGAGGTTTGCCAATTTGTAGTTTCAGTTTGAAGAATGAAATCTGTTTCTCTGTTTCTTTTGTTGCTTGCAATGATCAAAACAGTTTCTTCTGGAATGAATGATCACCTGAGGCATGCTTGCAAATTGAATTCAATTACATTAGGTAAATGTCTGCTCCGATTCCACTCAGGACTGCATCTCCTCTGCTGATTTCTCCTCTCAGTCTCCATGATGAGGTTCTCCAACACTGATTGCTTTTACGTTCTCTCTTTCTCCCTCTCTATCATTATCTCTTAGTCTCTTACTCTCTCACTTTATGTTTGTGTGTGTGTGTGTGTGTGTGTTATATGTGAAATGCTCCACAGATATTGTGATAAGCTCCCTGCTGTGAAATGTTTCATTAAATAAAGTTGTGCGTTTTTCTCCTTCTCTCTCCGTCTGTTTTCTCTTCTGTCTGCTCCAGCCTCAGGTGATTGCTTCTATATTTACAGGCTGCTTGATATTATTGTTTTTCGTACCACATCGTCTCATTTTTGGTGCGTTATCTTTGCCGAGTGAATGTCAGCAGTACTGTGCGTCTCTGCCGTCCATCCGGCGTGCTCTTCTTTCCCTCTGGAACACGATATGTTCTCATTTCAGCATATTAAAGGAATAGTTTAACCAAAAATGCCATTTGTGTTATTTACTCAGCTTTATGTTCTTCCAAACGCAGACACAAAAGAATATCTTGGCTGTTCTTTTCTATATAGTGATAGTGAGTGAGAAATGGAGCTGTCAAGTTCAAAAAAGGACAAAACAGCCTAATAAAAATATCATAAAAGCATGCCTATATTGCAAGTCTTCAGAAGCCATACCATACACTCTTAAAAACAGTAGGCAAGGTATTTACTGGCATCTACTGAAATGGTTATTTATTGCATCTACTGTATGGCTCCATAAAGAACCTTCCAATAAAGCTTCCAAAATGGGGTTTTCACAGTGATGCCATAGAAGAAACATTTTGGGTTGCCAAACAACCTTTCAGTCATCATTTCTTAAAGGGATACTCCACTTTTTTGGAAATAGGCTCATTTTACAAATCCCCCAGAGTTAAACTGTTGAGTTTTACCGTTTTCGAATCCATTCAGCCGATTTTCTGATATTTAGAAGAATATCAGTAACCAGACCGTTTCTGGTCTCATTGACTTCCATAGTATATTTTTTTCCTGCTATGGAAGTCAATGAGACCAGAAACGGTCTGGTTACTGATATTACTGACTGTTTCTGGGGGATTTGTAAAATTAGCCTATTTCCAAAAAAAGTGGAGTATCCCTTTAAAATAACTTTTTTTATTATTAGTGTGAAGAAACCTTTTTTTCCAATATTAGGAATGTTTCAGAGTCTTGTTCTTGAGCCTATATCTGAATTTGAGAAGTTTTGAGTTTATTTAATTAAAGTGTGCTGCACTTGGATCCTGCTTCCTCCTATGATTCGACCACATCATTACACAAGCAGCAGATAAAAAAAAAAAGTACAAATGTTTTGGCTGTTTGCCTTCAGTGTAACTATTCTCAATAGTTATTTAAAAAGCATGCTACCAATCTTCAGGTAATCACAATCAAGCGATCAGTCCAAGACTCCAGTTTAACTCTGTCTGGAACAACAATAAATGAAAATAATCAAGGGAACAATAACACATCAGGCAAGCATTCATAACAAGAAAAAGAAAAATTACCAAAAAATCACTTTGAAAGATCAAAATCTTCATTTAAACCCAAAGAAAGCATACTCCGTAAATGAAACACCCAGAACGCCTCTTTTTTTTATCAGTCTCTCCACCACAGCAGGAATTCATTACTTTCTCAATGCCTATACACTTACTGTAAGTTGTTCGATACTGTGATCATAATAATGAAGTGTCTAGCAATCAGAGAGGTAATGTCGTGAGTGTGAGTGGCTGATTCACTCACTCTAATCCTCAAATGTCTCAATGTTTTGCCAACGAATAACAATAGACACGGACATTGGAGTAGATGAATCACGTTCTTTCTCAAGCATGTTATACAAGATTTAAATCAGGGGTCTCAAACTCTGAGTCTGGGTCAGGCTGGGCCGCATCTGCCCGTCTTATTGAATTATTTCTACACGTGTATAGTGTCTCAAAAAAATTACTGACTTTGCACGAATCAAAGCAAACCATCTTATCAACCTGTTGGACACAAATTACAAGCTCAAAATGATTTTTCTCACAGCAGGGGTCTCCGACGCGTTGGTCGCAAGCTACCAGTTGCACGTGGCCGGATTTGGGGCCTGTCCATACATCGCGCTCACATATTTTGCGTACTCAAGTTTGTTTTTTCAAATAGGCGCTTGGCAAGTGCGCTCATAATTGAAGCGACACGCTAATTTTTTCCAGGCGCTGTATGTTTGTACTTCGCGGTTGTCTAACATCTATTGACAACAAACCCACCGTAAGCTGTCAAGAGACTATCTATGGTAGCCATAAGGACTGTAAAAACTGTAAAAAAAAATATTTTCAAGATTTGTTATCACAACATTTTTTCTTTTGTCAAATCAACTTAAATAATTTATTTATTTCTGATAACTTATTATTTTGAGTTTCTGATGATTAAATTAATCTCCTTCATTGTATTAACTCACTTTTTCCAGTTCAATCAACTTAAAATTTTAAGGCAACCAGGTTACTTAATTTTTTAAGTTAAACCAACAATATTTATTTTACAGTGTAGGATATAGCCAATAAGGGATATTAAAAAAAAAACACGGCCCACGCAACGACCAGGCCGCACTAACATTAAACTTTAATGTCAAGTAGGGGGACCCTACTTGAGTGAGACCACTGATTTAAATGATTAGTTCACCTCAGAATAAAGATTTCCTGAGAATTTACTCACCCCCACATCATCCATGTTCATGTCTTCCTCTCTTTAGTTGAAGAAAGCTGCTTGGAAACTGCAATTTGGACTTCAAAACTGTTCGTGCCCCATTAAAGTCCACTATTTCTCAAAAACCTTGATTTCTTTTCAACTGAATAAAGAAAGACATGAACATCTTGGAAGATGTGGGGGTGAGTAAAATAAAATTTACTTCCGAAGTGAACTAATCCTTTAATGTGGTATGTTCTTTATGTGAAAGAACACATTTTTGAATCCTAACATGATGTGCATTTCCGATATGGAAAACAACCTTTTATGTATGTTTTTTGTCATCATCACACACAAAATCTGATCTGACTAGCATATTCACCAAGATTTGAGGTCTTAATACATTAAAGTAGTATGTGAAAACACCTTTTGAAAGAGTGTGACTTTATGTGACAAGCAAACCGTAAAAAAAGAAAGTTGTATGGGTTTGGTTGTGGTGACTATTTTAATTTTGGGTTGAACTATCACTTTAAAATGTTCCTTTTGTGATTTTTCTCATTTGATCTCTCTCACTCTCCCTCTGCGTTTTTAAATGTCGTCCTTCTGATATCTCACTCTCCCAGCTTGACTTTCTCAACATTGCGTTCCATCACTCTCAGGCCCCCCACCCTTTCCTGATGCGGCCGCTCTGTCTATCTCTAAACTGAACTGAAGGTCAGCACAATCATCAGTCCATTAGGGACCACGCAGGGCCCTCCCTCCTTGCCAAGCCGGAGAGAGAAAAACGTGGAAAAAAAAGACTCTAAAGGGTCAGAGTAGGCCGTCCCCCAAAGACACGGGACCAGTTGCACTTTTCCCACATGTAATGCGTGTGTGTGCACATGCACATTTGTGTTTGTTGCTTCGCAATTTTCTGTCTGTCTCCCTACGTAAGTGCCTCGCAGACTGCCGTAACCTTTTGAAATGGCACAGTCTGTCTGTCGCTGGCAAGCAGCCCCCCCGCCCGCCCGGTGCCAGCTTGCTCGCTTTTTACGCCTTTGTTTCGGTCAACACTCGCGTTCTATTTCACTGCGAGCTCAATTGACTGCAACCTACTGGAGCTTTAGTTAAAGCATTTAAAAATGGTTGATTAAGTGCTTCAGCTGTTACTGTCAGCCATAGGCAGAGGAAGGAAAATAGGTTAGAAATCTGGATTTCTTTCTCCCTTTGAAAGAGTTGAGTGGGGAATAGAAGAAGAAAATTATTGTTCAACGATTGCTCCTCATAGTTCAGGAAACTTCAAAGTGTTTTCTCAGTTCTGAATTATTTAAGTTTCAATTTGGTCTTAGATGTTTTTCCTAAAATCCTTTACTGGGGAAAAAAAAATAGAACAGAATAAGTTCCCCATTTTGGTTCCCCAAAGAACCTTTCTGTGAGCAGTTTTCTTAATGTGAAGAATATTTCAACAATCCAAATAACCTTTTTCCAATAAAGAACCTTGGCAAGTTTCCATGGATGTTAAGGTTCTCCAATAAAGAACCTTTATTTTCAAAAGTGTATATTAATTAAATTTGATGAGTTCATATTGAAATCTTGTTCTGGCAGACAAATCTCAGCCTAGTTTGAGTCATCAGAGGATCTAGAAAACCTGAGTCTATTTAATCTCATTGCAGTTGAGGAGAAACAATTCTTTCTTATAGAAAAGGCTGACATTACGTTCTCTAGTCAACATAAATCATACATAACAATGTATCTAAAGCACGCTGGCTGTGTTAAGGGATGTCATGGTTCGAGGACACTCTGATGTGAATGTGATGCCAGCTTATTTTCTTATAAACAGAGCAGAAATAAAAGATTTGTCAGGAAAAATTGTGAAGAATTGCTTAATGAAACATTCCATACATCTTATTTATTTCCCTGAAGTATTTGAGTCATTTTTAGTATTTAAATAATACCACATGATCTGTTGTGTTGAAGATCAGTACTGATCAGATTTGTCTCTATGAGGCTGCAGGCTTTTTATCCAGCAGTTCAATAAGCAAGTTAAAATCGAGTAACTTGCATTTTAGAAACAGTGTGGGCAGTTATTTTTCCTCTGGCAAAGAAAATAGTTCCAAAAGCAGAATCCACTATTGTGTTGTAGAGCATCGCTAGACTGACAGCCTGTCTGGAACATATACAACTAGAGTGATACAAACAGTGAAATGTGCCAGTGAAATCTTAGAACCAGGGTTTTGCAAAATTCAGATTTGATGATTTGGCTCCCTTTCTAGTCTTGAAATTAAATTGTCCATTGCTCACAGGAGGACTAGCACTTGCACTTTTTATGCAAATTAATGAGTTTAACACGTTTTTAACAATACATTTTTTGGCAAACGTAAAATCCCTTTCAGACCAAAGGTGAAATGAATAAGCCTCAGGCTGAAGGAAATGCTAAATGCACGTCTGTGCAGCTCAAACTAACCAAACACAAATGTGGTTTATTTAAAGTCATTTTTCTTTTAATAGTATGGTTGAATTGAATCATCGAAGGTCAGCAGTGAAGGTTGCTGGTTTATAAAGTGATTTATATTTAACATATTTAATTATTGCAGATTTGCATACACTCCAAAAAATGCCCAATTTTGGGTCAAATATGGACAAACCCAGGCATTGGGTTACATTTTATAGACAATTTTAACCCAATAGTTGGGTTAGTCCATATTTTACCGGAAACTGGGTTAAAACAACCCAGCATTTTTTAGAGTGTAATATTCTGAGTTTGCATTTTCCTGTTTTTATATTTATTTTGAGGAATACTGAATCTGTATTCCTCCTTTCCTACACTCTAAAAATTGCTCAGTTGTTTTAACCCAACTTTGAGTCAGATATGGACAAACCCAGCCATTGGGTTAAATTGTTTTTACTACATTTTCAACCCAGCGATTAGGTTTGTCCATATTTGACCTAAAGTTGGGCTAAATCAGTATTCACTATATCTGCCAATATTATGAGATTATTGTCTTACATTCTAAACAAGGGGTTGTTTTTAACCCAAATTTGGGTCAAATATGGACAAACCCAGGCATTGGGTTACATTTTTATAGACAATTTTAACCCAATAGTTGGGTTAGTCCATATTTTACGGGAAACTGGGTTAAAACAACCCAGCATTTTTTAGAGTGTAGGCTAATATTCTGAGTTTGCATTTTCCTGTTTTTATATTTATTTTGAGGAATACTGAATCTGTATTCCTCCTTTCCTACACTCTAAAAATTGCTCAGTTGTTTTAACCCAACTTTGAGTCAGATATGGACAAACCCAGCCATTGGGTTAAATTGTTTTTACTACATTTTCAACCCAGCGATTAGGTTTGTCCATATTTGACCTAAAGTTGGGCTAAATCAGTATTCACTATATCTGCCAATATTATGAGATTATTGTCTTACATTCTAAACAAGGGGTTGTTTTTAACCCAAATTTGGGTCAAATATGGACAAACCCAGGCATTGGGTTACATTTTTATAGACAATTTTAACCCAATAGTTGGGTTAGTCCATATTTTACGGGAAACTGGGTTAAAACAACCCAGCATTTTTTAGAGTGTAGGCTAATATTCTGAGTTTGCATTTTCCTGTTTTTATATTTATTTTGAGGAATACTGAATCTGTATTCCTCCTTTCCTACACTCTAAAAATTGCTCAGTTGTTTTAACCCAACTTTGAGTCAGATATGGACAAACCCAGCCATTGGGTTAAATTGTTTTTACTACATTTTCAACCCAGCGATTAGGTTTGTCCATATTTGACCTAAAGTTGGGCTAAATCAGTATTCACTATATCTGCCAATATTATGAGATTATTGTCTTACATTCTAAACAAGGGGTTGTTTTTAACCCAAATTTGGGTCAAATATGGACAAACCCAGGCATTGGGTTACATTTTTATAGACAATTTTAACCCAATAGTTGGGTTAGTCCATATTTTACCGGAAACTGGGTTAAAACAACCCAGCATTTTTTAGAGTGTAGGCTAATATTCTGAGTTTGCATTTTCCTGTTTTTATATTTATTTTGAGGAATACTGAATCTGTATTCCTCCTTTCCTACACTCTAAAAATTGCTCGGTTGTTTTAACCCAACTTTGAGTCAGATATGGACAAACCCAGCCATTGGGTTAAATTGTTTTTACTACATTTTTAAGCCAGCGTTTAGGTTTGTCCATATTTGACCTAAAGTTGGGTTAAATCACTATTCACTATATCTGCCAATATTATGAGATTATTGTCTTACATTCTAAACAAGGGGTTGTTTTTAACCCAAATTTGGGTCAAATATGGACAAACTCAAATGTTGGGTTAAAAATTTAACCCAACTTCAACTTTCAACTGTAAATTAAAAATTTGACCCAACATTTGGGTTTGTCTATATTTGACCCAAAGTTGGGTTAAAACAACCCAGCATTTTTAGAGTGTACCTGAAAAAGTAACCCGATTATGTATCTTGTAATACATTGTATGTGCTTGTAATGAAAAGGCTGAGGAATAAAGTTCTCGCACACACCGTGGAGAAACAAACAAGAACATATCTGAAGCTCCGCTGGTTGAGTTATTTCAGCGTTCACTCTCTCCACCGGCCTGTAGCTAAGTACCTGTCTTCTGTGCGATTGTGTGTAATCACTGCTGCTTTGTGAGGATACTTGTAGACATTTTTCAACATGAAATACAATGAGAGATTATTTCTCTGTCCTGTCGTTCCCTCCCCCTCTGTATTTGTGTATTAGTATCTCATCTCTCTTCCCATCTGTCTCTGTCTCTCTCTCTCACTGTCTGGCCTCGGTCCTGCTCCTCAATTGGCTTAGAGGTGTGTAATCATCCCCTGACGCTCCTGCTGTCACAGTCTCTCCCCGGCCAGACTGATCCCGGGTTCGCTAAATACCCCCCGCCGAACATAAACCTTTTGTCTTCCTTAAACGCAGGCCGATTCTCTGCGGCGTACGCCCACCAGGTCCTGCTCTCAAACGGGGAGTGGGCGTGAGAAGCCATGCCTTATGAAGAGTATCCACTCGAACTGGCAGTCTGCGTCTCACTGAATCATTTACAAATCACACTAATTCAGTGCTTGATGAACACTAATTTCAGCACGCTCATGTGCGTATATGTGCGCACACAGCCATTTGGCATTGAGCTAATCCAGGACTGGATATCTGCACCCACTCATTAAACACCCACTATATTCTGACGGAGGCAGACTTTTGACTGTCAGCGTAACGTCTTGTCCATGTTGTTTCTTAATTTGGACAACAACCACCCCCTATTACACAGGAAAAAGCTGTCTGACTGACATGTAAACTGCAGTTTGCATGTCAGTTTTTTATGTGACGTTTAGGGGCGGGTAAATATGGTAGAAAGGATAATGACTGTCTGATATTAGATTATCCTTCTTAAGACTGAATAAATAAATGGGCAAGAAATAGTAAAAATATTACCTGAAAATGTATGAAAACTTGATTTGACCAAAGAAAGGTGCGATTGGTCAGTCAGAATCAAGCATTATGGTATATAACCCTCTGTAGATAGACTACCGTACCGCTCAAAAGTAAGATGATACTAAGTCATCTGAGGGCCCTTTCACATCTGTACCTTGTTTGGTCCAGACTTTCTGACTTTTCAGTTTGGTTCGAGTCAAGTCAAGTCAAGTCACATTTATTTATATAGCGCTTTTCACAATACATATTGTATCAAAGCAGCTTCACACTGATAACATGAAAGTAGCACAACACAGATCAATAAAATTGCTAAAACCTAAATAACCCCAACAGAGCAAGCTCAAAGCAAGCCAAAAGCAAGGCGACAGTGGCAAGGAACCAAACTCCATCAGATTGGATGGAGAAAAAACCTTGGGAGAACCCAGGCTCAGTCGGGGGCCAGTTCTCCTCTGGCTTACATTCATATTGTTTAAATATAAATATTAAATATAAATATTGTTTATGAATAAAACGGCGCCATAACATATCGCAGGCGTTGAGTCGTCTCTTCACAGGCGTTGAGTCGTCTCATCACAGGCGTTAGGGCATCCGAAATCCCCGTGAGAGGCTGGACACAAAACTGGACCTGACGAACGCCATTTTTCTCGGGACAAGCGTCCCGAGATAACAGCAGAAAGGCAGATGGGAAATAATTAGCATAGCTGATGTTCATAATGATTTCCATTATAACTCACAAACTCTCCGTAACCTGAACTCTCCGCAACCCAACCATACGCGCCGACCCGTTTGTAGCCCCACTGGTGCGTTAAGTAGTTTCAGTGGCAAACGGTTCCGTATGGCATAACAGAGGACTAGAAGGTAAGCATTATGTGAATGCTTGACTAAAGAGAAGCGTCTTTAATCTAGTTTTAAACTGTGTGAGCGAGTCAGAGGCTCGGACCGTATCGGGAAGGCCATTCCAGAGTTTTGGAGCTAAATGCGAGAACGCCCTCCCTCCTTTACTGGACTTCGATATCCTAGGAATGACCAGAAGCCGCGAATTTAGTGATCTTAAGGAACGCGGTGGATTGTAGGGCGAAAGAAGGTCCGTTAAGTACATAGGAGCTAAACCATTTAGGGCTTTATAGGTCAGTAGTAGTAGTTGATACGGAACTTAATAGGTAACCAGTGTAGAGATGATAGAATCGGTGTTATATGATCGTATTTTCTTGACCTAGTAAGAACTCTAGCAGCTGCATTTTGTACTAACTGTAGCTTGTTTATTGAGGATGCAGGACATCCTTCGAATCAAAATTATAGGTGTGAAACGGTCCGGACCAAACAGATGAAATTTGGTCCGACGAAAAGAGGTAGTCTCGGTCTGGATCAAACTGAAAAAAGGTTTGTTTCTAGTCTACTACTACTTTTACAGGAAGTTCTGGTGGTTCCCAAAAAGCCGGGGGAAAAAACAGAAGATGGCAGGAGAAATGAGCCGTGTAGCACATGGGGAGATGAGGAGACGAGGTTTTTATTTGAAGCATGGTCTGATGACATAATGAGAAGTCAATTTGCAGTCTTTTCCTCCTTTCCTGCCGGCGACGATAAAATGTTCGCACGACGAGAACGTTCATTTGGCGAATTTGAACTAGCCTTGTGTATAGTTGGTGCTGCAGGTAATTATGCCATAAAAATAACAATATAGTTGCAAAGATATGCATCTGTTTATTCATGTTGTCAAAGTTACCCGCCGAATTGACAACACGTTGACGTCAGGCGCGCTTCCATTTACTGAACCAATCAGTGTCAAGATGCAGCCCACATAGATGATGACGACAGGAAAGTATGTCACGTAAAGTTCTATAGAGCGCTCGCATCATTGCCGTGTGAAACCAAACCAAAACTTTCTGAAAGTATAAAATGTAGCAAAACGTGAACTTTGGTTCGGACCTTGGTGCGGACTTTCAGGTATGAAAACGCCCATAGTCTCTTATGTTTACGTCATCACTCAAGTATTTGAAGTTCAAAAGAACAGAATTTAATTGGAATGTTAATCTTATAAGTACAATGTATTTCCAAGTTTGCATTTATAATAAGTCATTTCTTTAACAAAATAAATCTGACCCTAAATGTTAGTGTATCCATTAGACTATCAATCAGTAAAGTTTATTGAAAAATAAATAAGTATGTGCTCAATAATCTTAAAACAAAAATTACTAGGGCCAAAATTAATTCAAGAAATAATTATTGCTGGTTAATGATAATTAAAAAGTTATTTTAATGCATTTTCTTTGTTGATACAGATTTATGCTAAAATGTCCAAAACCTCGGGCATGACCAAAGTTTCAAATGTCACTGTATATACATAATAAATTAATAAATAATTTAAATTAAAAACCTGGGAAGTCCAATGACTTACTTCTGGGAACTGAGATGACCTGGCTACATTTACACATATCTGGGTATTTAGAGAAACGAATATTTCAATAATAACAATCTCGCACACAACATTGTATACAAAAAAGTTGTCATTTACTGTACATCAACCTGCATAAATACGCCATCGAGCAGGCGCTCACATGACGTTAAAGGAACACTCCGACTTTTTGGGACTTTAGCCTATTCACCTTACCCCCCAGAGTTAGATAAGTCCATACATACCTTTTTCATCTCCGTGCGTGCTATAAGTCTGTTTGACGCACCCACCGCTAGCCTAGCTTAGCACAAAGACTGGATGTGAATGGTTGCAGCTTTCATACTAATCCAAATGAGTGACAAAATAACGCAAACGTTTTCCTATTTACATGTTGTGGTTTGTATAGTCACAGAGTGTGCAAATATCAAGGCCATATGAGACACAGACATCTTTTGACCGTATAAATACTATATTTTCTGAAGGCGAAGCACTGCTACTTGGGCAGAGTGATAACAATCACCTGAGACGCACCGTGACGAGGAGCAGAGAGTTCGCTTCGCTCAGCGTTGGAATAAAGAGTCAGCAATTACTAACGTTAGATAGAAAAGCATAGTTTATCATGGGTGTTTGCTTTATTGTATGAGCTGTGACAATAAACAGGGGAGACCAGGTAATACAGTACCATTTTTCATTGATTTCCAACCAAAAACGCACCCAGATTTATAAATATCACATGAATAAATAATTATTATTACAGGAATCAATATATTTTAAATGCAATTTAACCAAATGAACCAAATGTATTCAACAGTAGCCTATATAATATACAGTATTGCATTACTATAGGATAGAATAGGGGGAAAGTAATAGCACAAATTGTTTTTGCACAATGAACTCACAGCCTATCGTACCCTTTTGCACGCTCAAGTTCGTTATTTCCATGGTTATTTCAAATTTAGGCTACTAGGCGCGCCGCGCGCAGGGTGCAAGTTCAACGCGGTAAACGCGCTCGTTTTTTTTTCCCAAGCGCGTCCGCACCGCATCAAGATAAAAACATATTCATACCCTAATCATATAATAGTGTCACTAACGTTACATTAGATCTGGCTAAAGGCACTGTTACAGTAGGTCATCTAAAAACATAACGGAACACTCACCTCAGCCGCAGGTGATCCACTTGTCCTGTCTGTGCTATCGATGGGATGGCCGTATCCTTCAGCACATTATGGTCCGTGTGGCAAATTCCATTTTTTCAAAATAGTCGTCCTCATTGAAATGTACCGAGCAAACATAATGTCCCTTGATAATCTTAGGTGTGTTTGGATAAATATCCAGAGTAAGTTAGCCATTTCTTCATCCAGTCAGCGTTTTTAGTTGGAATTCTGTGAAACATGGTATTACCTCCCCTGTTTACAGTCGCAGCTATTTACAATAGAGCGAAAACCCATGACTCTAAACTACGCTTTTACTATTTATAAATTGCTGACTCTATTACCCAAACACCGAGCGAACTCTCCGCTCCTCACCACGGCGTGTCTCCGGTGATGCGGTTATTACTCCGTCAAAGTAGCAGTGCTTCGCCTTCAGAGAATAGTTCCCAGGTTTTATACGGTTAAAAGATGTCTGTGTCTCATTTGACTTTGTTATTTGTACATTATGTGACTATACAAATCACAACATGTAAATAGGAAAACGTTTGCGTTATTTTGCCACTCATTTGGATTAGTATGAAAGCTGCAACCAGTCACATCGAGTCTTTGTGCTAAGCTAGGCTAGCGGTGGGTGCGTCAAACAGACTTATAGCACGCACGGAGATGAAAAAGGTATGTATGGACTTATCTAACTCTGGGGGGTAAGGTGAATAGGCTAAAGTCCCAAAAAGTCGGAGTGTTCCTTTAAGCATTTTCTGGAGCATAATGTGACGTTTGAGAACCTAAAACCCTGTTTCTCCCAGTTGACGCGGAAACATATAACCGCCATTATCAGAAATCTCCACTTTGGCCAGAGTAACGAGTTTAGAAAACGTTTTCTATGATAAAAACAGCGTTTTTCGTGGAAATGAGAGGCCAAACCTCAGGGAAATATCTGCGTATTCCCTTGTGTAAACAGAACATTATTTTCCCTTACTGTTAAAATAATTTCCACTATGACTCCCGAACTTGTGTCAAGTCAGCCAATCTGGTCGGAGCTTGCTGTTTAGAGAAATCTTTTTCCATTTTTGCGTGGAAGAGATCGTATGCATGGTTCATGGGCGTGTCGTCTGAGCTTGAGTACTTCTCAGAAGTCTGCATTATGTAAAACTGACAGAGGTACACAAAAGCACACTGATGCTCTAATTCACAATTTCCACTTTAAAAGCTGAAAACACAAGCTCACCCTTCCTAGCGAGACGAGAGATTATTTGAAAAGCAACTCTGTCATTTGACTGCACCAAATGACTGCACAAGCAAAAAAAACTTCAATCCATGAATAGAGCGAAAGTGCTGCCTTTCCCGAACGTTATCCTGACACTTCAAAGGAACCAATCAGAGGCCAATCCGTTCAATTTCACCGTGAGATTGCCTCGCTTCCCAGCTGTCATCACGACACACATGCGATGACAGGAATGGAGGGTCTGGATCGTCATGAAAGACATTTCCGGATTTCTTGGTAACGTTGAGATATTAACATAAAAAGAAAAAGATCTCCAGATGAAATCCCACATATCTTATTAACATGAAAATAGCAGAGATGTTTTTGAACTCAGAAGAGCCTTCGGCTATCAATCATGTATCTGGGAAATACATCGAATCTGCCGTGACTTTTACTAGGAGTTTTACTATGCAGAGTTTGTAGTATCTTTTGAATGGCTTGAGGGCCAAATCATTGAGTTGATCTTGAGAATGAGAAACGTGCGAATCTTCATTCTAGGTCAATCGACAATGATATTCCTGGAGCACATTTAGGCTGTAGCCTCTCATGATGAGAATCCCACTCGAATACACACGCTAAGACACACAAATTGGCTGATGTACACGTTGATGTGCTTCTTCATACTTGTTGCAATGCATTGAAATCTGACCTTGTCATTACCTCTGAGATAATGGAGCGAAGGGCGGCATACATGATGTAGAAAAATGGTTTGGTAAAGATTAGGCCATCAAGTGGGGAAGCGAAGTGCTTTTGTATGCATGCGCACGCCTGTACACACACACAGATACGTGTAGGCAAATAGAGGCACACTGCTCTCCTTCTCTGGCTTCTGGCTACTGTTGTGCCTCTCTCTCTCTTTCTTCTTCTGTTTTCCCTTAACATGTTTCCTGTCTCCCTTTCTTTTCTATCATTCTATCTCCAAACCACTCCCTCGCTCTCCCCCCATCCTCTTCTTGATCTGCTTCTCAAGGGTCCTGTTCTAATTCAGCCCTTTTCCTTCAACCTACTTTGCTGTGTTGTAATCCCTCTCTTCACTGGATACATGAGTAGGACACTTTAAGGCCTCTCGGTCCTCTACTCTCCTCCCACTGATCTCCTCAGATATCCTCTCTTGATCTCCTCTCCTCTATGTTGATCTCTACTTCTCTCCCTTGATTTCATACAGAATGTTGATCTCCTTTGTGTTGCTCTCCTCTCATTTCCCTTGATCACCTCTCCTTTCCACTCCTCTCCTTTCTATTCATCTTGATATCCTTTTTTTTATCTGCCTTAAACTCTTCTTTGCTCCGCTGTTAATTTCCCAAAACAGCAATTCTCTTGGCAATTTATAACCGTTTTTCATTAATGTGTTTTTGTACAATCTGCTTTCGCTCTATTGAGGGTTAGGTTTAGGATGGGGATGGGGTGGACCTTCATGAATTGTTTTTTAGTCAAAAATTTTGCTAATCAAAGTGAATGTTTTCATTGGAAATCTCCTAGATCACGCTGGCTGTGATTTCCTCCCCTTTAATCTCTTTACATCATGTCTTTACATCTCTTCTCACCAGATCTCCTCCTATATATGAAGAGTTCAGATGCAAAAGCCTCTAAATGCCATTTGAAATTTTCTTCTTTAATGATGATTTTTGTCAAACTTGCATATTTAAGTTCAGTAATTTCACTTAAATAACAATTAATAGGTAATTATCATTGCCATTTAAGTGAAATTACTGAACTTAAATATACAAGTTTGATAAAAATCATCATTAAAGAAGAAAATTTCAAATGGCATTTAGAGGCTTTTGCATCTGAACTCTTCATATGTTGACTTTCTTTCATTCATGTCTATGTTGATCTCTCAACACATTCTCATCCCAAGACGTCATCTAATTGACGCTTTTGACCATACGTCAACATCCGACATCTTAGGGTACCCTTTAACGTCAGTTAGATGACGATCCTAGGGCGTCATCAACTGACGCTTTACCTTTAGGCCGTGTGTCCACCAAAGCGTTTTTAGCTCTGCTGAAGACGCCGTGCTTTGGGCGCTTGAGAACGCAGTGTTTTTTCCGTTGAGACGTTTCGTTGCTATGATACAGAATATCCGCAGCAGTTTGAATGTTGTGACAGTTGGTCGGTGTGGTATTAGTCCTGCCCCTCCTCCACTGTGATTGGACGGCTGGGTAAAAAGTGACAGTGATGAGCGCTGCGTTTTATCAAAAGTTGAACATTTTTCAACTCCCAGCGACCAGTAAAAACGCCGGGCGCTCGGCGCTTCAGCGTAAAAAAAACGTTCAGCGCCTCCGTACGCTCAAGGCGTTTAAAAAACGCGGCGCTCCCATTGAAAACAATTGAAAACATATGCCAGGCGCGTGAAACAACGCTTTGGTGGACACACGGCCTTAGTGTCAGTTTCAGGTCCTAATCCTACCTTAGGTAGGTTTAGGTTTGGGGTAGCCTGGTTAAAACCAGACCATTCTCAGTTGTATCTGAGATATAAGCGTCATAGACAAATCATTTCCAGAGGGGCGTCACCAGCGGATGTCGCGGGTAGACCTAAAACCAATCAGAACGATGAAGGAAAGGACGTTTGCAGAGCGGCGGCCGGCGGAGAAACATCTCCGAGTGTTGTTCTTCTCGGTTTTTAACAAAAAGGAAACATTCAAATCGCCTAAAACAGACGCAATAGCTGATTCGAGCGAGTGATGTTCGACGGCAGCATCCATCTTTGGCGGCGTCCAGCGCCGTAGTCATCGTGTAAAGCCCGCTCCAACGTTTCTGATTGGTGCCGCAATTTCTGCGGACTGGAAATGGGATTGAATGAGCTCTTTGCCAGACTAACTTTCAGAGCAAATCTAAATGTGCCGGAAATTGTCTGGGTTTTCCCAGGCTAGGTCTGGGGTAGGGTTAGGATTAGATAGTGTCATCTAACTGACGTTAAAGGGTACCCTAAAACGTTGGATGTTGACGTATGGTCAAAAGCGTCAGATAGATGACGTCTTGGGATGAGAACGGGCTGGATCTCTTCATCTTTCCCTTGTGTTGGGGAAGCTACTTTGAAAGTCCTCCTCGTTAAACTACAATCTAATCATAATTTGAAGTAGTTAAACTACAGTTAAGCTAATGCTTTGAAAAGGCAGTTAGCTACGCTACAATCCACCATTCCAATATTAAGTTACTTAAAGGGTTAGTTCACCCATAAAGAGATCATAAAACTATACATATGAATTGAGTGTTGATGAATGTTTATATGTAAATAAAATACTAAATTCTATCTATTAATCATATAAAGTGATTGTGTCTCTTAAGAAAATTGGGACTAAACCGCTCAATTCATATGGATTAGTTTACAATCTCCCTGAACTGTTTGAAAGGTGAAAGTTGTAGTTGCGTGAGGTTGCAAAACAATGAAGTTTTTGAATAAATCTGAATTATGGTAACAGTATCAAAATTGAACAGGTAAATTTATACCAAATACAACAAAACTACCATTCAAAAGTTTGGGGTCAGCAAGCAATTAATGGATGCTGAAAATGTAGCTTTCCCATCACAAAAAAGGCATTTTTAAATATATTAGAATAGAAAAAAATTATTTTAAATAGTGATAATATTTCAAAATATACCATACCATGCAGTGGAAATGCGCCAAAGCGTGCCGTGCCATGCCGTACCAGACTGTACTGTACCGTACCATGTAGTGGAAAAGTGCAATATGTTGATTTTCTCTTCTTACTTCTTCTCGTCTCATTTACCTTGAACTTCTCTCTTTGTTGATCTCCTCTGCTTTCCAGTGCTGTGAGACAGGGAACGAGAGAGTGGATTCCTCACAGAATTATGCAAACACATGCTGATCCTCCCTCAAACCTTTCAGTCTTTTCTTTCTTCTGCGCAAACACACCTCACTCTCCTGCTGCAGTGACCGCCTGCAGTTTGACAAGACACACAAGCAGTTTTGTCAGTCGTTCTCGTGAATTTTAATATATGTGAGAGATCCTCCTTTTTCCTTCTAATTTCTGTAAGCTCTCAGTTCCAAACAAGCTCAACACACAACAAAAACACTTACAGTACATGTAGGATAGTGTATGCATTACACACACTCTTACAGAACACAGGACATTTTTAAAAAAATGGATGTGAGAAAATCATGGCTTGTGTGCCATTTAGAATTGAAGTCCAGTACAATTTATCAATTTGAATTGAGATGGCAAACGAAATGCAGAATTGCATTGAATTAATATATGGAAGTGGAATAAATTCATGTGACAAAGTTTTTTTAAAGGGATAGTTCACCCAAAAATGAAGATTAGCCCATGATTTACTCACCCTCAAGTCATCCTAGGTGGATTTGACATCGAATACAATCAGAGTTACATTAAAACATTTCTTGGCTCTTCCAAGCTTTATGATGGCAGTCAATGGTTGACGCTCTACGCAAGTCGACTTACACCAAAAGAGTAACACTTGACGATGTTTGACTAGGGATATAGGAGTATAGCGTAAGCTTTGACAACTCTCTCGGTTCAAACAAACAGGGCTGGGCAACAAACTCAAGCTCCTCCTACATTTCTCTTTAAAAGTTGTCGTTTTAGACTCCTAATTCATGACTGGTGTTTTGCTCTAGGTCAAGTGTTCAAGTGTTACTCTTCCACTGTAAATCGATGCGTACATACATCTGCCAGAAGCTGGTTATTTGAGATAAAGTTTTAAATATGGATATTTTTCTCACACAAACTCATCGCTTAATTTCAAAAGGCTTTTTTAACCTCCAGAGCTTTGTGGAGCACTTTTATCATGGGTGGATGCACTTCACTTTCATTATAAAGCTTGGAAGAGCCAGGACATTTTTGAATATAACTCCGATTGTATTTGTCTGAAAGAATGTCTTATACACCTAGGATGACTTGAGGGTGACTACAGTCATGGGCCAATTTAAATTTGTGGGTGAACTATCCCTTTAAGATTGACTTTTGATGTTCTATGGAAAAGTTTTGAAAGAATAATTGGATGCATGGATAAATGGGTAAACGAATGAACAGATAGTTAGATAGACAGAGAGACAGAGATTGATGGATGAATAGATTTTAATTTATTTAAAGGATAGCCCCTTGAGATGTAACATAAGGGGCTTCTGGGATGGATGGATAGATAGATAGATAGATAGATAGATAGATAGATAGATAGATAGATAGATAGATAGATAGATAGATAGATAGATAGATAGATAGATAGATAGATAGATAGATAGATAGATAGATAGATAGATAGATAGATAGATACCAGATGGATGGATGGATGGATGGATGGATGGGTGGATGGATGGGTGGGTGGATGGGTGGGTGGATGGATAGATCATCTCAAACTACATGCAACAAAAAGTTCTGCATTGCATGACATTTGTAGCTTTGTGTACTGTTTGTAGTGTGGGCCGGTTGACATTCTGACCTCTTTAGTTTCTCCTTCACTGCTATGTGTTGGTCACCTTAGGCAGTTTATACACTCACACATCAGCCTTTCCCTGGTGTCTTTGGATCTGGGACTGCCAGACATGAGAGCAAATTGTGTGCATGAGTGTCTGCACAGAGGAATACTGTTTTGATAAAAGTGAGAATGGAAAATTAGCAACTGTGGTGTGCGTGTACATGTTTTTCTATCCCAGTGGGGACTTAAACCAGAACGCACACAGACTCATGTGGACTCGTATCAATATGGGGACCTACAATGACGTCCCCAATGACGTAACATTTTGAAAATGTTAAAATGCAGAAAGTTTTGTGTGATGGGTAGGGTTTGTGTAGGGGAGTTACGTCTATGGAGAGTCCCCACAAAGATGGCGAACCCGTGTGTGTGTGTGTGTGGGTCCGCTCTAGACAGTGGGCCGTACCTCTGCTCTGCACGAGTGGCTGCTGAGAGTGACCGGGCGCTCCCTGGAGAGGTGAGGTGTTTAAAACAGGGGACTTGTGACTGAAGCACTGCCCTGCTTGATCTCCCAATGGCACAACACCAGCGCCTCAAGTAGTTCCACTTTGAGCTTGATGACACTCAAGCTAAACACACACACACAGAAGGAAAATGAAGGAAGGGCAAGGAGAAGAGGTGGGTTGGCAACAATGCTGGGACTTGAATGCTGATGCACGAGTTATGCTCTTCCTACAGAACTCAAGTAGCTGTGAATCAGAGCAGTGTGTTTGAATGGCGCGCGTGAGCCGCTGAGGTTCCAGTGCAAAGGTAGCTGAAAATCTAGACGTCAGAGTGTGGGATTGTGTTTGAATTGTCTGCATTCTTGCATGTCTTTGGCTACATCCATTTGTCTGGATACATTTTAAAAGGGTGTTTTTGTTTCAAAATGCTTTCCATCCATGCTAGCATTTTCCACAAGCGTCATCGGTTTCACTGTTCACTCTACAATGCGAAAACGGCACTTTCATTTTCGAATCTGCAAAAAGGTCAGTTTTCGCAAGACAAAAACGCAGTCTCAATGTGGACGGAAGGCCAAAACATGATGCGTGTTCAAATGTGTAGACATAGCCTTAGATTGATTCTCCTAGAGGTGTGTATAGGTGTGTGTGTGCCTACTTATCTATAGTTTGGGGACAAATTTGTACCCCAAATAAACTCCCAGTCCCTTTAGGGGCATCCTCATTTGTAAAACAGGTTTGAAAATTAAGTAAAATGAAATTAAAGTTTTAAATGAAAGTTTTTTAATAATGTAAAAATGCTGAAAGTTGTGTGTGAGGGGTAAGGGGTTAATGTAAGGGGATAGAATATACAGGTTGTACGGTATAAAAACCATTACGCCTATGGATTGACCCCATTTAGATAGCTACAGTAAGTAAACATGTGTGTGTTAGTCTCAGACAGAATTAGTGTTTTTCTCGGTGTGAGTAGTTTTGATGCAAATATTGTTGCCAATTAGTGTCGTTTTTGTCGTGTTAGAATGCTCACATGCACATAGCAGAATACATAGCAGAAAACACACTTGTAAAGTTCATTCATGCACAGTGTAATGGGGACAATTAGTGAAAAATGGTTAAATGAGCCTTCAGAATGGTGCTTTCAAATGTAACTATCTCTCCAATCTTTGTTTTTGTGGATCATTCACACTGACCCTATAACACATAACATAATCTATCCGCCTTTTGTTGTCTGGTTGGTTTTCGTGTTTGAATGTTCATGTTTTTGAATTTTTTTAGGGTTTAGAGTTTCATCATTTAACTTTAAATGAGTTTTAAGGTCTAAGAAATAAATGTTTTGCTTCTTTTTCTGAGAAGTAGGAATCTTGAATCCCATTTCCAGACAAATGACCCAAAATAGGCCAGTGACGTCTTTTGCTGAGTGAACAGAAAGTTCAACATACACAGCAAAATAAATGTCGCTTCGTCACAGGAAGTATGAAGGGGTTCGTAGTGATGCATTGTTTCGATTTTAAAGGCTTGTTGCAGCAAAAAATGAGTGCTGGAAATGCAGGCTTGGTGTGAGTGGCCTTTAAACTGTGTGTGTGTGTACTGGCATGTTGGAGAACAGCAGTGGGCATCAGGCGTGGGAGAAACAGAGGTAGAGAGAGCGGGAGGGGGGAACTGGACAACAGCTTTCACAGAACAGAGACTCATTCACCCGCCGTCCCACCGCTGAGGCCGCAGGGGCACAGGAAGTCATGTTAGATTTGCATCCACATCAGGTTGGCTTCTCTCTCCATAATTGTCCGTCCATTCATTTGTGTGATATTGTGAGTGGACGCAGCAGATGTTACTGGGGGGTCGGGGTGGAGGGGTTCATTGGTTTGTTGGGGGGGGGGGTGCAGTGGACAGCTGGCCCTTGTCTGTCCACACCAGACTTTGTCTGGACAGTGAACGACAGACATGGAGAGAGAAAGACAGGCAAGGGTTGGGGAAAAGAAAAGAGAGAGAGATGGATTGTGCCAGGGTCTGCTCATGGCTTAAACATGGATTGACGGGATGGATGATGCTGCAACTGGTGGTAACAAGATCTCAGTTCCTTCACTACACATGACATGCATCTAATCCCAAAGTTTTCCTCGTCCCTTCATACTTCTTTCCCATAGGAAAGAAATATCAAAAATGCACTATTCAATATGTTTAGACAGCATTGAGATTAATGGAGAGCAAATATGTTTCTCCTAATAAAAAGGCTGCCATTTTTCTGTTTCAAACTTTTTTGTCATATTTTGTATACCCTTGCATTATTGAAGACTCAAAATTGTAATTTATTCCTGTGATCAAAGCTGAACATCACTCCAGTCTTCAGTGTCACATGACCCTTCAGAAATCATTCTAATATCATGATCTGCTGCTTAAGAAAAAATTCTTATTATTATCACTGTTGAAAACAGTTGTGCTGCTTTATATTTTTTGTGGAAATTTTACTAGGGATGGGCAACGATTAATCGTGATTAATCGCATCCAAAATAAAAGTTTGTGTTTACATGATATATGTGTGTGTATAATTATTTTCTATATGAAGAGTTCAGATGCAAAAGCCTCTAAATGCCATTTGAAATTTTCTTCTTTAATGATGATTTTTATCAAACTTGTATATTTAAGTTCAGTAATTTCACTTAAATAACAATTAATAGGTAATTATCATTGCCATTTTAGTGAAATTACTAAACTTAAATATACAAGTTTGATAAAAATCATCATTAAAGAAGAAAATTTCAAATGGCATTTAGAGGCTTTTGCATCTGAACTCTTCATATATAAATACCCACATGGATGTATATATTTAAGAAAAATGTGTTATTAATATATCAAGTATTTATATTTATACATAATATTAATTATGTATAAATATATATAAAGTATATACATGCAAATATTTCTTAAATATATACATGCATGTGTGTGTGTTTATATATGCAAAATAATTAGACACACCACACACACACATACATTACGTAAACACAAACTTTTATTTTGGATGCAATTTTATCGCTGCCCATCCCTACTCTTGATAAACAAAGTTCAAAAGAGCAGCGTTTATTTGAAGCAGAAATATTTTGGAACAGTATACATTTCTGTAATGTTTTGATAATGTCTCCTTGCTGAATAAAAGTATATATTTTTTCCTCAAAATTTTAAGTGCACTAGTTTGAGAAATTGTAGAATCTGTTATTCAATTTATAATTTAGACTTAATTGGGTGAAAATTGAAAGTGGTGTTGTTGTGGAGGAGTGTAAGCTAAGTGAAAAAGAGCACTGTTCTGTTCTGCCTCATAATTATTCCGCTTGCTTTCTATAGCAACTCAATGTGCTAAGTCAATAATTAAACACAAATATATTAATACATTTGACTTATTTTAATATTCTTAACACTGTTTGTGTGTGTGTGTCCAATACCAAAGCCTATGAGCTCAATACTCTTATGATATGTCAACAGTTGTCTCATTTGTGCCTGTTTTTATTTCTTCTGAGGACAAAGTTTATACTTCAATATAACAGAGAACTCCAATAAGTATATTACTGCTATGAACAATAATAATTTTTTTGCTTTTCCAGTACAAATATATATATGTATATATATATATATCATTTTTCCTCAGATGCAAACACACACACACACACACATATATATATATATATATATATATATATATATATATGTGTGTGTGTGTGTTTGCATCTGAGGAAAAATGCTTACCCAACCTTAATAGTAACTGCAGAGCTTTTACCCCCATTTTACTGTATGTAGGACACTGATGCAGCAATAAGCCCATTAAATATTTACATCCCTCATCCCTTTGTGTCGGCTTTGTCGTCTGGCTTTCTCTCGTTCCATTGTTTGAGCCGTTTTCCTTTCTTTCCCTGTGTTAGGGTGTATTATTTTAAAAAAAAAAAGAAAAGAAAACCTGGGCAGGCTGCCCTACTGAGTGGAGCATTTTATCTGTTAAACCGCGAGGCATATCACAATCTGAACGCTGGCTGAGGTCCTATCAGACGGAGCTGAGAGCAGGCGAGATGAGATGGAGAGGATGTGAGCCTCTGGCCATCTTAAGAGAAACTTAAGCTTGCACACACACCTCTTGAGAATTAATCTGTGTTCAGCTGTCCTATCAGACTTGGCACGGAGACAGTAATAGTTGTTAAAGTTATCTCAGCACCTCTTCCCCTGGCTCCTATTTCATGTCAGCCTCTCAGATCTCTTCTTTTTCTCATCAGAAGTTAGCTTTTAGTTGGCTTTTTACTACTATTGTGTATCAGGAATTGTTTTAAGTGCCTACAGATGCTAATTACGCCAAAGTCACGGACTAGCGGTTAGCGCACATCCTCCAAATTGCAAACAACGTGAGCTTGGCTGTGTTCGGAATGGAATACTGGTGTAATGCTTCTCATCTGGCGGGTCACGACCCAAAAATTGTCTGCAATTTTTCTGCAAAATTGTGTGCAACTTTGTTTACACATACACATACCCACACTCACATACACACTTAGATCAAACACTTAAATCACTCTTGTCACTACTGGAATTATGGATTTACAAGATTGCCCACTACTGCTCTATGTTGGCCTGTTTGTATGTATGTCTGATTGTTAAATAATAATAATAAAAAAAAAAATGTCTGCAAGTCTGTATTGAGTGTTGTGGACAGCAGGGAGAAAGTGCTAATTCTAAAATGCTAAATGCAAATAATAAAGTGCAACTAACCGTAGGGTTATTAGCTTTTTAAAGCATCCAATATCTTTTGTTGTTAGCATCAAAGGCACTTCTTCTTAGATCTATCTATCTATCTATCTATCTATCTATCTATCTATCTATCTATCTATCTATCTATCTATCTATCTGTCTATCTGTCTATCTGTCTGTCTGTCTGTCTGTCTGTCTGTCCCGTCCATCCATCTATTGTTAATACTTAGTTTCTGTAAAGATGTCTTAAATAGAGGATGACACGGGAGTGGATTTTCACTCCTGTCCCGTCCCACTCCCATAGAAAGAAATCTTGTCCCGTCCCACTCCCAGACCAAGTTTAAAAAATATTCCCATCCCATCCCACTCCTGGTAAATTGACTCCCACTCCCATCCCGCTCCTGTTTAAACTGACTCCCGCTCTTGTACCGCTCCCATATATTTTTTTCTTCAATTAGTGTTTAGTTAATACATAGAATTTGATTTAATCTGCATCCCCTCCAAGCCATCCTGTTTTAGACCAGCTGCTGAGCTCCTGTTTCTAGATTTTCCAGAAAATGGAAGACAGCAAATAAAAGAAAAACAGTAGTCTATAGTTCACATGTCTACAATAGTTTAATAAACCCAAACAGCACATAAAGCTGCATTTTACTAATTTATTGTTGAGTAAACAATACATTTATAGTTTACATTTATAGTTTTTTTAATTACATGTTAACGATTTTCATCAATTATGCTCTTGTATAATGAGTCCATGTTAGTTATATGTTGCTGTGTAGGCTGCAACGTAATTCTTTCCTAAATTTGCCTTGCAAGTGTGCCTCTTCAGACCGCTCGTCCCTGAATCGCTTGCTTACTTGACTAAGGGGCTGTTTACACCTGGCCACTTCATGCGCGTTTTCTCAGATCGGATAGCTATCTGATTTATCAAAACGATTCCATTTACACAAGACGTACATCGTGCGATCACCGTCACATTCTCTCATAAACTTAATTAATATTTCAGACTTTCCGACCAGTTCTGTGAACTTAATAGACATGTCATTACTTCTGACTTTGCGCTTTAAATCATTTTTTTTTTTTTGCCACATCGACTTCTCCGCGGCTGTTAACTCCCTCCATCACTGCTCTTTGAATTCTGGCGGTAAGCCGTGACAAAAAGCACTGATGGCTTCTGGAACGGCTGGGTCGTGTAGTTATTTTTTAATTACTGTACGTTACATTGTAGGTGTTTTAAAAGGAAACTAAAAAATGGTGCATTTACTTTTTTCTTTTTTTTTTGGTCGTTGATTCCCGCTCCCGTCTGCTCCCGTTAACCATTTATCCTGTACCGTCCAAATCCCGTGATTAATTGCAAAGATGACTCCCATCCTGCGGGAATCCCACGGGAATCCCGGGACCCGTGGGATTCCCGAAAAAATGTCAGCCTCTAGTCTTAAATCATGACAAAGGGAATCTATCATCCATCCATCCATCCATCCATCTATCTATCTATCTATCTATCTATCTATCTATCTATCTATCTATCTATCTATCTATCTATCTATCTATCTATCTATCTATCTATCTATTCATCCATCCATCTATCTATCTATCTATCATCCGCCCCTCTCTATCTATTCTAGAACCCCCTTATGTTACATCTCAAGGTTACTATCCTTTAAATAAATTAAAATCTATTCATCCATCAATTTGTCTGTCTCTCTGTCTATCTAACTATCTGTTCATTCGTTTACCCATTTATCCATCCATCCAATTATTCCATATACATATATATGTATATGGATATACATGTCCATATACATATATATCCATCCACATATTTCCCATACAATAGAAGTCAATGTTGTCAAACGTTCTTTAAATTATCTTCATTTATGATGCACAGGAGAAAGAAAGTCATTCGGGTTTGGAACAACATGAGTGTGAGTAAATGATGAAATAATTAAAAATGTTGATGAGCTATCCCTGTAATATTAAATTTTCATAAAAGCTATTAGCCTTAATTAGCCTTAGTAATAAATAAATAAATAAATAAATAAACCTTTTATCTGTGATACATACAGCTTGGAATACAGCAAATTCATATACTGCACACAGCATAACGCATATACTTAAAATACACATTTTAATACATAATTAAAATAGAACTGGATGTTTGCTAATTGCAACATAGAAAGTTATTTTGATCTTTTTGGTTTTGAAAATTCTTCCTCCTGTAATTCAGTATCACTTAAAAAATAAGTCCAAACATTTTAAAAGATGCAAATCTCTCTCACACACAGACAAACACGCACATACGCATTTTCCGGGCTCTCGTCACAGGCGTCCAGCGATCGGTCATACGAGTTTTCACATGATCTTCCGAACAACAACAACCTTATTAAGAAAGAGGGGCATGTGAGGGAAAATGAAAGCAGAGTACATGCAGAAAACCCAAATCACCCTGAAGTCATCTAAGCTATCTCTGTGTTTCTCACTTGGATTTGTTTTTAGTGCTGTGATGTTTCAGAGGGTTGCCAGGCCCAGATGTGCTCAGTCGAAATGAAAACACAGTTAAGCCTCAGTCACAGGTCTGCTGCTGCAAGACTGCAACAATTAGCCCAGTGTTTTTGCCTCCGCAGTGCCTGCAGACCAGCAGCCAGCACAGCAGTCTCTCTCTCTCTTTTCCTCACCACTCTTTCCTCCGTACCCTGAAACCACCTTTTTACACATCTCTCTAAACACACTTTTGAACGTGCTCTTCCTCCAGGGCATCGCTGTCACTTCGTTTTACAAAATAGTGTGAAAAGTAAAAACATGGTGGTGGTTGGGGGTTGATTTTTATTTTTATTTTGCTGTTTTAAAAGTCAATGAGCTGAATAAATTAGGGCCCCGTGATTCGCGTAAAATGATGACAGAATTGTAGAAACCAGTCATAACAATCTACAATATAATCCGGTATGTTACAAAATTTGAATGAATCGATGAATGAACAATGAATCGGATTGCGTGTGATCGTGTCTTGTGAATACTAAACCAAAAAAATACTGCTATTGAAATATTGTATTAAATGTTTGAATTTTTACAATAAACCTGTGTTGTTTAATTTTGTTTTATTTGATTACATTCATTTGTTAATATTTTATTACATTTATTTTTATTTAAAATGTTTAAAAATCAACAATAAAAATGTGTAATAAATCTTAAATCCAGAAAAAATTAAACATAAAACAGAATGTTTGAAAAAATATATATATATATTTTAAACATTTATTATTACGAATGTCAAAAAAGCATTAAATTGCTAACGTTTTTTTTTTTTTTAATTATTTAATTGATTAGCATGTTTTGGGTTTTTTTTTTTTAGTTTTTTTTTTTGATGACCAAATTTTATTTAATTATTAAAATGGAATTCAGAAATATTTACAGAAAAAACAATGGAATCCAGAAAAATTTAAATGGCATTTTGTAAAAAAAAAAAAAAAAAAACCCTAAAAAAAAAAACCAACTGATTTTAATAGGGCCCTGTACACTGTAAAAAAATATTTTCAAGATTGGTTATCACAACATTTTCTCTTTTGTCAAATCAACTTAAATAATTTATTTAGTTCAGATAACTTATTATTTTGAGTTTCTTTGTGTTAACTCACTTTATCCATTTCAATCAACTTAAAATTTTAAGGCAACCAGGTTACTTAATTTTTTAAGTTAAACCAGCAATATTTTTTTACAGTGTAGTACTGACAGATTTTTCATTTTTGGGTGCACTGTGTCTTTAAGGTTAGAAAGCCCATAGTTATAACTATTAGGGAATTATCATTCAGTGTTGTCTTTACTTCAAGAGTTAATTACAGCTGGCTCAGAGGAACGTTATGATAAAGCTCCAGATCTGACACAGGAGCACTCCTTCACACAAAGACACTGTTCACACATTTATCTTCAGACTGTTTCCCTGTGAAAAACAGAGCATGACTATTTGAAGGAAAGGAACAGAACTGGTTTAAGGCGATGAAGTGGGGTGCCTCTGTTCTGATTGGACCTCGTTTGCTCTCATATTGCATCGAGGAAAAGAAAATGTGTCACATGAACACTGATTCGGTCCCATATGGAATAGATTAGATAATAGACCTCCCTCTTTCCCCCTCTTTCCACAGAGACGGATGAAAACAGTTTGTTTTGTTGTGTGTTTGTGACATTTGGCCTTTACTGGAGCCTGAGCTCGGAACTACATCTCATCTGCCATGTTCATTGTTAACATATCTACAGTTTATCCTTACTTGTTTCATTAATGGAGTAGTTCACTTTAAAAAAAAAAAATGTTGCTGATAATTTACTCACCCCCATATCATTCAAGATGTCCATGTCTTTCTTTCTTCAGTCGAAAAGAAATTAAGGTTTTTGATGAAAACATTCCAGGATTTTTCTCCATATAATGGACTTCAATGGGAACCAAACGGTTCAAGCTCCAAATGAGAATTTCAGTGCAGCTTCAAAGGGCTTTAAACGACACCAGACGATGACTAAGGGTCTTATCTAGCGAAACAATCTGTCATTTAAAAAATAAATAACAAAGTTTAAGTTTTATAAACACAAATGCTCGCCTTGCTCTGTTCTGTGATGCGCGTTCGTGACTCTCCTGTTCGATCTTTTTTCGAGTCATGACTTGAAGGGTACTAGATTAGACCCTTATTCATCGTCTGGTGTCATTTAAAGCCCTTTGAAGCTGCACTGAAACACTCATTTGGACCTTGAACCATTTGGTTCCCATTGAAGTCCATTATATGGAGAAAATCCTGGATTGTTTTCATCAAAAACCTTAATTTCTTTTCAACTGAATAAAGAAAGACGTGGACATCTAGGATGACATGGGGGTGAGTAAATTATCAGCAAAAGTTTTTTTTAAAAAAGTGAACTACTCCTTTAATGTGACTGTAGGCTTATATTCAATGGTATGGAAATAAAACAACAAATTTACTGACTTTTTGCAACTTTTTATAACGGTACCGTTTTTATAACGGTAAAAAAAACGGTAAAGCTTTCACCTGCCCAGTATGAAAGTGTCTCCAGTGTTGTATACAGCAGAGGCCCAGTTCCCTGAAAACATGAGGGACGCTGCCAGTTCAAACACATCTGGAGTGAAGCTGAATCTTTTTAGTGAATACAGCAAGGGGGCTTTGCCAGCACTCTCCCCTCACCTCTGTAGTCTGGACCGGGGTTAGGTCAGGTTTAGTGCGGTAATTACTAGAGCTTCGTCCAGCCCCCCCGGGGACCAGATTTGGGAGTGTTTGGGCAGTCATGTTTTCTTTGTGTGGCGGAGTCCTGCTATCACATTACTGCACACATGCTGATGCAGCGGTGCCACATAACCCCCCATCCCCCTCTTTCCCTCAGGACCGCCACAAAACGCCCAATATACCTCGTTACAGTTCGGTTACAGAACCGACTGTTTGCTCTAACTCTCTTAATCAGGAGAATTAGCATTAGCATTTCCTTTTTTACCCTTCGTAACAGACTAAATTTGCCACAGATCAAACGATCTGACTGCAACTCTCTCACGCTTGTGATGAATTTTTGATCAGTAGGCATAACCTGCGTGAGGCCGTTACACCGGCCGAGGCACATGAAATATGAAGTCGGACTCGGAGGCATTGGAAAAGTCTTTAAAAAAAAACTGTTGAAAACAGGAAATATTTCTATGGGCTTCTTTTATTTTTCCTCCCTGTAGAAAGACTCTCATTGACGCTTTAGGAAATTGCTCCTCTGAGGTAGGCCTATACGAGAAACTGTATTATGTGAGTATTTCAAGGGGGAGCCTGTAAAGTCAACGGGCGCTGCCGTCGTACATGATGATTTTTGTTATAATCCTGCTTTTATTGGTGGGAGTAGCGAGGGGCGGGTGCTCTGTAGTCATAAATGCACAATTCATGTTCACACAAAAGCTGAACTGTACTCGCTGATACCGTACTGTCTGTTTCTGCCTGCCAGACACACATGCTGCTGGAAAAGTGGTTGTGGTTGTGTAATGTACACAGTACAAGGCATATGAGAGGGTGCGTATGAGTGTGTGTGTTTTCAGTCAGCAGAACGGTATATGTGAATATATGAGTGGGGGGTCTTTTATGACCTGCTGGTGTTTGACTTATTCACAGTTGATCTGGAGTTTCTGTCCGGATTTTTCTACAGTAATATATATATATATATATATATATATATATATATATATATAAAAAAAAAAAAAAAAAAACGTAATGTGGTTTAGCCAAGTAGTTCATGAACTCAACCAATCAGCTTTTAGGATTAGGTTGGTACTTGGACAATCAAATTTAATGGTAGATAATTGTGATTTTCTTTTATGCAATTGATATTTTATTGAATAAATGTTTTGTTTTCTTTGTTTTGTATTTTATATAATTTTAATATATTGATATAATACGTTTAATATAATAATTTTATTTTAGCCCCTTAATTCATTGTACTTGATCATAATACAATAATGAGATATTTAAATTTTTGGGGGTAAACCAATCAGGCAGCACATTTAATAGTTGTATGAATGTATTATTATTAAGCATGGTTATTGGTTATTTTATTTTGTACTAACAATACTTTATTTAATATTTGTGTTTTGTGCTAAATATAATATTTATAATTTACAATAATAATTTTATAATTCTAATATAATAATTTTATTTTATATTGATTTATATGTTATTTTTAAATATTACATATTTGCTCCTTTTTGGAGCCATCAGTTTGACCTGTTAATTTATTGTCGTTGATCCCAAGATAAAAATATTTATATTATTATCCATTTTTATGGATTTTAGATTTTAGCATTAAGGATTGAAGTGCTTGAGCAACATTTGTATCAACCTATTGTTTCAACCTCAGGTTTTCATGGCCTAATGTGAATAAATCTAGTGAATAAATCTAATGTATGTTTCATTCATACTCAAAGCCAAAGGGAAAATCCAAGAAATCTCTTATATGGACAAAGGCATCCAGCTATAGTTGTAGATGAATAAAAAGCAGAAAACTTTTGACTGATGAAACTTGAAGACAATGAATTTCTACAATATAATATTTTTTTTTCAAGCCATCTCTGGGTATTTTTATAACAATAAAGTAAATGAATAATGCAATTCTAATTGCCTTAATTACAGTAAACAAGCTATTAAAAATATGTTCTGTGATTTAAAAAAAATCTTTTTTTATATATATAAAATCCATGATGCACACCTGTTTGCAGTACATAAACCTAATCCTAAAATTGACATTATGACAATATAGGGGGGGAAAAGCAAGAGAAGAAAAAATGTCGCCTGTCGCCCCCACTTCTGAAATCATGGCTACGCCTCTGACAATAATTAATAGCTATTAGTATTGGTTTGCTAGGAATGTTGTTCCAGAAGAACTGAACAAAATTTTGAGCCAGGATCATAAATCACATCATTCAAGCACTCAAAATGCTCAAAGAGAAGCCAGCTTCTAATCCATCTAGTTAACCAGTGAGGTTTATTGCAAATAGCCTGGCTGATTTTGAAGATGGAGGTCCATTCCGCCATATGAATATCAATAACGCTTTTAATTCCAACAGATCAACAGAGATTCCTTTGACCTGCCGAGGTGGACATTTAAAGACCGCACAAATCTGAAGTTAAAACGCACACGGGGGAGGATTAATAAAATGAAAATGAATCTTAAAGAAGAACACCACATGATGAAATTAAAATAAATGTTTGCCTCCTTTCTCAGATGAAATGAAAAGGCCGCTGCGAAACCATTACCTCTCTGAGTGACGTTTGGAGACTGGAAATGACTCTCAGGTCAATGGCTATTTAGCAAACAAAGATGAATTCTGGCTGAACTTTACAGAAATGAATAATTTGTCCTTTAGGACTATGTGCATGCCTATGGATTCCAGTGAGCCTGAATGTACAGCAGAACAGTGTGGTATTAATATGAAAGTGCAGTGATGGGCATTGACAATCGTGGACAAAAAAATGCTCTTTCAGGAAGTGGCATGTCTGTTTTTGAACAACTGGTGCCATATGAACGCCTGGCATCTGCTGGCATCCTGCAAGCACATTTGCTTGCATATGATATCACATGATATCAGTTGCCTTAAAAGCCACAAGTGTGTCTGGGGCAACAGATATGAGGCGGGTAATTGATTAAATCACATTAAAGCAGATGCATTATGAGAATGAACATCAGATTAGCTGAATCTGAACACTGGGTGGGGTTGGAGTTTATTATGGTGCTTGTTGCAAGGTGATAACAGCTGTCACAGGGCAATTGTGCGAAAACAAGATCTCCGACGACTAGTGAAATATATAATCCTCAAATGTACTTTAACTAATGAAATGCTTGGATATATAAAGGCCATTTCTAAATTTGCACCTCTGTTTCTGCAGATCAAGAGTGTTTATTTTATCATCTCTAAAAATGTTCTGTAAAAATGTCAGATTCTTGAGATTTTTGCACCTACACAATATATGTATTTCTCAGATCTAACTTTAGAGATGCGAGTAATTGGTTCATATCAGCCTGGTTACTAAGCAATGTGCAATGAAGCCAGACCTCTGTACATTTCACAGTGGGGACCAGAGGCAAAATGTCAACTTCAGAATCATTTGGATGTCTGACCAGGCCAGCGTTTGAGTAAAAAAAAAAAAAAAAAATCACGGACTGTTTAAGCTCAGTTTACCCAAAAAATGTTATATTCAAAACATGTGGGACTTTCCTTCTGAATTGAGCTCAAATGCAGAAATGTTCAATAGTCGTTCATTTCCCTGGAATTGAATGGTGCCTGGAGTAAAAAAAAAAAGTATCATAACATTGGTCCAAATGACTTGTTATATTCCAAGTCTGAACATATAAAATAGCTTTGTACTACAAACAACCTGAAATGTAACATGCTATTGTCCATTGAGCTTCCGGATCATTAGTGAGTTAATTTTGATTCATGAATGAATCATTCAGACCAGTTTGATTCACTGCAAAGATCTGACTCCAAAGAACAATTTGTTCAGTTTCACTTTATTCTGATGATCCTTGTTCACTGTAAGTAACATTGCACCTATGTCTAATAAGTTAACGTTCATTAAAGTTTTAGTAGAGTAACCGATTGGTTGGTTTTAGGGTTAGAATAAGTTGACGTATTTTTTAGTTATTATAGTAAATAGATTGACTGTTGGAGGAGCATAGCAGATATTAAGCAGACAGTCTACTAATACTCTAAGGGGAGTTATTTAACATGTAGTATCAAATGTACTGTACGTACAGTAAATTCTACATCCCAAATCGTAGTATGTTGAAATGAGTGTTCCAAAGAGACCCGGATGGTCTACTATTTTCGGTCGAAATCTGAAGTGCAGATCGATGCGCATTGCGCACTCTAACGGCTGATATTGGCCATATTACTGGGATTTTCACTCACAACCATTTCTAGGGTTTACAATGGTGTGAAAAGGGAAAAATATTCAGTATGCGGCAGTCCTGTGGGCGAAAATACCTTGTTGATGCTAGTGGTCAAAGGAGAATGGGCCGATTGATTCAAGCTGATAGAAGAGCAACTTTGACTGAAATAACCACTCGTTACAACCGAGGTATGCAGCAAAGCATTTGTGAAGCCACAACACGCACAACCTTGAGGCGGATGGGCTACAACAGCAGAAGACCCCACCAAAATTGGACAGTTGAAGACTGGAAAAATGTTGCCTGGTCTGATGAGTCTCAATTTCTGTTGAGACATTCAGATGGTAGAGTCAGAATTTGGCGTAAACAGAATGAGAACATGGATCCATCATGCTTTGTTACCACTGTGCAGGCTGGTGGTGGTTGTGTAATGGTGTGGGGGATGTTTTCTTGGCACACTTTAGGCCTCTTAGTGACAACTGGGCATCGTTTAAATGCCACAGCCTACCTGAGCATTGTTTCTGACCATGTCCATCCTTTTATAGCCACCATGTCCCCATCCTCTGATGGCTGCTTCCAGCAGGATAATGCACCATGTCACAAAGCTCGAATCATTTCAAATTGGTTTCTTGAACATGACAATTGAGTTCACTGTACTAAAATGGCCCCCACAGTCACCAGATCTTTGGGATGTGGTGGAACGGGAGCTTCGTGCCCTGGATGTGCATCCCACAAATCTCCATCAACTGCAAGATGCTATCCTATCAATGTGGGCCAACATTTCTAAAGAATGCTTTCAGCACCTTGTTGAATCAATGCCACGTAGAATTAAAGCAGTTCTGAAGGAGAAAGGGGGTCAAACACAGTATTAGTATGGTGTTCCTAATAATCCTTTAGGTGAGTGTAATACAGTTTTTTGGAACTCGACAGCCCCAGTCCTCATTTATGTGCATTTGTATTGAAATAACTGACTGTGATATTGTTCAGAAAAATGTCCTTTTATGTTCCAGGGTAAAAAGTGAATGACAAGTGAATTAGCATTTTCATTTCCTTTCACATTACCACCCAGGTTCGCAGGTGAAATTTCATCTGGCCTGACATCAATGGTCCCCTCTATCTCAGAACACGGAGAGTTTTGGAATTAGAACATTTTCTCTTTGAACTACCATTGGAGTTCTAATAGAACTTGTGGGCTTAGCTGAATTCTAATGGATTGTGTTATCATCAGAGTGCTCTGTGATGTGAAGCAACTGTTCGAGTGTGTGTGTGTGTGTGTGTGTGTGTGTGTGTGTGTGTGTGTGTGCGCTCATTAAAGTGAGCAGACAGCCAGAGACAGGCTGGCTAGGGTGGAACAGAGAGCTGGTAAAGTCCACCCAACATGCCTCCCTCAGCACTTTTCACTGTGCTGCACAATGGAGCAGCCAAAGGGGATTCAACCCAGTTAGTCTCGAACACAGTCCAAATGTGCTCGGAACTTTTCTAGTTGCGTCCCACAAGACATTTGCATAGCGCAACGCGGTAACGTGACTTCAGATTAGCATTGGCCTTGGTTGTAGTCGAAAACACGAATTCTCACTTGCGAATCTGTGATACGTCTCATCATCTTCTGTGATGAGCGAATAATCCATCCCAGGCGACTCCACCCGAGCTGCTCCGAAGAATGAGAAATGGCGCACGGTGCGGATTTATGTTTTTATCTCTGAGCGACTGACTGCACCCTAGTACAATATTTAACAGCATCTCTGCATATTCAAATCTAATTAAACATTATCAGATGGAATTAACATTCTCTCATCAATTTGTAATTGTGCAAATGAATTCTAAACACAATCTTCCCCTTTGAGCCTCATAATTCTAGGCTTACCTCGCAGAATCATCCCGGAGCGGACACCCAGCTGCGTGTTTGTACGTTTATTTAAGATTTCTGCTGCGAAAATGGCTTTAAAGTGAAATGTGCGTTTAAAAAAAATGGATGTGCCACTCAGGAGAAATTGTGTAGCATGGGCATGTAATTTCCTGCCGGAGCCACAAAGTGTGTAACTCATCTCCTTCCGACGTCTTTTAATGCCTTTCTCAGATGTTAATGAGTTTCGGTACTTTCTGCCAATATTGAAAAATACCACCCACATCTCAAATACATCAGGCCCCTTCCTGCGTAGCCGCGTGAAAAAAATCACTACACACTTCAACCGGTTATGTAATGCCAAGTGACAGCTCGTCATTTTAGGAGACCTGGGTTTCTGTCAGACAGCCAACGTAGCGATAAAAACTCGCAGACGAGCGGGGAGATGTATCTGTACACAGCTTCAAACTTCACAATTCCATTTCACTGCTCATAACTTCTCATACGGTTCATCGGCGACGCTATAACTGTTAATTGTATAGTCGAAACTTACCGTAGATGGAACATTTCTCCTGTGTTTTATTAATTGCGAGCGCTGATGGAGTGCGAGTCTGGTGTTTCGGTGCATGAATGAGTGATGAACTAATCCAAAATGACACTTCAAAATGCTGCTGCAAAAACAGAGAGTAAATTGGGCACCTGTGAAACGCAACAGAGCCATTCATCAAGATGTCTCGCGGGGTTAATGAGAGAGGGCAGGAAGGAAGGAAAATAAATAAATAAACCGTTTATTTATCTCCTTGTTACATCTCTTCAAAGATTCGCCTCGTGTGGCAGATGACCTATTCACAGGTGCTGTATGTCAAGATGACAGGAGAGAGTTTCGGTCTGTTAGATCTGCTACACGAAACAATCACAAAGCCGGTTTGGGTTCAATATTTCCCTAAGACCCTAAAACCTTTTGGGATAACCTGACTAATTTTGTGGACTGACATGATTTGTTGTGATTAATGACAGAATGCTGTTTTATTGCAGTTTGTACACAGAAAAACAAAAGCCAATTGGATATGTCAATGGAAATGTAAAGTCAGCACTATGATCTCTCCAATGAATTTGTATTTGGTAAAAATGAAGTGCTGACCTTACAGTTTTGTTAACATAATGCTACTGGCTTTCTTTTTATGAAATAAATTGAAATTATAAACTGCATTTTGTTTTGAAATTATGTATTTTGTACAATGTCGTTACAAAGTTTGGGATAATTTTTTAATACTTTTATTCATCAAGGATGCATTAAATTGATCAAAAGAGACATTAAAGGAGTAGTTCACTTTAAAAAAAAAACTTTTGCTGATAATTTACTCACCCCCATGTCATCCAAGATGTCCATGTCATTCTTTCTTCAAAGGTTTTTGATGAAAACATTCCAGGATTTTTCTCCGTAAAATGGACTCCAATGGGAACCAAACGGTTCAAGGTCCAAAAGACGGTTTCAGTGCAAACTGAATGAATGAACAAATCTTTTTCCGAGTCAATTCGTTCATTTCATTCGTTGAATGAACCAAATGACTCAAAAAAAGATTTGTTCATTTTGATGAAAGAGTTCGAACAGGAGAGTCACGAACGTGCATCACAAAACAGAGCAACGCGACCATTTGAGCTTTTTTTTTTAAATGAGCGATTGTTTCGCTTGATTAGACCCTTATTCATCGTCTGGAATCATTTAAAGCCCTTTGAACAGTTTGCAGTTTGCACTGAAACTGTCTTGAGGACCTTGAACCGTTTGGTTCCCATTGAAGTCCATTATATAGAGAAAAATCCTGGAATGTTTCATCAAAAACCTTAATTTCTTTTCAACTGAAGAAAGAATGACGTGGACATCATTGATGACATGGGGGTGAGTAAATTATCAGCTGAATTTTTTTTTAAAGTGAACTACTCTTTTAAATACATTTATATTGTTTCTATTTTAAATAAATGCTGTTCTTTTGAACTTTCTATTCATCAAAGAATTCTTAAAAATGTATCATGTTTTTCATAAAATAATTAAGCAGCATAAATGGTTTTTAGCATTGATTATAATAAGTTTTTTTTTTCTTGAGCAAAAAATCAGCATATTAGAATGATTTCTGAAGGATCATGTGACTGGAGTAATGATGCTGAAAATTCAGTTATTCAATTATTTTTTGAAAATAAATTAAAATACAAAACAAAAAGTGATTCAAAATTGCAATAATGTGATCAGCCTTGGTGAGTATAAGAGACTCTTTTTCTGAAACAAAACCCAATTTTGAATGGTAAAGCATGTTTTGGTGGTTTTCTTTTTATTTAGATTGGACTGTTCGAGAAAAGACATGAAAATATTGAAGAGGAGAGATGGAAATGGGATGAGGACGGAACCATGAGATGGAGTGCTGTTACAGTACATCATTTTGCTCAAGAATATGGCTCAGACGGACCCTCAAAATTTGTAAGTTCAAGCAAGTCCCAAATACATATTGCTGTCTGACGGACTTAAAGTTGATGTGTGCTTTTGGATGTTAAAATGCCCAGGAAACCTGTGAGAAAATAGTCACTATTTCTGCAGTCCACTTTGCTGATGCATATGCCAAAAATGAGTCATTTCACCTTTAAGAGCTAAGATTGAGTAGTTCGCCCTTACTTGATCCAAGGACCTCATTAAAGAGTTTCATTGCTCTGACATGATTAGATGCCGTTGGCCGGCGTCTCGCAACTGTAGATGCTTTGCAATCCATCATGTTATTTTTCTGCACTTCTACCATCACAGTGCACAAATACCAACTCACAGGGAAAGATAAAGAGAGGAAGAGAGGCAAAGAAAAGCGCACGTCGGATGTTTTGACACGGCATTGTGGGACACTGGTCCTTAGTTTCAGCTTTCACTGAAAAGGGCATCTGTTTCTTTTCAGGTGTTTATAAAGTGTTAACTCAAATGAGAACAAGCTGTTGTTGTGAAAGAGGATCCATCCTCTCCCTTCTGTTGTCAATGTTTGAGGTCATTTGAACTCTCTGTTCTGTGAACGCTACCACAACGCCTTTAGCAAAGATGCTATCATGCTTAATTTTAAATGACCCTTCTTGTTGGCCGTATCTTTAGATGGGATTTGACTTTCTTGGAAAGCCCTCACGGCACTCTCCGTTCCGAGATCATGGACGACGTGGTGCCGGTGCAACTTTGTGCATGAATCTTCAAAAAGTTGGGCAGGGCTCCATATGTGTGATCTGAAAGATCTGAGCTAGTTTTTGGTGCAGGATGAAAAGTTGCCAGAACATCTCAGGCGGTTCTTTCATATCCGAACTTATTCAAGCATTCAATGAATTCATCACCGCTTTGGCAGCAAGCGCAGTGCCAGACAGAAGGAATTACCACAGCTGTCCAAAGTATCCGTATCCTGTGAAACCTCCCAGCTTTCGGATGATGCATCAGTGATAGCGAAACTCTCTTCCTTGCATGTGAAATGAGTGGCTTGGTGATTTCAGCATTGGCCAAAGAGTTGTGTGAATAAGGAAGGCTTAATTAGGCCTGTACACGCTGTGCCAGATACTCGCTGTTTACCTAAACCCGAGGACTAAAACAAGTTCTCATCAGCATTCATTCCCTTTGAAAGTGTGTCTCTGCATCAGTATGATGCCAAAAATCTGCAGAAACCCATTCGACATATTAAAGCCTCGATAGGATTTAGCTTCCTTATATCCTGCAGTGGTACGCAGTCCATGATCTTCTTGTTTTCTTCCCAATTTGGGTCTAATTGTGCGGTGCTGAGCATCCCCCCACCCCAAAAGCATATATTCAAGCTTCCTTGTTTTCGTTTAATTGCTCTAGATTAGCTTATTGCAATAGCTCTGCTATCATCTTCCTGCTGTGCTCTAGTGGAAGTCAATTCCAGGCCTGTCATCCAGAACTGAGCGTGTTGGCTCTCTCCCTGAACTGTAGCTGAACCTGGCAGCGTTTCTCTTTCGGCTGCAGGTAAATAGAGTCAGACGACAGGAACGGCTAGCCTATCCACATCACTCCCGGGAGTCAGGCTGCAATGGAAATGCTGTTGTCGCTCTAGATTTATTTAGCTGTTGGGACAAAGTTACCTCTTGAAGTTAAATATGTGCTTTTAAAGGGATACTCCACCGTTTTTCCATTTTAAACTATGTTATTCCCTTAACTAAGACGAGTTCATACATTCTCGTCTCAATGTGTGCACTTAATTGCTTTGATGCGCGAGACACTTTGATAGCACTTAGCTTAGCCCAGTTCATTGGCGGAATACCACAGCAAGTGCTTTGGAGCATTTCGACTCGGCATAGTAATATCCTCACTTGTGAAAAGTCCTTACCCTCTCCGGAGTGATGATATTACTGCGCCGAGTCCATAGATATGTAGTCCAAGTGCTTCCAAGCACTTGCTGTGGTAGTCTGCCATACATTATGGTTATCTACTTTACATGCAACGTTTTATTTTGTGTCACCATTCTTGGTCAAGTTCCACTACTCGTGTAACTGTATTTAAAGGGAAAACGTGGAGGTGTTTGGTCGCTTCTCTGCTTGGATCCTAATCAATGAACTGGGCTAGTTAAATGCTATCAAAGTGTCTTGCACGTCAGAGTGATTGAGTGCACGCACTGATGAGAGATGGGAATAACATAGTGAAAAAAAGGTACAGTATCCCTTTAAGATCATGTGCGCCCATGCATTTGATAAAAAGCATGCATTTACTGTATGGTGAATGAAGCCAAATGGGATAATGCCAAAAGATGATAATTAATTGAGTTGAGTCTATATACGCAATATGGTTGTGAAAAAAAAAAAAAAAAAAAAAAAATATATATATATATATATATATATATATAAGTGTCATAATATAAATTGAAATATATTTATTTATATATATATATATATATATATATATATATATATATATATATATATATACACAGTATATATAAGCCTTTGTCAAGAATCTGGTGTAGAACTTTGACAAGTGTACACAATTTTGCCCCTTCTTATCTTTCTATGCTGACATTTAATATCACATTTTAAAGAACTACCTGGGCATCTTCATGATTGGTGTGCATGATTTGTGCATTTTAATTCTTTCTCTGTACTTCTCTTATTTATTTATTTATTTTTTTTTGGGGGGGGGGTGGTGGATTTTGGGCAACAGCTTGCATTAAATGTGCTATATAAATAAAAATAAATATTTTTAAAAGTGTAATTGTTTTAGTTGTCAGTAATAATAATTTGAAGTGGGATGGCATTATTTGAAATGGGAAAACATATTTTTACTAAATTATATTGATCAGCTGATGTATTAAACCCTTGATTATGAACATTGAATAATGTTCATTATAATGTAATTTAAGTTTAATTGTAAAAAATGCAGTTTTTTATTTATTTTTATTGTTGGTACAGTTACCCACAACATGATAGCTAGATACAATTTGTGCATGAGTTTAATCTGATTTGACCTAAAAAGTAAGAAATGTGTACAGAAATGCTTTTAAATGTATCTAGAATTCTTTTTTATTTATCGATATTAGAGCAAAAGCTGCTTTTCCACCGTTGGGCCAAACGGTTCCTAATAACCGTAAGGAACGATTCCAGTCATGTTTCCACTTGAACCTGGTTTCAGGTTCAAGTGGAGGCCATCCTCGGCCCAGAATGCGTGTAGTGACGTCACAACTCTGTTACTTGTCTGTTGCCTGGTTACCAGTTTCTCTAGTTGTGGCTCTGTAATCGAATGCTTATCAGTATAGTAGATCTGTGCCTTTGTGTCTTAAAGTGACAACAGCCTAATAAACCTGCTGCTGTCTGTTTTAATTATATTTAATGTTAATAAAACAACAAAGGAAAAAGAGAGAATCATTTACTGCTCCTCACTGTAGAACTTATATATATATATATATATATATATATATATATATATATATATATATATATATATATATATATGTGCTTTTACTGACTGTTTCAACTCACTGTTGGTTGACAATGAAACTGCTCTGAAAGAACATATTAAGGAGTTTTGGGTAATTTGCACTGCATTCACCTATAGAATGAGTAAATCTAACCTTGTTAGTGAAGTTGTGTGGTCATATACTGTATTTTCACTATCATGACTGTGCATGCTTTCACAACAGTGGTTTGGGCTTAAATTAGAACAAATGAGCAGTAGTAATATATCTTTAGCTGTAGCTTTGGGGATGGGACCTCTGGACCCCATCCTAATGAGTGTACACCTTACCTCTTTGTCCTGGCCTAGTTTCCACATTTGTCTGCTTCCTGTGCTATATTCCAAGCTGTGCTTGTTCCACATGACTAATACAACCTTGCTGAAGCAGGAACTGTGAATAGATACAAAGTCGGCTCTCACTCAAAAAGTGATTCTGCGCTTTCGGAGTGCTGAAAGGGTTTGTTTTTATTTTTTACTCAAAAGGCAGCATCTCCTCAAGGTTCAGCGTGTATGAGTAAGACTCATCCTTGTCTATATCTTGATCTGAATTGAGAATAACCCCTCATAATACTGCCATCAAGGGCAGAACCTTCACAAAAATAAAGCCAGGTAGAAGCTTTGCACGTAAATCCTTTGCAATGATGCAAGCGACAGGGTTGTTACACTATGTATTGCTTAATGATATTCCATAAGAAGCATATTGGAGCACTAAGGCAAAGGGTACTTGCAATCAAACATCTGCATTTTGCATTCAGGATATTTGCAATGCCATTAATTGTGGTCCAGAGGAACAACTTTATGGTCATAGCATGAGTGTTTGTTACTGGTATCCATATTCCCAGTAGATGATCTATTGAAACGTCTCACAATGCAGAAAAACAAATCAAAACCTTTTTTTCTCATATCAAATTAACCTTTTATAGGTTCTCCACGTACTGTGGCCATTGTACATTTCACCGTGTGACTTTGCATTGATGTAGATTGTTGTTGTTATAATATGAAGGGTTTTCTGTTTGGTCTCCTGGGTCCCGCTGTGGACCGCTGTCCATTATCCATTAGATTCGCCTCCCAGAGTAAATCCTCATCCAAACAGATTTTAAATGATATCTATGCCTCCTCCGTTCCCAGAACCTGCACTCAAGGCTTTTATTCGTGAATCTGAAGGGCCTCTGGGGCAGGACGCTTTTATTTAAGTAGCCTGTGTCACTCAGAAATATAATGAAGATTTCCATTATGATTACACTAGAGGAAGCACGGCCCATAATTGAGTGTCTCAACTGCAGTCGTACACGTTTAGTTCGTCTACTCCAGTGAAGCCAGTCCAAATGTTCTAGAAAGACCGCTCCTCATTCAGATCTGCTGCAGTCCCTTGACTATACGTGCAGTGTCCACTAGTTGAAGATGAAGTGTAATTGGTTATGTGCTTTTCTAAAAAAATATAGAAAAGAGAGTCTTAAGACAGTGTTAAGAGACATTTGGATACGCTTTTCTTTCATTGCGATGTTTAAATTCACATAATTTAGGTTAATCCTTTGGAGATATTTGCTTTGGCAAAGGCAAGATGCTTATCTCTAAGTATAGTGGAAATTACGTGGGAGATTGTTAAGCTGAGGATGCAGACAGACTGATTTATTCAAGTGTTAAAATGCAGAGACTGGCCATAATCCATTGAATCTACTAAAATGAGAATATACTGGATTATCCCATGCAGGGCTGTTGTTTTGCTTCCTGTTGCTGCATCTCTAATGTTTTAAACATAACCCCAGACATGCATATCTATCGCGTCCGTCCGTATATTTTAATTCTGAACTGCATTTACAGCAAACCGTATATTTCACATATATTGAACCATACAATTTAAACAGATATAAAAAGGATTGGCAAATTTAATATTATTATTATTATAGAATATTATCAGATGTGAAGCACAAATTATGTAATACACTATATATATGAAGAGTTCAGATGCAAAAGCCTCTAAGTGCCATTTGAAATTTTCTTCTAGAATGATCATTTTTATCAAGCTTGTATATTTAAGTTCAGTGATTTCACTTAAATGGCAATGATAATTACTTATTAATTGTTATTTAAGTGAAATTACTGAACTTAAATATACAAGTTTGATAAAAAATCATCATTAAAGAAGAAAATTTCAAATGGCATTTAGAGGCTTTTGCATCTGAACTCTTCATATATATATATATATATATATTTAAAATGTAAATTAGTCCAAAACTTTAAAAATTGTATTGTAAGATTACATGTTTTATCATGTTAAATCAAATATATATTAAGGTAATATATAATAATATATATTAATAAGGTAACTTAAGTCAAGATTTTGCGGTAACATTTCCTTTTACAGTCCTGTTACCCATGTACATACTATGTAATATTATTATAGTAATTACAATTACTGGGTAAAAACTAGGTACTAACCCAGAACCTACCCCATAACGCATGTAAAAAAATAATCATGATTTTAACGGTAAGAGACTGGTTGGTTAAAATTGGTTAACCGAAAGTTTCCGTACTATATACGGTAAATAACTGTGATATAATTTTACTGTAAAATACAGTTAAATTTACAGTTTTTGAACAACTCAATGTATAATTTACAGTGAAAAAAAAACGTTTTGTATTACATTTAATGTTGTTAAATTAATGTTTATTGCATTTTTTTTTATTTCATTTGTGTTAGCATGATGTTGTTTAATGTTTGTGTGAATGACACTGTGCCGCTTTTTTATATAAGTTTTAACTTTGTAATGGAAGTCTACTTTTGATGAGCTGATTGCTTTTGTAACTTATCGCTGCTGTGACGATTGTTGGTTGTCAGTGTATTACAATGGTACAAAACAGATTTTCAAAAGGTTGGTAAATCAATAAATAAAGTTAAGTCTGCAAAACAATAGTAAAACATTCCTACCGTATTTTTAACGGTAGTTCTGGCAACCACAGCTGCCGTTTTTTTTTTACCAAAATAATTATGTCTTATTTTTTACAGTTAGCCGGTACTTTCCAGGTAAGGACACTGTAAGTACACATAAGTACTGTACTGTAAAAGGAAGCATTACCGATTATTTTTACATTATTTTTTTGTTCCTGTAAAAATGTGTAGCAGTGCTCATAAATAAGTACTTATGCATAAGTCTGCTTAATTTGTATTTTTTTTTACATTTACTATATACAGTAGGCTAGCTTATATGAAAGGTAACTGTAAATGTTAGAAAAAATCATTAAAATAATGTAGTAGGCTACAGCACAGAAGCCCATTAGAGAATGACAAATACTTCACTTCGCCTGATTATGATGATATTCCGGGCCCGTTCCCGTACAGGACAGGGCGATTGGGGCGGAGACCTGTTTGTACTGCTTTTGTGAGCCACCGGTCTGCCTCATCGCTTTCCCGATACCCATCAGGAGGCAGTATATCCTCCAGTGCAGTGTGTGTGTGTGAGTGAGTGTGTGTGTGGCGTACTGGAGCTGCGCTTTCCGTCCGCTACCTTTGTCTCTCTCACAGAGCTTCACTTTAGCAGGGCGCGCGGGGTTGAAGTTGCAGAGACGGAGGAGAACCGCTTTGAAGAAGTGGATCTGGACGGGTTTAATACACCCTCCCTCTCTAGAACTACTACAAAGGGAGTGAACGGAGAGAGTTGCGCTGCGTAAACCGACACCGACCATCGCGCCGCTCGCTCGCTCGCTCCCCTAGACGTCAAAAAAGCAAGCATGCGGGAAAACACAAGGAGCTGAGTCTTTCTTTGGGAAATGTGGATTTTGTTGGGCTCGTTTTGAACTGCTGCTTCTCTGAGACCAAGCGCTGTGTGCGTTTTCGTGCGTTTTTGGACGCGCTGACAGTCCGTGAGCGTTACGCACTGACTCGCCAGAGGTAAGTTTGACGCCTCCAATACAAATACAACTGGATTGTTGCAGCGTTCTGTTATTGCAGCGTTCCGTTCTGTTATAATTTGACGTCACAACGTCACGTAATAAGTGCTTTCTGTAAATGTCGTTTATTGTTAAAAGCGATGGGGGTGGAAAGGATACTTGATACCGTCATTAAGTCAGCCCAGTCGTTCAGTCGGCGGAGCTCCAACTGTTGCCATATTGTTTTGATAAGTTTTAAACCCCACGTAAAGATGACTGTATTAAATTTTGTTGTCAGTTTGTGTCACTTTTGCGAAAACGCAGTGCGGTTTTGTTTGGATACGCATTTCAACGTAAAACAAATAAGATACGAACATCTTTATGTGCCAGATTTAAGTGAGTGAACAAACGCTGATTGTTTATTGCATATGTGATGGGATTGTATATTTAAAGCCCAACATCAGCACTTTTTTCTTAATGCAATTACTTACAACGTCCCTGCCACGTTCACAGCGCAATAAAACGCTTCTTTCTGAGGTTGATCATTATTTAGTGTCATGTTTAAGCGATTATGGTATTTTCTGGAAATTATATATAGCCTAAAAGTGATGTTGGATATTGACCACCAGCAGCTGTGACACATCTTACAGAGTGCGTTTTCCTTCGTTTCATATAGACTGGTCGACTGTAATGAAATAAGTGCGCACTGCATACTGGAGATTACAGTAATTAGAGCATGAAGTGGACACTGGTGTTTTCATATGGCTGTGTGCTCATTCATGCAAGAAATGGTCAAAGAGACAGTTCAACTAAAAATAAGATATACTGTCATTATTTACTCACCTTTATGTAGCTCCAAGAACTTATGACTTTCTTTCCACTGTGGAACACAAAAAGAGACGTTTTGGAGAAACACTGTTTTTCCATGCATTGACAATAAAACGTGACTGAAGATTTCAAGTCTAAAACCGCCAACAAAAGTTGTACACATCCCAAATCTTCAGAAGATTTACAGAAATTTAAGTCTATTGAGCTGTTAACAGCAAGTTGATCAATTGAATTCCAGAATCAGATCAGTCTGATTTGTAAACAAATCATTTAGATCAAATTTGTGAATAGAATTGAACATTTTTCACAAGATCTGACTGCAATCAGTTATTTATTCATGAATCGGCACTGTAAAAAAATATTTTCAAGATTTGTTATCACAACATTTTTTCTTTTGTCAAATCAACTTAAATAATTTATTTAGTTCGATAACTTATAATTTTAAGTTTCTGATGATTAAATAAATCTCATTCATTGTATTAACTCAGTTCAATCAACTTAAAATTTGAAGGCAACCAGGTTACTTAATTTAAGTTAAACCAACAATGTTTTTTACAGTGTAGGCAGTTCGTTCCCTTGTGTACTGAATTCATCAATAAGCGTGAGGATGAATGTGAGGACTTCATTTTTTGTCTGTTTGTCTCACAAACCTATTGTTTTGATGACTTTTATGATACTTTTGTTGTTACCCTTATTTATCATTTATTTCTTCTGCATGGAAAATATCAATCAGTCATGGGGGTTTGGATTGATGGTGAGTGAATGATTACTGAATATTCTTATTGTTGTTGGGTGAACAATACCTTTTCATTTATTTGTCAGAGAGAAGTGTATTTGTGTGTGTGCACATCTTATGAGGTTCAAATGATCGTGTCTTAAAGGGTTAGTTCACCCAAAAATGAAAATTCTGTCAGTATTTACTCACCCTCATGTTGTTCCAAACCTCTGTGTGTTTATTTGTTCTGCTGAACACAAAGGAAGATATTCCTACTATGGTAGTCAATGGGGAATGAGATCTGTTTGATTAAAACGTTCTTCCAAATATCTTCCTTTGTGTACAGCAGAACAAATAAACACACAGAGGTTTGGAACAACATGAGGGTGAGTAAATACTGACAGAATTTTCATTTTTGGGTGAACTAACCCTTTAAAGGGATAGTCACCCTCATGTTGTTCCAAACCAAACTTGTATGACATTTTTACCTGCAAAACACAAACAAAAGATATTTTGAAGAATGTTGGTAACCAAACAGTTTTGACCAAAACGTCATACGAGTTTGTTATGAGGGTGAGTAAATTATCGAATTTGAATTTTTTTGGGTGGACCCTCCCAAAAATTTAAATGACAATAAGTGTATAGGTTGAGAGCAATGGATGTCAATGGGATTTTATAAATTGTGAAATAATGAGGTCAGTGTGTATCATCACATCCTAGAACAATTGATCGTTTATTACAATGGTTCTTCATACAAAGCCTGTAAGCGTAGAGGATACTGGAAGCCTCGAACAAAGCTCTTTATTATTGAGACGTAGGGCTGTCATACGCTCTCGTCATTGTCTGTTAATGAACAGTGGAAGGAGAGGAGAGGAGAGCAGTAACTGTATAAATGTGCTCCATTCATGTTTGTTCCCAGCCTGTCCTGGACAGTGTTCCCGCATTAAATGCAACTGGCAGGGAATAGCTTGCTGGGGGCCCATACACTATCAGCCCAGATGTTCCTCAAACCCATTGAGAGTCAAATTGGGCTCCTGGAGGGAAGATCTTCTCATTGTTGTGTCACAATAGCCTCGCATCCTTCCTTAGTCAATAGTACCTAAAACTGAATCACACACACACACATTGACATGAGGGATTCACAAGGACAGCAAAAGCTATTAGTATTCGGATCATCCAGTCTAGAATCTCTACAATTCACACTTTGATCTCCGACTATTTAAAGACAGGTCAGTTAATGTAAAAAAAGTTCTTCATGTAATAACATCTAAATTAGCCGGTTTGATCCAGTTCAAAGAAACTATTTCTAATGACTGAATAATAGCGGGTTCTCCCATGTAAGAATTTTAAAGCCTCAGATCAGGTAAAAATCTCTAGTCTTTTTTTTTTTTCCTTTTTAGCTACATGTTCACATTTACACGGCGTTTTCTTTCAAAAAATAAGTGCTATCCTTGAGCTAAAAAAGCTGCTTGACTCTCTTTAAACCACAATTTGACCTTTTATGCAACTGTAAAGATGCATTCATGGTAAAAATGCCAGGAATAAACCATCCACATTAATTGGATCATCACGAACACGGTCACAACTCTCAGTTGAAGTGCATCAAAATCGCATTATAATGTCAACAACATTCGGATTGCACAGAGCCATCACGAGTACCTGAATGGAATTCAAAAGCCTCTTTTCTAAGTCGTCTCGAGCGCTTGCTATCTGCCCCTGCAGGAACTCGTATCACATGAATGAATTATTGGATTACATCAGTGGCATCATGCAGCAAATGTTCTGGCCTTGGGTCTTGTTACAATAGCGTGGTTTTGCGGACACTGTCGTTCAATTAGCGCACCGTCATAACCAACGTGACTGTGTCCGTAAACCACCTCTACGCCGAATGAATAGAAATCAATTGGCAACCGTGACGCCTTCAGTCCTCTGGCTTAATGTGAAGCCCGTAGAAGGGTCATGTGTGGTGGCCGTGCCTATTGACGGCGACCCCTTCGACGTTATTCTCTATCAGTGCGCGCTCCTATATGCCATTTCCTCTCTGCCTCTAGTTAGTCTCTCTGTTTTCTGGCCTTCACCTGCAATGGGAGTCTCAGGAGTGATGTGGAAAAGTGGAGCGAGGTCATGCAGCCAAGGCAAGTCCGTGATCCTGAGTGGACGCAGGCGGATGGTGAGACGGGGGAGTGAAAACAGCAGGGGCTGGGGATGGACATCGGTGATGTTTAGATAAGAGGATGGGGAAGAGTGTTTTAAGAGCAGCACTGCAAATATAGAAGAAATTGCGTGTGTTTGGAAGGGCCGCTTGTGTCCATTTGTGTTAAAGGTGGTGCTTTTTTCCACCATCCCCCAGTGTGTTTACACATATTGAAATGGTGTGTGTGTGTGTGTGTGTGTGTGTGTGTGTGTGCGCAGCTGTGGGCCAGAGGTGGAGAAACACATCCGCACTGAGCTGCGCCGATACGTGATACAGGATTGACTATTTTAGAAAAGACAAGTTTCGATAGACAAACATTTGTCATCATTGTGTCATTCTAAACCGCTGAAACTTTCTTTCTTCTGCAAGCCGCACTGTAAAAAAAATATTGTTGGTTTAACTTAAAAAATTAAGTAACCTGGTTGCCTTAAAATTTTAAGTTGATTGAACTGGAAAAAGTGAGTTAAAGGGTTAGTTCACCCAAAAATGAAAATTAAGTCATTAATTACTCACCCCCATGCTGTACCAACCCCGTAAGACCTTCGTTCATCTTCGGAACACAAATAAAGATATTTTTGATTGAATCTGAGAGCTGGATCAGTCCTAGATAGACTGCCTAAGGGACTGCCTCTTGACTGCCCATAAAGTCATTAAAGAAAAGGTTTAAATATTCCATGTGCCTACAGCGGCTCAATTATAAGTTTATCAAGCGACGAGACTACTTTTTGTGCGAAAAAAACATAAATAACGACTTTATTCCACTATTCCATTACTTCCTTATGGGCGCATGCGCGAGAACTGAGACGAGGACGTTCTCATTCGTCTACTTCTTGTTACCGGCTGCTCACCGCTTAGGAGTTTTACCGCCACCTATCGTATAAGATGATGTGCTGATATAGCTGGAAGCGCAAAACTTTCTGTTTACAAGCAGAGGAAGATGCGCGCTGTGCACTTAAAAGCCTTTAATCTTCTCAAAAAACGACAGTGTTCCTTATAATACGGAGCGCCTTATATATGGATCATCATTTTATACGGTAGGTGGCGGTAAAACTCCTAAGCGGTGAGCAGCCGGTAACAAGAAGTAGACGAATGAGAACGTCCTCGTCTCAGTTCTCGCGCATGCGCCCATAAGGAAGTAATGGAATAGTGGAATAAAGTCGTTATTTATGTTTTTTTCGCACAAAAAGTAGTCTCGTCGCTTGATAAACTTATAATTGAGCCGCTGTAGGCACATGGAATATTTAAACCTTTTCTTTAATGACTTTATGGGCCGTCAAGAGCCAGTCCCTTAGGCAGTCTATATAGGACTGATCTAGCTCTCAGATTCAATCAAAAATATCTTTATTTGTGTTCCGAAGATGAACGAAGATCTTACGGGGTTGGAACAACATGGGGGTGAGTAATTAATGACATAATTTTCATTTTTGGGTGAACTAACCCTTTAATACAATGAAGGAGATTGATTTAATCATCAGAAACTCAAAATAATAAGTTATCTGAACTGAATAAATTACTTACGTTGATTTGACAAAAGAAAAAATGTTGTGATAACAAATCTTTTTTTACAGTATTATTCGTTTTCGGTAGCGTTCCTTCGCCTCGTTTTTCCTTGTTCCGCCCAGGGGCTCGTTTTCCTGGTGTTGAGATGGATCCATCAGGCCAGTTTTGCGTGTCTTTTATGAGCTGCATATGGAGGCCGCGCAGAGGGGAAAGGTGGAGAGCGTAGGCCCTCTCGTTTGCTTGCAAATGACCAGTATCGACCATCTGCTATTTTAGTGTCCTTCCCCACAGGCTCTTCTAGTGATTTTTTCAAGCTGTGCATTTGTTGTATGTGTATGAGAGGGACTGTATGCGTTTTGTGTTTGCTGGGCTTTTCTTTCAATCCATCCTAAAATTATAGTCGTGTTTTTGTTTTTCGCCATTCAAAGCCTGGCAGCCACAGGTAGGAGCTGAACTGCATTAAACAACCGGTCAATGGTTTCCTTTAGTGTGAGCCAGTTCCAAACGTCCTTTTGGAAATTGTGTTTACAGAAATGTTATTTAGAGGCGCAATCACATGTCTGTGCTTTCGCTTTGAGCAAGTGCAGCTTTTCTCCTCCCTCGCCGCTCGTTTCTGTCTCTCCCTCTCTTCTACTCGTGCGTTCCTAACAGATGTTTGCCCTAATGCATCTCGGGCTCAGGTTGTTTACTGAGCTTACATCTGGTTTGGGTGCTCCATATCCCCCTTTGCCTGGAATTAATGGTTGTTTTTTTTCTCCCCAAAAGCCAAATGTATTTACTTAAGTGGGTTTTTGCACACAATGGAGTTGGAGCGGGGAAATCTCTGGTCTCAGTTAGTTGTTGGTACTCAGTACAGTTCAGGTTGTAATGTGAAAATTGCAGTGTTTTAAACACATCTGAACAAATAAGCAGTTGGGGGCTGTTCAGCCTTTACAATTCACAGTATTAGTGGTGCTAGAATTCAGACAATCCTTAATATGAAGTGCACAACGCGTCCCACACCGTTTGTGTTTAGGGATGCACGATTAATGATGATAAATCAGAAATTGCGGTATGTTTGAGACGTTTATCAAATTGCAAAGACTGTGATTTAATTACATAATAAATGCACTGCGTGTTTCAGAGTGAAGCTTATAATCCGCCGGTGTTTGCAGCGTCTCAGAGCGGATCAGTTCACAGTAAATGCTGCTGGACTAGAAGCTCTAGCTTTTAGTTAAAGAAGTTTTAAAGGGGTGATGAAACTGAGAAATCAAATTTTCCTTGAGCTTTTGACATCTAAGAGGTCATCATATTATAAGAATATCCTGGAAGTTTCAGAACTGAAAATGTCCTTGTTAGTCCAATAAAAGCTTTTATAAACGACTAGTTTGGGGAAGTGGGGAACTATGACGACAAAGAGGATAAAACACCACCCACGCAGAAGAAGATCAACGCCTAGAGGAGACAGTCACTGCATACGCTTCCTCTGGACTCCAATAGGACTGCATGGATAAACTTTATTTTTAATGACGTTCCAGCTGATGAGGTAAAACATTGTCCGTCTGTTCGCTTCATTTCACTGAGGATTGTTTTGTAAACAAGACTGGATTTGCAGACCGATTAAGAGTAAAGAACGGCGCTGTGGCGTCTATATTGGATCTGACAGGAATGGTGCAACACACGGACTCTGGGTCGAACGTGTATTGGCGAATCATTCCGGTTGCCATTTTACAACATTGGACGTTTTCAAAACAATTTCCCCCACATGCATCGACGAGTGAGTTGAAACTCATTATAATATGCAAAACTGTTCTCCACTCACAGCAGTGGGCGTTTACTTCCAAGTCTTTAGAGCGAGACGCCCATAAAAACAGAGCGTTTTTGAGCTAGGCTGAAAACTAGGGTAGAAAATAGCCTATTACTTATTCATGTTGATGTTTGTGAATGCAAAAACCAAGCGAACTTCATAAGTTGACCTCAGACAACAATATAATAAAATTTAAAAAGCCAGTTCATGACCCCTTTAAATATGGATATTTTTCTTACAAAAACCCATTACTTTGCTTCAGAAGGACTTTATTAACCCCCTGGAGTCTATTTGGACTCTGGAGTCTTACCTTTATGATGGATGGATACACTTTTGTGGACATTCACTACCATTATAAAGCTTGGAAGAGCAATGATATTTTTTTTAACTTCGAATGTATTCGTCTGAAAGAAAGTACTGTATATACCGGAATATAAGACAACCCTGATTATAAGACGATATTATAAGATAATTTACAGTTAAATATTACTATGGTATTTTGTTTTTATTTAGTATTAATGATATGGGTAATAATAATGCTAACGTTAGTATTAGTATTATATTATAGCCATATTGATATATAAATTGTAATTATTGTAATACATTTTAAATACATTTTAAAATGATTGACGTATTGTGCAGCCCTACAATCGCAATCACAATTTTTTCTCACAAGTTTGTTTTTTTTTCTCTGAATCGTGCAGCCGTAACAGACATGTTGTTGAGATGTGCATTACTTTTTAAAGGTACAAAAATTATAAGTAAATCGTCATTTACTCAACCTTGTGTCATTCAGTTAGATATCAGTGCTTTTTGTCTATAAAGTAAGTGGGATACAAAGTTGTTTCGTTTAAAGGACAACTCCGGCGCAAAATGAACCTTTGGTCTAATTGCACATTGTTACCTATTCAACCGTTATCTGAGATTTTTTTTCATGATTGCCGAATCTAAATAGTTTTATCTATTAAAACAGTTTAGCCTATAATGCTAGTATAACGCTAGTCTATAGGGCATAGAGTAATGACAAATAAAAATCGCTTTTTATTACCACTAACAAGGCTCAAAATAGCCCCACAGAAACACGGTAGCACAATATGGATCCCTACATGCAAAACGAAGCATTGAGAACTTTGTCAGTGTCCATACAGTTTAATAAGAAGATATTTTATACACACAGTAAATTTCGCGAATACAGGAAGAAGCCATCTTTAAAATATAGTCTCTACCAGTCGATCTACGAACGCTGATCCAAGTGCGCTGAACTGTGCAGAATCTCATATGGTCCATTGTTTCCGGAAGAAACACAAACACGAACCATTTTCTTCTCTTTAATATGTACGTGTTGCCTACTGTTCGCGCTCACATAATCACTTTATTCACATCTCACTAGCGCACTTGGATCGGCGTTCGTAGATCGACTGGTAGAGACTATTTTTCAAAGATGGCTTCTTCCTGTATTCGCAAAGTTGACTGTGTGTATAAAATATCTTCTTATTAAACTGTATGGACGCTGACAAAGTTCTCAATGCTTCGGTTTGAATGTATGGATCCTTATTGTGCTACCGTGTTTCTGTGGGGCTATTTTGAGCCTTGTTAGTGGTAATAAAAAGCGATTTTTATTTGTCATTACTCTATGCCCTATAGACTAGCGTTATACTAGCATTATAGGCTAAACTGTTTTTATAGATAAAACTATTTACATTCGGCAATCATGAAAAAAAAATCCCAGATAACGGTTGACTAGGTAACAATGTGTAATTAGACCAAAGGTTCATTTTGCGCCGGAGTTGTCCTTTAAGTAGTTAGATTCTACATTTGTTTTGTTTTGTTTTTTCAGTTAGAAACCACTTAGCAACACCCTAGCAATCTTTGCAATTGCATAGCAATGCCCTTTCAACCATGCACAACAGTGTGACAAAACGTTTTGGCCGTGTTCTTCAGAAAATGTTGCAATTTAACTCATTTTGGCATTGCCCTTTAACATAATTCTTTCCCGTGTGACTTGAAAATTGAACTGTTAGCAGCAGGAAGCACCAGAGGAACAAACAGTCAAGCACACTAGCATTCACACACAATAAAAGTGGCTCTGTGTTGCCATTGGGGCAGAAACAGCTCCACAGCTGGGCTCGGCCCCCTTCCCTCGGGAAGTACGTCCACAAAAATCTCCCCGCACAGGCCCGGACCACCCCAACACCTCTGCCTCCTGGTGTAAGGCGGGTTTCTACAGCTTGATTCCCAAAGCAGATCTCCCCCCAGATGTGCAAGACCCACAGGATGGAGTAACAATAGTGAGGCTGTTGGACCATTAGACCCCGGTGAGGCAGTGTGTGCGAGCGCTTAGCCCCTCACCCTCCCCCCGTCTTCTGCAGGACGACCTTTAACCCTGGTTCGCTACATGCTGCACACCTCCTGCTGCGCCTCTCACACGCAGTCGCACTAGCTCTGTCACTCAGAGAGAGAGACTAATGCAGATATAGACTGCATGCTGATGTAAAATAGCAAGAAAGAGAGAGAGATCAAAGGCAAAAACTACTGGGGGAGGATAGATATGCATCTGCAATATTCATATTTGAAACCACTGCGATCATCATATTTAATGTTGTATTCTTAAAGCAATAGTTCAGCCAGAAATGAACAAAATCTGTCATTATTTATTCACCCTCATGTTGTTCCAAACCTGTATGACTTTATTTCTTCCATGGAACGGGATACTTTTATGGTGCTTTTTGTCATTTTGAAGTTTCACAGCCCCAGTCAGACTTATATGGAAAAGAGTGGATATTCCTCATAAAGTCATGTGTTGTGTTTGGAATGACATTAGGGTGAGTAAATAATGACAGCTTTTTTTTTCGATTTTATTTAAATTATAGTTCAATTTCATTTTATTTTTGCACTTGGAATGTAAACTGAGAAAGAGAGAGAATTTCTTTCCAGACGAGGCGAAAGAGAGAGGAAGATGGAGCAAAGCATGAGAGCGCCTATAAACTCTGGACCTGAGAAACAGAGATAACGGCAAACCATGCAGCAGACAGCAAATACAGCATCAATCTCCTCAGTCACTCCTTCTCTTTCTGCTCCTCTCTCCATCTCTTTTCCCTCCAGTGAGTCTTTTTTCCCTTGGATCCTCATGCTGAGTGCTCCTGTGTGTTTGTAATAGACCCTTTCCACGTGCTGCCTGCTCCTTCTCTCTTTTCCTTTGCCTCTCTCGCTCTCTCGCTCTCTCTCACCTCTCCAGCACACATGGAACAGTTTATCTAGGAGCTTATTTTTTTGCGCCTATTAAGCAAAGTTCCTTCTCAGACTCGCACAAAAAAGGCAGCCATGGAGAGAAAAACTCTTTTTATTGTGATTGTATAGTAGAGAGAGAGAAAGAGAGAGAGAGAAACCCCCCCTGGTAAGCCATGGCTCTACCACGCATGAGAAAATCAATAAAGCATCTCTTAAAAAGAGGTTGACGGATAATGGAGAGAGACGGGTGGGAGAAACAGACCGGGTCCCCTGGATACCTTTCTGCCCTTTCTCTTTCCCCTTCATCCCACAAATACACCGTCCACGCTGTGATAGAGCAACACAATTGTATCACTGCCATATTTTTTTTTGGTTTGTGGCATAGGCTGTCTTGTCAATTGGAATGGGACCAATATAGTTGTCCTGTCAGATCACTACAAGCAATGTCAAGAACATTTTTAATTTCTGGAGATAGCATTCCTATTCTTCTCAATGGCCGTTGTAACCCCCCAAGTCGTAAACTTGGCATATACCGGCAGGATGTGTATACTGTATGATGCTAACAGATTTGGTTTCGAATTGAACACAGGATGGTTCTCTAATATGTAAATGTGCATTTCTTTGCGTCTGAATAAAAAAAAAATAAATAAATAAATATCGACTGAATACATTCGAAAAACCCAACTGTTTGACTCTAGGGGAGTGGTAAAATGAGCCTATATCCAAAAAAAAGTGGAGTATCCCTTTAAGACTGTATCTGAATCTATGCCTTCCACAGACTGTATAGACGAATCCGACGAGCGTTCTGTGTAGGCTGCCATCTTGTGGCGACGCCATTACTGAGCTGTTACACAGGCATATAGACATATGCACCGGTATGTAAACAAACCTCGGTGATAACGCGAACTCACCCTCGATGACAGCTACAGCCAGGCAGAATGACTTGTTGGTTTGATCTGTGACTGCAGTGGCCTCCATTCACAGATGAAGGTACAAACGATCTTACAGATTAACGTTATTTATGAAAATAGCTTGGCAAGCTAGCTAGGCTAACGTTTGCTAACGAGGAAACTATAAAAAGATCTGTCCATTTGGCAACAATAAATAAATAAATGAATGAAATCAAATAAACAAATTCATGTTTTTCATTTCATTTGTGTCCATTATTTATCTAATTTTTACATTGCAACAGGCAAGGGTAAGGTAACGTTACAGCTAGAAAGTATACATAATATCGACCAATTAGTGTTTTTAAACCATGGAAAGAGGTCAATATAACAGCGGGAGAACAATTATGTCACATAACGTTACATTTAGCTCAGGAAAGCCATTTAATGACCATAGCATGTTAATTTAATAGAAAAAATAGCAAGAGAGGAGATTTTGCTGATCACTATATCACATATTTATTATATTTTTTTTACTTATGTCATTAAATAATTGTTATTATACGCGAATGTCCACGTCTTGTACTCGCCCAGGAAATCTGTAAACCGTACGGCACCAGACAGGGGCACTCGACCTGGGGTATTCACATTGTTTTCTCTTCAAAATTGAAATTTTACTGCCACCATTGAAACAATTTATAACGGAAACTGTTTACCCACTCGACATTATACAAGGGATAACGTTGTAACGTTACTGACAGTCGTAAATCGCGGGCTGTTTATTCCAGTGGACGCAAGTTGCAACTAAAACAATAGGAGGCAATGGCGCAACGCTACCCAGCAACAGCTCAGTAATGGCGCCCCGCTTACTTCCGGTAGTTTCGCCGGATTCGTCTATATACTGTACTGTATAAATATAAATACATGCAGGGATTGCTATCAGGATGGAAAGATACTTTCACCCAACATAACACCCAAAAAAATCTGGTTCAAATCCCCTAACCCGCCTTTAAGTATGCATGCTAGTTTTCTCTATTTTTACAATTCGATACTTTTTCTGTCATCTAACATTAAAATGTTGTGTTGTCGAAACTTGTGGCTTTTAAATGGATTGATTTTAGTTTTAATTTCACCAACCCTTGCTTGCTATATAGTCTACTTTGTTGATTATAAAAGGTGTTGTCTAGTTTGGTTGGATTGCACTGCTAGCTTGCAGGATAGACTGCATTGTTGATTATTTAAAGCACTCATAATGATTTGACTAATGTGATCAAGTTCTGTTGCATCGCATCGTGCCACAAACTGAAAGAGAGTGCTACGGCAACACAGCGTGACTCTCTCTCTCTCTCTCTCTCTCTCTGCCCATCCAGACGTCTGATGCTGTTATTGAATGTGTGTTGATTAAATTCACACAATCCACACACCCCCTCCTCTCCCTCGGGGAGCTTTTATTTAATTAATAACGCAAGCCTACCATTAAAACACTCGCTGTGTGTGTAGGTGTGTGTCTGACAGAGCGAGTCTCATGGCTGTTGTGCTTGTGATCACCGTGTGACGCTGTGTGTGCACTTGTATTGTTGTGGTGGTGGGGTTCCCCACCCGGCGTTAACAAAGCAGTATTGTGTGTGTGGTTATTGTCGTGGGTTAAGCTGTGCTCAGGGCTGTCATGGGTAATCTGAAGCTCTTCACTCCAGTAGTATGTACCTGGAGATGCAGGTATGACTTACATATTAGTGCTGGATTGTATATCACAGATGTGATGTGCATTGACTGAACGCATCATGTGTCCTGGACTATTGATGGAAGGGAAGTGCCGGTGTTTTCGTAGGGATGCTGCTATTTTTAGGAATGCAATAAAATGGTTAACCTATTGATGTTGATAGATAGATCTGTCTGTCTGTCGGTCTGTGTAATCTATCTATCTATCTATCTATCTATCTATCTATCTATCTATCTATCTGTCTGTCGGTCTGTGTAATCTATCTATCTGTCTATCTATCTATCTATCTATCTATCTATCTATCTATCTATCTATCTATCTGTCTGTCTATCTATCTATCTATCTATCTATCTATGTTAGAAAATATAGATAGAAAATATAGATATAGCTTTGTTTTTGAAAGTATCCAAAATAATAGTATATTATAGTATATAATATCAATAGTATATTAAAATTAAATGAATATGCAAAGCTGAATTTTCGGCATAATAACTCCATTCTTCGGTGTCACATGATCCTTCAGAAATCATTCTAAATATGCTAATTTAGGGCTCAAGAAACGTTATTTTTCATATCGGTGTTTAATTGTGCTGCTCAATATTTTTCGTTTTAGTGGAAATTATTTGTTTAATGGAAAACTCAAAAGAGCAGCATTTGTTTCAAATAGAAATATTTAGATTTTATTGCATCCTTGCTGAATGAAAGCATTCATTTGTTTCAAAATTGTTTATTACATTGCATCCTTATGAGTTTTGTCCTGTGTCATGCTGTCTACAGGGTTAATTTCGTGATTCCAGAATAATAAGTGTTATAATGTACATAAATACATTTATTCATTAAGCAGATGCTTTTATCCAAAGCGACTTACAAATGAGAACAGAAGCCATTAAACTAACAATAGGACAACAATATGCAAGTGCTATGACCCCCCTCGCAGTTTAATCTAATGCAGTATAAGTTCCTTTTTTAAGATAATATATATAGAATAGATGATAAAGTGTTAGTATTAAGGTGGTGTGTGTGTTGTGTGTGTGTGGCTTGACTTTTTTTTCAAGTGTAATCAAGGATGCTGCTCAGGTGGCCTGCATCCTCTCTGGAGGAGACCTGAAGTGCTCTCCTCTTCTCTGCTGGTGTTTCACTTTCTTTTGTTTTTCACTTCATGCCACTGACCCCAGGCCAGCCCGGTGGCGTACCTCCCCCCATCTTTCCCTTCTCTCTCATCTCTCTTTGTGTGACTTCCTCTCTGAAATGTTATTTTCAACGGAAAATATATTCTCATTTTTAAGTGCCGAATCGCCTGTAACCAAATCACTTTCCACCCTGAACGTATCAATTTAAAGATGCGTGTGAAGCGCGATGTGAGCTAGCTGCACTGAAAGATTTCACAGTTGTTGATTGCCTCTGGGTCCGTTGCGGATTTTAATAGCAGCTTTTAAACTTAGCAACATTTACCAGCAGTTTATTAGCTAGACGTTGACCGAAAGTGGTTCGAAATGAATTTAGGCCGAGGCCAGAGAGGGTTTGAGAGCGTCTGCATGGGTTCCGCTGAGTAGGACAGAAAAGGGGCACTCGCTTCCTCTTTCTTAGCTTTTTACCTATTACAGATCCATTACCAGAAAGAAATCAGGACTAGCAACCCTATAGAGCAGAGAGATAGAATTTCAATCCATGTCTACTGAGAGTCTCTTCAAAATAAAAAGAGTGAGAGAGTGATACACAGCCTTTAGAAGTAGGTTAGATTGATTTAGTGGTCATTCAGATGGCTTTGAGTAGCTAGACTTCATATGAACTTGCTGGAAATCTGATGTACTTTTTGGTTGTCATGATACCAAAATTTCAGAAATCAGTATCGTGGGACAACGCGTTCTCATCCCAAAGCGCCATATAGGACGCTTTTGCAAAAGCGTAAATATCCAACGCACATGGCACCCTTTAACGTCTAATGAGACGCTTCGGTTAATGGTTAAGTTTAGGTATGGTGTTGGGTAAGGGTTAGACCACTAGGGGGCGCCTTCTGCCCAAATATATCTGCGTCTCATTTCACGTTAAAGGGTGCCATGTGCGTTGGATATTTACGCTTTTGCAAAAGCGTCCTATATGGCGCTTTGGGATGTGAACGGGGTCCGTGGGAGCAACACGTTGCATGGACTGTTGTGTCTGTGTACCACTGGTGGCATCAATGTATTGCGTTCTCAAGCTATAATGTAAAAGATATAATCCTAAGTCCATTTAGAAATTAATTGATAATAAAACAATTTGGAACTGGCAAAACATCTGTTGTAATATAATGAAATATTTGTGTTTCATTTGTATATTTATATGTGTACATTTTTTAAATTATTTTTAGTACATTTTGCTATTTCAGGTTTGAACAGAAACATCATCAGTTTGAAAAAGTACACTCTAAAAAATGCTGGGTTGTTTTAACCCAATTTTGGGTAAATAATGGATAAACCCAGCCATTGGGTTTAATTTTTTAATCACATTTTTAACCCGACGTTTGGGTTTGTCCGTATTTTACCCAAAATTGGGTTAAAACAACCCAGCATTTTTAGAGTGTATATTTCCTTAAGCCATGTTAGTACTAATAAATATTCAATTAACTGCTCGTTAATGCAAATATCTAATCAGCCGATCACAGGGCAACAATTCAATGCATTTATGCATGTAGACAAGGTAAAGACCGACGCTCTGCCGAACTTTAAACTGGACATCAGAATGGGAAAGAAAGGTGATTTGAGAGACTTTGGCAAGGTTTGTGGGTTGATGCCAGATAGACTGGTCTAAGTATTTCAGAAACTCCTGAACTATTGGGATCTCTTGGGTTTACAGAGAATGGTCCCAAAACGAGAAAATGTCCACTGAGCGGCAGTTCTGTGGCCGAAAATGCCTTGTTAATGCCAGAGGTCAGAGGAGAATGGTCAGACTGGTTCGAGCTGATAGAAAGGGAACATAACTCAAATACCCAAGGCTTGCAGAAGAGCATCTCTAAACCCACAACACATCGAACCTTGAAACACACTGCTAAGGACAGAAAACTGAGGCTGTAATTTGCACAGGCTCACCAAAATTGGAGAATAGAAGACATGTTGCCTGATGAATCTCGATTTTTTATGTATATATGCAAGTGACTGTTTGAAGTCATTATGTGGTACAGTAGAAAGACTAGTGTCCTGTTTTATTTTTGTGTCGACGTGGTACAGAAGTTACGTTACTTTTGACATTCCTATGTAGCAGTAAAATGTGCAGTTGGCAGTAAGTCAGCAGTATATGAGTTACTCTCTCTCTCTCTCTCTCTCTCTCTCTCTCTCTCTCTGTTTCTGTTCGCTTTTGACAGATGTGCTTCTAATCCGTCCAAGCTCCCAACCACCACCATGGCCCTGTGTAACCTCTATCTTTCTTGGTCTTTCCTTCTTTCTCTTCTCTATGCAGTGTTCTCTGACAGATCTGCTCATCTGGGATATATCAGGGGCAACATGTACTACTAAACAAACTTTTACAGGCATACATGTACATATTGTCCCATTAAAATGATCCTTGTCTGTGCTCATTCTGTGCCTGGTTGCATTTGTAGAGGTGTTATTAATAAATATGACCTCATCGGTGTCCTCAGAGAACTTCCTCTCCCTTCCCAGCTCTCCCTGTATGTACTTCATTAGCTTTTCTCTTCTTTCTTTGCACTGTTCTCTGTCTCTTGGTCTCTCTCAATGCAATACATTTCTCTGCGTCTCCAATATTTCTTGCCCTCTGTCTCTCACCTTTTCTCTGTTCTTGTTCTGTTTTTTTTTTTTTTTCCAGTATCACCCATCTGCCCGCCCTCTGTTTCTATTTACTATAGTAGTCTGTCTCTGCCCTTTCTAGTAGTCTGTTTCTGCCCTTCATGTCTGGTCCTTGTCACTCTCTGGCTCTCACATGCTCAGCTGTACTCTCATATTCTGTGTGTGTGTGTGTGTGTGTGAGAGAGAGAGAGAGAGAGAGAGAGAGAGAGAGAGAGAGAGAGAGAGAGAGAGAGAAAGAGAGAGAACACGTGTATTTACCAGGATGATGCCAACAAAAAGTATGTTTCACCCTAAAATATATATTTAAATACATGTTTAAACTTTTATAAGGTAATTTTAATGACAATTCAGAACCCTTCCTCACTATGTTTTCATTATTTTCATTATTCCATATATTTATTTCTGTAATATTTAAAAAATATTTAATATATTTTAGCAATAGAAATTAGCTATATGTTATTCTAATTATTTCATTTGGTATGACGGTTGAACTGGGTTAAATGCATTATTTAATGCATTGATTCACTGTAAAAAAATATTGATGGTTTAACTTAAAAAAGTAAGTAACCTGGTTGCCTTAAAATTTTAAGTTCATTGAACTGGAAAAAGTGAGTTAATACAATGGAGAATGATTTAATCATCAGAAACTCAAAATTATATATTATCTGAACTAAATAAATTATTTAAGCTGATTTGACAAAAGAAAAAATGTTGTGATAACTACACTGTAAAAAAATATTGTTGGTTTAACTTAAAAAAGTAAGTAACCTGGGTTGCTTGAACTGGAAAAAGAAGTTGATTGAACTGGAAAAAGTGAGTTAATACAATGAAGGATATTAATTTAATCATCAAAAACTCAAAATAATAAGTTATCTCAACTAAATAAATTATTATAAAGTTGATTTGACAAAAGAAAATATGTTGTGATAACAAATCTTGAAAATATTTTTTTACAGTGTTTAAATGTGTATATATTTATGTTAAAACATTTTTAGCAATGTTAAATTTAAGATTGTACCTGATAAAAATATTTTTATAATCTTTCTGCACACTTTGTGTGCAAGTAGTATCACATTGCAAAACAATGAAAAAAATCTTTATGGACATATAGTTTATTATTGATTTTGTTTGTAATCTTTTAATGCACTTGAATGATTCACTCTGTTTTTTTTTTTTTTGTTTTTTGTTTTTTTGTTTTTTGAGAATTCCAGCTGCATATCTGCATGAATGTTTCAGTTCAAGATGCATCACAATTAACCTTAAGATAGCATGTAGCTCAATTATTTTTTAACGATAAACAACTGGCAGCTGGTTTACTTTAATTTAACAATCTCTGAACGCATTAGCTAATTTACAGTGACAGACTGCCATCAGACTTCTTACCTGATGTTCAAACAGAAACATTGATTCATTTTATAGCACCGGCCATATGTGTGAATTATTGCAATTAGAACCAGCATCTGAGGCTTATCCCAAAGGCCTGATGTCATCACGTCGTAATTAGGGACAATGATGTTTCTTTTATGATGCGATGTTTTATACAGGGTGAAATGATATATTAGGATGCATCAGAGACTGCGGTAATCATCTGGATACCATAGTATTTCCTCATTAAAGCGTGCAGCTCTGCTATTTCCTTTGGGGTTGAGTCTGAGGTAAACATATGAGCTCACCTCAGCCTTACCTCACCTCTGTGTGTCTATGTGCGCAAAGGTGAGCCATCACATTTTTAACGGGCAATAAAGCATGTCAGTATGCACTTATTTGAAATGGAGATGTGCATTTTTCTATTATTTATACCCTAATGAATAAAACTCTCCTAAAATATTCCGTTTTCTCCAGTCTCATCGAACACAGCTGAGATATCAGTCACCTTTGGAAAACTGACCCACAAGCTCTCCTTTCTCACCCTTCGTCGACGTGTGTGTATGTGTGTAGACCTCTATAGGGCTCACAAACACTTACTGTTGAAAACGGAAACGGCATTAGGAATATATTAGGTATTCAACTGTCAAAAACAGATAAATGAAAGAGCAGATTGTTTTATAGCGGAGCTGAACGAATGCGGAAAGCAAGACAAACTGATTTTTAAACAATTGAAGTAAACCAAATTACTTAATGTTGTTTTTCATGCACCATACAAAGTCACCATCTGTCGCTTTCGCTCAATCTCTTTGCAGTATACAGCAAAATATAATTACGGCCATTGTGAGAAACGTCTTTGAGAATAAGGTGGTAATTCTGGGTCATAAAGTTTACCCATATGAAATGTCATCTAACAAGACAACTAGTTTTGAATTGTAATAATGCATGATTAGCGCCCTCACAGACAGCAGGACAATATAAACAGGAAAACTTCATTATGTGCCCGTAAGAGAAGGAAAGTTTCTTTGGTGGGGGCAGGTTTGAATCCAGTGCTTCAGATCGGCTGTTTATATATCAGTGGGCGTCTCCTAACAGGGGATTTGTTTGGTTTGTACTTTTTTTATGAGAAAATTTTCAGATAAATCTGACACAGCCCTGGGGTTTGTTGTGAAAAGGCTTGAAATGAAGCCAGAGCATTACTTTGTTATCCTCCCACTTATATAAACACAAAACACTCACACACTAAGCGAAGGCACCCAAAATCTCTCTACCCCCTCTCATATAGCATACAGATCCTCTCACATACTGTATAATGAACTTAAGCATGACTTACAAAAATACTCATCTGTGTGTATAAAACACACACCCAATATGGCAAAAACACATTTTCAGATATATTTTTTAATATATGTCAAACAATATATTGCTAACATTTTACACAATGATATTTTAAATACATATATTTATATACAGTAGTCCTTTTAGGCAAGTCATGCCACTCGGCCACCATCTTGGCAACGCCTCCGAGCAGCTATTTCCATAGATATCTATATAAAGGCTAGATGTCTCACGGCGGAGTATTTATCGTCATCACCGGCGGCCATCTTGTCACAGACAGGCTTTCTGGCGGGCTCTGTGGTATCTGATGTAAGAAATACTCTTATCTCGTTGAAATCTTGACGGATTTACAAACGGTTTGGTTTCTTACAAACGTTATTAACGTGGCTATAATTCTGGATGATTATTTCCCAGATAGCAAACTGACATTGAATCAACGTGGAAATATGACATCGAAACAACGTTGATCTGACATTGTTTTGCTCATCGAATTAACGTTGAACCAACGTCAGACGCGTCATTCTTTCAAAACTAACGGAAAATCAACGCGTTGTTTCAACGTTATGAAAGCAAACCAATTTTCGATTTTCATTTAGCTTTGAAGAATGCCGCGTCTGACGTTGGTTCAACGTTAATTCGATTAGCAAAATCAACGTTGTTTCAATGTCATGAGAGACGTCGATTCCACGTTGATTCAATGTCAGTTTGCTATCTGGGTTATTTATACACTTATTATTCATAAGTATGCAGTATCATAACTACATCTCTGCCATTTATAACAAACCAGACCGTTTGAAAATCGGTAGAAAATTGAGCAAGTTACGGTGATTTAAAAAGTACATGCACCATTAAAACAATGTTACCAGTGAGCGAGCTGCCTGTGACAAGATGGCCGCCAGGTGCTGACGTCGACCTCCATTGGCCAGCAGCGCGGACGAGATATCTAGCCTTTATGGCTATTTTGGACTAACAAGACCAGGCTCCTATCTAAATGAATGGGCAGAGAGTCAGAATTGCACTTTCACTGGTCACCGGGACATAAAAACTGCTTGTATACAAACAGTTATAAAATATGATAAAAATCGCTGAAAAAGTTTGATGACTTTGTCCCAAAATAAGGCTTTCCCACAGGTTATACTTTTACTACGCATGCGCAAGGGTTCTCTCGCTCTCTGACATGCACGCGCTACACGTTTTGAAGCACAGTATGTGCATGTTCTTGCATTTTCGGGATCAGGGAGCCGCTATCAATCTGTGGGAGACTCACAGAACTTCCGGGAGAGTTGGGATGTCTGATATTTACACAACTCACACATACACTGCATATCAAATCTGCTGCCTTTTCAAACAGTAACGTATTTTCCGCTGTTGCAAACAGTCAGTGGGACCAGACGATACTGTAGGCTTAAATGTTTCCCGGCTTGACTGTTAAAAAGCAGACGATTGGCTTTCCAGCGGGAGCGGGACATATGCATACTACCGCCATCTTTGGTGTTACAGGTTTTCCTTATATGGTAGTTGTATTGAAGATTTAGGAAGTGGCATGTCTCTATATAAATAGTCTCTGATATTGCTCACCAGCCACTGTGGCTAGTGGTGGTCCACTCAGCATTTTCACTGGCCACAATTGTGAAAATGATACCATGGGAAAAACCTGCCATATATATATTTTTATTTTAATTCGTAATTTAGTAGCAGGTATATTAGGCTGCTGTCACTTTAAGACCTGACACACAGATTCATTATACTATTAAACATGCGTTTTCTTTCTCAACTGTCTACATTCACTTAAAACATAACTGTGTTTATGTAAACACTCGCCAAGCTTTAAGCTATATAAGGGCCTGCTCACATATCGTGTCTTTTGCGCACTCAAGTTTGTTATTTCAAATGTCGGCGCACAGTATGCGTGCTCATAAGCGGCTTAAGCTCGTTTTTTCCACGTGCGTCCGCGCCGCACCGAGATAAAAACACCTCAACTTTTCACAATGCCGCAAGCGCACCATAAGCGCACAGTAGGTCATGTGACAAGAACCAACCTGAGCGCTTTGGAAAAAGGAGAATGAGGCGCGCGCAGCGTTTTCTACGCCTCTTTAGGCGCTATATGTGAATCTGGCCAATAAAGTGCAATAAACAGCGTATTTTAGTACTGAGAGGCGGCTTTGTAAAAAGATCTGAGTAAAAAGATGTACAATACTCGCAATCCCATGCCAAATCTCAAGCCCATTAACACCAACATATTCATCCTGATGAAATGAATAAGTGAGGGGAGGTTGGTTTGTGTGTCAACTCTCTGTCGAAAAGGTGAGAGTACGAGAAAGCATGGCTGGTATCACGAATCTATTCTGCAGAAAATGAGTTTTGGAAGTGTTTCAGTGTATCAGAAAATCAATATTTTTGACAACACTACATTGCACTTAGTTTACTATTTCAGATTTCTTTTTAAAAGACTACAATTGAAAAATGTAAAAAAAAGATTACAAAATTCACCCGGATGTCAAGCCTTGTAACATACTGTATATAAACATTTTTAGCACTTGAACTATATTTTGGCCACAAAAAAAAAAGCCAAATGGGAAACACACAGTTGGCCATTGCACACTGAGCACGAAATATTCGTATGCGTATTTTCGTGTTCGTCAGCCTAAAAATTCGTCACGCATAGAAACCTTGCACACCGAGTCCGTTGCGTATTTCTTAAACCTTTGCGGGAAAAAACGCAAAAATAACAAATGGATTCGTCAAGCAGTGAGGATGATTTTTGCCCTCTCTCTTATTGAAAAGAGAAGAAAGAGAAATTATTACGTCCATCCAATCCTGAAATTGCGCCGAGAGGAGAGTTCCTTATCAAAGAGTTGCGAATTTATCCTGAGCGATTCAAAATATCCCTCAGAATGTCAGCGGGACAGTTTGATGCTTTGCTAGCGATTCTGGAGCCACATATTAAAAACAAGACCACCAATTTCCGTGAACCAATCGATTCTGAACGGAGACTGGCAGTGTGTCTGGTATGGACCAGGTATGGACACACACACGGACAAACACACACCCGCGCGCGGCCCGTTGAAAGCGCTGGGCAGACAGAACAGCTAGGCTGTTATGTATATTGTGCCCAAATAATACATTAGTTATCGAATAGGCTGCTCAATCACACCTTATTCGATCCTAAATTTCAATCTGATTGAAAGGGGAGGTTTATTAATTTCATAATCCAATATAGAGAAGAGAACATAAACACTTGATCGAATTGAAAACCGAAACTGAAAGCACGGCGCATTTGTGCAATGAGGACGAGCTCCCCCCGGCCCTGAATTGTCAAAAGACCTCTCAAAATGCTGGCTCTGGATGCGAAAAACGCAGAAAATCGAACCCGATCCGATTAATTTTATGACGGACGAAAGTTTCGGAGGCGGTGTGCAAGCGTGACTGACATAACGTGAGGTAGAATTTTTTTTTTAACGTGCGAAAATTTCGGATGTGAATTTCGGACTCGGTGTGCAATGGCCTTTAAAGCTCAAATAAAACACATTTGAATCAAACACTATGTGCTGCAGTGAACTTATTAAACGTATCACGATTTCTGAACAGAAAAGTTGCACAAGTTCTTTCAAGGTCACGGACCTCTTAAAAGGTGCCGTGTGAGTGAATCTATTTCAGCACCAAAGATTCTCTAGACTGTTTCTCAACCGTCTCCGAAAGGCCGTCCTCCCACACACTGTCTAGTCATAGAGTGTGTGTGTTTGCATGTGTGTGAGCGTCTCCATGCTGGCCTTGTTGGCGGGTTGCTAATTTCTTGCCAGGCCCAGCAGCAGGTGGAGGGCATTACATGGTTCTTTCCCCACACATAGTTAAAGAAATAACAAAAGCAACCCACGGCATTTTCTCAGACATGCTTTTATCGGCTCGAACACACCACAGCCAAAGCCCACTCTAATGAATGCGGCTCTAGCTGTGTGACTGTGCTAAATATTCATATTTGTCACCACCACAATCATTGCTTCCTTCCTTCTCTCTTATTTCTTTCTATTTTTAGTGGAGGGTGAGGGTCAGCGTGACAACGGCTAATTTAAAGCCAAGGTCGGCCATCATGACCCTATGAATAATTTGCTCAATGCAAAAGTGAAGTAACTCAACAAAGAGGGCACACACTTCTGCTTCACTGACCCACACTGCCCCTTTTATGTGTGGACAGACTTTTATGGCCTCACGGATGACCTTGCAAATGGCCACTGGTAGAAAATAAAGGACACTTTGATCAATACTAGTGCTTACAAGCATGCTAATTTCCACGTATGCTTTTACGTGGTTTCACTTCATTTCGCCTACCATCAAGTATGCACTACTCGCAGTACCAAATTCATTACTAAAATTTTTTTAGCATTGCATCATTCTCAGTTTTGACTCTAGAGTGTTTCAGTTGTCATTTTATCATTCTAAACGGCGCCCCCTTGGTAGTTGATATGCAGTGCACACTTTGCTGAGCGTTTGTGCGACCTCCCTTTTTTATTCTGCAAAGGATTTTGGGTAATTTTATCAAACCATGCACAAATCAAAAATTACACCCTTCAGGCACTCTATTTTCAACATGCTAGGATTTGGAATATGCTAATTAGGATGGGTAGTATGCAAATTGGGATACAGAGCAAGACTTTTTACACTTTGAAAAGTTCCAACAAAGTCGAAGCCAAAACCGCAGTTGAGCGAATGACGTCCGATATGAAAATCACGCAGTAAGCGCTAAGCCAATGCTCTCGTAATTATCACTGCTGGCACCAGCGTCTTCGCCGTACTCAAGCCAGAGCAGGCCTCAGATAAGCATCAGAGAGCATATGACTCAGCAGTGTCTCCCAAACGCTCTGCACGGCTGTGATTAGCGTTAGCAATGTCAGCTAATGAATCATCCGTATTATGCCGCTGTCACGCTTGATTTCAGGGTTTAATAAAGGGATGTTTTAATTTAGCTCTGACTTCTCTGTGCTCTTCTCTATAGGTGAAAAGGTGGTCAGATTGGTTTGAATTTATTCATGGCCGATGCTTTTACAACAGTACTGTTTCCGAAACTCATTACAGTTGCCCATGGTCGATTTGCTATTAAACGAGAGGTTTTAAACAGCATGCATGGGCTAGACATGTCTAATTCATGAGGCCGTTGAAAGGGTTTCTGAGTGAGACAGAGACAGTTTGCTGAAACTTGTTTGAATTTGACCAACAGAGAGGTTTTTTTTCTTTTTTTTAAGAGATAAACTGGTTCATAAATAAACAGTGTTTTTAAAGCTTAAAATTCAATTAAACTTTTAGTGCAATAGTTTTTAATGTTTATGATAAATAATTAAATCTGCCACATTTTCAGTTGTAGGTAAATTATAAATGTTATCTAGATTATGTTTATGCTCAAATATGATTAACAGTCTTGATGTGCATTGATCGTGATCACACAATTTATATTTCATGCTTCAGAATTTATGTCAAGGCAACATTGTCAGCAATGACGATCCCTGGTTTTCATGGCAACGTTTCTGCGCACAGTGATTTTGCGATTATGACAGTCCTTAAAGGGATACTCCACTTTTTTTTTGGGAAATAGCCTCATTTTACAACTTCCCAGAGTTAAACAGTTGGGTTTTACCGTTTTCAAATCCATTCAGCTGATTTTTTGATATTTAGAAGAATATCAATAACCAGACAGTTTCTGGTCTCATTGACTTCCATAGTAGGAAAAAAATATACTATGGAAGTCAATGAGACCAGAAACTGTCTGGTTACTGATATTCTTCTAAATATCAAAAAATCGTCTGAATACATTCAAAAACTGTAAAACTCGACTGTTTAACTCTGGGGGAGTGGTAAAATGAGCCTATTTCCAAAATAAGTGGAGTATCCCTTTTAAAATGGCCCTGACTATTCAACTAGCGGGCTGATTAAGATGTACCCTAAGATTAGAATAAATAAATAAAGGTTAATTTCCTAGTTGGTAATATAACTTTTGTATCAAGCTAGCATTAAGATAGCTACAGTATGTAAATATTTGTGTGTCTTGAGAAGCTAAATACTCAAAAGATCAACTTTTAGTGCAATAGCTAATTAAATTCAGTAAGGTTAGTTTTAGTAGTAGTTATAGTAATTAACTTTGAAAAGCTAGCATTTAGATAGCCACGGGATGCCGAAGATTATCTGTGTTCTGAAATGCTTAAAACTCAGGAGTTCAACTTTGTATGTGCAGGTGTTTTTCAGATCCCACATTCTCCACCAGAAAAAACATCCAGCCCCCCCACTGGATCAGTTTGGTGTGTGTGTGTGTGGAAATTAGGTTTTCTGATGGCCTATATTTTGGAAAATCAACACTGAGCTCTGTGGCAAAACGTGCCGGCAGACATGTTGTGTGTGTGTCTTTGTATTTTCCATTAGTTACCATTAGTTTAACATTTACTTGCCTTTAAGTAGTGTGCATTCATTTCCAAAGCATCCTAGATTTTGCCGAACAAATCGTAAAGCCATGGGGTATTTTTCTTCTTTTTTTTTTTTTTTTTTGTAGTTTGGAAGGTCCAACTCCAAGCAGAGGGACTCTCTATTAGGGGTTAAACGTTTTAACAGCAGAAACACACACACAATAGTTCTCCCAGATGGGTTGTGCTTCTTATTATGGCCCAAATTGAGTTTGCAGGTCATTTGATTAAAGTAATCTGATATGAGATATTCGCAGAACTTAATTTGATGTGCGTGGGTGTGCAACTTTAACATAATCAAAGGGACAGCGTCCCTTTTTTCTTAGTGATTAAATGTGACTGTGCTTTATTATAGCATGTGTAACAATATCTTCTAATCGATCACAGGGCGAAAGGATGAACTCTTCAGAAACGTAATCTGTTTAAACGTCCCCTCCTGTCTTATTCGTTACTCGTTTCTCTTTTTTTGCGCTATATTCTTGATACACAATGGATTCTTTCATCTATTATATGAACGTGTGTGACAGCTGACAATCTGTTATATGAGGGAGTATTTCAGACACCCTGGCTTCATCTATCCGTCCCCTTTCATGCGGATGCGTTTCTATCTCAGAGAGAGAGATCACTCTCTAGAGAAGGACATTAACCTGATTGAAAGCGCCCACCCCTCACCCCCCGAGCTAGCGTGACCTTCAGTCACTTGTCTGTGTGTGTATCTTACACTCCCACAGGAACTTGAGTGAAAAAATGGTCCTCTGGTACTTTTAGAAGAAAGACTCAAGATAAGGAAGACCAAGAGAGAAGATGGCTATACATTGAAGCCAGTAGTTTCACGAACGGGCGCTTCAAACAGCTTTGTTGATTATGAAGGGAGTGGTTTGGATTTGATGCGTTTGATGCGTCTAGTCTTTTATGGATTTGGCAGATGCTTTTATCTTAAGTGTGTGGCATTGCATTTAAGGTATATATTTTCCATCAGCTCATGCATCGCACTCAGGATTTTGCTGTTGCTAGCATCAAGCTCTACTGTTTGAGCTACAGAAATGCTAGCCTAATCACTCACATCCAGTGTAGAAAGTGTTTATGATGCAGATGCAACTTAGTGCATTAAAATACCAACACTCTTCACGATATCGTCTTTTGTGTTCCGCGCTAGAAAGTCATACAGGTTTAGAGTAACCTCAGAGTAGGGCAGTTAGGCTAGAAATGTCATTTTTGATTGAACTACCCCTTTAATATCAATGTGTGCTGTGCATTTTTTACATATTAGAGTACACTCTAAAAAATTAAACCAACGGTTAAGTTTGTCCAATATTTGGACCAAATTGTTTAGAGGGTAGCGTCTCGTTAGCTTAGCAAACTGCTTACATCACAATCCATTGAAATCGTAAGTCTCTTGTGCATTTCTCAAGTCTGTTGAGCTGCTGTCTATGAAGAGCGTTCCAAATCAGTCACTTTTGAGGATTCAAAGCAGCTCATTAAGAATACAATTTAAGCAATCTTCCCTCCATGTTCTTGTAAATCAAATCAGCATGAATAGTTTTTTTTTTGTTTAGTTTTTATGTTTTTAAAATGCCCACTGTAATATGCAGTGGACATTATTAAAAGTGTAGTTCACTTTAAAAAAAAACTTTTGCTGATAATTTACTCACCCCCATGTTATCCAAGATGTCCATGTCATTCTTTCTTCAGTCGAAAAGAAATTAAGGCTTTTGATGAAAACATTCCAGGATTGTCTCCATATAATGGACTTCAATGGGAACCAAACGGTCCAAGGTCCAAATGAGAGTTTCAGTGCAGCTTCAAAGGGCTTTAAACGATTCCAGACGATGAATAAGGGTCTTATAGGACCCTTCGAGTCATGACTCAAAAAAGATTTGTTCATTTTAATGAACGAGTTCGAACAGGAGAGTCACGAACGCTCATCACAGAACAGAACAAGGCGAGCATTTGTGCTTATAAAACTTAAACTTTTTTATTTATTTTTTAAATGATTGATTTTTTTTTCGCTTGATAAGACCCTTATTCATCGTCTGGTGTCGTTTAAAGACCTTTGAGGCTGCACTTGGACCTTGAACCGTTTGGTTCCCATTGAAGTCCATTATATGGAGAAAATCCTGGAATGTTTTCATCAAAAACCTTAATTTCTTTTCGACTGAAGAAAGAAAGACCTGCCTTGCCTTGCCTTGAAATAAGAATTTATTCTAAATTTTATTCTACCTACAAATGTAGTCTTAAAAAAAAAGCAAAGCATCTGAGCAAAACAGAGAGGGAGATGAAATGAGATGAAAATTACAGGTATTTGAGAAACTAGTCAAAGAGAAGAAGTGATTTATTCCACAGATAGATCTTTCTCCCCTGACCGCAGCACGGCGGTGAAACAAATAGGTCCGTAGGGCAAGGAACAAAACAGAGAGATGGAGATGGCGAATGAGAGATGGAGGGATAGTTTGGGTGAGATTGGGGTAGTGGGGCGTGCGGGAGAAATCAGAGACAAATTATTGTTGTGTGAGGCAATTGTTGCGATAGAATAAGCAGCATTCAGTTAAATTGAAGACCTCAGACTTTTGCAAATTGCCTGAGATAACAGTGTGGCGAAAACAAGGCAAGTCGTTTGTATTCCCGCCGTCGCCGAACTTGCACACAAAAGAGAGGGACTCTCACTCAATCAAGAGAAAGAGTAAAAATAACCCTTCTTTCAATCTCTCTGTTTCTGCTTATCTTCCTTTATCTCTCATTTGCGTAGAGGAAGCGATTGGATTGAATCTGGATTGGCCATTGGTTGATGATCGTAAATAGCTTTACGCCGCCTAAATCCCCCTCTCGCATGCTGGGAAGGAGGAGGCCGGGGGAAGGAAGATGATAAAAGCAGGGTGCGGGGAGGAGAGAAGAAAGGAAACGGGAAGATAAAGAGGGAAGTCTGAGGTGAAGTGAGCTGGGAGGGATTTGAAAAGAAGCAAAACTACATATCATGACAGTAAAGACGTGCATTTCGAACACACAAACACTATCCGGAGATGAGTGCAGATGAGACCGATGGATTCGTGTTTCGGAATAGACGCCGCTCTGCCTTCTCAGCAAAAGAAAAGAAAAACAACACCAGTGATACGAAAAGCCAAATTTGTCCCAACATGTCATGCGAGATACTTGAGAATCAGCATAAATACAAGCCAGTGTTCCTACAGATGTGCACTGGATGTTGATTAAACTCGATCTGTCCTCCTTCCGTCACTGAGATCCTTCCTGTTTACATCCCAGCAGATTTCATCATTGATCTCTCATCTTATCGTCTGCTTAAATGCTCTTGCTCTCTCTCTCTCCGTATTGAACAGTGGGATGTGAGTCGTGTGGAATGAGGTGTCAGTTTCGTATCGCACAGCATCGCTAGAGCAGCGCCCGCCGCGTGACTCCACATTAACTCCGCTAACAGGAAACACTGGAGAGATGCAGAGGTGCATCATGGCCTTCCCTGCACCCCTTCTCGCTCTACTTTCACTTATTTCAGTGGGAAGACATAGATGTCAATGAGAGAGGACACAAATAGCCTCTCCACCTCTGGCCCCAGTACCTCTGGCTGTCAGGAACTGCAGGGCGGAGGGAGAACAGTGAGGAAAAATGTACGGCCTACAGGACAATTAACCCCCGAGGGAGCACAGTGGGCTTCCTGCACTTCCAGCCTATTAACATACTAAAGTACTCAACCTGAGTAAGACACCGCCATACAGATGGCCTGAGGGGGGTTTTACACACACACAGAGAGAGAGAGAGAGAGAGAGTATGTGAATGTGTGACCTCAGTGTGTCTCCCTAATGTCCACCACAGTGACCCTCAGTAATGTGTGTATGTTTGTATATATATGTTAAAACACTGTGGTATCAAACGTTCATAGAATTTATAATCTGTTACACTGTTATTTTTTTGCAATTAATTTAATTTGTACATTTCAATTTAAGTTGTTATAATACTTTGTTTTTATTGATGTCTTCACTATGCTATGTGTTACAAGCTTTGGCAATATTGTAATTTGTACAGTCATGCCAATAAAGCAATTTGAATTGAATTGAATTGAATTGAGAGTATGGTCTATCTATCTATCTATCTATCTATCTAATATACATATATATATATATATATATGTCTTACCTTTTGTCTATCTATCTATCTATCTATCTATCTATCTATCTATCTATCTATCTATCTATCTATCTATGTCTGCCTGTCTATCTATCTATCTATCTATCTATCTATCTAATATACATATATATATATATATGTCTTACCTTTTGTCTATCTATCTATCTATCTATCTATCTATCTATCTATCTATCTATCTATCTATCTATCTATCTATCTATCTATGTCTGTATGTCTGCCTGTCTATCTATCTATCTATCTATCTATCTATCTATCTATCTATCTATCTACGTATATCTGTTTGTCTTTCTGTCTATATCTCTCTATTTATCTGTCTATCTATCTATCTATCTATATCTGTTTATCTATCTATCTATCTATCTATCTATCTATCTATCTATCTATGTCTGCCTGTCTGTCTATCTATCTATATCTGTTTATCTATCTATCTATCTATCTATCTATCTATCTATCTATCTATCTATCTATCTATCTATCTATCTATCTGTCTGTGTGTTCATCTGTCTGTCTGTCTATCCATCCGTCTTACCTTTTGTATGTCTATCTATCTATCTATCTATCTATCTATCTATCTATGTCTGCCTGTCTGTCTGTCTATATGTCTGTCTATCTGTCTGTCTATCCGTCCATCCATCCATCCATCTAATGCTTAGTTTATGTAAAGATGTCTTAAATCATGACAAAGGGAATCTATCTATCTTTCTATCGATCTATCGATCCATCCATCCATCCATCCATCCATCCATCCATCCATCCATCCATGCATCCATCCATGTCTGCCTGTCTATCTATCTATATCTGTTTATCTATCTATATCTGTTTATCTATCTATCTATCTAATCTATCTATCTATCTGTCTGTCTGTTCATCTATCTGCCTGTCTGTCTGTCCGTCCGTCCGTCTGTCCATCCGTCCGCTTGCTTATGTACCTATACCATAAAATAAATTAGAATAGTAAATATTTGTGCGTATTTCAATATGTGTAATATTATACCCCTGCACAATAACAGGAACTAATGCAACCGTGTCCCTGGAAGATATTGTACACAAAACACTGAATTTTGCTCCCAGGCTCCTAGCCAGCTCTCCAAACATGCTACAGTTCTCTGCTGAAATGATTATGCGCTCCAGCAGTCATTGCTGAAATCATAAAAGTAGAACATAACCGTAATCGTTATTGCATAATGTTAAAGCCGATCCTATCGCACAGCTATTTCCTTTCGCTGATCGCTGGTATCTTTAACAGAAACACAGCAGCCTATATGTCTCTCTTCTAAAGGCCCCCGTGGGACCGAATGCACACTATGTGGTTACCGTTGCATTGTCTGCTAATTGCTGTTGTTCTGTTGATCTGCTAGCCTGCACTAACTCAGCATTCATGTGGGGTGGGGGATCAACCTATGGATGTGCCACACGTGTGAAAGCAGCTGGGTAATGAGGTTGTCGCAGTTGTCGTTAATGAAGCTGATTGAATTGGCAACACATGCAGCAGTAATGACAGGTCACAGAGGGTATCCCAGCATCCCCTGCTCCTGAGGGCATGGGGCATAGCAGGGGAGGCATGGTGTGACCAACCACATGACCAACCAAACACACACTCACTCATCAGTTTGTGCTTAAAACTCATCAGTAGAGTAACTGACAGAGCAAGGTCAGAGAGAGATGGACTGCATTCAGAGAGAAAGCTTTATAGAGAGACGATGAAAGAGGGAGAGCGGGGAAGAGATGTGGTTTTACCAACCCAGGCTCATTGGAAAAAATTGCCTGTGGCGGCTTTTCTGCAAAATGACATTACATTGCATCTTGCACCACACATTTCACAAGACTTTCGAAGTGAAAGATCCAGTGAGTGGCACTAAAAAAAGGTATTCTCTATCTTTTGAAAATAACTTACATCTGGCTTGGTAGGAAATTAGTGTTTCTTCAACTATAGGCACTTTTGAATAGACACTCTCTCTCTTTTATACTTGAATTATTTTATATACTAACAATGTCCTAGGAAGTATACATATACATAAGAATTATGCCATTTTTATCATCGTTTCATTCTCATTTCCACCACAGATTACATCTATTGTGTTTATTAGCTTGTGCTGGAAATAGTGGTTATGGAAATTAGATTTCACTTCATTATTATAACTGTGATCTTACTGTCATAACATGTGAGAAAAAAAAAATGACATAAATAATTTGAAAGCCTGGGTCTGAGACAAGTGTTAGCCTGAACTGTACTATGTTATACATAGCTGAGATTTCTTTAGGACTTTTATCTAACAAAAGAAAATTAACCCTTGGGACATAAAGTAACACCCATAAATGAAAACAAATGTTTAGATCTACATAACAGTAGACACAAAGTGAGAAAAAAAAGAGGGAACAGATGATCCACTCTTTCTTTCTGTTTTTCCTTTGAACTCTTAAACTGTAGTTTTGAACTATTAAACTGTAGTTTAGCTGTTTTTTCCAGATTGAAAGTGATCGTTGCTCTAAAGGGCCGAGGGCCACTGGGCGGGGGGATCCCGGTGACAGGAAGGTTTTCCTGTGGAATAGGAAGTGGGACGCGCCTGCAGCTGATCAAACTCCATTTGATTATTAAGACTTTCATCTATTCTCATCCCCTAATGAAACATCACACTGCCTGTTGATGTCATAGAACAGACACACACACAATCATTCAACACACACACAAGCTGTCAGCCTCCCACTCTTTCACGCACTCCCACTTCTAACATCATCATTCACACTTACAGCACACATGCAGTCCGACCACAACAACATTCACACTTTCTTCTACCAAAAAAATACATAATACATGCATGCCAGCTGCAGGCGCTGTCACAAAGGCATAAACAAAGAGCAAACAGCATTAAACCTTCAGCTCAACTCTTTCATCAGCACAAGACAGAGTCACTCTGAAGTCCTGAGACTCTTTCTGAAACTCTGAGGGCTGAGTTCACTAAACCCTCACGCTACTTTTGTCGGCATTATTTCGCTGCAAAATGCCTAATTTATTTCACAAACGCGAAACAGTTTAACCAGGCAGAATGCAGCTGCTGTGCCGTGTTATTCAAATTAAATCATTGTCGTTCTTTTCAGTGCTAAACACACCTCCTTTCTATGTAAATCAAGCTTATTATAGATTGTGCCTAATTCCTAAATCTCTTTCTGCTTGGCGCAATTAACATTGTGCTATTATCACCTGCGGAAAGCAGGCAGTAAATGGAAGTTCATTTTATAGAGGTGTTTTTGTTTCAGAGTTGTGTGCCATTCAGAATTGAATGGAGAATACATTTAAATTTAAATTCTGAATGTAAGGAAGAAAATTGTGAATAAATTTGTGTTCATAATTTCAACTAAAAAGCAAAGAAAAAAAGCCTTAATGGTTTAAAAACATGGATGGATGGATGGATGGTTGGATAGATGGGTGGATGGATGGGTGGTTTGATTGATGGATTGATTGATGCATTGATGGATGGATGGAGGATGTATGGATTGATTGATTGAAGGATGGATGGATGGATGATGAATGATGATTGGATTGATGCATTGATGGATGGATGGATGGATGATGGATGGATTGATGGATGTATGGATGGATGGATTAATGCATTGACGGATGGATGGATTGATGGATTGATTGATGGATGGATGGATGGATGGATGGATGGATGGTTAGATGGATGGATTGATGGATTAATGCATTGATGGATGGATGGATGGATGGATTGATGCATGGATGGAAGGATGATGGATTGATGGATGGGTGGATTGATGTATGGATGATGAATGGATTGATGCATGGATGGATGGATGATGGATGGATGATGGATTGATGGATGGATGGATGATGAATGGATTGATGCATTGATTGATGGATGGATGGATGGATTGATTGATGGATTAATGCATTGATGGATGGATGGATGGATTGATGCATTGATGGATGGATGGATGGATTGATGCATTGATGGATTGATGGATTAATGCATTGATGGATGGATGGATGGATGGATGATGAATGGATTGATGCTTGGATGGATGTATGGATGGATGGATGACGGATGGATGATGGATTGATGGATTAATGCATTGATGGATGGATGGATGGATGGATGATGAATGGATTGATGCATTGATGGATGGATGGATGGATTGATGGATTAATGCATTGATGGATGGATGGATGGATTGATGGATTAATGCATTGATGGATGGATGGATGGATGGATGGATTAATGCATTGATGGATGGATGGATGGATGGATTAATGCATTGATGGATGGATGGATGGATTGATGCATTGATGGATGGATGGATGAATGGATTGATGCATTGATGGATGGATGATGGATGTTTTTTGGATGGATGTTTTTTTATTTTTTGAGTGAAAATTGTTTCAAATTAAATCCTACCCCATTTTTCTCAATGCAGTAACATGCCTTTAAAAGTAAATTGATTTCATAAAATGATTTTAAATCTAGAAGGCGACATCTTAAGACTAAAATCTAAACTTAGTTGTGTTGTTGTTTTGTTTTGTCTGCTACTTGTGACCAACTACCTTTACTTGAGTAGGATAAATATACTGTAAACTACTTCTGCTTTCTGACACTTACTGCTGCTTTACCTGATATTTCCACTTCATGGTTGCCTGTCGTTTTGGAAAATAATCCAATGGAAAATATATAGAGTAAACAGCTCTCAGTGCCATTGAGATGTACGTGTCTGCGGTGGTTCACGCCAGACTGAGTGCGTCAAGCGTAAACAAGACTCAAGGGCCAGTACGGAGACCTTGAGAGGGTTGGTGGCTCCTCTACCCACCTACTGCCCTGCATCTGTGGCTATAAAAGAACCCAGCCTGTTACTCTAGGGGATGAAAGCATGCCGCCTGTTTTGACTAGTGCCATCTGATCTTAAACCGAAATAAATAGATCATATGCTGAAGGGAGATTTCTTTTATTCTGATCATTCTGTTTATGCGGTGTACATTTCAAGAGAGTTTGCGTTTGACGTAGGTGCTTTTTTTGAGGATTTGTTGAGCAGCTGGTGTTGAGTGGTCCGTTTCTGCAATCGTTGACATGGTGTAGAGATAGTGGCAGGATGTTGGGGAAATTACCGGCCTCTGACATGCGAAGGGCTTTTGTTTAAGTTTCATTACAGGAGGGATGATTGGCGAACGAGGGATGGAAGGAAGGAGGAAAGCTCTTGAGTGAGACACTGGAAAGATGTGTTTATTTTGAGGGGTGGAGTTGTTTCCTCTCGTGCATCCGTATGGTCACAGTCCACCAACATGCTGTTGCCTTGACATCTGCTGTCTCTTAGGGGTCAGTAGGTCATAGTTCAAAGGGTCTTATTTTAGTTTAGATGATGAACATGGGGATTGGCTGTTGGTTCCAGAGAAGAGCTTATTATTGACAGGAAGACAAGAGCAGATTGGAAGGAGATGGGAAACGCTTTAGACCCACAAAGCTGGTCACCACTCAACCTTTGACCTTTTTCCGGACGTGTACGAAAAAACGGCAGACGTTTGTTTTCTTTAGGGAGGAGTTCGCTTCAAAACACGCTCTTTGAATATACGTCCATCTTCACACAGATGACATCCTTTAACAGAAAGACAATGCTTATTGCATGACATGTTTTATAATATTGAATTAATACTTTATTCTTTTGGAATTTGCGTAACTGTAAACTGTAATTGTTTTGAAATTCCTTGTTCTTGACATATATCCCAGAGATTTAGCACAAGCTTTATTTAATTTTAAAGGTCTAATTTAATCGTTTTATGATCTCTTTTAGATAATGCAGTTATATTTTTCAAAGATATAAAGTGTAGAATTTATAGTTTAAATAATTTATAAGTGTATATTGTACTAAATAATATATAGAGAGATATTCATATTTATGTATATAAAATAATAAACAGCTACACTGTAAAAATGAATATGCTTTATCTTATCAATAGAATTGTGGCAACAGATTACAAGCAATATTATTAATTAAATTGATCAAATTAGAATTGAGTAATAATTAATCAAATTAATTCATTAACAGTTAACCATTTCAAATGAGTAAAGTTTGCATCAAAAAAATCATCATATCAAAAATATCTCACTAACAGACTAACTCTTTATTTTATATTGCCAACATTGAATGATGTTTACAAGCAGAATTACTGAAGGAGAAAACCGTAATTTTAAAACAAACCTAAATCAAACACCGATCACCATAACGATGACTTCAATTTGTTTTTTTTAGGGCTGTGCAAAAATTAATTGCGATTAATCGCATCCAAAATAAAAGTCTGTGTGTACATAATATATTTGTGTGTGCTGTATGTAATTATTTTGTATATATAAATACCTATGCATGCATGTATATAGTTAAGAATTATTTGCGCTTAAATTCTGTATATATATATAAATGCATAATCTATATTATATAAATATAAATATTTTATATATGAATAACACATTTTTGTATATATATATATTTATATATACAAAATAATTATATACAGCACACACAAATATATTATGTACACACAGACTTTTCTTTTGGATGCGATTAATCGCAATTAATTTTTGCACAGCCCTAGTTTTTTTAGTTGTTGTAAGTTTTGCTCATTTTAAATGGTTAACTGTTAATTAATTAATTTGATTAATTATTACTCAATTCTAATTTGTTAAATTTAATTAATAATATTGCTTTTAATCTGTTGCCACAATTTTTTTGATTAGATAAAGCATACTCATTTTTACAGTTTATATATATATATATATATATATATATATATTATTTTTTTTTAAATGAGTAGTCATTTTAAAAACATACAGATTTTATAAGTCTTAAATAATTGTTTTTATTATTATTTATTATATATGCAGGGAAAAAGCAACATAGCATATTTAATTTGGAACTGCCGTGCAAGAAAAAAGTGCAGAGAGAACACAATCACCTGTTTTTAAAAGTCAAGTAGAACTAGACACCACCTGTCACAACAGTCTGACGCATTCCAGATATACAACACAGATATAAGCAATTGCGCATCGATCCAATAAAAAAATGGCGTGCAAGTGGAGATGTGAGTCATCGAATTGCTATATTGCAACCCCTCTTTAACGGACAACTCATTTGGAGTGAATCGCCAGCATCTCTGACTTCTCTTATCTGGCTCTCTCTCTCTTTCATGCTAATGAAAAAAGAAAAACAGAAATCAATGGCCGTGAGATTGCTACCGCATAGGTCCACATCTCAATCCAATGATGGCAAGAGGCCACCCATCCACACTGTCTTATCGTTGCGCGATTTAAATTCACACAACCTTTTCAGACTGAATGATAAAACACGGTACAGGCAGAGAGAGAGAGAGAGAGGGAGGGCTTTACGTTGTTATCTTCACCGCTAAACAGTATTTGACATTTGACGCACATTTAAAAGTCAATGGGTTTGCTCTCAAATCAGCAAATATTATCAAGGCCCTAATTTCCCTTTTTAATGGAGAGAAACAGGTGTGAGTTGATGATTAGAGCAAACGTGTGAAAACGGCTATTGCTGAACAGACTGGACCGCTCAGGCCTTTTTTTTTTTTTTTGAAACCTTGCTTCGGGCATCATCATAATGCATTCAGGAGAACGCTGACTCAAATTATAATTAAAAGCGCACGTCTCGTTTGTCCGTGGCTGTCAAAAACAGGCCTTCTTAAATGTGCGACACGTTCTTCGGGACACGATTGTGAGTTGTGTTGATGCAGCCTTGCTCTGACAAGCATCCTCGATTTGGCTGGTGGTCTGCCAAGATGCATTTATCGTTGTACCTTCTGAAAGAGTGTAAAATCTGTCATTAAAATTGTCCTGACTGTGTTTTCGCACTCCATAAACAGTTCCAGCTCTATTGGGATAGCGACAAGAAGGCTCTAGGGATGTTGGCGTTCGTCTCGTAATCACTTTTGTTAATGTTTTTTTTTTTTGGTTTGTTTTTTTTTATCTCCCCTGACAGGAGCCATTGTGCGCATCTGGAGCCTCCACACCTCGTCGTCCAATCAGAACCCTCGCTTCGGAATCTGAACCTGCACTCCGTGGAGCGGAATAAAAGGAGTGGGAGCGGAGAAATGGGGTGTGCGAAAGTTCTTTTCGTGATGTTCGTGATCGGGTTTGAAAAGGGGATTTGCGTCAACTGGAACCCCGTCCCACGCAAGACAGTTAAATATAATGGTGAGTATCTAATGACCAAACAAAACTGGTGACTGCCCAGTAAATGAGTGTTTTTTTTTTTTCTCACAGTGTTTTTATGGCACTTTCTTTATTTGCCCGTCTCTTTCTTCTTTTCTTCAGTCGACCCCTCCCTTCATTCTCTATGCAGATTTGAGATAAGCGGAGTGATCTCTGCTTTGAAATTACCGAGATATCACATTACTGCCCGGTTTTATAGGCTTTTTATTGTAAAGGGCTTACATCCCTATTCATTTGCACTAGCTTCATTTGTGCCTGTTCTCCCTTTCTCACCCTATTTTCTATTTCGCTGCTCTCTACTTCTCTTTTTCTCTTATGCTTTCTCTGGAGGGAATTCAATGAGAATGAATTGTGCCTGGTGAGAGCGCTTATTAGAAAAAAAACGTTTTTTTCTTTAGCAGTATTTTTGTCTATTCCTGGAAAAACTTGTAAGCATTCTTAAAAATGCATTTACTTCTAAAGCAAAATTGCATATTTTGTTTTCAAGATTTGTTCTCAGATAATATTATTTGAATTATGGGTATTTTTCTTATCTCTTTGGCAAAATATAAAAAAATAAGCATACATCTGACAACATTTAATGAAGTCTATGCTTAAAGTTGGAGAAAATCTATTTGCCAGTGTGGTGATAAAAAATAATTTTGGCTGTCAGACTGAAAATGCTCTGGAAGCTTATTTTCACAATTTTCTCAAGTAAATCTGTCCTGTTTTAGTCATTTGTAGATCTTTTTACAGCAATATGGTATAAAAACCATGGTATAAAAATTTCAATTTGTATGCTTTTTGCATGCCAGTCCTGATTAAAAGGTGGTGGAGGACGCAACAGACTCGCGTGATGTGGCATACTATGCTGAGACTGTAAAACTTCCCTTCATTACTGTAGTCCAGGCACCTGAATCGGCTGTTTAAAATGCAGAAGGTGCACTAGTCTACACCGCGTGTCTGGATGGATGCCCTGTCATAATGCTCGCCTCTTCTCCATCATTTGATTAATTACTTCTATAAATATCAATATAAAATGTACTCAAAAATAAAACATGACAATTTAACATTGCATCACAGTCAGTTGTGCCAGGTAGCTCTTTATTTTCGTCGGACAATTTTCAAACAAATATTTTGAAGGAAGTGTCTAATGCTTATCAATGCTATATTTATTTGAGTAAAGAAATACAGGAAAAAAGAAAGATTTTTTTTTTAACTCTTTCCCCGCCATTGACGGAATTTTCCGTCTTACCGTGTTTTCGCTGTTATATGGTAGGGGGCGCTATTTTTTTTTTTTTTGTAAGAGTACAGAATATCCTGATCAAAACACCGGCAAAAAAAGCAGAAACAAGCAATAGCATATGTAAAATAATGCAATCGTCAATGTTAAACAGCATATAAATTGAAACTGCCTATTGTTACCGAATGAAATGCAGAGCCAGGACGAGGTATATGTAGGACTGTGAAGCGTTGATGGACTTTGTCCTCTTTTTGCTCAAAATGTTGCCTTTTTTTATGAAACCCAAATTCAAGTGTTGATAAAAAAGTTCAAGTTCCGTTTATTTATAGAGCACATTTACTACCGGCTGGCAACCGACCAAAGTGCTGTACAAATATTACAATAAAACACAGTAAAACGAACAGTGATCACTTAGGATCAGTGAGTACAAGTCAATTACATTAAAAGCTGCATCAAATAGATGAGTTTTCAGAGCAGATTTAAACTCAGATAAGGAAGAAGCCGTTTTAATTTGAGTTGGGAGTTTGTTCCACAATGTGGGGCCCGCTACTTCGAACGCTCTATTTCCCCTGTTTTTCAATCGGGTTCTGGGAATCTGAAGGAGGCATTTGTTCAAAAAAGAATGCATGAAGCTAAAATAAAACGTTTTTTGTACACTTTTGTTCAAAAGCAGAGGGTCCTTCTTTTGATACAGTATATTGCATGTTCAGATGTTCATACAACAAAATATTCTGGTGGCCATGAAAGTTTTGTAAAAAAAATTATCAAAAATGCTGCTGCTGGCTGGCAAAAATGCTGTCAGGGAACAACAGGGGAATGTTTTTTATTTAAATGTATTCAAAATGCTATTTATTCCTGGGATGACAAGGATTAATCAGGATTATTTAAAGAATAGAAAGTTGAAAAGAACAGCATTTATTTGAAATTCAAATCTAAACATTACAAATGTTTTACTGTTACTTTTGAGCAAAAAAAAAATAGCGTAGTGTAGAAGGAGTATAGAAGGAGGCGTGTGTGACATGAATGATTGGGCTTAAATCAAATATTCTTGGCACCGCAATCTTAGCTAAGCGACTTTCAACTAGATTGCTGAAATGCTGTGTGCAAAAGTGGCACAGCGTTTAGTTAATTTGCCCCTCAATCTTTTCTTGTTTTAATCTAAAACAGCTACAATAAACATTAAGCAGTACTCATGGTTTTATGTACACCCATAAATTGATAGCATCTCCTTTTAAGCCCTCGGTAGAGATCGTGGCGGCCGGGAACACAGCCTTAAATGGACAGGAAATGGATTTAGCTGAGCTACAGAAAGTGAGTGGGACGTCAACGAAAGTCCAGAAAGAGCAGAAAAGTACACAGTGTGTCTACAGTGTGTGTTTAACTACTGTTTCAGGTCATGTGTGACTTCATTTGGGCCCTAAACCACATAAACAGTAGGCCTGCGCAGCACACATGCGCTTTTCGGGGAGGATAAAAGCCAGGCAAAGCATCGGAGTGCACTTTAATGTTTGTGTGTGTGAGCGCGCAGAGTGCTTAGACTGGCAGTCTGAGGGATTTAGAGCTGCAGTAGCGTGTGTGTGTGTGTGTGTGTGTGTGTGTGTGGTTGGAGGTGGAGAGCTGGATCGCTGCAGAGATAATATTTACCCAGTACTTTCCACACACCCTAAAGACCCCTCCTCCACAATTATCCCCATCTTAAAAACACAGAGGATTCGCAAGCATTGCAAACACTTGTCTGCAACTAAACGTCTTTTCATTCCCATTTTTCCCCTTTGTTGATCATCAAAGCACTGTACATGTCTCTGTGTGAATGTGTGATGAGGTTTCATCAACCACACATAATGAAGCATCTGTGAGGCTCGTGGTGTTTCCAGGATCTGCCGTCTCACTTTATGAGGACGTGAACACATGAACTTTGTCTCCAGAGCTGCGTTCACACTATGCCCTAATTACTGTAGTCTCGTAGGACCCTATTTTAAAGGGATACTCCACTTTTTTTGGAAATAGGCTCATTTTACAACTCCCCAGAGTTAAACTGTCGAGTTTTACCGTTTTCGAATCCATTCAGCCGATTTTCTGATATTTAGAGGAATATCAGTAACCAGGCAGTTTCTAGTCTCATTGACTACCATAGTGTATATTTTTTCCTACAATGGAAGTCAATGACACCAGAAACTGTCTGGTTACTGATATTCTTCTAAATATCAGAAAATCGGTTGAATGGATTCGAAAACGGTAAAACCCAATTGTTTAACTCTGAGGGAGTTGTAAAATGAGCCTATTTCCAAAAAAAAAAGTGGAGTATGCCTTTAACAATCTAAGCACATAGTCTAAAACACAAGTGGACTTAGGGCTTGTTCGAATCCACTTATGCTAGTTTAACAGCGGGAGAAATGGTTGGTACGCCCAGGCATGGTCTAAAAGCGAATAGGGTCCATATTCTCTTAAAGGGACAACTATTTCTAGCCTGGTTCTACCAGACTCTCGTACATACATTTCATTTGTACAGAGAGTCTGGCCTCCCTCAATTGAGAAACGTTTCCTTCCTTGTAGGCGGGTTCACTATTAAAGTTCAAATCTATTGGATCTGCCCAGAGTCACTCACGATCTGCCATAGCCAATCGCTAATGTGTGGTCGTGAGTGACGTATGTCGTGCGCCGAAACGGCTGGAAACAACCATAGACAGTAAAAGAAACAACAAGTCCGAACTCCGAATGATCAGAGGATTAAATTTACAATAGGATTTCAGTCAACGAGAGCTGCAGGTTTTGTTAATCTAGGAACAATTATTAATTCGAAATGTATATTTGACATGAAGGACAGTGATTATTCAGTCAATGCTGTAAGTTACAGTGAATGATCAGTCTGTCTGCAGATGTGTAATAAACAACAATTTTTCATATTACGTATTTTTGTTTCTTAATTACCTTAATTATGGTCTTCAAAGTATGTGTTTGTACATTTTTATATGGCATTTAGTTGTTGTTTTTTTTTAAACAAATTAACCATTGACATCTAAAACTGAAAATCAAATATAGTCTCCAAAGTATGGGTTTTCAAATTTTTATTTATGACAATTTTTTTTTTTAAATCACAACCAATTTGTATGATTTACAACATGTAAAACTGACACACCAACCTCCTGCACGAGTGCACAAAGGGGCTCAAAATGTTCTATTCATCACAAGAATCAGTAAATTTACTGTTGGGAATCTGAGCGACTGACACGACTCCTGAGCGGATCTTCAACAATAGTTTAGAAGCCAGGACTCGGGGCTTCCGAACACCGCGAACACCAGGCTAAAGTCCAAAATGTCACGGTCATCGTGCACGAGCTGCCCAGCACAAACTTCCAAACTTTCTGCCTCCTTCACTTGGTCCTCCGTTGTGCAACAAGAGGTGAGACGATAACAATCCGGCTTTAAATTCTGTATATTCGGCAGTTTCTTTTCCAACAACGGGCCGAATAGCTTTTCTCACGTCTTTCTCCGCTGCCATTACTGCACTCAAACTGACGCACTACAGCAACGTCATCGTTCTCAGCCACTCCCTCTATTCGCTGATTGGTCCTACAAAAAATTGATTTCTGGAAACCTAAGGATATGGAGCGGTCCCAGACGCAGTACTGAAGGAAAATGAAATTGAGCGGAAGTGCGTAGGCGGGCGCAGCCAGGCTAAACTATTTCAACTATTTCAATAAAACAGTTTCGAACGGTTCAATGACCTGTTCTGGAAAGAATTGTGACTTTCCCCGCTCCCCCCAGCATCCCCAGGCGGAAAACCAACTTTGCAACATGGGGAATGACGTCCCGGTAAGTTGGAAATTGAAGTCTCGTGAGAAGCGAGAACGAGCGAGAAACACACTGTGTTTCTTTATGGCAATTCGACATAATTTTATGATACTGTGTATGACGTATTACCCACTCGGTAGACATAGCTCCACGCGATAAAATTGTCCGGCTCCGATAATAACAAATGCACATGAGCAGCGGTAGAAAGTGGTAGTTAAAGTGGTCAAGCACACCATCTATGGGACAAACTGGATTCCATCATATCTTTATGTACACAATAACAATCTTTTACATTGTAATCCTTTTTTTTTTCATATTTGGCATGTTTGTGTGTATAAACAGAGTGTACGTGCGTTGTGGACCCGCCTATTATAGGCGCATATTACTAATGCAGCCTTTAAATAAATAAAAAATACTGCGCCATTGACTTGACTTTAGACCAGGTTTTTGTTGGTCAATGGCGCAGTCTATTTCATTTGCCTCAAAATAGCAACACGCCAACAGTGCGCCTGAACACCCTCCTTTTCAGACCAGCACGCCCATGGGCGAACAGATGGGTGCATATGCTATTTACACAAGGTGGTGTAGGACGTGAAAATGATAAGTGCGTCGGGCTGAAACTAGCAAAAGACACTGCATTGCGCCAGGTTTATGATAGGGCCCAAAATTAAAACACGTGACGTTCTATTCAGAGCTGTTCACATCCTTGGACTGAGAATAATGCGTTTCTGTGGCACCATTATCAACACCTAAATTAATCTGTATCAGTCACATGGTACAAGTAATCCTTACAAGCTGTAATTACATGCTGTATTTGGGCGTGAGCGCTTTTTAAAAGTAACTCGTAATTACGGTAATTTAAACCTGGCGTGAACGCACTTTGAGAGTTCACATCACCAGTCATCAAGTCTTCACGACAAGATTTTACACATGCATTTTGATTATTCAAATGTAATGACCACTAAATGTAATGTCCACTTAATGGATGCCGAGAAATACAGTATTAAAATGGAAAAATAAATTTCAATGGGGCCTAAATTTTTTCTGTTCAAATTTAATACATTTTGTATAAGTATTATTTAAAATAATGACACATTTTTAGATAGTAAGAGGACAGACATGAAATCACAGGAGAGGAGTGAAATTGGACTGGGGAAAAAACCTCAAGCCAGGACTCGAACTCGGGTCGCCCGGAAATGTAAACACAACATACATCGGAGCACTTGCCCACTGTGGATCCAGTGGAATCCAGAAAATTTTAAACTGAAAAAGAAAAAGTAATTCGAGAACAAGCAAAAAAACACAATTTGATAAAAAATAAAGCTAATTTCATAGGGGCAGCCGTTAAACTGTCTTCATGCTGAAAAACAGCTCTGAGAGTTCAAAGGGAAGTCAGATGCCCCGCCCCGTCAGACTTCCACTCCCCACCCATAACTTTCCACAGCAGAGCTCCACAACTGGTACAACAGAGACCGAGAGCAGGTCAAACAGAAAATTAAAGACGAATTTCAACGGAAGCCAAAGGAAACTCCCGCTGACTTATAGAGGAATAGTATATGAACGTCCAACATGCTGAGGATGGCAAAGCTACAGAGAGAGAGAGAGAGAAAGGCACTGCCTGCTTAGCACATCTCTCTACCCTCCAATTACTATAATGACGGCCTGGGCTGAAACGGACAGGCCCACTGCGAGTGTATGTGTGCGTGTTTCCGTCTATCCGTGCCGAACTCCTCCCCACACACAGATATACACAGACGTCTGTGATTTATCCTCTCTTCTGCTTCTACTTCTCATTGTCTGTAAAAGTGTTTCGTTTTTCATTCAATAAATCTGTCTCCCGTAACCTTTGTAGGACTGTTCGCTTCAGAGTGTGTTTGTTAAAGGGGACAGAAAAAAAGAAAGTCTTTCTATTTTTTTGTGTGCGCTTGCCACTTTCACGAAAAGGTCAAACTCGGTACAAGCTGTGAGCTCAATTCTCGACTGCAATCCCCCCCCCCCCCCGGTCTGTCAAACGACGGCCTATTTTCAACAACCTTTCACACATCTCTCTCTTTTACCGTCATATAGTCTCTTCCACTCACTCTTTCATTTTCTTTCAGTCTTGCCCCTTCATTCCCCCCCACCTCGATTTCTACTTTGCTCTTTTACTCCCATGCTGTAATTTTTCAGCGCCCACACCTTTTTTTGCTCTCTCTGCCGTTCCTGCGTGTTTGGCCCTGAGGACAGTTTCATTGCTCTGATGTTGCTTTTTCATAACTCGGGAGACTTAAAGTCACCATGAAATTAGAACTGGCCTTATTGACGATCCTAATACACTTTCCTGGACTTATTGTGCATGTTTTGGCAGTTTTGCCCAAAAAATATTTTCAAGATTTGTTATCACAACATATTTTCTTTTGTCAAATCAACTTTATAATAATTTATTTAGTTGAGATAACTTATTATTTTGAGTTTCTGATGATTAAATTAATCTCCATGATTGTATTAACTCACTTTTTCCAGTTCAATCAACTTAAAATTTTAAGGCAACCCAGGTTACTTACTTTTTTAAGTTAAACCAACAATATTTTTTTACAGTTTAGTAATCACAACATTTTTTCTTTTGTCAAATCAACTTAAATAATTTATTTAGTTCAGATAACATATCATTTTGAGTTTCTGATGATTAAATCATTCCCCTTCATTGTATTAACTCACTTTTTCCAGTTCAATGAACTTAAAATTTTAAGGCAACCAGGTTACTTACTTTTTTAAGTTAAACCAACAATATTTTTTACAGTGTTGCTCTGTCTATAAAATGACTGCTTTTTAATTTACCATCCAATATCTTATTATAAGTCCTGTGCTACTTTTTGTTGTTGTTTCCATATGGAATTTATTGCGGACTTTGGTAACTTGTGATATTGTTGAGATCTCTAATGAAACGTTCCTGTTGTTTTGGAATAGTCATCTCAGATAGTCATTAGTTAGTCCAAGATGGCCGTTAGCTGGTGCAAGTGTTCGTTTAGCATTATTTATACACTCTAATAGTATTTATTCAGTAGTGAATTAGCTTTTTATTTATGTTTTGTTTGTTTTAGTCATTTTTTTTTGTGCTTTTGTCATTTTTTATTATTTTTATAACTCAGTTTTAGTACATCAACGTAAAAGTCTTGCATCAAATTCACTGTAAAAAAAAACATTTTCATGATTTGTAATCACAACATTTTTTCTTTTGTCAAATCAACTTAAATAATTTTTGTAGTTCAGATAACATAATATTTTGAGTTTCTGATGATTAAATCAATCTCCTTCATTGTATTAACTCAATTTTTCCAGTTAAATGAACTTAAAATTTTAAGGCAACCAGGTTACTTCCTTTTTTAAGTTAAACCAACAATATTTTTTTACAGTGTTGTTATATTTTATTTCAGTTTTATTTTAACAACACTGTCAAACTTTAAACAGCTACACGTTGATCTTTCCAACTTAAAGTAAGGTTAAACCAGCTAATGACCAGCTGTTGACTAACAACTTTCCAAAACAAAAGATTTTACAGAGAATACTAAGGTTTTTTTTTTTTTTTTCAGATGAAAAACATAATTGACTCAAAAGTGCTTTCAGCTTGCTATTTTGCTTACTCCCACCATTTTGTTAAATTCAACCACATGTCCTCCTTTCAAATCCCATCTAAAACATGTTAGCAAAGCAGATGTCAGCAATCATGAACATGCAAAATGGTTCACATGTAGAGAGCGTTTCTGATAGACTAACTAGTCTTCAGGCGTGGGCCGCTCCCCTGTCTCTTTTTTGCTGTTTACACTATAGCGCTGTCAGTCATCGAGACACATATTCTAGTAACATCTGTCAGGAAGTTGGGATGTCAGTCATCATGATACCTTTTTTTTTTTTTAATACTGCAGTATTATAAATGATTTATCTGTGTACATCATATTTTTAAATTCATGTGCCCTTATATTCTTAAATCAAAACCACTTCCCCTCTCTCTTCACTGATGATGGACTGTAAAAACACATTATTTTTCATATATTTTAAATTATTGCTACGCTTCTCTTCCTAGTCTGTCAGTAACACTCTGTTTAGTTCCGGTCTCTATGAAGCCCCTCCTTAGGAAAAGCATAATGTGCTCTGATTGGTCGACTGGACCAGTTTGTTGTGATTGGTCAACTGCTTCAAGCGTGTTTCGGAAATGTCACGCCCCTTACCAAAACTGCGAGTTTCAATCAAGCGTGCCACACAAGCCCTCAAAAGTGAAGCCAAAACGTCTCTATCGCCCCCCAGTGACCGGTCCTAGTATAGGTCATAAACCCCGCCTCCCCATGTTATTCAACGGGACGTGAGACCAACTAAACAATTAAATTACACTTCACATATCCTTTATGCAAAGATAGTTTCTGTCATTTATGGTAGTTTCTATCACGTTGATTTGTTTTTAAAATTAGTTTGTTTTTAGTTAGTTATGTGATGCTATAAAAACGGTGCTGTGACATCATGATTGACAGCTGTGATTGACAGGTTCTCTGTGCGAAGTGGTCACTGAAGCACCAACAGACTTATAATGTTGACTATGTGGTTAGTAGTTGTATTTACCTTATTTTAACGAGGTACTGCAATCAGCAGACATCATTGGAGAAGAACGGAGCAGACAGAGGCCACTTAATGAAAGTGCGTGTGCTTGCGTTTGATTCAGCGAGAGTGAGGGCGGGGCCTTGATTTCGCAGCTTTACTTCCTGCTCACTTGTCCTGAAAACGCAAGTGCGTAGACTCAAGTTCCAAGATGTCAGCGCCATATCAGGACGTTGGCGGCTTCAGTTCTCTATGATGAAAAAGAGCGAAGGGGCGTCATCCATCTTTTTTTACGGTCTATGGTTTCAAAGCACTACTAACCCAACACAATCAGGTCTATTCCTTATTTTTTGAGTATGCCTGGGTGGGAATTATTTAAATGAGGTCTATTGTGACGTGTACGTTACCTTAAGGCCCCGTCCACACTACTGTGTTTTCGTTTAAAAACGGAAAATTAAAACGAATACGATCTCCGTCCACACCAGCGTTTTATCTGCGTATTAGAAATGATCTCCGTCCACATTAAAACGACTGAAAACGCGGATCACGTGACCATTCACCAACACTGGGCATGCGCGTGCCGGTGTAAACAGTGGTTGGCGAATCAGGGAAGGATACGTCATGACTGATAACACCCAATCATAGAGCCGAGCGTCAGCCTCTGCGTCAGCGTTTCTAAACTCGACCGTTTTGTCTCGTCTTCACTAAAACACCCTCCGGAGATTCAAAACGAAAAACGGAGCTGCAGCGTTTCTAAACTTCTCCGTTTTAGGTCTTCGTTTTTCCCGTTTTAGTCTGGACGAGAGGTGCAAACGTAGCAAAAGGTCTCCGTTTTTAAATGAAAACGTAGTAGTGTGGACGGGGCCTCAGACTACAATTGAGGTGTTTCAGGGAGTTCAGAAAGACTTTTAAGACTTTTTTTAAAGCTACACTGTGTGATTTTTACCCCCATTTTCACCCGGTGAAAAGGTATATGACCATCCAGTGAATATTACTTTCTGTTCCTCTCAATTCCGATTTCGTTTTAACTCCTACGGTGGCCAATGTAGTCCAAGATTAACATGGCTTCCAGTTCGAAATCGTCCACGAGTGTTAACTCAAACGTAAACGCGAAAGGCGAAGCTTGAATTAACGGGTCTGTCCCTCAGTCTTTGGCTAATGTACTTTCAAGATGGAGGGGCAACATGGCGACCGACACTAGAACCCCTTACCCGTATGTATTTTCAATGGCATATTATACACTCACGAGAATACTTTATTACTTGAACGAAGTAAATATACATTAATGAGCACATGTATTTTTGAAAGAACTACGTGTTTTTAGCTAAGAGTTACACAGTGTAGCTTTAACGCTCAAACAGCAACAAATCTCTGTATGCTAAGCATTTCATTGCTAACCACTAGCAGGAAAACCAGCTATTCTAAAGATGTTTTTTCTTCCCTATGGAGACAGAATTAGGCATATATATATATTCCCATATACTGTTTGTGTCGTTTTCTGCCGACGTTCCCTCGCTCGCTCTCTGCTCTTTAGTGGCGTTTGTGAGTTTTTCAGGCTATTGTTGTGGTAATCCGTTCTGACCATTTCCTGTTGCCGAGTCGTGCTCTCCCTTTCTTCCCTTCCCAAAGCAGCGACAGCCCCACCACTCCTTCATCTAATCTACTGCAATTACAGCACTTCCCCTCGTCCCCCCAAACGCCCACTCTCTCACGCTCGCAAGCTCACCGTTTGTGTTTGCGTGTCAGCGTAAACACGCCACCTGTGTCTTTCTTAATGTGTCTCTCTTCCCTTTCTTCTCTTTTTAATTGTACTGTTACGTGTCAGCATCAGACAGTGGCTCCTCTCGTCTTTGTCTTAGAGAACGTGGGTGTGTTTTTATAGCCTTTATATGAGTGTACGCTCTTTTCTCTTCCTAATTAGTGTGTGTGTGTGTCCATTTTCTGTGTTTCCAAGTCATTTTTTTGTATCCATGTCAAAGCTTCAAAGGGCTTAAAATAGGTCTTTAATAGCAGAGTGTGTGTTTGGAGTGCTGCGGTTATGAGCTATAAGCAGGGCAGGACTGTATTTATAGCAAAGCTGCTTTGTAAGGAGCCGTGGAGGAACATCAGAAGAAAACTGCAGCCTTCAACTTCTGCGGCTCTGGTCCCTCAACCAGAGCTCACTGCTCTCTCATTCGGCCCAGCTCAGAACTTACGAAGGACAAAGACACACACACACACACACACACGCAGAGTTCACCTCTGTCCCCTTTATGTTGCTCACATCTGGATTCCATTCAAAGTGATTTCTATTTTTAGTTTGTTCCTTTTTTAGTCTGTTCACTTGAAGATAGAGACTCACTCTCTTCCCATTAGATATGGTGCTGTTGGTCAACTTGTTCTTTGTGTTTTCCATGTTTACCTCAGCTTGGTCAGTTTGATTGGTTTGACTTTTTTAATTAAACACTGCTAACCATACAAAACCAAGTTTAGCATCAGCAATCAGCCCCTACTGGTGGATGCTGTAACTACACCATATGGCATCTTTCTTCTTTGACTGCCATTCAAAAATATACATCCACTTTTTATATACAGTATACCAGTGCAAAATGCCCGTATTTAGCGATATCTTTTGCATTTCTAATCCAAACAACGTCAAACTCGGCACTGCACTTACTCGTGCCCGTAGCAAGACACTTGTCAAGTTTGAGACCCATCGGACTAACGGTTCAAGATATGCGATTAACAGACAGACACACACACACACACAAACACACGCACACACACACAGAGACCTTCCTGTAATAGATAGATAGATACACAGACACACACAAATCAAAGCAAAATATGTAATGCAATTTGTTTGTCATATTTTCCATGGTATGCACAATATTTATTACATGAAATCTTAAAAATAATTTAATGCATTTTTGTAATATCATAAATGTACATTATAATGTTATGATGCCTTTTCCATGGGGTGCACAATATTTATTGTATGCTTATTATGAATATAAGACATGAGTTTTGTATAAATTTGTTTAAATATTTATTTAACTTCATTTTTTAACTAATTTTAGTACGTCGTCTTATGTAATATTTAATATTTTAATAATTATATGATGTAATATTTAGAGTGTACATTACAATGTTGTAATGCCTAAATTCAAATGTAACATACAAAATGATTGATTTTATATTTCGTTTTATTTTTAATTAATATTTTGGCTAAATAGTAGAGATTTTTTTATCATTTTCAGTCATAAAATGTGATTATCTGCGTATCATCTCGAATTTTAACATTGACACGCCCTTAATTTTCCCTCTCGGCTGTCGTTCACATCACAACTCAGGATACTTACTAGTGAATGGTTTTAACACTATGTAGGATGTTTTGTTTGTGATACCACCAGCCAGAACACCTTCTAGAAATCAGACAAAGAACCCCCTCAGTGGACAGTTTGCTCAACGTTGCCACTTTCTGGCGGGGATCTGTAAGTGCATCCTGTATAATTGCCATGTTCTGTGAATGATGATTAGAAATGACACTCTCTGCTCGGCTCAGCACAAAGCTCAAAAAACTTGCTCTGTGACTGGCTAAGAGGCATTTGAGTAATTATGCAGGTATTTAGAAGTGTGTGTGTGTGTGCGCTCTGTCACATCTCCCAGTTTGCATCCTAGCAGATGTTCTCTGTCCTCCCTGGGGGAAGTCTGTTTCTCCTCTTCTCTTGGATCATCCAGCCCTCTTATATGTTAACAAGCTGCCGCTCTCCAACTAATAACCACACACACTCCTGACTTCCATCCTGGCAGAATCTTCATCACCACTCGTGGTGTCTTTTCTCCCCTCCTGGAGTACTTGCTCATCATAACCCTCTCTCCACTCTGCACCCATCTGCCACGGTAATGGTAAATCTGATGAGGCACAATGTTCTTGTGTGTTCAAGGGTGCATGGAATACTAGTGTCCTCTTGTGGCTTCTTCACTGGCTTAAGCCAAGATGGATGATATCACCTTCTGTTTTAATTCTGCGAAAAATAGCCACAGATAGTAGTGACTGGTAGTGTCAGGAAATTGAAGATGATATCTATCTATCTATCTATCTATCTATCTATCTATCTATCTATCTATCTATCTATCTGTCTGTCTGTCTATCTGTCTGTCTATCTGTCTGTCTATCTGTCTGTCTATCTATTTGTCTGTCTGTCTGTCTGTCTATCTATCTATCTATCTATCTATCTATCTATCTATCTGTCTGTCTATCTATCTACCTGCCTGTCTGTCTATCGATCTATCCATCTGTCTGTCTATCTTTCTGTTTGTCTGTCTGTCTGTCTGTCTGTCTGTCTGTCTGTCTGTCTGTCTGTCCGTCCGTCTGTCCGTCTGTCTGTCTGTCTGTCTGTCTGTCTATCTGCCTGTCTGTCTGTCTATCGATCTATCCATCTGTCTGTCTATCTTTCTGTTTGTTTATCTATCTATCTGCCTGTCTGTCTGTCTGACTGTCTATCTATCTATCTATCTATCTATCTATCTATCTATCTATCTATCTATCTATCTATCTATCTATCTATCTATCTGTCTGTCTGTCTGTCTGTTATATATTTAGTTAGAATATATATATATATATATATATATATATCAATTATTACAACTCTCAGACTAATTTTAGCATATTATTGAAATTAGAAATTTTAATGTATTTGGTCTTGACAGAGATCTGCTATAAGCATGTAAGATATGTTGCTGCTTCATAAATAGACAGGCTGAGATGACAAACGGGTTGAAATTGTATGTGGTGTGTTGATTGTGTGAATATAATTCATTTAATACAAGATCTGGCAACTGGTCAACATTAGACAAATATATTGGTCCGATTATTTATAAAGGAGTTTATGCCATGCAAATTACGGGAGTTTCCCGGGAGAAATATCAAACCGGGAGGGGTCCGGGAGATAGGGCTAAAAAAACGGGAGAAACCCGCGAAAAACGGGAGTGTTGATCATAGCAGATCTAGGCAGGTGGAGCTGGGGGAGGTGGAGGATATCAGAGGTTACAGCAAGCAACGAACCAAAATATTTAAATGTGGAGCAAGCAATCTCATTGGCTGCAGGATCAGCAGAAGTAATGATGCGGTAATGATGCGATTTCTTGCAGATTGCATGTAAATTATAATTGATTGATCAATTTATATATGATCGTTTCATTTGTTTTATTCATCTTTATGCTAATTTCTACACCTTGAAATGTTAAGACCAACATCAACCAGCATAAACCAGCATGGATCATACAAATTCCATTTAGCCCAAATGAATCTTTTTAACACATTGCCAACCAGTTTAAGCAAAGGTTATGAGTATCCATGGAAATTCATGCTTGCCTAAGTTGGCATTTTCAGCTGGACTGGGACGTTGGTGAAAATGATAAATGTGAGAGATTTTTTTAAAGCCCAAGAGTCATATTGGATCAGTGACATTTGGATCACATCTAATACCCCTAAAAACCTTTTTTCCTCTCTTTTCAGATGTGCAGGACAGTATGGCGAGGTTTCGCGCTGTTGGGGTGTGGAACTACACCATGTTGACCCTGGCAGAACATGAGAGGGTTTTATACGTGGGCGCCAGAGAGCACATCTTCGCCCTGGATCCCAATGACATCAGCAGACAACTCCGACCACAGGTACGTTCTGCAGAGAAAAGGCTTTTTTTTTTTTCGATTTATTTCATTCAAAAAACTCCAAATGCACCCAATAAATACGAATCCACAAGTCATCAAGCAAAAAGGGCATTAGCATTTTATCATTCAAAAATATCAGCATTTAAAAATGACTCACTCTTTCAATGCCACAGCCATTTGTAGTAAATTGCCAGTTGCGGCTGTCAATAGTGAGCGCACATTTTAAATGCAGAGTGCTATTTGCTTGTAAAAGTCATGTCTCTTTCTCTCTTAGATTGAGTGGTCGGCTCCTGTGGAAAAGAAAAGAGAGTGTGCAGCGAAGGGGAAGAATAACCAGGTACTGCCTAATGTTGCATCCTTTATGTTTGAACAGCTTTACTTTGTCTGGCCCCGCTGAAATACATTTACTCTCCGTCTCTCTCACGCTTTTCTCTTTGTGTCTCTTTCTCTCTTTCCTCCTGTCGTTTCAGACTGAGTGCTTCAACTACATTCGTTTTCTGCAGAGCTACAATCACACACACCTGTACACATGCGGGACATACGCCTTCCAGCCCAAATGCACGTACATTGTAAGTGTGCGCTTTTATCTTTGAGAAATCTGTCCGACCCACATGATCAAGTGGAGCGGGCTGCAATATGATGGAGAAACTGTGTGTGTGTGTGTGTGTGTGTGTGTGTGTCAGCGAGTGGCTTCTAGTGTGTCAAAGTGAAATATATTAAATGTAAATGAGGTTGTGTTCTCATGCTGTGAGGACGATGGGATAAGACGGGCATGACGTGGCTTGTTGTGTGTGCATTAATTGATTCATTATTAATTTATTAATAATATATATATATATATAGAGAGAGAGGGTTATGTATTTTTTAACTATTTACATTTTTACAGCATTTAAAAGCAGCCTTTATATATACTGCATTATAGAAATATTTTAATGTATTAATTATACCTAATGCATTGTATGATTTCCTGAATAATTGTAACCTCAGTTATAATACATTATATTATTATAATCTATTAATTTTAATATAATCTATTCATACTTTAATCTATTCATACACATCTTTAGAAAGTATAATGCATTAAAATATAATGCAATTTCACAAATCTGCAAATATTATTATGCATTTTAATTTTGGTTACAGTTATTTATTAAAAGATATCAATGTCAGAAATGAATACCTTTATAATGTATTACACATAAAGGCTTTAATTAAACCAATGTTTTTATGAAGCCTCTTCTGCTCACCAAGGCTGCATTTATTTGATCAAAATACAGAAAAAAAATGAACATTTTTGATATATTATTATAATTTAAAGTAACGTTTTTTTCTATTTTAATATATAATTTCTTTCTATTAAATATTATTATTATTATAATATATTTTGAAATGTTATTTGTTCCTGTGATGCAAACCTGAATTTTCAGTGTCACATGATCCTTCAGAAATCATTCTAATATGCTGATTTGGTGCTCAATTATAAATAATGGCTCTTATTATTAGCAATATTGAAAACCGTTTTTGCTGCTTAATATTTTTGTATAAAATGTGATAAGAGGGCATGATGTGTGTGTGTATGTGTGTGTGTGCTCTTATTTGTGTGTGGGCAGGAGGACGATGCAAGAGGGCTCAGCTGCTGCTTAAACTTCAGTTGGCAAACAGCCGGTGGCTCAGTGTGTGTGTGTCAATTCATGTGTGTGTGTTTGCTTGATCCATATGGAACCGTTTCTGTCTTTCTCCAATAGAATGCAGATCATTTCACTCTGGATAGCGCCGCCCCGGAGGACGGTAAGGGAAAGTGCCCCTACGACCCCGCCAAGGGTCATACAGGCCTCATTGTGGGTGAGTCAGCTGTATGCACACGTTTCTGACATGTAAAAACCTGCATTATTATTCTTGTGCCTTGTGTGTGGGTGTCCATTTGTGCTCGGCGCCGCCTGTGGATGCCTTTATGCCTCCTCTCTTCCCACACTTGGGAGAGATCGGAGTCCCTCTTTAATATCTCATAACCATGAGGCTGTAGACAGGAGTGTGTGCATGTGTGCTTGTTCCCGCTCTAAGCGTTCTTCTCCTTTTCTAGACAAAGAGTTGTACTCCGCCACCCTCAATAACTTCCTGGGCACAGAGCCCGTAATCCTGAGGAACCTGGGACAACAACATTACAGCATGAAGAGTGAATACCTGCCGGCTTGGCTCAACGGTAAATCTGAAAACAAACACAACATATATTTCATTCTCCTGCTGAAAACACTATCTTATGTTTTGCTGGTGCCGATGGTTGACCAGCTGTACCAGCACCAGGACAGAGAGTTAACCAGGCTGCTCCTTCAGACATGGATTACTGAGTTCTGGATTCAGTTGTTGGCACTTGGCAACTTGAAACAATCCTGCAATTATTATATTAAACATAGATATTACACATAGCACATAGTTATGTAGATTTAATGCTTCTAGGCTTTTATGTGTTGTACATGTCCAGTTGTATTTAGGTATTTAGAATTATAAATAAAAATTATATATATATATATATATATATATTAGGGCTGTCAGTTAAATGCATTATTAACAGCGTTAAAGGGTTAGTTCACCCAAAAATAAAAATTAAGTCATTAATTACTCACCCCCATGCTGTTCCAACCCCGTAAGACCTTCGTTCATCTTCGGAACACAAATAAAGATATTTTTGATTGAATCTGAGAGCTGGATCAGTCCTATATAGACTGCCTAAGGGACTGGCCCATAAAGTCATTAAAGAAAAGGTTTAAATATTCCATGTGCCTACAGCAGCTCAATTATAAGTTTATCAAGCGACGGGACTACTTTTTGTGCGAAAAAAAACATAAATAACGACTTTATTCCACTATTCTATTACTTCCTTATGGGCGCATGCGCGAGAACTGAGACGAGGACGTTCTCATTCGTCTACTTCTTGTTACCGGCTGCTCACCGCTTAGGAGTTTTACCGCCACCTACCGTATAAATTGATGATCCATATATAAGGCGCTCCGGATTATAAGGAACACTGTCGTTTTTTGAGAAGATTAAAGGCTTTTAAGTGCACCTTATAGTGCGGAAAATACGCAAATTGAAAAGCGTATGTACAGCGCGCATCTTCCTCTGCTTGTAAACAGAAAGTTTTGCACTTCCAGCTATATCAGCACATCATCTTATACGGTAGGTGGCGGTAAAACTCCTAAGCGGTGAGCAGCCGGTAACAAGAAGTAGACGAATGAGAACATCCTCGTCTCAGTTCTCGCGCATGCGCCCATAAGGAAGTAATGGAATAGTGGAATAAAGTCGTTATTTATGTTTTTTTCGCACAAAAAGTATTCTCGTCGCTTGATAAACTTATAATTGAGCTGCTGTAGGCACATGGAATATTTAAACCTTTTCTTTAATGACTTTATGGGCCGTCAAGAGCCAGTCCCTTAGGCAGTCTATATAGGACTGATCCAGCTCTCAGATTCAATCAAAAATATCTTTATTTGTGTTCCGAAGATGAACGAAGGTCTTACGGGGTTGGTACAGCATGGGGGTGAGTAATTAATGACTTAATTTTCATTTTTGGGTGAACTAACCCTTTAACGCTGAACCATTTTTACGGCGTTATTTTTTTATCGCGCGATTAACGGTCTTTTTGGTCTTGCAAACTTTGTCATTTTTTTCACATGCTTTTGCAACAGGACGTGGTGCTGCCCATTCATTTCAATGGTTTGTGTCGCGTGATGACATTTTGTTGCTTTGTCGAACAAAGCGCAAGCGGATCTAGACCGGAAACAAAACAACAGGCACGACGCCGCACACCAAATACGTAGTTGGTTAACGTTACGTTTTGAGTGGATGACGATCGCGAGAAGCTGAAATGGACACCAAAAAGATTCTGAATTGAAAGTTTACTTTAAAACAGTTGCCAAATAGTTCCATTGATGAGACCAAAGTGATCTGTGTGTTTTGCCGTTGTGAACTGAGCGATCATCATTGGAGCACGTCCAGTCTGAAACACCACTTGATGATGGCCAAGCACACATACACACACACACACAGCTGATGCGAATTCTCCGCCCCCTCGTCAATATCAGGACCTCGTCAGTATTTCTTTCACCCTTTTATTGATGGGCAGTGTTACATTGTGTGAAAGATTATTTGCTCCAAGTGAGAACGTTAGTGTGAAATTGAACACGGTATATGACAATGTTGTTTTCAATAAAAAACTTTTGCACAAAGCAAGCTGATCCACTTTTCCATGTAGATAAGAGCATTTAAATGGGAAAAAATAATGTGACAAAAAGAAATCAAGAGACATTTAGAATAGACAAAAATGTCCGATTAATCGCGAGTTAACTGTGACATTAATGCGATTAATCGCGATTATGTATTTTAATCGTTTGACTGCACTAATATATATATATATATATAATATATAATATTATATTATATTTATATATATATATAATATATATTTATATAAATAAATATATATTATATTTATATAAATATTTATATAAATATATATTATATTTATATATATATATATATATATATATAAATGGAAATATAATATATATATATATATATATATATAAATGTAAGCGAATACAATTTTTAATTGAATTTATAATATGATGTGGCAATTAATTCATCTAATTAATTGCACATCAAATTTGGCAAATATGTCATTATTATGTAAAATGAGAATAGCATCAAATAGACATTATAAAAAAAGAAGCTTTAGAAAAAAAATATTTGATTCAACATTGAATTTATTACATATAATATAAACTTTTAGTCTTCAACAGCCATGAGGGTGACTAAATGATGACCGAATTTTCCTTTTTGGGTGAACTACTTGTTTTTTTTTTATTAATATGGAAATATGGATAATATTTGAAATGAAATGAAAACTGCCAGTGGTTGGAGGTAAACAGATATAATTTAACAATTAAAATTTTTTACAACATTTATTAGTGGAGAATAAACCATGTTGCTTCTTTGGACATGGATTACGGAGTTATCTGGATTCAATTGTAGCCGACTTGACACAATCCTGTATTGTTTCATTCTCCAAAGCTCATCTCTGCGTCGTTGTCATAGCAACAGGTCCGTAAGCTCAAATCTTTTTTGTTTAACGTAAACAGGATTAGATTTCGGATGTTAAAGTCTGTCCCAGACTCTGCACCATTCTCAACGCACCCAGGGGAAGTAAGAATTTAGTATTATTATAATTATTTTAACAATAGCCTAATTTAAAAGAAAATAATCATTGTGTGGATGATAATAGGCACAGACGTTGTGATGGACTGCTTTAGGTGTGCGGGGATAATTTACCTCACATTAGATGCACAGTTTGTCTGGTCTGTGCTTTAACTGCAATGCAGACATTGTGTTTTCTACAGCTCAGGAGATGCTGTCTGTCGTGCCATTAGAGAAGAGGACCTGGCCCTCCTATGTAATAAGAAAACATTTCAGATTTTTGTTGTCTCCCAGTCACATACTGTAAGAAAGCAGGCTTTTACAGAGAGCTTTTATGCCCTGATGCAGTGGCATAGCAGGACCTGTTAAATTAAATGTTAAGTTCATCTGAATACATTAACATCTGACACATGAAACCTGTAGAAATGCAAGGGAAGTGGAAATGGAAATATAATGCGATGGTTAAATATTTACACGTTTAATTCTTCCCCAGCTTTCACTCAGTTCTTTCTGCTTGTAGTTTCCTTGGCAGTGTTTCGTTGCTCTTTTAAGGTCTAGAAATTCCTGGTAGACTTACTTTTTGTTTGGCTTGCATGTGAAAAAGTCCCAAGAAAGATGCTTATAATATAATATAATATAATATAATATAATATAATATAATATAATATAATATAATATAATATAATATAATATAACAATTCAGAAAGAAATGAATGCTTCTATCCGGCATGAATAGAAGTGACTGTTATGACTTTTACAAATAAATAAAGTTTATGATCTCAAAAACTCATTCCACTCATGCTAATCAAATCCAACCATGTGCTTGATAAACTTAATCAGCCAGAAAAGGGATTATCACAAATTAAAAGATCTGGTCTTATAGCAATTGATATATTATCTCAGTATTAAGCGATGTACTACAGGGAACAGGGCCCTGATCTTTCCAGCAGGGTTAATCCGAAATCAGCTCAATGAACAATGTCCCACGGTGGATATTTAAGATCTTTTATCTGTTTCATCAAGTAACCACCAGCCCCTTATCTATTAAGTGCTGTGTCTACTACACGTTCTTGCATATCTTCCCCTTTGGTCTGGTACAGAGCCAAACTTTGTGGGTTCGGCGCTGGTCCGGGAGTGCCGTAACAGTAAAGATGGAGACGACGATAAGATCTACTTCTTCTTCAGCGAGAGAGCGTTGGAGCTGGACTGCGACAGCGATCTGACCGTGGCACGGGTGGCACGTGTGTGTAAGGTGAGAATGTAAACTCAGGACTCACACACACCAGAAGTTTTCGACCAGAAGGTTTCGGCTCGCTTGCTCTAGGGCAGGGTTTCTCAAACGGGGGTTCATGAGGGAACTGCAGTCGATAAATAATGACTTAAATCAGATCAATCAAACAAATTGAGCAGCACAGTTAATCTGAATAAAACGTAAATAAGGTTGCGTTGCGTGTAGAGTGGCACTGTGGTAAAATGCAGTGTTATCAGCTCGGTTCACAGTAAATATTCTGCTTCTCTGCTAACGTTTAATGTGCATTTCTAATTTAGAATCCTTGAGGTATATTATAGTTTGTATTAATAGTTTGAATTAGTTTTCATTCATATATTTTTTATTTAATTTTTGTCTTAATTTTAATTTTGGTTTTTAGTTTATTTATTTTTTTATTTCATTTTTTTTATTTTGTTATATATGTCTGTATAGTTTAATTCTATTTCAGTTTTAGTTAGTTTTGTACATCAAGCTGAAATAAAAATGCCATTTCTTTGTCAGGTTGCTCAAATATATATATATATATATAATCTATTTCAGGGTTTTATCTTAAGTAACAACTTTTTAATGGTTTTACTTTTTTAGTTAGGAATGTAATGTGCACTAGGTTAACTTTATTTACATTCACACTCGCATAATTTTGAACAATTATGTGTGCAGAATGTGCGTCTTGTCATGAGACATTTTCATATGAAATTAAATATCACTGCAGGTCAAGCAGCCTATTTTATATATATATATATATATACAGCTCTGGAAAAAAATAAGAGACCACTGCAAATGTCATTCTACTGAATGAGGAACTGGTTAGTTCATCGCCAGAACCAAATCTTATTTAATGAGGAAAAGTAGAAAAACCACTGCTGTGGTCACCACTGTCCTCTTGCAATAGGACCAGCTGGATGGCAAAAACAGCACTAGTAGTACCTCAAATTAATTGGAATCACTATTGACCATGCCAAAGGAGTTGAAAAGGAAAAGACGGGTTCAATTCTGGCTTTACTGGCAGAGGGATGCAGTGAGTGTCGGGTTGCTTCCATCTTTAAAATTTCAAAGACAGTGGTTCATAAGAACAAGGTCAAGCAGCAGACGTTGAAGACAACAAAGCTGCAAACCGGCAGAGGGCGAAAACCACTCTCCACTGACCGGGATTACCGCCAACTCATTCGAATGTCACTCAACAACCGTAGGATGACATGGTGGAGAGCATGCCAAGACACATGAAAGCTGTGATTGAAAATCAGAGTTATTCCACCAAAGATTGATTTCTGAACTCTTCCCATGTTAAAACATGGTTTTCCAGAGCTGTATATACATGTATGTACAGGTGAAACTCGAAAAAATTGAATATCGCGCAAAAGTTCATTTATTTCTGTAATTCAACTTGAACGGTGAAACTAATATCTTATAAAGACTCATTACATGCAAAGTAAGATATTTCAAGCCTTTATTTGTTATAATTTTGATGATTATGGCTTACAGCTATGAAAACCCCAAAGTCAAAATTTGGATATTGTGCAAAGGTTTTCATAAGCTGTAAGCCATAATCATCAAAATTATATTTAAAAAAAAATTAAGGCTTTAAATATCTCACTTTGCATGTTATGGGTCTATATAATATATTAGTTTCACCTTTTAAGTTGAATTACAGAAATAATTTTTTTCACGATATTCAAATTTATATATATATATATAAAAGACGCATGAAAGCTGTGATTGAAAATCAGGGATATTCCACCAAATATTGATTTCTGAACTTTTCCCAAGTTAAAAGATGGTTTTCCAGAGCTGTATATACATGTATGTAGAGGTGAAACTAGAAAAATTTGAATATCGCGCAAAAGTTTATTTATTTCTTTAATTCAACTTGAAAGGTTGAAACTAATATCTTATATAGACTCATTACATGCAAAGTGAGATATGTCAAGCCTTTATTTGTTATAATTTTGTTGCTTATTGTGGCTTATGAAAACCCCGAAGTCCAAATTTGGATATTGTGCAAATAACAGTATAATAACAAATAATAGTTTTCATAAGCTGTAAGCCATAATCATCAAAATTATATTAAAAAAAAATTAAGGCTTTAAATATCTCACTTTGCATGTTATGGGTCTATATAATATATTAGTTTCACCTTTTAAGTTGAATTACAGAAATAATTTTTTTCACGATATTAAAATTTTTATATATATAAAAGACGCATGAAAGCTGTGATTGAAAATCAGGGTTATTCCACCAAATATTGATTTCTGAACTTTTCCCAAGTTAAAAGATGGTTTTCCAGAGCTGTATATACATGTATGTAGAGGTGAAACTCGAAAAATTTGAATATCGCGCAAAAGTTCATTTATTTCTGTAATTCAACTTGAAAGGTTGAAACTAATATCTTATATAGACTCATTACATGCAAAGTGAGATATGTCAAGCCTTTATTTGTTATAATTTTGTTGCTTATTGTGGCTTATGAAAACCCCAAAGTCAAAATTTGGATATTGTGCAAATGTTTTCATAAGCTGTAAGCCATAATCATCAAAATTATATAAAAAAAAAATTAAGGCTTTAAATATCTCACTTTGCATGTTATGGGTCTATATAATATATTAGTTTCACCTTTTAAGTTGAATTACAGAAAGAATTTTTTCACGATATTCAAATTTTTATACAAATGTGTGTGTGTGTGTATGTATATACTGTGTATATATATATATTGGCTATACGGTATATGTACTGTACTATATTGTATGGATATATACTGAGGGCGCAGGCAGTCTTCAAGCTTTATATATATTTAATAAAAGCAATTGAAATAATAGACTTACTGAAAACATACTAATGTGTTTTTAAAAGTCTAATGGGTAAAAAAAAAGTTAAGGAACCCCTCCCTGAGGTCTAGCTGGTGGTCTAGCATAGTCATGCTGTATTTTTCAGCAGGGCTGCCCTAGGGCAATTGTACCTGTAAAAATAAAATCATTTTGAACCAAAACGTCTGTTAAATGGCCACTTGCTTCACTTTTCAGGGAGACCTGGGTGGCACACGGACCCTGCAGAAGAAGTGGACCACCTTCCAGAAGGCCCGGCTGATGTGTTCTTTCCCCGAGCGCCACATCACCTTTAATAACCTGCGGGCCGTCTTCACCCTGCCTGGGGCGGACTGGAGGAGCACTAGTTTCTATGGCATCTTCCATGCGCAGTGGTGAGCGAACCCTCCTGCCATGCCAGTCCGTGTCACACTCATAAATATTTCTCTCTCTTCCTCTTCCTGACGGAGTTGTGAAAGTCACTCTGTCCTCTCCTTATATAAAAGTGTCACCGTGCCAAACACCCAGCCGTGATCCTCTAACGTAGAAAATGCTGCACTGTCATTATGTTGACAGTAAGACTATTACTGTAATAATCCAGCCAATGTAGCGCAGTCATTTACTTCAGACTGACTGACTACTTTTTTCTCTCTCTCTCTTTCTCTTCTTCTCGTTCTTTATCCTTTGTTCTCTCTCAGGGGGGATGTGGATGTGTCTGCTGTGTGTCAGTACCAGATCGGAGAGGTGAAAAATGTGTTCGACGGGCCGTATAAAGAGTACAGGGAGTCGTCTCAGCGATGGGTCCGATACACCGGCACTGTGCCCAGTCCTCGACCTGGAGCGGTGAGCTGAGAGCTCCCATTTTTCATCCCAAAATAAGAACTTAATATTATTCCTGTTTGATTATAAGATTTTATAAACATCTTAACAAAGATTTTGAGTCCAATTATGTCAGAAAAAACATTGTTTGGAAAACTTTTATTATGTAATTTCAAGTAATGCAAAAGTATACAGTGACCTTGACTGTGGGCCATTCAGAAGTAAATTGAAAAATACCATTTACAGGACCGTTCAAATGCTTAATGAAATTAATACTTTTATTCAACAAGGACGCATTAAATTGAAAAGTTGTGTTGTTATAAAAATATTTTCTATTTCAAATATTCTTTTGAACTTTGTTCATCAAAATCCTGAAAAAAAGTATCACGGCTCCTACAAAAATGTACAGTTTTGATCATTGATACTAATAAGAAATGTTCCTTGAGCAGGAAATCAGCATATTGGAATGATTTATGAATGACCAAGACAATGATGCTGAAAATTCAGCTTGCGTATTAAATATTACTGTTTTTACTGTATTCTTGATCAAATAAATAATAATAATAATTAATAATTATTATAATAATTATTAATAATTATTAAATGCACCCATGGTGAGCATGGTGACATTCAAGAACATAAAAAAAATCTTACCGACCACAAACATAAACATAAAATGACATACGCGGTAGCAGATTTAAAATGAATTCAAACTGAAAGAAAGAAATTAAAATATTTTGATATATCTCATCACATTTATTAATTCACTTTTGTGAACCAGGATATAAGAATACTTCATTTCCCATAATTCTTCGAATTACAGCTCATTCTTTTTCCTGTTATTCCAATGCAAGTTCCTGTGAGGTGTGGCTAGTTTGATTCTGCGTCTGAAATCGCATACTCTCTTGAGTAGGTACTTATTTTGAATAAGTAATTACTTTGCAAGTAATTACTTCTATATTGTATGACTGTGTAGTATGAATGTAATCTGGACTACATTCGCCATGCTATCATTATCACGTGACCTACCAGAGTCAGTTGCGCCACACTGCCGTTCACAAATCCTCTCCCGTGGCCTTATGGGATAGTAAAGTGTTCAGTGTTTGCACACTTCAGATTTTTGATAGAAGTAATGGGTCAATTGATGAATTCGGACTTCTTTTGTCAAATACTGTTTTCCGCCTACTGTAGCAGGGAAGTACGTGATTTCGGATGTAACACGAGTTTGAAGTTTTGTAAAAGCATTAAACAAACCGAAAATACTATACTGGTTGTATTTTAAATTTGTATGATGTTGTTTAAAAAAATACACATTATGACATGTCCTAGTATAAAGGTATTATTAAGTAAAAATGCCCAATGACTTTTGTTTATTTCTACAGTGCATCACAAACTTTGACCGGGAAAACGGCTACAACAGTTCTCTTCAGCTGCCTGACGCTACGCTAAACTTTGCCAAGAAGCATCCGCTAATGGAGCTCAGGGCGGAAGCTCGCCCCCTGCTGCTTACTAAAGGGATCAACTTCACCCGAATAGCTGTGGACAGAGTGAGCTCACTGGACCAGAGATCCTACAACATGCTCTTCATAGGCACAGGTGTGTTATAGAGGGTCAAACGCAGGCATGGATCATGGTACGGAACATTACACAGCTAATAAGAGAAGTGTTTCTTTGTCAAGAGGGTTTTTTTTTAAAGTCTCCTGCATTGTCCTTCTTGTTCTTTTGTCCTTTTCTGTGTAAATATAAATAGAGCAGCCAAAGAAACCATTTTATTAACCATAATGTTGTATCTAAGTGGACATGTCACCTCTGCCAATGAATTCCTGTCATGCAGGAAGGTTAGTCCTTGAAATATAAATTGAAAAGATGTATTTGGCCTTGGCACTCTCATATAAACTCACTCACAATGAGTTCAGTATTTCACCAATCCCTCACAAAAGACAAATACATCTAGAAAAACCTAACTAGTTGGCGTTAAATATTTTCAGAAACGTGACATCCTGTAGTGGCATTTCCAACAATTTTCTTTTATAATTATTATTTTATAATTATATCATATTAATTGAAAGACTTGGAAAGAATGGAATATATTTATAATAAAATATATGCTTTAAAAAAATTACCTGTGAAGGCAAAAAGAGACTACGTTAGTATTATTTTTAAATATATTTTATAATACAATATATATTCCTAAATGTATTTTTATCCTTTTAAAAAAGTATTTATCATACCACAGGACTATTTAAAATGACTAGTGCACAAAAAAATGTTTTTATGGCATAAGATTCATTGATAAACAAATGAATATTATTATAAAATACAGGTTTATTTTAAAAAAATGCATTTTTCATACCTCAGGACTATTTAAAATTAATGACATATTATTTGGAAAACGACATGAATATTATTATGCAATATACTTTTAAAATGTATTTGTCATACCACAGGACATTATTTGTGAAACTATTATTCTAAAATACATTTTTACAATAAAATATGTATATTTTTTAACTTAAACATCTCACACCGCAGGACTATTTAAAATGATTAATCAAGGCAAAAGGTAAAATAGCCTAAAATATACGTTCAGGGTATAGTGTAACCCTTTTTGAGTGCAGTCAGCATCTGAGGCAGTGTGTGAGTGTGTGAATCTTGGATTGAGGATTAAAAGTCAACATAGACACTCTGACATGAGCAAGAGTACCAGGGTGGATTTGTAAAGCACACCCTGTAGCTCTTCAACTCTCCTCCATTATCCCTTTTCCGCACGTTCCCTTTTCCTCCCAGACTGAGTGAGAGGTCAGCAGCACATTATCTGTGACAAGCACTGTGTGAGAGGACGGGATAAAGTACACACACGGAGTTATGATAGGTCACGGCACCAGCTGGGGTGTATTCAATTTTCCTCCCGTTAATCCGCGTAACCTTGTTCCTAAAATCCAATGACGGAAAAATATGCCACATGTTGATGATGCATTAATGGACTATTTGTCTCTCCTTTCCCCCTCTCTGTCCCCATTGTTTGTGGTTCAGCGCACGGATGGCTCCAGCGTGTCGTGATTTTGGGTTCAGAGGCCCATGTGATAGAAGAGATCCAGCTGTTTGATCGGCAGCAACCGGTGGACAGCCTCACCATCTCGCACAGCAAAGTAATTTCTGATCTGTTTTCTTGCTGAGCCAATCTCTTTGATGCCAGCCCTCCCGCCGGACTAGCATTAATGGGTTTTGTTCAAACTGAGTAGGAAAACAGAATGCACCGATAACCGAAAATCATTTATTTGCTATTGTTTTCCTTCAGTTAATAGCAAATCCTCCCATTCTATCTCGACAGAAGTATTTGTACATTGGCTCACGCTCTGAGGTTCTTCAGCTGCCCTTGGCAAACTGCAGCCGGTACCATTCACAGCCAGACTGCCTGCTGTCCAGAGACCCGTACTGTGCCTGGGACAGCGAGGGACGCGCTTGTGTCCGCATCGACCTCCACCGCGGGTAAATTCATCAATCTTTTGGTTCTACTGCTAGCATCCTTGCACCATCCTCCATCTGCTCCATTTCTGTCTTTTGCGCTCTCCTCTTGATTTTTTTCTCTGTGATTCTCCTCTTGCTCTCCTCCGCCACTTGCTTTCCCAGGCCCTCTGTTCTCCTCCACGGGTCCCTTTTTATGTTTTTAAGCTGCATCCCCATAGCAGTGTGTCGAACAGCCTTCTGACATATCGTCAATATTTGTTCTGCCCCCCACAGCTCCACATCCACACTCTCGCAAGACCTCATGCTGGAGAGGTTCAACCGAGGAAAAGCCAAGTTTGATAAGCCTTTCTCCATCCCCAGCCCTGGTACGTCAGATTTACGCTGCCCCCTACAGTGAGCGGTTTCCATTAGGGGACACGCACACTTATAAAGGAAAAGTTAAAGGGATAGTTCACTTTGAAATGAATTTTTGATGTGTTTTAGCTTACCTCAAGGGCACAGTATTTTCAATTTTGAGATTTTAGGTCAACCGTTCTTGTCTATCAGTCATATAATGGAGGTCTATGGTCACCACCTCAAAGAGCATGCACAGAGAAGTCCAAATTAAACATGATTTAATGACTCGTAAATGTAAGAACACATTAATGGCCTAAGACACGAAATGAGAGGTTTGTGTTAGAAAACGAACAGTATTTATATCGTTTTTACCTCTTGCAACCACAGCCACGTCTAAGTGATCTATAGGCACGGGCGCTTCAGTCTGCGTGATCTCTCGCTCGGTTGCGAAAAAAAAATCAAAGTTACGAGTCATTAAATCATGTTTAATTTGGACTTCTCTGTTCATGCTCTTTGAGGTGGTGACCATAGATCTCCATTATATGACTGACAGACAAGAACGGTTTGACCTAAAATTATCAAAATTGAAAATACTGTGGAAACAAAGACACCTACATCTTGGATGCCCTTGAGGCAAGCTAAAACATACTATCCGTGAACTATCCCTTTATTCCAAAAACGAAAACACACCCACTTGTAAGGTCTTCGGAACACAAATGAAGATCTTTTTGATGAAATTTGAGGGCTTTCTGTCCCTCCATTGACACTTTGATGCTTCAAAAAGTTCACTAAGAGATTGTAAAAGTGATTTATATGAATTAAACGGTTTAGTTCAAAATTTTCTGAAGAGGCACAATCACTTTATATGATGAACAGATTGAATATAGGTATTTATTCACATATAAACATTCATCAACTCACACATCAGTTGTCATAAACGGAAGCTCAAGCACGTTCGCTCCAATCAGGTTCAAGCAGCACGTACTGTATGAGCTTCCTCAAGAAACAATAAGGTTTGTTCTCGATCTCGAGCATGTTCAGTTGAGCTGCAATGTTTAAATGCGAATAAAAGCCTAAATTCAAACTTTCCATCATATAAAGCAAATGACTCGTTTCAGAAAAAAACTAAACAGCTCAATTCATATGGATTGATTTTACAATCTCTTTATGAACTTTTGAAACATCAAAGTTTCAGTTCCGTATCTGTCAATGGAGGGGCAGAACAGAAAGCTCTCAGATTTAATCAAAAAGATCTTAATTTGTGTTCCCAAGATGAATAGAAGTCTGAGGGGGTTGGAATGACGAGAGAGTGAGTAAATGATGAAAGAATTTTTAATTTTTGGGTGAACTAACCCCTAAAAGGAGTGTATATCTGGTCAATGTATAAATTAGAAAATTACTTGACATAACATAATAAATAATAATGTAAATGTACTAACCATGTTTTCTAAAGAAGAGAAATCTAGACAGAATATGATTCGTTTCAAATAATCCGTTCACATTCAACAATGTCAGGGAACAGTCAATGTAAAAAAATAGTGAAATAAATCTTTTCTTCCTTTCCCAGATCATTCTAGATTGAGAAATGTAACTGTGGTCGTTGGGTCGGACCTGGTATTGCCCTGTAATCTGGTTTCCAACTTGGCCCAGCCCTTCTGGGAGCTCAACGAACGCGAGCTGGCCCTCGTGGAAGGTGAGGCCATCGGGCCGCGATTCGACCGAGCCCTCCGCTCCCTCGTCATCCCCCAAGCCGGTTCCCTCCAAGCGGGCCGCTACATCTGCTACTCGGAGGAGCAAGGCGTGAAGTTCCAGACGGAGAGATACCAGGTCGCGGTGGTAGCCAGCGCGCCCGTCTTCATGGAGGCCCGCGCTCCTGACGGCAGCATGGGTTTATTCTGGGTGCTGGTGATCACATTGGGCGCCGCCTGTCTGTTGCTGCTAATCGCGTCTTTGTACCTCCGTCGAAGACTAAAGTTGGCGCTGGGAAAAGGGGCGGAAATGAAGCCGCTGGAGAGCACTTTGGTGTACCCCATTACTTTACCCAAAGAGCCTCCCAGCCGGCCGTCGTTCGTGCCGAGCAAGATGGCGAACGACGAGGATCGCTTCTGGGAAACGGGAGCTAATTACTACTACTCGGACGGCTCCCTTAAAATCGTCCCAGGGCATGCGATGTGCTCCGCCGGCGGCACGGCGTCTCCGAGCGCTATTCCCGGTCAGCCCATTCACTCGCCGAGCAGGTTGAGCCTCACCAACATCCGAAACTCGGGCACCAATGGATACATCCGCCTGAATCTGAGCACGGCCGGAGAGGAGAGAGCGAGCGCGGGACCGGGAATGGGCATGGGAAGCGGACTCGGACTGGGCAGCCGGGAGAACGACTACACCAGTCCTTTCAAAGAGGAGCTCCGGAGAACTCTGCAGCAGAGGAGCGTGCTTCCCGATGCCAATCCCGAGGAGTCTTCTGTGTAGACCTCACAGGAACCACAGAAAACCTCATCTACCTCCCTCCTGCTTGGGGAACTCTCTTCATCTTACTCGCAACCTACTTCTTCTCTGTCAATCTCCCGTGCCATAAGGCCACCGACATTCCCTTGGATTATTGTGGTTCTCATAAGTACACTCAACCGAGACCGAACACATCTCGCAAAGCTTTTTGTAAATGTCTATATTTAACGGACCAGACCGACGGGGCTAACAGGCGAACACAGGTACATCTCTGAGAGGAACCCGACCAGCCAAATGTAGCCGTCAGTCTGATCTGCGTCGGACAGATGTCTGGCAACCCAATCATTTGGCATGACGGAGGATACAGAGCTTATTTTTGACGTCCAGAGGTTGCTTGCCCCTTTTTATGGGTTGAACACATGAGAGAGGAGGCGAAAAGGACATGCATAAACTTAAATCGCAAGATGACAATCACGCTCTTCTCTCAAGAGTGAAGCAGAGGAGAAATTGTCTAGGGGGGAAAAAACGAAAGCAGGACTTGAATCATGAACAAATGCTTTGCCTTTCTTTCTCTACGGCTCAAGAACTTTTTTTCAAATTTTGTCTTTTTCTGAGAATGTGTATTTGAGACTTGCAGCACTAATATATTGTGAGGGTTTTTTCATGTCAACTGTTGAAGAAGGTTTTCTTCTTTTCTTTTCTTTTTGTTACGATTGATAGTTTCATCTGAAATGTGAAAGGATTAGCAGTGGTGGTAGCATGAGGAAAGTGTGAACAGAATGTGTACTAAGACTGTGTTGGATGTGACAACAAGTGCATTATTGTATATATTTGGCTTGAACTGCCAAATGAAGTACAACCCCAGTGTTTGCCTACATGATGGAATGAAACTTTACTTCTGGCATGGGATAGAAGACTCCGCCCACGTTCTGAAGCCGGATTGTTCTACATGAAAGGGATCCTTGATAAAGGTCCAGGATGCGAAGTAGAGGCTACGGCTGATCAGAACACAGGTAAGACTACAGCAAATCACACACATTTTATTTGGGCTGCTAACATGAGGATTTGAGACCTATTCATTATCATTCAAAAGTTTGGAGTCTAAGACTTCTCTAATGCTCACCAATGCTGCATTTATTTGATCAAAAAGTTGTAATTTTATGAAATATTAAAGGGATAGTTCACTTTGAAATAAATTTGTGGTATGTTTTAGCTTACCTCAAGGGCATCCAAGATGTAGGTGTCTTTGTTTCCGCAGTAGTTTCAATTTTGATATTTTTAGGTCAAACCGTTCTTGTCTGTCAGTCATATAATGGAGGTCTATGGTCACCACCCTTAAAGAGCATGCACAGAGAAGTCCAAATTAAACATGATTTAATGACTCGTAAATGTAAGTACACATTGATGGCCTAAGACATGAAACGGGTGGTTTGTGTGAGAAAACGAACAGTATTTATATCGTTTTTACCTCGTGTAACCACGGCCACGTCCAAGTGATCTGAGGGCCGCGGACGCTTCGGTCTGTGCAAAGTTAAAATAGCTTTTATTAGAAATCATTCTAATTTGCTGATTTGACACTCAATAAATATTTCGTCTTAACAAATTTTGAAAACAGTTGTACTGCTTAATATGTTTGTAGAAATATATTCATAAAAATACTCACTTTAAGTATTCATAAAAATAAAAACTGTAATGTATAAGATTCTTAAAAGGTTGATATATGAGACGGGCGAAAAGATTATGACAATAAAAATATATCCTGTGTGTAATAAGCATTTATATAATATATGAATGTTTATTTAGTTTTTTCATGTATTAAAGAATTTGGTAACTTTACAATAAGGTTCGTTAGTTAACTACATTAGTTAATATGAACTGCACATATACAGCATTTATTGATCTTTGTTAAAGATCATTTCAACATTTACTAGTATTTTATTTAAATCTTGTTAACATTAGTTAATGCACTGTGAACTAACAGGAACAAACAATGAACAGCTGTATTTTTATGAACTAACGTTAACAAAGATGAACAAATATAGTAACAAATGTATTACTCATTATTAGTTCATGTTAGTTAATACATTAACTAATGTTAACTAATGAACCTTATTGTAAAGTGTTACCAATAATTCTATAAAAGATTACCATATTTTAACTTGATTTTGTCGTAACGTATAAAAACTAACTGACTCTATCTTTCTTATCTCTTTCAGTGTGGGCTTTGCAACTCTTAAACAGAGACTAAATATAAAAACAGGTTGAAAACTGAAAGCAGAGGACATTTCATTCCATTGACTTTGATTGTGAAGACAAATGAAGGAGATTTCGATTATCCGTGACCCTGTGGGTGGAGAGGCACTATGATGCTCATCACTGGTCCATACTTTGTTGCATGATGTTCTGCAAAATATATTACATAAGTTTCAACAATAAAACTGATATGTTTTAGAAAAAAAATGAAAAAGACTTTTCGTACCTGTGCCTCTTCACCATGGGTGAAGCCAAAGCAGACTGCAGACATGTTTTTCTTCTCCGTTTACTCTTCTCCTTTCTTTTTTTTGTTCAATTCTCTGCTTTATGTTCTGGAATTGGTCCATTGCACAGATCTCAAGTATTGTCTGAAATCTTTGTTACTACTACTCTTGTTTTGGTGGAATGCTATTCTTTGTGGCATGAGAGCTTTACGATTTTGCAAGCGGCTTTCCATCCTGTCATTTGCTCTTTTCTAGTCTACACTTGTTAGATGAGATCTTTGTACTAAAAAGTACGCTGAGAAATGTCAGATTAACAAGGACCGAATACTTTCTGCCAGGCCTTCTCAGGGCTCTCTTGAAATTGTGAAACTTCACTAATTGCTTTGACAAGCCTGACTTCAGTCTGACATAATTTCACTGGGCGACCCGAAGTGTTGCATATGCTAGTTTGCATCATGCATGGCTTTTTTTTTTTTTTGTACTGAACAGTATTCCCTGCTTGATAAAAAAAGAAAGACAGAAAAAAGGCGGTCATCTCAGTTCATTCAGTTCATCTCCCATGGCTTTAAATCTGCTGTTTCTTTGTGAGTTTTTGTATTACAAAATGTCTCTTTTCTTGCATTTCAAGATATCTTTAAAAATGTTGCTGTTATTTTTTTTTTTTTAGGTAATTATGTTAAGTAACTTATTTTGCTTGTACAAAAAGTTGATATTTATTACCATTGTACATATGCCCTTATTTTTTATATATGTATATATCTTCAGAAAATAAAAGTAGAGATCAGTTCACAGTGAGTAGGTCGTTTATGCTTATATGAGTAAATGTGTTTAATTGTTTATGTAGATCGTTTCGCTAGATGATACCCTTATTCATCGTCTGGAATCGTTTAAAGCCCTTTGAACAGTTTGCACTGAAAGCGTCTTTTGGACCTTCAACCGTTTGGTTCCCATTGAAGTCCATTATAGAGAAAAATCCTGGAATGTTTTCATCAAAAACCTTAATTTCTTTTCAACTGAAGAAACAATGACGTGGACATCTTGGATGACATGGGGGTGAGTAAATTATCAGCAAAAGTTTTTTTCAAAAGTGAACTACTCCTTTAAAAGAGGACCTATTATGGTTTTGTTTTAAAGATTTTTTACACTTTACTGTGTAATGTTGCTGTTTGAGTATGAAAAATGTCTAGAAAAGTCACTCCAAAGGGAGTTAATCTCTATATCAGTAAGAACTGTTTTTTCTGAACTCTCCAATGCCTCAATTGTAGTCTTGAGTTTTCTTGTCTCAATATTCTTCATTTAAATAATTCCTACTAAATGCATATGCAAAATAAATGAGCGAGGCCTGTTTTAGTTGCGTCAGAAGTGTGTTTAAACTCGGCTTGACATTTCCGAAGCACCTTGGAAGTGGTTGACCAATTGCAACACCATGGTCCAGCTGACCAATCAGAGCACATTGCGCTTTTCGGAAGGCGGGGCTTCATAGAGACTGGAGCTAAACAGAGCGTTACTGACAGACCTGTAACAGAGGTGCCGCAATAATGTAAAATATGTGAAAAATAATGTGTTTTTTTTAACATTCAAGCAGGAAAACCAATAGACCCCAAAAACAAAAATAAAAGGGCATAGTAGGTCCTCTTTGAAATGCCATTGAAATGTCATGTGCAACAGTTGTTGGTAATGCAAAATGGCTATAGTGGTTTTCATATTGCTTCTGCTAAACATATGTCAAGACAGTCACGGTGACAGTCACAGCTGACTGTAAAACGAGGAGAGGAAGAGAGAAACCCAGAGACAGCATATTATTTAACCATCACTGACTTCTCGATTACCCCACTTTGAAAGTTTCATGGCAAATTCAGCCATAAATGTATAAAGCTCATCAAGACAAAAACTGCGTTGGGTGTAAAATCCTCAGACAACCTCTGCAGGAATGGTCTGCTGGCCCTATTACCTTCAGTCATTGATAGATTCCCAAGGTGTGTCTGCAGAAAGTTCAGTGAAGCACTTCTGGCTCCAGCAGACTGATCTCAAGCCAAGGCTGTTTGCCAAGATCAGATGCCCATTGCTCTGTAAAATAGAAATAGTACATTCATATATGTGTATAATCTTATCTGGAGTATCTGGTTGACACTATACTTTTCCACCACTATAGCCTTGTAAGAGAAATACATTTTCGTTCAAACGTTTTTAAAAATAAATTAAAGGGTTAGTTCACCCAAAAATGAAAATTCTGTTAGTATTTACTCACCCTCATGTTGTTCCAACCCCGTAAGACCTTCGTTCATCTTCGGAACACAAATTAAGATATTTAAGATATTAAGATCGCTCCTGCATACTAGTCCTTGAGGGAATGACTCTTGCTGGCATCGAAAAGTCATTAAAGACATCGTTAAAATAGTCCAAGTGACTACAGGGGCTCAATCTTAACTTTATCAAACGACGAGAACACTTTTTGTGCGCAAAAAACAAACAAAAATAACGACTTTATTTCAACTATTAGTTTATTTCTCTCTCTGCCTCGAGTCAGGTTACCAGTTTAATAGCGTAAGCTTCTGTTATTGTACGTCACACGCATAACACACATGACCAGCGTCGGCCAATAGTGAGCGTGTGACGTAGCTCTACGCAATCACACTACGTTAACTGACTACAGGCCCATAGAGAAGGAAGTGAATAGTTGAAATAAAGTCATTATTTTTGTTTGTTTTTGCGCACAAAAAGTATTCTCGTCGTTTGATAAAGTTAAGATTGAGCCCCTGTAGTCACTTGGACTATTTTAACGATGTCTTTAATGACTTTTAGATGCCAGCAAGTGTCATTCCCTCAAGAAGCCTATGGACTAGTATACAGGAGCGATCTTAATATCTTAAATATCTTAATTTGTGTTCCGAAGATGAACGAAGGTCTTACGGGGTTGGAACAACATGAGGGTGAGTAAATACTGACAGAATTTTCATTTTTGGGTGAACTAACCCTTTAATACTTTTATTCGGCAAGGACACCTTAAATGCCGTTTGATGTCCAGTAAAGACAATTATAATGTTACAAATGATTTTTAAGTAAATGCTTTTGAATTTTCTATTCATCAAAGAATTCTGAAGAGAAAAAAACTATTATGTTTCAGATTCACCTGAACTACTTTTATTAGTGCTTGAAACAAAGCAGCAGAGTCAGAATCCAGCCACTTCCCTGTTTTCAAGGACTGTCACTTGGATGAAATGCATGGCATTTTAAAAATAAACAGCGCTTACTGTCTCTGGGCTAAAATGAATTGCATTAGCCTGCAAAAACAATGGATTTCTTTCTTTCATGCATCCAGTCGAAGGATCAATCACAGTATGGGAACATTTCAAACATTTTAATGTGCATATGAAAACCTCATTTTTAAATGACTTGGAATGATTACAAAACACTCACATTTCCACTCTTTGTTTTTCTACTTCAAGGCCCCCTGGGTGTCAAGACTTTATTTCTGAGTGTCCTTCTGCTGGCATCAAGAATATTTACTGAATCATTTTCTGTTAAATGAAAGAATACTCTGTTCATTTATTTAACCAGAAAAGGCTTCTCAAGAACTGGCATTAATTATAGAAAAATAATTCATCCGAAAATGAAAATGCTGTCCCTCGTGTTTCCAAATCCCAAGGCAAAATGAGAGCAAAAACGCAGTCTCATGGAAAATTGTAACTATTTTATGTTTTGGGAAATTCAAAACATGAATTTGTATGGTTAGTACGTTTTGTGTGATGTGCTTATGCCGCCCTGACGGAGGTGGGGTTAGAGGCGGACCTTTATGCGTCCTTGTTTTCTTTAAACTGTACATTTTTGTGCAAATTTCACAAAAATTACTTAAAGCATGCAACCACAGAAGTCAAAGAGTTTAAAGTCAGCATGAAACGGACGCCGTGATCGTCTTGTCTTCCCTATTGTGACGTTTATCAGAATGAAACCGCTTCTTGAACAAGAAAAATAATGTTTTGATGTTTTGATGGCTGTGGTTTGCTATTGGTCGATCTCATTTGAGTGATAGGTTGCCCCGCCCTCATGTCAGTAAGAAGAGATGTCTGAGAAGAGATATCACAAGTTAATTTGATTAAAGATTACAAAGGCAAAAGTGCATGGATAATTATTTCTAATAAACACTGCTCTATTCCATGAAAGAAACTTCTATTACATGCACTGTAAAACAATATTGTTGGTTTAACTTAAAAAATTAAGTAACCTGGTTGCATTAAAATTTAGTTCATTGAACTGGAAAAAATGAGTAAATACATTGAAGGAGATTGATTTAACCATCAGAAACTCAAAATATTATGTTATCTGAACTACATATTTTTTAATTGATTTGACAAAAGAAAAAATTGTGTGATTACAAATCATGAAAATATTTTTTTTACAGTGGTGACTTTAATGGTTGCACTGTAAAAAATTATTCTGCATTTTAGTTATTTCAAATAAATTGATACAACTTATGGTTTCTAAATTTGTTCATTCAACTTACCATGTTAAGTTTTAACTATCTCAACTAGTATATAAGTTGACTTAACTGGAATATGTGTCGCCTCAACTTAAAATCATATGCTGAACCAGTAACATTAGTCTCATTATTTATCGCGAGATCATATCACGTGAGAGAGAATACCAAGTTAAGTTTAATGAACATACATTTTAGTACAGATAGCTTGAAAATGTAAGTTATTGTCTTTTTTAACTAAACTTTTCAAGTCTATGTTACTTGAAATAAGTTGTTGGGTCAACTATTTTAACTATGTCAACTTTGAAAGTTGAAAATACTTGAGTAAATAAAACTTAACTGAGTCAAAGAAAAAAGATAACTAAAAAATGTAAGTTGAGTGAACACTTTTTTTTACAGTGATGTGTTTTCCAAAGGTGTCACTGTTTTGAATCTGTTGGGGCAATGACTCATGAAGGAGTCCTTTCTGTCTATTTTAGCACATTTCCTGCTATCATGTGGCAGGGGGAAAAAACGTTGTTGTGTATAACACATCCAGCAGTTTTTAATATTCATTATGCACCTTCCATGATTTCTCATCGGCAGTAGAAGCCCTACCATCATGAAACTTTCCTGTGCATTTATGCTTTTGTCCCAAGCTACTTGCAGTGCATTAGAGCTATACTTATTAATCAGTATGAAATTGTGACCTTGATATTGTTAACTGAGCTGGAGTCTCTTTGCAATGTTTAAACCTCTGAGCCTGCCAGCCTATACCTGCAAAAAGTACTGTACAGTCAATTACCGTATTCAAATTTCTCAAAGCAAGGAACGGTTGCAGTATATAGGCAGCAAACGTGTGTTCAAAGAAGACAGCAGACAGATTCTTCTGACATCCACGCTTAGCTCAATCTCTCACAAAGAGGCACCTCCAGTCAAACAGAGCGAGATATTTCATGATCACACGGGTTATTTCCTTCGAGATGGCGGCTGTTTGCAGTGCCTGACTGAATATCTTAAGGAATAAATTATGACTGATCAGTTTCGTTTAAAGAAGCTTTTGATCTTTCACTCTGCAACCTATAAACTGTGTCATTCTCTTCCACTTAAACAGATACGCATGCAAATTTAATGTTTGGTAGGTTTTTAGACCAACATAGAAAACTATAATTACAAACAGAAGGGGGATGTAATGTGATTATCAGCTAAGCTTTAAAACCCTAACCAGACGAAATATAGCTGTGTGTGTGTGTGTGTGTGTGTGTGTGTGTGTGTGTGTGTGTGTGTGTGTGTGTGTGTGTGTGTGTGTGTGCTAAAGTTAGAGGCAAACTGCTAATAAGAAATCAAAGTGGTGTTCTGCAGCCCAGCTCAATCCTACCACAGGCATCAAAGAATTAAAAAAAAAAAAAAACACTTCAAGTACTCAACAATATCTGACAGAATTGGGGTGCGCTGCAAGAGCGCGTCAAAGAGACAATGACTCAGCCATAACTGTCACTGGATCCAAATTTGTGGATATTAGCTGTGCTTATGGTGAAAGTCAATGCTAAACCAATTCTCTAACTTGTGTCAAGTTCTCCTGCTCACTTTCACATCACTATCTTATAGACACATGTTCTATTGGTACTTTGTTTTAAAATTATAAGCTGTCATTATTTTATCAACTCGGTTGTCATATTAGAGTGCAACAAATACCAACAGACAATGAAATAAAGCTGTCAAATATCATTGTATTAATTACATTTTTTTTTCAAATTAATTTACAAACTGACCCTATGTTTAAAATGCAATTTATTAAAGTGAAATTATTTACATGGCTATTCATTTGTCTATTTAAAAAGTAAGCTATATATTTATTTATTTTAAATGAAATTTAATTAAATAATTAAATAAATAAAAATATATACATATTTGTTAAAATATCATTTACACATATTTTCAGTTTTTAATTAAAGTAAATATTATTTTGTAAATCGGATTATTTGTATTAAAAAATGTATTTATATATTATTTTTAAAATGCAATTGAATTAAATAAAAAATGGTCAAAAAAAATGCTGGGTTCTTTTAACCCAAATTTGGGTCAAATATGGACAAACCCAAATGTTGGGTTAGTATGTAATATATGTAAAATATAAACATTTAACTCATTGACTGAGTTTGTCCATATTTGACCCAAAGATGGGTTAAAACAACCCAGCATTTTTAGAGTGTATTTGAAAAGAAATACTTATATTTTCATTCTTAATGCAATTTAATGAAATATTATTTTGAATATCTGATTATGTGTCTATTTTAAAAGGAATTTTATGACAATTTTCATTTCTGAATCAATAACTATAAATAAATGAAATTTATTTTATTCCAGTTCTGGAAGACTAGGAGCGCCACTCAAAATGTAATTTATTTATTAATTCAAAAATGAAAATCACAAAGCCAAGTTTTACCTCTGATGAACCTGTACCCTGACAAGAAAGGCGTTTCGCATGATATATATGGTATTACTCAATGTAAAACATGGTATTACGACAGTACCACATCCAAAAAGTATAAATGAATATTAGGTAATAAAATAGTGCTCTTGATTTTGTCTATGAACGTTTAATCTGTGCTCTACTTTTATGTCTCAATTGACCTTTGATTTGTTTACGCCACTTATTTTTAGCCTTAAATTATAGCTTTGGTTATAATGAATGATGTTGGGGAATGCTGCTGTTTAAGTCAAGGTCAAACAAATAAGACATTATATTCATCATTAATGGTATTACCATACAAAAACCCATCAGTATGAGTACCAGAGCCTGAAGCAGCCTCATCTGTGTCTGTGAAACACCTGGGCTCCCCTGCCACATCCGTCTAGATCCTGTTCGTGGATTTTAGCTCTCCATTCAACATAATCAGACCAGAGCATCTCCTCACCAACACACTCGAGACAAACATGCAGATCAGGCTTTACGGTAAACAAAACAAAGTCTTTGTGACGCACAAATGTCTACCTGTCAAACCTCATATCTGTGAGACTCCTGTCAGACCTCAGGGTTCTCTACCCCCTGATCACTAAATACTGCACATCTGAATAGACCCTCGGGCAACTGCTTAAATATGCAGATCACATCACTCAAAGACAGTGGCATCGTCGCTATTAATGTTGTATTCATCAACAAACTTCTGGTCTTATCATCTACAGGTCAAAAGTTAGTGCTCAGTCATTTTTTTATTAGTCTCATATATGCTGCTGCATACATAAAACAGCAATGTTGTGATATATTACAATGTAAATTTATTCCCGTGATGCAAATCTGAATTTTCAGCAGCAGAGCCATTACTCTATAGTCTTCAGTGTCGCATGATCTGATTTTGCAGGATTCATTGATGAATAGACAATTTAAAAGAGTAGAATTTATAATAAATGTCTTTGGCTTTACTTTTGATCAGTTTAACCCATAGACAGTAAAAGAAATGGACACAGCGACCCTATAGATTTCAACGGAGGAAGCTTAACCCTTGCTTAATAAAAGTAGCCTTCCAAAAAAAAAAAATCATAGGCCTACTGACCCCAAAATATATGAATAGTGGTGTTCTTACTTGATCTCTATGCATTTTTTAAATTGAATTTATTTTTATTTTTTATTAATAATGTTGCTAGTAATAAATGTAATATTTTCAGAACATTCGGCTGCTTTTGAATGTCGAGCTATAGAGAAAAAAAAGCAGGCTTTTTGCCTGCATAATGATGTAAGACTATGGCATTCCAGCTTAAAAAGATAGTTCATCCAAGTACTTGCCCTTAAGTTGTTCCAAACTTGTGTGAATTTCAATCTTCTCCTGAACACAAAGGAAGATATTTTGAAGAATGTCAGTAACCAAACTGTTGTGGGGCACAATTCTTCATATTCTTCAATATAGAGTCAAATATCTTCCTTTGTATACAAGAGAAGATAAATTTACACATGTTTGGAACAACTTAAGGGCAAGTATGTATATATAAATACACACACACACACACACACACACACACACACACACACACACACACACACACACGAGAAACACACTGTATGAGAAATTCATACAGGTTTGAAATAACTTAGGGGTGAGTAAACGATGACAGAAGTAATTTTTATTAGAACTACACATAACGTGAAAATGTGCAACAGGCACGTTGGGTACGCCTGAATGTGATTGGCCGTTTTGAAGCACATGACGCATTTTCTTAAACCTGATTGGCTAATTCATATGAACAGGACGTTGTTGCCAGATGGAACAAGGACAGCCAGATGCGTTAGAACTAGCAGTCTCTCATGTCCAGAAAGTGCACATACAAATACACATTTAAAATTCAGTAATAGTTATATTCAGATGTATCGTAGTCGTAGATTATTGACTGTAAAAAGACGTTTATTTTAAGGTCCATTCAGGTGATTTCAGGTTCCTTCACAGCGGAAGAATATTTGCGTCGTTTTAACGTGCGGTAAGGAGCGAAGTTTGAACATTTCAGTAACCTTACAATAGAAACAAATGTTTGTTTTTACATATTAGATGCCACATTTCTATATTTAAACTGGTTGTGGTTATGTTACACAGTAGGGTAATACAATAACGTTAATGTTTATAAAAGTGCCTGATGTTTTGAGATGTTAACAGACATGCATGATACGTTAAAACTTCTACTGTCCAGAGACCAGTTCCATAAACATACTAGCCTAGCAGCTAAATGTAAACAATAATATTCAACTAACCATATAATCGCGTGTGGTTAGGATAATTGAACTTAGATGCTGTGAGTTTGAAGTATTGTATATTAACATCTGTTGTGTAACGTTAAGATCTATCGTTAGTCTGACCCACTAACAGTTAGCAATTAGCGGGGGCTAATCAGTCTTTTCAGATTCAAATTAGAACAATCTACCTTTTATGTAACAGACTCTAAAAAGTTATGAAGAGTGGGCGATCTTGTCATCTTACTCTCTGAAGTTTTAGTATGACAGTCTCTTATCTTCAGTTCATTTATTTACTCAGATCTAATTTCTTATGTACTGGACTCAAGCATGGAGGATACTGAAGCCATGGACAGCAGAACACCACTGGCAGCCCTGTCTCCTTCTCGGCAGAACACTGAAGGTGCTGGAGATGTGGATTTCTCCAAACTTACTCCTTCACAGTTTGGCATATCAACAGACAGCTTCTTACCGTCATCCAAGATTAAAGGTTAGCAAAAATAAACTGGATTTAAATGGGTTAGTTCACCCAAAAAATGCCAATTCTGTCAGTAATTACTCTCCCCCATGTTGTTCCAAGCCTGTTCATCTTCTTAACACAAATGAAGATCGTTTTAATGAAATCTGAGAGCTTTCTGTTCCTCCATTGACAGATACGCAACTACCATTTCATGCTTTGAAAAGTTCATAGAGATCGCTTTAAGAGATTGATAGTTCATAAAAGTAACTGTAGAGACTTGATCACTTTATGATGAACAGACATAATTTTATAAAAAGATCTTTGTGTTCTGAAGATGAGCGAAAGTCTTAGCGGTTTGGAATGGCATGAGTGTGAGTAATAATGACAGAATTTTCATTCTTGGGTGAATTATCCCTGCCTTGTTTATGTGCCTTATGCACTTTTTGTTTAGTTAATGCCTTTTTATTGTTACATTTTTATTATTTATGATAATTTTCAGTACAATATTATTTTATTTTGCACAATTTTACCCTACGCAATTCTGTTTTGTCACTGAAGCACACTAAATTAATTTTAAATGTAACTGAAATCACACTTTTCATACTGCGTAATCTCCTCAGATAAGTCCAGAGTGGCTCAACTGAAGTCTAGGAGGAGATCCACGATTGGGGTCCGGGGATCTCCAGAAACGAACTCTCTTATCTGCTACAGAGCCAGACAAGCTGCAAAAACACCTCCTCGAACACCACAGGTAGATGCATGGTCTAACACAGCTATTTTTGCTTTAGGAACCAGATTTTACATTAATCATCAAGTGGTGACCTAACACAATAGCAAAGTGTTTATGTATATTATATATTATGTATATGTATATTCTTCCCTATTCCAAGTAAAATGGCTTCTTAAACAAAACCAAAAAATGTAGGGACATGATTGTGTCCATCATTAATGTTATTGCTAGATGGAGGGGAAGTTATTTTGATTAAAGATTACGAGGGCACCTGAATAAAACAAAAAGATGTACATAAATAAGTCCTTTATAATAAATACTGCAATATTCCATAAAAATAAGATTTGACCATTTTGATTTCATTGAATTTTGTAAATGCAAAAGTGATTTCCACCCTAACACATTGAATAAACACTGAGCAAGAACTGTACAATTATAGTAAGACAAATTATTAGTGACATAAATGTATGACAGAATACCATACAGTTTGATTAGAGACAAACTCTTTTTCAATTTTCTATTCAAAATGCAGAATTATATGATTATTTGCAATGTCTACAAACTTATCTGGACAGACTTGCGATCCATTTATAAGACATGACCCACCCGTTAAGATCATCTGGTGTAATACAACATGAATGTGTTTCATAGAGTGAGCCACATTGTTTAACGTCATGATGATGATGATGAAGGTTGTTGGGATTTTTCTTTATCTGCTGTAACTTTGTGCCCTCTCCTCATGAAGCTTTTGCAGGGGAGTCCGTTTCTTTTACGCTGCGACTCTCTGAAGAAGAAGATGGCTGCTTTCCAGTGTCTGATGGAGGAGGACGACGACGAAGAGGACGAACAGAAGAAAAATGAGGAGAATGGGAGTGCGAAAAATACTTTGGCTGAATATTCTATGAACGGTCAGTCTCTCCTCAAACTGTTGTGAAGTTATTAAGAGAATGTCATTGTTTGCTATTTCCAGCTAATAGAACTTATTCAGAAAAAGCAGGCAACATAATAAATTTAGCACAATTTGATTTCCTCCATTGATCCCAGTTAGAGCGCAGAAGGATGATGTGCAGTATAAATCAACTGAAGCTTATAATCCTTAAAATAAATCTGTTTACATTTCAGAGGGCTTTCAGATTGAAAAGAATTGTAAAAGCATATCTACAGTAGTCTTCCAGTTTGAATAATCTGTGATCATTTCATGTTTTGACACTATGAAATTGTAAGTTTTATTCAAACATAAACAAGACATTTGAGGAATATCAGTGCTTTCCTTTCAATACTCTCATTTTTAAAATTCTATCAACCTGGAAAGTTGAATGCTATTTAATGTTATAATAACACTAAAACCACTCTAAAATATGAACATATGTTTATATTAAAGTTCATAAGCAGCTGTTTTTCTTTTAATTTACATTTGCATTAACTGGAATCAGTAATAGGATTCAAATCATAAGAATCAGTTCTTAGTTCTCTGTGTGGCTCTCATACATTTTTGGTCAGTTACTATTGAGATTAGCAATTGCTGATTCACTGTAGTTTTAAAACCAGCACAGATTAATTATGTTCTTATGTAGCATGACCTGTTTTTCCTAAATGTAATCTTGGGCCATTATCTCGATGAGGACGTCTCTTTCTGCTACTGTCTGTCCTGTAGGAAAGGAGAACCCGCTGACTAAGCAAAGTCAGTTCGCTTCGATGACGCCGCCCCCCTCTAAGAAACGCTGCTGGGCCCCACCAGTGGAGTGTGAGGACAAGATTACTGAGACGCCACTCCCCTACCCCACTTTCATAATACAACAGGAGCAAGGGGTAAACATATCAGCATTTAACGGCACCATGTTTGATATTCGATATACAGTTTATCATCTGTTAAATTGCCATTAGCGGATAAAGTGGCAGAGGTAAAGTGCTTACAATGCAACCAATGGATGCTGCTCTAACTCGAACAGAGTTTGCGGTCACTATTATTAGTCTGGTGGTGTTCCTGTAGTCAGCGTTGTGGTCTTCTGTTTTTCTATGATTGTAGGTGAAATGCTCCGAGTCTCAAAACCAGAGGTCTCTATCTGATGTGGATTCAGATGCAAAGAATGAGCTTTTGTCTTTACCCATGCTGTCAAAACCAGATGTTAAACCAGCAGGTAAGGGAACTTCACCATGGCAGTGTTTATTTGATCAGAAATACAGGAAAAACTGTAATCTTGTGAAAAATAAATACAATTTCATCTATTTTCATATATTTTTAAATGTAATGCAATCCTGTGATGCAAAGCTGAATTTTGATATGCCATACCTGTGAGGCTCACTAACAGATTTAGATAGATATGTGAACAATATTGGAAAGAAATAGTTTTTTGTGTATATAGAAAAAGCCTTGGATCTTTTAGTTCAGCTCATGAACATCTTACTTTCATCATACTTTCTGATGTTCATACATGTTTTTACGTGCTGTAACTAAAAGTGGAAGAGATGACTGCTGCTTGAACTGAGGATCTAGAGTGATTTATCATATTTAACCCTCTGGGCTTCTTCGTAAATGGGTTACACTTAGCTTCCTCCCGGTCAAAAACGGGCGAAGCCTTAAAATTTTACTTTACTTCTTCCCAGGATAACCATTCAAATATATTTTTGTTCTATAATATTTTATGATTATTATTTAGAATTTTTAGAATTTTTTATGATACTTTGCATTAATTATATAATTTTTATGAGCTATTTTTTCCATTAGAATTAATATACATATTTTTATTTTATATTGTTTTTTGTTTTTTTTTCAATAAATACAACATTTCACATCAAAATAGAGTGTCAGCTAATAAAAAAATAATAATTCAAGTAGAAGAGCGCCACCTAGTGGCTTTAAAAAATAGTTACATGTGTGCAATGTCCTGTACAGCCTGTAGGCTGCCTATAGCTTCCTATTCAAATACATAGAAAGGCTTTTTGATTCTTTTTGTTGGTTTAGACATGATTTCTCATGTCTGTGTGCGTGTGTGTGTGAGTGTGCATTTGAGCAAGATTTTTTTCTCATTTATTGATTTTATTTTTCATATTCTACAAATTTGCTGGTGCAGTCTTGCCAGTTTATCTGTGTATGTGTTTGTGTGTGTGTGTGGGGGGGGGTGGTCTTATTTGCACTCTTGATGTTCTAGAGAGTGTCACCCCTTCATTGCTGTACACTTTTTTTCTGCACAGTTGCTGATCTGTAGCTTGTACCACCAAAAGTTTCTCTGAGTTTTCCTATTTTTTCGTATTTCCCATTCATTTCCTATGTCGGTCATTTTTGACCGGGAGGAAGCTAAGTGTGACTTTTTTTTTTACGACCCTTTAACAAATCAGAATCATCTCCTTGATTTTTTTGTGTGTTCATATAGGTAATACAACAAAAGTCACCAAGTTTCAGCCCGATGCGATCAAGCAAAAAAATGAAACATTTTAAAACGTAACAGTTTTCGGTCATTTTTGACCGAAGAAGCCCAGAGGGTTAAGAACGTCAACACGAGAATGTCATGTTTTCATATTCCATCGATCTCTTTATTTAAAAGGTCAATGAATGTTTGATGATAAAAATCCATTATATGACCCTTTAATCCATTTCTTTATTTATGGTTCAGGTTAATTTTTTTTTCAATACTAGAGCCTTTTTTTCTTTATAGATGATAACATGGGCTCCTCTATGCGCAAGAAGAAGCAGGTTCGTTTTGGGGCACCGCTCTCTCCAGAGTTCTTTGACAAAACCCTCCCTCCCAGTACCCCACTGCAAAAAGGAGGCACCCCAATGTGTCCTCCATCATCTACGGAACCTAAACGCTCTCTACTGAAGACCCCTCAACGATGTGATGCCCCTCTTCCCCAACCTGACTTCAACAGTCCTCAGTTCAATGGAGCCTCTCCTGACCTTGTTATTAACAGACGCAGTGCTGGACTGTTGTACAGTGATGAAGTATTTGAAGAGATCGAAAAGGTTTGACACTTTCCAGCTTCTCCAAACTAACTTACCTGATTGTAGATTGAGTGGCTTATGAGTTTATTCTGTCATTGCCCACAGGCTCCTTCCTCTATAAAGTTATGTATTGATGGTGAGTTTTTGTGACTTTCTCCAATTAATCTCCACAGATAAGTTTTCCCAGTATGGAGGACGAGTCTCCCTCATACAAGCCTTCAAAGAACTGCAAGGGTGAGTTATGAAATGGTTTTGAACAGAAGGAAAGTTTCTCTGCGGCCTGTTCTAATTGTGTATGTAAAACTGTAGATGTACTCTCTGCTGAGGACCCACGGCAGCCTCAGGCGGAAGACTCTGAAGTTATGAACGCTGCTTTTCAAGAGGAAGATGATGAACCATCAAATTCACAGACAGAGGAAAAACTGCCAGGTCCCACTAGTGACCAGCCACTGGCTCTCTCCATCTCCAGTGAGTTAAACTTTCTTCCATTTTTTTTAGCATGCTCTCTTTCTTGCCCTTAATAAATTCATACCATTTTTTATTACTCTTTGCTATTTTTTTTTTTTTTAGCAAAATAGGATAAAGATTATGAGAACTCAGTGCAGAATTATAAGTCTGCTGTTCTTCTAAAACATTCACAACACATCTGTTTTTATCTGTTTGTCTATTTTTCCTCCCGTTTTTGTGTTAGTTTTAATTTTCAGTCATTATAAATTTCTTACAGATTCTGCAAGGAGAATGTAAACTTAACTTCACTTTTAAAAAAAACTTTTGCTGATAATTTACTCACCCACATGTCATCCAAGATGTCCATGTCTTTCTTTCTTCAGTCGAAAAGAAATTAAGGTTTTTTTATGAAAACATTCCAGGATTTTTCTCCATATAATGGACTTCAATGGGAACCAAACAGTTTAAGGTCCAAAAGACAGTTTCAGTGCAGCTTCAAAGGCCTTTATACGACACCAGACGATGAATAAGGGTCTTATCAAGCGAAACGATCGTCATTTAAAAAATAAAAAAGTTTAAGTTTTAAAAGCACAAATGCTCGCCTTGCTCTTTTCTGTGATGTGCATTCGTAACTCTCCTGTTCAAACTCGTTCATCAAAATGAACAAATCTTTTTTCAAGTCATGACTCGAAGGGTCCTAGATAAGACCCTTATTCATTGTCTGGTGTCGTTTAAAGCCCTTTGAAGCTGCACTGAAACTAATTTGGCCCTTGAACCGTTTGGTTTCCATTGATGTCCATTATATGGAGAAAAACCTGGAATGTTTTCATCAGAATGTTTTCATCTTTTTGACTGAAGAAAGAAAGACATGGACATCTTGGATGACATGGGGGGTGAGTAAATTATCAGCAAATGTTTTTTTTTATTTATTTTTTTTAAGTGAACTACTCCTTTAAGAGCAGAAATGCATTGTTTAAATACTTCTTAACTTCAGCTGTTAGACTCGTATGTACTTATTAAATGTATTTAAGAACAGAAATGTGCATCAATATGTATTTAGTTTATAATATTTGACACTCATGTTTCCTGTCAGCAGTAGAGGTTGACAGGGAGTCAGAGTCTTCTGCAATCTCTGAAAAGACACATTCATTCAACTCCAGCACTGAACCAACTCGCTCTCGCAATAGAAAAAGAAAGGTGAGGACTCGTATCTGCAAATCACTTCTTTCAAACTGAAATCACAATTTGAAACAGCCACTGTTGCCATTTCAATGTTGCATTTTTTCAACACTAAAAAAATTCTTCCCAAATGGTATTATCACCACAATATTTGATTATTTTTAATTTTTTTCATTTTAAAAATCATCCCAAAACTTTATTTCCAAGTTATAAAATCCAAGATTTTCAATGTGCTTTCAGGCTTTACAGTATATTGAAGAACCTCAGGAGGCTGAAAGAAAAATAATTTCGATCATCCAGCTCTGTTGTGTTCCTTTGTTTCAGCAATCAGGGGAGCCTGAGCCTGAGACAAGGAGAAGCTTGCGTTCAGCAGCAGCGTCTGCTTCAGGAAAGATGAAGGTATGAAGCTTAAAAAGTGGATTTATAATCTGACATGTGATGAGTCTTGGTGAACGGGGGCTTTTTAAGCTCTGATTATTAACACTGGCATCAAACTGACATTGAGCCTGAAATAATAACACTAATGTGACTTGGACTTAGCATTTGGTATATAAATAGCATGATGTGTGATTTCATACGTCTAGAGCCTTTGAGCACATTTGTGTGAACTCTGTCCATGTTCCTCACTGCTTTTTTTCAGAAGACGTCAGGAGTAAATAAACGATTTGGCAATAAGGTGGATCGTTCTCTATACGGGAAAAGAGACTATGCTTCAAAAAACCCTCTGCTCAGCCCCATAATTGAGACGATGTCTACCAGTCTCAGCAACACACCAACACAGACCCAATCAGGAAAGCTAACAGGTACTCGTGTCCAAGTTGTTCATTTCTGATTCAGCCATTTTGTCACCCATGCTTAGTCTGAATGGACTGATTATTAGATGAATCTTCTGCAGAGTAAGACTGATGCGTTCATTGCACAAAAATATGTTCTGCTCTATTCATCTTCACCTATTCTTATATAGAATGGTACTTTTATTCAGCAAGGATGCGTTTAATTGCGATTCTTTGTTTTGGGTGCACCAACTTTACAACTTTGTCGAATGTTTACGTTCATAAACGAAAGGGAATGTTCAGAAAACCATAATGGTGCTAGCCCTCTCAAACAGATATTCGGAATTAACTTTAAAGGAGAACTCCGGCGAACAATGAACCTTTGGTCTAATAAAACAACGGTACCTAGTCAATCGTTCTCTGAGCTTTGTTTTCATGATAATCGAATGTAAAGAGTTTTATCTCTAAAAACTGTTTAGCGTATAATGCTAGTAATGGGGGCATTGACTAAGTAAAAAGAAACCGCTAGTTTATACCACTAACAAGGCTCAAAATAGCCCCACACTAACGCAGTAACATAATATGAGGCTCCATACATGCAAAACAAAGCATTGAGAACTTTGTAAGTGTACAGACCGTTTAATAAGAAGATACTTTATGAAGACAGTTCACTTCGCGTATACAGACAGGAGCCATCTTTAAAAATAGTCTCGATAAGTCGATCCCCGAACGCCGCTCATACAGTTCAGAAGTTCGCTGAACTTCATACAGTTCAGATCAATCAGCACGGCGTTCGTGGTTTGACTTATCGAGACTATTTTTAAAGATGGCTCCTGTCTGTATACGCGAAGTGAACTGTCTTCATAAAGTATCTTCTTATTAAACGGCCTGTACACTTACAAAGTTCTCAATGCTTCGTTTTGCATGTATGGACCCTCATTATGTTACTGTGTTAGTGTGGGGCTATTTTGAGCTTTGTTAGACTTTGTTAAACTAGCTATTTCTCTTTACTAAGTCAATGTCCCCATGGCTAGCATTATACGCTAAACAGTTTTTAGAGATAAAACTCTTTACATTCGATTATCATGAAAACAAATCTCAGAGAACGGTCGACTGTGTACCGATGTTTTATTAGACCAAAGGTTCATTGTTCGCCGGAGTTCTCCTTTAAGACACCGCAGCTTTGTTAACACAACTAATGTTAAAGTATTACACTCTTCACACACAGATGGAGAGCAAAACTGCATTCAGACACCCAACCTTCCCCATAGCAAGACAGTTTGCCCCATGGTTATTCTGGGTACTCACTGTTCACAGACCAATGAGAAAGAGCAAACGTTGAGCTCCTCTGTGACAGACACCACTGACAACCAACCAGATTTGAACGTGGCTTATTTTGAACCCTCAGTCGGCGCTCAGAGTCCCACAGGAAGAGTAAACTCAAGGTCTAAGACATCCAAGACCAAACGCGACTCGGGGAGACCTAAGCGCCAACGTCGGAGCTCAGGCGCAGCCAAGAGAAAGAAGCTCAGCAATACAGCTATTAACTCCACTACTGAAGCAGATTATGAATTTGGGGAACGAGATGCTGAGAGCCAGAAGCCAAATCAATCTGCAGGTTTGAGCCCAATGCACCAAGACAGTTTTGAAGCCGAGTGCTCTAAGAACAAGGAAATTGAGGCTTTGAACGGCTATGCGGCACCAAATGAAAACTCCATAACCACTGAGAGTTTAGAGCAAAAGACACCAAGACGTGGACGTGTCCAAACGGTGCTGGAAAGTCCTTGTGTAAAGGTCGATGAGAGTGGTCAGTCGGAGCGAATTACTGTTGGCATGTCAGAAAGCAACGCTGAACCTAAAAAGCCTAGTTTGGCCCCCTGGCAGCAGGATGACTTCAATATCGACGACATCTTGAAACCTGTGGCGAAGAGTCGAGGTTCAGTGCGACGCAGCCTGAGGAACCGGAGGAGCGTGGACCTGCAGGCTGTGGGCCTGGCCTGGGTGGACCACACGTCCCCGGAGCTGAGTCAAGTGGCTCGGAGAAGGACGCGTGGAAGACTCAGCGGAGTGTCTGAACCACTCTTCATTCAGGCCTGCGAGGACCCAACACCAAACTTGGGAGAATAACTGACCTCAACCGTTCGTGTCAGTTACTGTCGAATAAACTTTTAATGAAAAGTTTAGTCTTTTCTCATATTAAATGACATGTTTTTATGGATGAAAACCACCTCTTCTTAAGAATATTGTATAATTGTTAGATTACTTCTGCTCATTAAATCTTCATTTAGATGAAGGATCCTGTTTGAACGGGATTTTCCCATGGCAATCATTTTGTTTCACATAAATGGCTTTCCCAGGACAACATTTTTTGTTTTCTTTTACTGTATATTTGCCTGCTTCACAATTCAGTTGTACAAACCAATACAATATGTACAATCCATTGGCACTATTTGTAATTAGCATCACTTTTGAAACAAGTTATGGGGCCTGCTTTAAATTTTACATGGATGAATGTTATGAAAACATGTCTGGATTATATTTCAATCCAAAATCAAGAGATTTTTTATTTTATTTTTTTATAACAGTGTTCAGCACATTTATCATTACCGTAATGCATTTCCTTATTCTAATTGCTAATATACAGTAGTTATACAATCATTTAAAAAAAAAAAAAAATTTAAAAACAATTGTCAAATGCATAACTTTGTGTGTATATTGTAGTTTATATTTAATTGGCATACCTATATATTTTAAAAAAAATGGCTTTGTGTTTTATTTTCCAGTAGCAATAATCAATTCCAGTACCAATATTAAAATCTAATGGGAAATTCGAAAGGACCATTTAAAATAGGGCTTTAATATAATTATTTATTTACAACAGTTATTTACGGGGGGTTTTTTTCTGTTAAAACCGAGTACAACTTGGAAATAATTATTCTAGCCATTGATTCATAGCCTTGATTCAGCGGTGTTTGTTTAGACTCTCATTATGTTTTATGGGAATCAATCCTCAGCAGTGCTTCTGTAGTCGAAATAACACTGCAACAGCGTTTAAATATTTATGTCCTGTAGTCAGTCTCCAGTTTCAGTGGTCCAGAGGCATTATTTTAACATGGACTTACACCTTTGCTGTACGTGATCAATATCTTATCACAAATCTTGCTTCCAATGCAGCTTAAGAATTGTTTTATTATTTAGTGAAGGTCTTAAAATGGCAATTGATATTGGGTCTGGCCAGGCAGTTTTGTTGTAGTAATAGAACACTGCCATCTAGTGGAGGCAATAAGTAAGGCTATCACAAAATTCGCACAGGCCAACACAAATTTGTCTACAACAGGATAAAAACTTTTTTTTTTAGTGTTACATTTCTGCAATTTTAAAGTAACTATATTCACTTTACATTGGTTTACAATCTCCATGAGTTTGATTCATTATTTTTCTCCGTGACCTGCGTTGCGACAACAAATCAGCTAATTGACAGTGATTGGACATTTCGGCCTGGTTTCACAGACAGGGCTTAAATTAAACCGGGATTAGGCCTTAGTTTAATTAGGACACTAGGGTTATTGTATTTATTATGTGCTCTTTTTGAACTTCAGTGTTAACATGTTCCCTTAAGTTGAACGTCTGACGGTAAGGACTCGCGGTAGTGGTGGTGGTGTGTTTGTTTGCGTGTGTGTGTGCCAGTGTTGGGGTTAAAATTATTGTGCTAAGTGTTTTTTTTTCGTGGCGTGTGAAGGAGGGGAAACCCCTCTCCCCCATCATGCAGGCCCAGGGAAGGCAGCTTAGGACCAGAACAATGGGGTCCTTTGACCAAATTGAGGCCCTTTAAGACATGTGGCCTCTTGTCACCGTGGCAACCCCCCGAGACAACGTATTAGCCGACAGCTGGAGAGAGAGACTAGAGAGAGTTCATCTCGTTGAGCTTCAGGACTCTCCACTTTGCTCTGCCCCATTATTTTCTCGCCTACGCCCGCGCTAAGCGTCGAGCGCCTGTCTTCCTTTATTTGTTAATAATGCATATATTTCAGATCCCTTATCGCCTATCATCTATTCCATCCCGAGTGATACTTTAACTAGATCCTTAACAGAAAGACTCATGCAAAATTGATTATGAGTGTCTCATACCACGATTAGATTAAAGTGGTCTGAGGTCAAACGTTTGAGCTGGTGGGCTGAGTGTTTACGTTTTCCAAGTGTCGTCTGCTGCGTCACTGAATTATTCACAATCTGTAAAGTCTGTTCCGTTGCACATAACTGTCACTCTCCATCTATGCTTTCCATTCAGCGTTCATATTTCTCAGTGCTGTCACACTTCAGGGATTTTAACATTTTCTCTTTCAGTTCTGCTGCTGTCGTGGTTGAGCAGCTTTAACACTTTATCAACACAGTAACAATGAGTAGCGCACTATGCTGACATTGTTAACGAACAAGAAACTCTGATTAACGAATTAGTTGGCTGAAGTAAAATATTTTTTAGATTTTATGTCTCTAACCTGCCAAACTCAAATATATGAAGAGTTCAGATGCAAAAGCCTCTAAGTGCCATTTGAAATTTTCTTCTAAAATGATCATTTTTATCAAGCTTGTATGTTTAAGTTCAGTAATTTCACTTAAATGGCAATGAAGATTACCTATTAATTGTCATTTAAGTGAAATTACTGAACTTAAATATACAAGCTTGATAAAAATGGTCATTTTAGAAGAAAATTTAAAATGGCATTTAGAGGCTTTTGCATCTGAACTCTTCATATATTACCTCAATTCTCAAAGTTCTCCCTGTATTATTAACTCTTACCCTTTGTTTGGAGATGGACTGATAAGAAAACACCTGTGTGCTCTTACTTATAGAAATATGCATCTCTTTTGATATATTGTTTTTTGATAACGGTTAGTGCACAGACTGTCATTTGAGTCTATTGCCACAGTAAAGCAAGAATACATGCTTATTAAATATGTACCACTTGTGATGCATTAGCTAAATATTAATGTTTGTGTACTAGTAAAGAGTATTTCTTGCCTTTGATCCGTTTTTTTTAACCTTTGTACTGTTTTCAGGTCCACTCCTCTCCGCTTTCTTTTTCTTTTTTCACAATAGGCTTTTATGCCGTGCGTCACGTGACCAAACCGGAAAACGGGTCTCATCGCATCCGCTTGTCAGAGAAAGTGTTAACGGCCGTAAGAACTGACAACGATATCTATGGAAATTTAAGGTAATCAGCTAACCTAACTAGTTCACTTTGTTATTGGCGTTTTATTCCATTTAAATATCTAAACGTTACTGTGAAGAATAAAAAAATATAAAACGTTTAAATATTAATCTGCACATGTGAGGGATATTGTTTATGCTAATCTTTGCTCGCTCCTTTTAAGTTATCTTGAGTAAAACCGCAAAAAAAATCATGAAGCACATACAAAAGACCTGGACCGGAAGAAATGCGACCTGTTTTACAGAGAATGCGGAAGTAAGTTGTGCATAAAGCCTATTATATCTGTTGAGCATGTGAACGGAATAACCTATCAGAGTTAGGGTCACAACAAGATAAACACATTCACGTTTACAAGTTTAAACATCAGATGTTGCGATGATTGACAGTGATAACCAACGGACAAGACAAAACGGGATACATTTTGTTAAATTTCAAGTTTTTGCTCTAGTACATATAGAGCTCTGGTACCGAAACTCCTCAGTTGGGGTCAAATGTCATCCTAGAAGCCACAGTGGTTGTACATGAGACAAACATCTGAGCAACTAGGTGATAGACCACCCCTACTTTGGAAAGGAACCTATACAAAGTTAGTGTTTGCAGCCCAGATCACGGATCATTAGTTTCCAAACAGCAGGGCTGCCAGTCTATCTCTTTGAAATGTGTTCTCTTTACGTCAAGTCATATTCCTTGGCCTGTGAGCGAGAACCTGAGACACGAGGAGGATGTGCTCGGCGCTTCTCCATTGGGACGGACTTCAGTAGAGCGATGTGGAACCCATGCCTACTCCATTATTAATGAACTGTTGAGTCCTCAGCGCACTCTGTCTGCTGCGGAAAGATGACAATGTAAGAACTGTGCGAGCTCTACAGCTGCTGCAAACGATGTCTCCGTATGAGTAGTTTTGTTTGCTGATACAGTGCCAGTGCCTGTTGCCTATACTTCATGGTTTTTGGGAGGGAATTTGACATGGTAGACAGCAGACAAGAAATTGCTAGGGAGAGATGTGGAAATGTTGTAGTTGATTTTGCATTGCGGGTTTGCATTCCATGAGCAGATTCCGTTCTTTTAAAAAGTTACATTTTCATTTTTGGTTGAATCATCCTTTTAAAGGAGCTGTATGCAAGACATTTATTTCAATCAATCATAAATTTTCCCTGATATGTCACTAGACATTTAGAAATCATGTTCATTTCAAATACTTACAACAGTAGTCCGGCCAGGATATTGTCATTTAAAAAGTGAAGTTGCAGCCCTAACTGATGTTGATTTTGTCATGTTGTGTTTTGTTCTGATGCGCCACCCTCCACCGATCTAACAATCACGGGAGTCAGTAGTGTTTGGCCACAATCTTGCATACGGCTCCTTTAAGTTCAACTGATAGCATGGTATAATCAGAGAATGTCTAATTAAAGAGAATTGGCATTGGCTGGTTACTTCCGGGTTCTGGACTGGCTGCAGTAACACGGCTCTGTCCATGCGGGGGCGCTCGCGGTCGAGTGCTGAATGAATGGGAGTCAATGGGGTTTCACCCCCATAAATCCACTTTTCTCAGGATGTAATTTTTTTGTCAAGTAATTTGAAAGTTGCATTCAAAAGGGAGGGCTAAGATAATACACTCAGCTGAAAATTGCATTTTTAAGTTCACTTATCTGTTCTAAAAATTCGTTCAAAAATGTGATGACGTCACACAATAGCAGAATGCTAGCGTGTTCCGGCCAACAACGGCCTAACCTGTAAGAAATCAAAAGGACATAAGTACTCGTTCATTCGACTTTTGGCCTATAATCTATATTGAACTTGCGGAATCAACAATAAAATCTATGTTAATTTAACGACAAACACTTTTAGCCGTTTAGCCCCATAGACTCCCATTCATTCTGCTCTCGCCCGCGATCACCTCCAGTGGTATTCTAATGGAACTGCAACCAGGATGATACACAACGGGGCTAATAGGAAGTGCCAAGGCTCTCCGTTAGACGGGCTCTGGTATAATATTGATTACCTCAAAAATAGAGTTCCACCTGTCCATTCTTTAAAAATAAAAAATAAAAACCTGATTTACATTGAGTGCCAATTAGTAAATTTTTTTTTTTTTTTTTAACGTTCTTACTATGGCCACTAGGGTTGTCAAGCATACTAGTTGGTATACAAAAACAAGTTGACTGTAGCATTTCTGCAGTACCGGTAGCAGCTGATAGATGCTGGTTACTGTGCGTTAAAGGTTTCTATTTACAGCCAATCAAAGGTGCTTGTCAGTTGCCCTGTTCACCTGGTGTTTTACAAAGTTTCTGTATTGACAACCGTATTTAAATGTGTGATTGAATCGGAAATTTCGATGATTGAGCGTGATGACCAAAGGACAAGACAAAATGGGACAAAATATACATTAGTTATTAATTGTATACATTAGTAATTGTTTTTAAATCTTCCAAAAATATCCCGGTTTACGTAAGTTCCTCCCTGTAACCTTGATTTTTGCTACTTTCTTTTACCGTTTTTTGTTAAGAAAACAAACAAGGGATGAGTCAGAATTATTTTTGTGGAAATCAACGCAAATGTTGTTAATTTAGATTAACTTAGAATAGATTCCTTTTAAGAAACCTTATGTATCTAGTTTATTGATTTAGGAAAGATTATATTTTGAAGCCTGGTTGGAATGAGGTCATTTAAAAGTATTTGTGTTTTTTTTTGTTTTTTTTTGGTTTCGACAGAACTTTAAAAGTGTATCTGATTACAGAAGAATTAGTTGAGCACACACTGAGTAAATTATCCAGGGTTAAGCAGTGATGTCATGAGTTGTTGACCAGCTTGCGATGGGCAGAGGTAGACTGATGTATTGGATTAGTGATTGTCAGAGGTCAGGGGTCACGCTGTCCCAGGCCAGAGGGTCTGTCCTGTGATGAGATCTGAAGATATCAAAACAAAAGCCAGAGCAGCCGCCCACAGACTCCACGTCAATTATGACAATGAAAATATTCCATTGTGACAAGAATGACGGCATTATTAGAGGGAGACATTGTTGTGTAAATTAAATATCTGTGTATGAATAAAAAAAATGCAACGTTAAATGACAATTTATAAAGACAGTTCAGAGAGCAGGAAAGCTGTCTCTGTGTGTCCTGGAAACCGGACATAATCCAATAACAGTAATTCATTTTCCATGTACTGTCGAAGCTGATTTTATTTCATTTGAGACATTGCCCTTGTATTTTACAGCTTTTTTGTTTACTCACAGAGCATGAATGATAAATAACTACAATCAGCCAGCCGTAGTAATGCATTTCAGCTATTTCTGTCAGGATCTAATCATATTTGGATTTGTACTATTGAATTAAAGACACTTTTCACTGACTCTTAACTTCAATTTCATAACGATTAGTCTCATTAGACTGACAGGCTCTTATATCAGAGTGCCAGAGCTGATATAATGAGAAGTACAATGCAGTATTGGGAGTAACATGAATCTGACTGCTACACTTAAACTACATAAAATCAAAATAGATCCAAAACACAAATCATAAAATCAGGGTTTTAAATAAATAAATGTGATTAATGCGTACCCTTGTAAAAGTCACAGACATGATATTAGTTTGTGGATGGTTTCCAGGGTGTTGCTATGCTGTTGGGTGTTCTTGGGTGTGGCTAGTTGAATGCTTGCTATATTTATTAATTAATGTTGACTAACAATTGGAACTGTGTTGTAAAGTGCAATTTATAAAATATATTTAAACATATAGTATTTTAATATTATATTAGCCTATTTATATTTTCAATTCGGGTGACATTTGATTAAAAAAAAATAAGAGGGGGTTTAAAAATAAAGTGTGAAATTTTCCTTCTTTTTTGTAATTTATAACGTCTTTGCGCTGTTGAATCATTCACGCTTCTGTTAAAGAAATTAATATCTATTCTGTTTTTAATTTTGACTTTCAACAAAATAGCATGAAAGGTTAGTTGATCTCGATCAAATCTCGAGTCGACATACATGGCTTTGAAATTACACACTAAATCAATAAAGTTTTGAGGATATAGTCTGGCATTTCGTGACCTCAGAAGTCAATTTTTACTGTAAAACAAAAGAGAGATGCGCGCTGATGAGCTCTTAAGGGAAACGTATAGTAAGAGCTCCAAATTTGGAGGCATTAAGGGGTGTGCGCTGCTGGGCTGAGAGTAGGAGAGGGCGTCCTCCACTCACTGCCAAAACAGGAGCGAGGGAGGAGGAAGAGTGAGAATGAGAGAGGCATAGATTGTCTGCTAGGCTCAAAAGAAGAAACACCCTCCAACAGCCCCTGCAGGAATTCAGGAAGGTCTTAGGTTGCATTGTTGTCTGCATTGTATCCTGCCCTGTAAATACACACGACGCTCCAGCTATGGCCTGTGTCACATGACCATGTGAAGAGCATGTCGTTTATGTCTCTGTTTCCATCCTCCTATTGTAATTATAATGCAAACTAACAGACCTTGAGTAAAGAACTTTTCTTTTCAGACACTGCGCTGCCAGGGGACCAAACGCTCCGTGACTTTGTTTCCTTGATATTGAGATATTGCCCCTTTGCGAATAGGCTACTCCACAATGACTGGAAAGAAAAAAAGACTCGCTTTTATGATAAACTCGTTTTTATGATTTCGCCTATGATTTCTGGGTTGAATTGGGAATGCTTTTGAGATCCCAGTTCCTAAATTTGAAATCCAGTTGAAAACAGGATGAAGAATAACTGCAATGTGAAACTGAATGTAGGAAAGAAGATGGATAGATGGATGGATGGATGGATGGGCGGGCGGACGGAAAGGTAGGTAGATAGATAGATGGACGGACGGACAGGTAGGTAGATAGATAGATACATAGATAGATAGACACATAGATACATATATACAAAGATGCATACATAGACGGACGGACGGATAGATAGATAGATACATAGATACATATATACAAAGATGGATACATAGACGGACGGACAGACAGACAGACAGATTCTGGTGACTCTCCTGTTCGAACTCGTTCATCAAAATGAACAAATCTTTTTCCGAGTCAATTTGTTTATTTCGTTCCTTGAATGAACCAAATGACTCGAAAAAAGATTTGTTCATTTTGATGAACGAGTTCGAACAGGAGAGTCACGAAAGTCACTCGCATCACAGAACAGAGCAAGGCGAGCATTTGAGCTTATAAAACTTAAACTTTGTTATGTATTTTTTAAATGAGCGATCGTTTCACTTGATAAGACCCTTATTCATCCTCTGGAATCGTTTAAAGCCCTTTGAACAGTTTGCACTTTGAACTGAAACTGTCTTTTGGACCTTGAACCATTTGGTTCCCATTGAAGTCCATTATATGGAGAAAATCCTGGAATGTTTTCATCAAAAACCTTCACTTCGTTTCGACTGAAGAAAGAAAGACATGGATATCTTGGGTTACATGGGGGTGAGTAAATTATCAGCAAAAGTTTTTTTTTAAAGTAACTACTCCTTCATACAAGCTAAAGATGGACATTGTTAGAAGGCCTAATGCCTTTTTCTTAAAAAAGCATAAACTATCAAACAAATGACAGAAGGTCTGAAGATTGTGGTTTTGGTTTTTCAGCAATGTTTTTATATATATGTTTATCATGCTGGCAATTTAGAGGCCTTGGAAATTTTCTTATCAAATATGACACAGTTAGCCATAACTTTCATTTTCAGTTGAAATCACCAATATCGCCCGAATGCTTAAGTGATAACATATCCTGGCAGTGTTTCAGAAGGGGAGGCATTCAAGTCTTAATTCCCTATATGGAAAAAAAATCACCATCATAATTTTTTTCATTAAAGACTTACTTTGAAATATGTGACATTACAAAAGCAAAATATAAAAGCTGTGAACACAATTTCATGTTGAATTTAAAACACAACACTGTAGCATATTACACTCTAAAAAATGCTGGGTTATTTTAACTCAATTTTGGGTAAAATATGGACAAACCCAGCCATTGGGTTAAAAATGTAATTTAAAAATGTAACCCAATGGCTGGGTTTGTCCATATTTTACCCAAAATTGGGTTAAAACAACCCAACATTTTTTAGAAAGGGATAGTTCCCCAAAAAATTACAAGTTTCATCATCTTTTACTCACACTCAAGTTGTTCCTTGTAGAAGTTTCTTTCTTCTGTTGAATACAAAATAAGATATTTTAAAGAATGATGGTAACAAAACAGTTGATGGTAGGTAGCCCTTAACTTCCATAGTATTATTTTTCCTCCTAAGCCAATTACCCTCAGCTGTTCACTCTTAGAAGAAAAGGTTCTATATAGAACCTTAAAAGGTTCTATCAGCGCTACCCCTAAAGGTTCTATACTCTCTTTAAAAAAGGGTTCCTCTGGGTTCTATATAGAACCATACTTGGCCAATAGAACCTTTTACCAAAAAAAATGGTTCTATAGACCATTTCACAAGATGTAAACAACACTGGTCCAGAAGCACTTCCTGTTTCAGTTTGTAACTGTTTTCTTTATTACACATGTAAAGAAAACATCTTAAAGATGTTTGTTTAACTTTTTGATTCAGTTTTAAATGTTCTGTTGGTTGTGTTTTATCCCAGCTTTTATGTAGTGTTAAAAAACTGAAACAGGAAGTGCTTCTGGACCAGTGTTGTTTACATCTTGTGAAATGGTCTATATAGAACCATTTTGGAGTTCCAAAATAAGTGTCTTGGATAATCATCATTCTTTAAAATATCTTCTTTTGTGTTCAACATATGAAAGAAACTACAAGTTTGGAACAACTTGAGGGTGAGTAAATGATTTTTGGGTGAACTATCTATTAAAAAATCACTATTTCACATTCAGATTTTCAAGCAGACACAAACCCCGGTCCTACAGACCGGCAGAAGTACACTCATACTTGAATGAGGAGGGCACTTCTGTGCACTTGAGGGATCGAGAAGGAAAAACAGAACTAAAGTATAGTGTCAGAGAGATCTTGCTGAAGTTGCTCTCTGCTTAGAGGCTTTGGGATAAAAAACATCTATAGTGGATTGGATGAGGTGTTTCAATTGAGTTGAAAGTGAGATGGAGGAGGATTGGGTCTCTTAAACAGGCCTGACTTCAGTTTCAAGAGCACTATAGGTTTAAATGGACAGATTGGAGGTAAATGTCCACATTTAACCTTCGTAATGTAACATATTTTTTATTTTTTTTGCTGAAATGGAATATTGAATAAAAAAAATAAACAGTGAGCAACTTGATATTTTCAAATTCTGACATTATTTTTTTTTTTGGTTTTCAATTTTCTGTCTCAGTCATCAGGTCATATTTATGTTAGCTTCTGCCTTTTTGGGAGCCAAGACATTGATGTCTGAGACATGGATGCAAGTTCAACTTCAGCATCTCAACATTCAGTGGTAAATACATTATTTATCATTATTGTTGTAATAATGTCATTTAAATCATGTTAAAATTATGTTTAACCATGGAAGATTTGGAAGCTATTTGGCTGTTAGGTAAAATAATTTTGTCAGTGATGTCAGCCAAAAGATTACATTGGAATCAAATACATGATGAATCATGAATCATACCCCAGCATATAAAGGAAGAAAATGTGGTCAGTTTTGAATTCCTCTTGACTTTAAAGTGAGAACCAACAGATAGATTAAAGTGGGTGGGGAACTGGTCTCTCAGTTACATATGCCTGGAAATTTCCGTTGTGTAGGCCTCAATCTGCTCCAGGATGGGAGGGGTTTGCGTGTGTTATGGAGAAATAAAGAGCAGTGGTTTGGGACTGAAGTTGGGTTTTGAGAGTTGGCCATGAGCCAGCCTCAGCAGGAAGCCTGCTGGTTCACACGGACAAAAGCAGTAATGACTAGTTCCAAGGATGTCTGCGGTGGACATGACTGTCATCATCCATCCCAACCCCCTTCAAAAGTGTCTCTTTTTCTTCAAAGTCAATATCTGGCCCACTGTATACGTGACTTAAGTTTGTGACTTGTGAGAAAACACTCGAAATACCCAGAATTGTTAGTTCTGGTGGCTTTATGAAGTATGGAAACTAAATGTTATTAAATCATCAAAGAAAGTAATTTTGTTGTTTTTTTTTTGTTTGTTTTTTGAAAAAGGCAAAAAGGATATTTCTCAAGGAAAAAAGAGGTTGGCAGAGTTTTAAATTATACAACAGTAGCTATGTCAAATGTTGGTGGAACATGTTCATAGTTAATGTGATGAACTACACCTCTTACTCTGACTTCATACAAAAAAGTTAAAAGTAATTGCAAAAAAAGGTGAATGATGAAGTTGATTCTGAGGTTCTAGTTCAAGTTCACAGCACTTAATGTGTTTTTTGTTACTTTCTGCATTGCATTAAATGTAAGTGTCTAAATACGTTTTGCAAGTGTCTAAATATGTAAATGTTCTTGGTTTTGGTTCCATGAAGAAACTTTAGCATCAATGGAACCTTTCCATTGAACTTTTAGATCCTTAACATGTTCTTCACACCAAGAAACCATTAGTTATTTGAATAACTTTTCACTGAAATGTTCTTTGGGGATGCATTTGTAGGATCACTGTGTTCTTATACTTAAAAAGTTTCAGTGTTGTTGTCCATATAATGAAAGTCAATGGAATATAAATGTTATTCGGACCCCAACATTCTCCAAAATATGTCATTTTGTGTTTCGTATGAAAGAAAGTCATTGGTTTGGAATAACATGTGGGTGAGTAAATTATGGCAGAATTCTCATTTTTTTGGTAAACTAATACCAATAGAATAGAATAGAATAGAATAGAATAGAATAGTTTCTGGGGGAATTTTTTTCCACAACTTACAATGGCACATGTGCTCTGCATCTCATCTTAAAGGAGTAGTTCACTTTAAAAACAAAAATGCTGATAATTTACTCACCCCCATGTCATCCAAGATGTCCACGTCTTTCTTTCTTCAGTCGATAAGAAATTAAAGTTTCTGTTGAAAACATTCCAGGATTTTTCTCCATATAATGGACTTCAATGGGAACCAAACGGTTCAAGTTCCAAATGAGAGTTTCAGTGCAGCTTTAAAGGGCTTTAAACGACACCAGACGATGAATAAGGGTCTTATCTAGCGAAACGATTGGTCATTTAAAAAATAAATACACATTTTTTAATTTTATAAGCACAAATGCTCGCCTTGCTCTGTTCTGTGATGCGCGTTCGTGACTCTCCTGTTCAAACTCGTTCATCAAAATGAACAAATCTTTTTTCCGAGTCATTTTGATCATGAACAAAATGACTCGAGAATATATTTGTTCATTTGTTCACTTCATTGAAAAAATCCTGGAATGTTTTCATCAAACACCTTAATTTCTTTTCGAATGAAGAAAGAAAGACATGGACATCTTGGATGACATGGGGGTGAGTAAATTATCAGCAAAAGTTTTTTGGTTACACTTTATTTCGATAGTCACTTTAGACGTTCTACAATTATACAATTATAAGTAACTTTTCAACTACGTGTCAACTAACTCTCATTAGAGTATTAGTATATTATAGTAGACAGTCAGTAGACTGTTAGGTTATGGGTTAGGGTTTGGGTTAGGAGAATAAGTTTACTTGTAGTCGCCAAGTTACTCAGTCAGTTGAATGTCTTTTGGGGGACCAACAAAACAAAAAGTGTTAGCAGATATTAAGCTGACAGTCTACTAATACACTAATGACAGTAGTTGACGTAGTTGAAAAGTTACTTATAGTTAATGTCTAAAGTGGACTATCGAAATACAGTGTAACCTTTTTTTTTTAAATGAACTACTCCTTTAAGTTACAGGGATATTCCCCCTGTAGTCTTGCTCAAAAGCACAATGATGATAGTACAAAGATTGCCTTTACAACATACATTCACCAGTCCTGATCTTTATCCACATCAGCGACACATTAGAGAAACCAATGTTTGACAAAAGAGTATGGGCCTTTTAAAAGCTCAAGTAAACACTGGCATAGGTCAGAGGAAGCTTTTCTGACCTGAATTATGCTTGCTGGTCTGTGAATGGTCTGGAGCCTAAGAATCAGATGACCACAAAATGAAGATCTTCTCTAAAAGTATATAGGAATTGCTACTGTATCACTCGCATACAAGGTTAGTTCTTTTATTTCACTACAAATTGTATTGTTCTTCTTTACTAATTAAACCTGCTTTGATCCTTGTTAACACTTTGTGTTTACCAAAGAGGGAATGACCCAACGGTTAAACTGAATGTTTTAATTAAACTGAGATGATCTTTATTTGATGAAGTCTGTGCTTGAGGGGAACTACAGCTCGCCCACATAGTGTTATGAAAGTCTATCAGATGCCATCGCTACCTACTCATAGTACGGCTTTATTTATTTTTATATGTGTGTGTTTCTATAGTGACAGTGCCGGTAGCACTCAAAAACAGGAGAACCCCCTCATGCATTGAGAGGTTGACATGATGCTGTTTTCACACTTTCAGCAGCATAAATTCAATTATTAGGAGGACTTCACAAACAGAGGATTCATTTAATTTGACATTCATTATGCAAAAGGAATATCTGATTTTTTACTTTACTTTTAAGGTGCAAGGCAACTCTTTAATATGAACAGTTGGCAATTAGATGCCTGAGTTTAATTCTTTCGAAAGACCGCAGCTTTAGAAAATGACCACAAATGGTTTAAATGTAACCACATTTTTTTTAAATCAAGCTTAGTCCAACAGGCGATCCATTACTAAACAAAAAAAAGATTGATTTGTATTTTGTACACAAAGCCTGATTAAATCCATGTTTGAAAATTCTGAATTCATTTCCCTTATATAGTAGTTCCTGTTTTTAAAACACCTGCCAGCTAGCTCGGTATCAGCTGTCGAAAAGACAAGAACGACTTCGACATTCTGCTGTAAATATTGTTGGTTTAACTTAAAAAATGAAGTAACCTGGCTGCCTTAAAAATTTAAGTTCATTGAAATTGAATAATTGAGTTAATTCAATGAAGGTGATTGATTTAATCATCAGAAATTTAAAATATTATGTGATCTTTAAGTTGTTTTGACAAAAGAAATAATGTTGTGATTACAAATCTTGAATATATATATATATATATATATATATTTTTTTTTTTTTTTTTTTTTGCAGTGTATAAAGTATAGGCCTATACATTTAAAATGGGTTGTTTGGAGTCCTTGACAGCAGTGAGTCACTATTGGGTGCTGTTCAGGAAACAATCCATGCAAAAATACATATTGTGCGAATATGTGCATTGATTTATAATATATTTGATCCATATTAGCTTATAGGCTTATACTTTGATTAACCATATAGCAGTTTCTATAGTTAGCCATATAAAAGGCCATATTCACACAACAGGTGATCTACTATGATGTATCAAAGTATGTCAACAGTCATCTAATTGTACTTAGGCTACACATTAAGAAAATTGAAATAAGCAGAGATATCAGTTTTATATTCTTTCTTATATAAGAAAGACCTGGTCCCATGTATTACATAATTATTCTGAAACAATTATGATAGTCTTAACTATAATGTTTCCTAACTTTCCTCTTTTGAATTTTAAAAATGATCTAGAGCATGCTCTAAATAATTATGTAGGCTAATATTAATCTATCCACGCAGCTCAAACATTACTGCAATTACAACGCAACTACATCACATCATAAATATTCTATTAATGACTAGGGATGGCACTAAAGCAACAGATTCACATTTCCCGAGTGGGTGTTAAATTGAAACATCTCTCGCGTGGAGCACCGAAGGGAAAGGTGTGTGTAGGTCACCTGTCATCACTGGCTTATACAGCACTGCGGGAAATTTACATAATCATATCTAGTAGTGACTCTCACAGGCATTGTTTATATAGTGCGTCCCCGTCCCCAAAATCAAAACATATGCTTTGTGAAAAGCGCTGTCGTTTGCGTTTATTAGGGCCCAAGCCCTGAAAGGGCGAAGGCCCTATTGTTTTCCTTGGGATTATTTTTCTTTACTATTATTATTATTATTATAATAATTATTATTTTACTACCTTTTGGGCACTTTTGGGGCCCTTAACGTGCTCGAAAACTCTTGAAACTTTGCACACGGGTCAGAACCCGCGGCCATCAGAGCCGGGCTGAAGATGGTACCCGGGCGTGGCAGGGCAGCTCGTCAGCGCCCCCTGGAACGGGGTCCGAACACTTGGTCCATAACTCAAACACGCTTGTATGTAATAATATGAAACTCGGTACACACGTTGATCTCATCGTTTCATCTATACCTCGCGCTCTTACTTTTTACCCCAGCCCAACAGGAATTTGGCTATTGAGGTTTGTTTGTAAAACGCTCGCAATGGAATGTCAAATACTCCTCCTAGAGCTTTGATCCACATTCGACGAAACTCGGTCAGCGTGAAGTCAAGACATTGAGGATGAAAGTTTGCGAGGGGATTTTTTATATCTCGAACGGTTTGTCCGTGGCGAGGAAACGAAATCATGGCGAGAAACGTGAAACAGGAAGTGTGTTATAACTTCAGCATACATGAACTGATCTTGATGAAACTTCAGCAGTGTGTTCGCTGTAAGAGGACGATCACATGGATGTGACTATTGTGAGTCAAAGTTATAGCGCCACCAACTGGCAGCAGGAAGTGTGTCACTTTCAAAATGCTTTGATATCACCCTTTTATTTTTACCCGATTTGCTTCAAACTTCATATGTATAATGTAAACATACGGCAGATGTAGACCTGTGAATGGATTCTTGATATCTTTGAAACTGTTGCCGTGGCGACGCATCAAACTTTACCCTTCTTTTAGGATGCTTTTAGGATGCTTTTGAGACCCTTAGCATGCTTCAAATTGCATGAAACTCGACAGACACATCACATTTATTAGCCAGTAGACATGTGCAAAGTTGCAGAAACGGGCGTGGTGAGGGCTCAGTAGCGCCACCTTTTGACAAAAGTGGGGTGGTTAGTTTTAACTAGAGTTACAAAAATTGGTATGTATATTGTACTCCTCGAGCCGGACAACTTTTTAATTGACACTTATTAGCTAGGACCCACAGAAACTCAGATATTTTTGTTTGAATATGGCCACTCTGAGCCTTTGGCTGGCTGGCTGGCTGTCTGTGTGTGTGTGTGTGTGTGCAGGGGGAGGGGGCTTAACCATTTCACTGCTGTGTGTATGACCTGCATAAAGAAAATACATTTCTCAAGCCTGGTATTTTTTAAATAAGTTTTTATTTTTATTTTTTATAAGTAAAGGCATATAACTAGTTTAATTGTAGTGAATTGACAATAGTTTTATATAATTAGTTTATTAATCAGATTAACTTGGTCAATAAACTTGGTCTGAAAATTTGGTCCATAAATTAAACACACTTGCATGTAATAATATGAAACTTGGTACACATATAGATCTCATCGTTTCATATATACTTCACACTCTTACTTTTTACCCCAGCCCAACAGGAAGTTGGCTATTTAGGGTTGTGTTTAAAACACATGCAATGTAATTTAAATTATTGCTCCTAGAGCACTGAACCAAATTCGACGAAACTCGATCAGCGTGAAGTCAAGACATTAAGGATGAAAAAGTGCCACGGGATTTTTGATATCTCGAACGGTTTGGCCGTGGCGAGGAAACGAAATTATGGCGAGAAACATGGAACAGGATGTGTGTTATAACTTCAGCATACATTAACTGATCTTGATGAAACTTCAGCAGTGTTTTCGCTGTAAGAGACCGATCACATGGATGTGACTATTGTGAGTCAAAGTTATAGCGCCACCAACTGGCAGCAGGAAGTGTGTCACTTTCAAAATGCCGTGGCAACGAAACAAACTTTAACATTATTTTTTGATGCTTTTGGGACTCTTAGCTTGCTTGAAATTGCTTGAAACTCAACAGATACATCACATTTATTAGCCAATAGACATGTGCAACTATGGCAAAAGATTAAAGTAATGTCAAAAAAAGTAAACACTAAAAGCCTCATATCTTCTAAAAATGTAATTATACATCATTTGTTTCTAAATTAAATTATACAAATATTATAACTTGGTCTTGCTCAATCTGAGCCTGCTGTCTTTGCCTGTCTGTGTATGTGTGTGTGTTTGTAGGGGGAGGGGTATTAACCATTTCACCAATAGTGTATGGCCTGCATAAAAAATAAATGCCTTAAGCCTGGTATTTTTTTAAATAAGTTTTTTTATTTTTTTATAAGTAAAGGCATATAACCAGTTTAATTGTAGTGCATTAATAGTTTTATATAATTAGTTTATTAATTAAATTAACTTGGTCCATAAACTTGATCTGAAAATTTGGTCCATAAATCAAACACACTTGCATGTAATAATATGACTTGAGTGTTAATCACATCATGTTTTCAGTTTGAATATAAAATATATAAATTATGTAAAAAAAAATAAAGTTGATCCAGCTGGAGCGCAGGCTGAGAATAGCGCTGTCATGACTGGATCAGAGATCATCAGTCATGCCCTCTCATACCTTACGCGCACACCACGCCCACTTACATCAGATCACATCAACATGTCAGCCGGAGGGATAACGAGGGTCGTCGTCGCTTTTGGATTCAAGAATTTCTTACAACAAGATGGCAAAAGAACAGCGCTTTGCAAGACATGCAACGTTAAGATCGACAGTCAGATGACAACCTCCAATTTCGTCCGTCATTTGAAGAGCCATATTCTGCCCAGTAAGTGCTTGTCAATTTGTTAATGTTATCTGGTTAGCTCGTTCGTAGTTAGCTAGCTAATGTAAGTTAAAGGAGAACTCCGGCGCAAAATTACACATTGTTACCTAGTCAACCGTTATCTGAGATTTGTTTTCATGACTGCCGAATGTAAATAGTTTTATCTATAAAAACAGTTTAGCCTATAAGTGACGTCCGACATTCTGCATATTGTGTTATTTTGTTAAGCCCCACTAAAGGCATAAAAAACTGTAAAGCACAATCAAGTTTTCACACTATATTCCAAGACTTCTAAAGTCATTCAATAGCTTAATGTGTGGTAAAATTAATATTTTAGTCTCTAAGTTAAAGTTAACGGAAAGTCATCTCGCCTCAGTCATTCTCCATGCATCAGCATTAGCGCGTCGCGTTCGGTTGCGACAGTAACACGACGACACTCTCTTCAAGATCAATGTTCCCAATATTATACTTTCTTTGTAGATAAGGCATAAAGGTCTATGATTTGCATAAAATGACTATCTTGCTGGAGTGGAGTTTATTGCCCTTTAGAATACACTAAGCATTAGTGCTGCACGATTAATTATATCGCAGTCGTAATAGCGATCTCAAACCTATGCAATTATATAACGCAAAATGCCGCGATTTTAAATGAAATAAACAAAGTAGGGCTATTAGCGCAGCATCTCTTCTTTTTTGTCATCCTTTGACTAGTGTTACAAGATCCCCCTCTTATTGGTTCAAATGCCTTTTCGCATTTTGCACGACAAGAAGTGAAAAGCTGCCTGTGAGTGCCCTAGATTAGAATAGATGAGACTCGCATAATGCGCATGCACTGACCGTGTGCCAGCCCAGAATAAACAGTTCTCTTTCGAGCTTGAACGAACAATAGCACACACAATTATGCCAAAATGTGAGAGTTGTGAGTTGTGCTATGAGGCGCGTGTGAGATCCGCGTCTCGGCAACGGGTGCTCTTAAAGGGCCAGCAGCGAATAAAGCGTTCTTTCAGTAAAGTTAAAAGAACAAAGGGAAATTAGAAAATTACTCACTGATCTTGAGTAAAGAACTTTTGTAGCTTTAATAAGGATTATTATATATATAATTTATGATTCAGGCAGCGCAGACTGTTTGATAACTTTATTCAATTTCTGTACCTGTTAAGACAGGAAGGGCACAGGTAAATATGTTTTTTATTATGGGTTTATGTGGGGATTGTTTGAAGTTCACTTAATTTAAAAGCTGTTATATATTTTTTTTAAGCCTAATAATTTTTTAAAAAGTTGATGGCTTTCAATTGATGGAATCACTGTAATGTTGGTTTGGTTGATGGTTTATTGATCATTATAGGTGTTATCAATCATTTATTGTTGTTGTTGTTTTTAGTTTGAGTTGAGAAATAAACATTAATCTGTGTGTGCATTTTACTTTAGAACCAAGCAAGTTGGACTCATGAAACCATTTTATTATATCGGAGTCGCAAATCGCAATTGCAATATTGGCTCAATAATGGCAATATGACATTTTCCCAAATCGTGCAGCCCTACTAAGCATAGATTATAGATACCATCCCTTCGCTATGTTCTTTTCAATGTGAAGCGTTGCGTGCTGTGACTTGGTGTTGCTTCAAGTGCATCGTTCTGCACACGGGATGCGCATGATTGCTTATAATACTTTGGGGAGACAAGGGGGCGTGGCCTAAGGGAATATCACTCGTGATGTTAAGTGATGTTACCCCGCCATCGCTGATACAACCTTTAGCAGTCATGTTTTTGCTTCTTGAGAGAGAGAGAAAGTGTGTGTGTGTGAGCAGTGGCGGTTCTAGGCGGGGGCCTGGGGGGGCCAGTGCCCCTGCGACAACAAGCTTGGACCCCCTTGTGGCCCCCCTAAATGTGGAGTCAGTGTGAAATATTTTTTTTATAGTGTGTCACGCATTGAGCATGACAGTCACTCGTTTCAGTCTTTTGTCTCACACTCCCGTCACACATTGTATTTCTCATGCGGAAAAACTTAATAATATATTTAATATACGCAATTTCTCTGGCCGCGCCGCTCTCACGTGAGAATCAAGCGCGTCTCGCCTGGAGTTCAGCAGTCGACCCTGCTACGCATCAGCCAATCAAAAAAAGAGAAGTGCTACTTAATAGCCAATCAGAAAAGGGCACTATTGTATCTGGGTAAAATTTAACGCAACAACCAATGAAAAAAAGCATATCCTGGAATTGTTCATATGATTCTGTTACAACATCTTCCGAAAGTTTCTTCACCCGTCCCACAGATGAAACTAATCACTGGAGCTCCGAACATCACTTGGAGCACGGAGTAAGTCATGATCTCCTGTTTTAATGTTACAACAAATTCACAACTTGTTTGACAAAAACTATGACAACTTGACTGATGTAAGATGAATCTTTCCCGTAGCGTAAGCTAGCTTACGCAATGCTCGTTCCCTCATCTAGAGAGAACCGAGGTTACGTTAGGTAATCGATTCGTTTCCCATTTAATTAGTATCAGTCTGTAACTTAGACAACAGTTTTACAGCCTGTTCACTGACAACACCTGCTCAGAACAAGTAGTCTAGGCCTAGTCATCTTATTACACGAATCACGATGACTGACATATTGTCACATTATAAACATCTCTCTCTCCAAATAGGCTTAATAATTTTATTAGCACTAGATAAATTAAAGTGTATTGCATAGTCGATATTATAGGTCACTTTTAAAATCATGTCATATTTTATAATTATATCCTGGCCAAGGATGCATTAATTATTGCTTCTGTCTTTCAAAGATGTCAGGAAAAAAACAATTATAAAAAAGCTCATTCACCCTGAGAGGAAAGCCCCCTAAAAAGGCCAGTTTAGAGGATAATTTGCTGATCTTTTTGCAAAAAAAAAAAAAAAAAACCCACAAAAATCGTAGATTAATTTGTAAAAATTATATATATATATATATATATATATACATACTGTATATTCAATGTAAAAAAATAAAATGGAAATTCAAATACAGACTGATATATGTAATGCAAATGTAAAAATATAATGCAAATGCAAATTGTTGGATAATTATAAACATGGTATTTTGCTTATTTATGCATTCAGTGCAGTGCAGAAAATGATAAGGTCTAAATGTAACTGGCCCCTCTAACAGTACAACTGGCCCCAGCTTGGCCCCCCCAGTTGAAATGGTCTAGAACCGCCACTGTGTGTGTGTGTGTGAGAGAGAGAGAGAGAGAGAGAGAGAGAGAGAGAGAGAGGAGAAATGTAACAAAGTTTAATATTGTTTGTAAACTGTGTTTGAGAGAGAGGAAGGTGTTCAGAGAGTCTGTAGGATGTTAAGCTGTTATTTGTTTTATGGACTCAATGTTGAAAATTTAAAACATTTCAAACACACTGTTGGCAGAAGTGAAAAATAAATAATTTTATGAAGTTACAATTTAGTTTGATTCCATGGTGTATTTTACTGAACATGAGTATTTACAATGCAAATTATTGTAATTTACTGACAAATACTTATCTTGTCTTTTCATTTTATTAAGATCAGATTCTGCATGTAAAATTAAAATAATAAGGTGACTTGACTTGCACTTGACTTAACCTACTACAAGACTTGACTTGACTTGACATAGCCTGTGACTTGACTTGACTTGCCCCCCCCCCCAAAAAAATACTTGGGACTTACTTGAGACTTGACGGTTAAGACTTGAGACTTACTTGAGACTTGCGTGACCTGCGCCCATCTCTGCTCTAAGTTTTAAGACAGTTCAAATGGAAGTTGGGAATTATGTGTTGTTTGAATAAATCTCCTAGGAGAAATACATCAAATTACAACGCATGTGTTTACCAATCACCACCATACTCGGTGTGCATGAAGTCAAGACATTGAGGATGCTCAATTCCGGACGGATTTTTGATATCTCGAACGGTTTGGCCGTGGCGAGGAAAATAATTTTATGACTAAAAAAGGACACATAAAATGTGTTAACTTTGCTCGTTTTACCTACAGTTACAAAACATGCCACGTATATTGTTCTTGTCAAGCCGATCAACTTTCTAATTAACAGTAAGAAGCTCAGACCAAAAGAAAGTCAGATATTGCAGTTTGGATGTGTATCTTGTCTCTATCAGTGTCTGTATGGGGAAGAGGGAGGGGGGGGGGGGGGGTTGCTGGTGTCTGCGTTTATGTGTGTGTGTGTGTGGCTGACTGTAGATTTTTTCTGCAAGTCCTTATCTTTTTGCATAACAATTTTGTATTTTTTTAAATGACAAAATATGCATATAACCCTAATCTTTTAAATGTATAGTTTGCTTTAAATAAAAGTAAGATAAATTGGTAAACTACAAATTGGTAATTGAAGCTGAATGAATTTAAAATTAATGTGCTATATTTCAATACATTTGCTTTCCTTAATATTGTAAAACACTAACCTCATTTATATGTGTGTGTGTGTGTGTGTTTGTATGTATATATATTTTGCAAAGCCCTCACTGATGCAAGCTCTTCTGCACACTTCTCTTCGACAGTCAATGCGGAGGTTAAGTTTTTGCACGTCGTGCAGAATAACCCTCTTTATATATATATATATATATATATATATATATATATATATACTTAAAAAAGCGGGGGTTAAGTTTTTGCACGTCGTGCAGAATAACACTAAAGGCACCATATATATACTTAAAAGTGGGGTTGTTAGTTTTATCTACAGTTACAAAAATCGGTATATACATTGTACTCCTCAAGCCGTACAACTTTCTAATACATAGTCATTAGCTCAGACCAAGAGGAAGTCAGATATTTTGGTCTGAATATGGTGAGCCTCTCTCTGAGCCTACGTCCCTGTATGGCAAGCCCTTTTAACATTTAAAAGCTAAGTTTGCCTGTCCGGAATTAACATTGTAGATATCAACAAAGTCTTTCTGTCTAGTCGTTACACTTTGGATAGTTTGTATTATCATTTAAGATATCTGTAACATAATTGTGACTAGTCGAAATGACAGAGTATGGCAAGCCGTTTTAACATTTAATCATGAAAGGGCCAAAGCCTTCGGCACCGCCACCCGGGTGCCTTTAGGTAACTAAAGGAACCGGGGTTGCGGTGCCTCCGGCTTGGGCCCGCCATCGCTGCTCGCAGCTATATTTTATTTATTTATTTATTTATTATTTTACAGCATTATGATTTCTCTTGGAAACAGGGGACGAAAACAGCAGAATGGCTACGCAGAACCCCGATGGGAGGTGTCGAGGGGCCGTCTTTGATCTTTAAATACCCTCTAACATTAAAACCACACTCCATCGCTTTGATTTCTTTTGTCGCTGCCAAGGCGCGACTGCAACATTCAGACGTTCCCTAAGCGTGCCACATCGCCTTTTCTTTTTTCCGCTCTACCATCTGTCCCTTTCTTCCATTTCACGCAGAATCAACGGACATTCGCCCTTCAGATGTGTGCAGCCGTATCCCCCCTCTCTCCTCCCGCTGCAGTCCCTTTCTTATCCCATGCCTCTCCCTCTCTCACTCGGATTCGCACGATGCAGACGCTCCCTAGCGCCGACTGTTTCCCCCCTCCCCCACCCGCAAAGCTCCTGTTTCACTCAAAGATGGCGTCAGCTCTGGAGCCACTGCTCTCTGGCTGCATTTTTCGGGCTTGTTGTTGTCTGTGTTTCGAGCGCTTTCTGGCACCTTCTCCTCGGCCATTCGAGCCGGAATTCTGGTAAGTAGCTCACAATTACACGCACCGTTCAGAATGCTCTCGGCTCTTGAGCCCGAACTGGACTCGTGGTTCTGCCTTTCAGGGAAGGAGCGGGAGAAGGTAGAGGGAACGGGGGGTACGCGGAGATGAAGGGGGAGGGTGGGGGGAGCTAGCCGAGGCCTAACTACTTCCCTCACGGGCCTCGTCTCCTCCGCTACCACCGCCACCGCAGGCTCTCCGGTTGGGTAGGGAGGGTAGGTTACAGTAAGCGGGGAAGGAAGTGGCGGATAAAATGGTGGAGGAAGCGCGGAGGAGCAGTCGAACATCTCGCGTGAGGATTTTTTTTTTGTCATGCGCTTATCCGAGGCAGAGATTGAGGCCGCGCGCGGCCGTGTCAAACGTTGGCGCGAGGGAAGGAAGGAAGGAATCTTGGCGTCCCTTTTTTGTAACGGCTGAGGCGCGCTAACCGCGGTAGCCACTGGTTACGGGCATTGTGTTTTCAGCTAGGCCGCGATGTTTCTGAACGGAATATGAGGTTGGAAAGGTCTATAAAAACGTCATTTTTCAGATTGTTATGGTGTGAAATCTCAGGCGCGGAGAGGAATGGAGGAAACATTGTCCTTATTCTAAGCTGCACGTTGCTTGTGTTTTGGAGCTAACAACATCCGCTCAGTGCACTGGCTTCCTTACTTCAAAGTTTACATCGTTTGGAATGGGAAAATATGCCTTAATAGTCTTTAGTAAAGTATATTTACTTGTGTTTAGCCACTATCAAACTGCAGTTTGTAATATTGTTTACATTTTTTCAGCGTTCAAGAACCGTTTCTGTTTTGTTTACTATTAGCCATGTGTTGACATTTATTACGTGCTTTCATTTCTGCTGCAGTTTGACATGTGATTAGCACCTCATTACAGATGATTTCTGACTGACCATCTGTCCTAGATGTTGTGAAGTTGCTCAACGTCAGTTTGAAGTTATAATAATAGGCATTGCATTTCACGATTTACATTTTGTTCATAAAAGAACAGTGGTTTTCTTTCAGTCATGTAAAGGATGTTTCAGGGACTCTGGTTGTAAGACATATGTTTTAATATAACCCTTGTCACTGATCTGCTGTCATTGAAAATAGTGTATTTTTAACAGTTCTCTATTGTAAGTTGTTTTGTTTGTGTTCAGATTATTGGGTTACGCTTTATATTAGGGTGTCATTGTTACAGTGTAAGTAATATTTTGATGTACTAGTAGTAGAGTTTCAATTTTGTTGGGGTTAGCTGCTTGTAATTATGCCTGATTTACACGTGTGTAGCAGGGATGTAAAATAAAGTGCTATATTGTTTTTTGATAATATTGGCTAAAACTTGTTTAAACCAAAGCTTAACTTGGTTTAAACATGTGTTTTTAACTACTATGTGCTATAACATTTCAATTAACCATATGATACAATGCACTTATTGTGTACATAGATGTTTTTATGTTATACTTGTATTTAAAATGACCTGTAGGAGTGCCTGCAATTACAAAATTGCACTGTGGACCCACCCTTAGAACTAAATTAACCTTACTACCTTTCAGTAGCCTTAACATTATCCCACCTCAATAGAAGCAAAAGTGTTTTGCAATAACACACAAATACAATAAGTACATTGTACAAGTTCATGGTACTCATAATATAAAGCGTGACCCAAACATTTCTGAAGTGTGGTGTGGAGTTAATTTACTGTCGTTGTGCATGTAATGCATTTAGATATTTTCCCCTTTAGTGAGGCTGTGTGTTTCTGTAAAACTGTTTCTGTTTTCGGCCATTTTTATGTGCAGGATGATTAATATTGATGAGTGTTCAATAATTTTCCTGGTTGCAATGTGTTTTTTGTGCTTTTCAGATGCTAATCCTTTTCATGTTTTGTTTTTTGTGTGTGTCTGCAGGTTACAGGAGTTTCTGAAGAATACCCAGTAGGAAGATGGTCAGCCTACGTCGCTTCCTGGAGTGAGAGCTCTGTTCAGGACCGCTTGTTCCAAAAGCGCTAGGAGGATCAACAAGGAAGGAAGGAACGAACTGCTGGACAGTATTTTCACACTTGCGTTTCCCCAACGTAAGAAACCGAAACTCACCGAAAGTGCTGTGACAATTCTTAACAAAGATGCTCCATCTAAACGGATAACAATAACCGTCAGAATCGAGGATTCTACTTTACGGACTGCTTTTGAGACGGGCAAATAAGACGACACCCAAGGCTCTTGCAACTTTTTCTCCTGGAGTAGCTGTTGCATACCTCACCTCTTTGCTTTGGTGTGGCAGCCCTTCAGGAGGAAGGGTCACTGGGTTAGGGGAATCTTTTCGAGGTTGGGGGGGGGGGATTTAGGGAGCCTATGCTATGGTGATCGGCTCCCTCACTAACAGCTCCTGCTCAGGCACAGAGAGAATTACTACACCTCCCCGGGACAAAGGATAGCCTCCTGGAAGAAGAGAGAGGAGGAGGAGGACAACGACGTTGAGGCAGCGCCAGGGCCGAGGCCGCTGGGTGCTCCCTAGCGGTTGTGAGAGTGTGTTGGGCTTTGGCCCAGCCGTATTACAGCAGCCATGGTGAAGCTGGCAAACCCGTTATACACCACCTGGATCTTGGAAGCCATCAAGAAGGTGAAAAAGCAAAAACAGCGACCGTCCGAAGAACGCATCTGCAATGCTGTGTCAATGTCCCATGGGCTTGACCGCAAGACGGTTCTGGAGCACCTTGAGCTCAGTGTTAAAGATGGCTCCATACTCAAGGTGTCCAACAAGGGGCTCAACTCATACAAGGACCCCGATAACCCTGGACGTTTATCGCTCCCGAAACCCAGGGTGGCAGGAGGTGGAGGCAGTTCCAGCACCTCCAGCTCCAGCAAAAAACCAGGCTTGGACTGGAACAAACTCATCAAGCGCTCTCTGGAGGGGCTTCATGAACCTGGTGGATCATCCCTAAAGAGCATCGAACGCTTTCTGAAGTGCCAGGCAGATGTTGCAGGTTATCTGTCTGGCAGTGGCTCTATGGGGCCAGGCATTTTCCACCAGCAGCTCCGCCTTGCTCTGAAGCGGGCCGCGGCTCACGGGCGGGTGGTAAAACAAGGTCCGCTCTTCCGGTTGGTAAGCAGGAGTTCTCATAATGACGGGACGGGCTGTGTGTCTCTGGATTCTCTGCCTCCGGTGCGTCTGCTGCCCCACGAACAAGATCGGGTGAGCTGAAGTTTTTTTTTGAATGTTTTGAAGTTTTCTCTGTGTGTGTTGAGCAAAGCAAACTTTGTTTCCTTTTCTGATGACCTTTATTTACATATTTCACTTCTGTTTCAAAAACCGTCTCTCAGCTGTGACATGATATGAGTTGGCAAATGGATTTCTTACAATTTATAAAATTTCCAGAAATAATTGAGCATGTTAAAGGCATCCTCATAAAGTGAATGTTACATTTCTGACATTTTCCATAGAGTGCAACATTCGGGTTTTAAAACTGATTTTTAACAACTTATAATTCTTTAAATACAGACAGTTGTGAGTAACAAGGTTGTTAATCAGTGTTATATGCTTTTGTTGAAGCGGTCTGTTATATAATCGAGTTTAACAGCGGTATTCGTTATGAAAACTAGGCTACATTAATCGCGAAGCTATAAGAAAATTCCACCAATCAGAGAGTCACAGCAAGCAAATCACACAAAAAAATGAGAGCCCTGAAAGGACAAGTTGGGTATTTTATTATTTAAGCCCTTTTTTAAGATTGTTTCTGATGAAATAGAATGGTTAAGATGGTTTTTTAGACAGATGCTGCAGTCCCGAGAATTTTCAGTTTATGTGGTAGCACCCCCCATCTTCACAATGGTAGAATAGGTACACAGGAACAATCCTTCATAAAACGCATAAAACTTTAGTTTACAAAGATGTGAAACTCACCACTCGGTAACACAAAAATTGCTGCAAAAGGTGCTTTCCAACAGGTGTTTTATCATTCGGTGTAAAACAGTAGACCTATTTTTCCGAACACCTCACACCCATACATTCTTCCGTTGAGAGCTTGAATAATAGACACTCCAGCCCAGTTGGTGGCGATAATGCACCTTTGCCAATTGCAAGCGTATGCAATTGTATAGTGTAGCCTACGATACCGCGACTGCATAAGACTACAGAAAGAATACAAACAACCCCATTTCCGTTTCCGGTGGCGTAGTAATACCGTTCATCACAGAACATACAATACAAGTCAATGGAGTTGTACAAAAACTACGATAAAACCTGTTGGAAAGCATCTTTTGCAGCGATTTTGTGTGAGCATATCAGTGAACGTCCAGACCACTCGGTGAGTTTCATGTGTTACGGGAAGAGCGTATCCAAAACGTAGTTACATCTTTATGACTGTACCTTTGCTTGTGCATTCGCAGCCTTTTGTTTTGTGCAATGTAAGTTGTATTATTGTTTATTTTGTGTATATATCTGACTTAACTCATATAGGATGTGTTTGAAGAAATAACTTCAAACTAAGAAATAACGTGGTAGTAAAGTGCTCCGGTGATCATCTTTAGCCTTAGCGCATGCAGCTCAAACAGCAATGGATGACAAACTATGATTGGGACATTGCCGTGTTTCAGTGCGTTGTCACGGAAATAGCCATTCACAACAGAAGGAGTTACACATTCTGACTAGCACGTATTTTAGTTCAAGTTCACTTGTACTTTTGTCATTTTTTGCTGATATAAGTTGTAATATTATGTTTATGTCGTGTATTTTCATGCTTTATACGCATGTAATGTTGTTGTTTTTTTTTGTTAAAGAAAGTTGGCCATAGAGTGAAAAATTGGGAAAATCGGAAGTGTTTGGGACATGGCTTTTAATGTTGAGACTTTAGTTTTTTTAATCTGGCTCTCAAAAATGATATAAAAAGGTGTATTTAGATTTATTGGCCAATACCGAATTTAAACGCAAAGTTTTTCAATTAGTTTGCTGTTTATTCTCTTTAGCTTGTAGTCAGTGTGAAGTATTTTACTCAGTTCCCTGATCATTCTTTCAATTTTAGTGCGTGAAGGGTGGGTGATATTGCAAAAAAAAAAAAAAATTCAAATCTATCATGACAGACTTTCAGTGTGTGTGCACGTTATTTTTTGACAGACATCGATGTCTTGATATTCTAATGATGTGATTTGAAAACAGATGTATCGAAAAGTAATAATTTTATTTACTAGCCAGTAGGGTTGTGCCGATAGACGATAGTATCGTGTATCGACGATAGTCTGACATATCGCCGATGGCAGATGCCTTTGACGATATCAATATGATAATTGGCTCGTTTTACCATAATGTTTTAAATTTATTAGGCCTATTATTATTATTATTATTATTATAAAGCTAGTATTGTTATTAGATGAATATTAGGAACTACAATTAATTTGCCTTGCCTAAATTTACAACGACATCACCTCATAACAATTGCAACAACACACGCACTAATGAGGACTCCTCTAAGAGAATGTTTTTAAAACAGACTAAAAAACATCCCACATCAAAATTCAATCGCAAGGTGATCCATTCACAAATTATCAAGTGTGCTCGTCTTAACAGACGCAAAATTCTATTTCCTACAGATCCAAGATGAAAACGGCATCGTTGTTCGTCAGTATTTGTTTCTGTAACACATTAACAAAACGTTTAATGACACTAACACTAAAAACAATACAATTACTAAATAGTATTAATAATAATATCACTAAAATAGTATTATAGTTACCGTTATCATCGTCGTCTCTGAGGGAACGCGGCGTTAATGCAGATGCCGAAAGCAGTCCGTTTTTACTTTCACTTTCAGAGATAGAGCGCGTTTACATGCGACGACGTTCTTAACCTGATTATGTTGAATAAACTTGACAATGCATGTGGTCATGTAAACGTTTCCTTTATCAGAGTCAAGTCATAAGTATAAGTATAAACCGATCGACTCAGCTAGACGTTTGGCCCTTGCTCTTGTTTCTATCGGCATAAACACATTAACCCGCGTACTTCGTGCTTACTGAAGTGCGCATGTGAAGTGCGCAGAGAGCGCACTGGTAGGGGGACACATATCGCAAACTCCGACTCTTTCTGACCCAAGAAATTATTAAAACGTGTTTTCATCTCGTGCAGAAATAGACAAAAATGCTGCATGTAATGGCATGAGAATAGGCTAATGTGTCCGTAAATTTTCCCGTTGACAAACAAAAGGATTAGGATCTCTTTTTTTTTACTTCACTATACCAGGAAATAACCTGATCCTATTAATAAACACTCCACCTTAGCTAGCAGAATAGGAAAAAGATTCTCGTATATAAAACGAAGTAGGCTAATAAAACAAGCAAATTAATGAGTAGGCTAAATAATCAAGTTAATAATCAAATTAGCCCCGCCCCCTCACGATAATATCGTGTATCGCCGATCTCACAGGCTGACGATAGGACGATATGAAAATGGAGCATATCGCCCAACACTACTAGCCAGCAAGTAGGGGTGTAACGGTACATGTATTCGTATTGAACCGTTTCGGTTCGAGGCTTCCGGTTCGGTACGCATACAAACCGAACATTTGCGTGGACCATTTTTCCTGCCGGCAAAATTCGTGCTGACGCGGCCAACACAACGTTGCACAATATCAAATGGCAAGCGTAATGAAAGCAGAACGAAACTGCGCTCCTCGTTATGTGCTTCATGGATCGTTTATCAGTTCGGACCAGCAACATCTGTGCAGCGCGAGCCGATCTCGATCAAGCAACACTGTTACCACACCGCGCTAAGAGATCCGGTAAAGAAAACATTTGAATTCGCCACTGAGGTAATAACATCGCTGCGAGATCTAGTAAGAAGCATTCACATTTCTCCGTTATTAACCGTAGATCTCTATTAGATCAAACAGCGCTGTCATGGAAACCAGGAGAAACATTGTGCCGTGAATGAACTAGTACTTTACGTCCACAGACCAGCGACATTCACCATGGATTTAATATAGTAACACTAACTGGAACCAGTTTGGCTAATGGTGAAATGCTTTCAAGTACTTCACACATCTTTTTCCAGCACTTCAAAATTCAGATATTATATAAATAAATATATATTTAAATGTTATTTTTAATGTGATGACCAAAACATTATTTGTTCATCCTTCAAAGATGACCCCCATTTATAAACCTGAAAGTTTCAAGATCTAGGAAAACTCACACTTATTTAAAAATATTTTTTCTTTAAACAAATAGGAAATTTCTCTGGCATTTCTTTCTTTTTGCTGTATCGAAAACGTACCGAACCGTGACTTTAAAACCGAGGTACGTACCGAACCGTGATTTTTGTGTACCGTTACACCCCTACCAGCAAGTATTCAGTTAGTGAAGTGATTGATGCCCATGAGTGTGCTGTTGTTGTTTTCCCGTCTAATATTACAACCGATAGCTAGCCTAATTTTTTGACGGACGTGATGACATGCCTGACTGGTGAACTATTTTTGATTTTTGGGTAATTATGAAATGTCATGGAGACATTCTTTTTGCATAGTTCATTACGCATATTTAAATTACGTTACTCGGAGACTGACACAGGGCTCCATGTGACCATTTTTCCTCCCAGTTTTGTTAGAGGTCACGGCTGGCACAACGTTGCCCAACATCAAATGGAAAACGAAATGAAAGTGGAACGGACCTGCGCTACTTATTAGAAGCGTTTAAATTTGCAGCAGAATTCTGTTATACTACATTTTAGATCAAACAGCTTTAACGTGGAAGCCAGGAGAAACAAGATCTAGAAAGTAGAAAGTCCACAACTATAGAAAGTCCACAAATCAGCAACATTGATTCACCATGGATTTAATCTAGTAACACTAACTGGTATTGTGACAGAAATACAAGTCAACGAATACTAGGCCTCTTTTTCTAGATCTTCAAAACTAATATTATCTTCAAGGTTATTTTTATTGTGAGGACCAAAACATTATTTGTCCAAAAATCGTCCCCATTTATAAAACTAAGTTTCAAGATGTAGGAAAACTAACACTTATTTAAAAAAACAAAAACAACCCCCCATTAAATTACCATAAGAAACCATCAAGCACTTATTGGCTTATTAGCTATTTACACACCCTAATGTTTTTTTTTCCACCGTTTTGATTTTTAATTAATGTTATGATTAGTAATAATTAAAGCTAATTTGATTTATAGCCTACCTCAACTTAAGCTCAGGGCTTTATTATCCACCAAATGCTCTCTGTAGAACTTAGTGACTCTACTGCTGCACTCAAATGATAGTCTGGAGCCCTGCGAACTTAAAATAAAACTGCACATTGTAATTTCTGTATGTTAAATCTATTTATTACCTACCAAGTCGTTTGTTAGTAATAGCCTAGTCCAAATGGGGGGAAATGTGAATAATTGCGTTGGAGGTTTATTTAAGGTGTGCCTCTAAATTTTCTTTTGCTCCTAAAAATTAGCAGGTAGCGCTCCTAGTAAAGTTATTTCAGACTTGGAGCCCTGTCACGATTTTACATTCAGATGTTGCCGATTCATTGACTTCTGAAAATACAGTTCATTTTCTACCAGGAAAAGAGTGGTTTTAATGAGCAAAGTTGTTTTATTGTGTCTTATAACAAAAATATTTCATTTAAACCCATGAAAATGCACATGTTGTAAAAGATGGTAAAAAGTTACTTTTTAAAACTGTTTTTCCATTATTATACCCCTTTGCAGATTTTAACTTTTTCAGATGACATCCTAATGGATTTCAAGAGTTTTTGGTTGCATGTTCGGTTCAGTTTCTCAAAATACGGCAGTTGTCAGTCTAAAATGCCCCGTTTAAGCGAGATAATCTGAAAGAAAACATTACAGAGATGGTCAAGAATGAGAGGTCACGTGAGTTTTTCTTCCTGCCTAGGCTACCAGCTGCAAGATGGGCTTGTGTTGTTGTGGAGAGAAAGAGAAAGACAACATGTGAATGAATGAGAGCATGCGTGTGTGTGTGTGTTTTTGTTTAGAAATGTATTATAAAACAAGGGTTATTGTGTTGTTTGGGACAGATGAAATTGAAGGTTTTGTCCAACGTGTGCCGTTGGCAGAAGAGATCCACATATGCTCAGACCGATAAACTCCATACCATTCCGCACGAGAAGGAGAGCGAGGGATGAAGAGAGAGAGAGATAGAGGCTGAACTGCAGACATACAGGCGACAAGAGCAGCACAATACACACCCACTTTTTTGTAACCTGATAAATAGCAGCTCTGCCTTATGCTCCCCAGAGGCTAAACACGCACGCATTCACACCCACCCACCCTTCCTATCACATCTGATATGGGTCACATCCATGATGTTTACTGCAGGGTGTTGGCTGTCAGAATGATGCCATGCTAAATCTGAGCTCAGTTTGTTGCTGTTCAGGTCTGTGTTTTGATTTGTGTGAGCATGAAGTTGTTACACGCTTCCAAGTTTCTCCATGTGTGTTGTGTCTGGCTCTGGAAAGCCTTCCACAAGTGGCCTGATGTCACATGACCACACGTTTGCAGTTGAAGAATAGGTTTAGAATATAATCAGGTCCCGGCTCAAATTTTTGATTTGGTTTATATTTTTTCTTTAGAAAGACAAACATAAATAGTGATGAAAACCAAAATATTAAATGTCACTGAGAGATGTAGCCTATGTTATTTACTGAGGAATTCACTATTTTGTAGAGGGAATGGCAATTTTCCCCTGATATTTGGAGACAAATTATAGGGGTGTAAAAATTACGTTAGAAAGATGGCATGGCAGCATCATTTTTTTATTTTAACACAGAGATTTGCAGGTCTATTAGAAAAAAACTGTTGACTTTAGCAATATTTGTTGCAATGTATACTAGTGGTGCAACGGATCATCACTGATCCGTGATCCGTTCGGATCAATGTCTTCGGTTCGACACACACGTGATCCGCGGATTGATTATGAAAAAAAACAAAAAAACGTGCGCATGTTGTTCAGTCAACGCACAGCTTCGTCATAGCGAGCGGAGGAACGGAGAAGCTTGAACGCCCCGCGTCATTTCAGGGCTCCAGACCAGACTGCGACCAAAATTTGAGAGTGTGCGACTGAATTTTACATCCAGTCGCACATGTGCGACCAGTAAATTTGCCACACGTTAAACGCATGGTAAAGCGGTGCGTCAATGAATCCGTGACAAGAATAGCGCGCGTAAACATCTGTGGGAGGGAGACGGAGACAAATATCACAACCTGATGTGCGTCTGAGCAATCAGCGATCTATCGACTCGTTAGTCGTTGCCTAGCAGCGAATGCAAACAAAATGAAAGTGGAACGAAAATACGCTACTCATTTATGATTAGGACCGTGGTCGGAGCAGCAGCAGCGATCCATTGACAAAATAAAGCCCCGAACTTGACAGTCGCGGGCCGATCTCGCTCACGCAACACTGTTACTAGGAGATCCAGTGAAGAAATCCATTGAATTCGCCTCAGAATTAATAACATCAACACCACGAGAAGATCCAGTGAGAAACACTCCGATTCGGCGCAGGTTTCTGTTATAAACCATATCAGATCAAACAGAGCTGACGTGGAAACCAGGAGAAACACTTATAGAAGGCTTTCAGTCCACAAATCAGCCTATATATGATAATGTGTAAGAAATAGTCAAATGCTTACAAGTAGCCTACTACACATCTTTTCCCAGCACTTCAATAATATCATAAATAAATGTTTTATTTTTTTGAATTTTTTATGTGATTACCAACACATTTTTTGTTTATCCTTTAAAGATTGTCCTAAAATGAAAAAAGTACGATGATATTTTCACTACTTTTATTAATTGATATTAAGACATTATAAATGATAATAACTAAGTTAATTTCATCTACACCCTAAATTAAGCTTAGTGATTTATTGTCAGCCCCAGTGCTACCAGAATTTTTTTTTTTTTTTTGTAGAACTCGCTGTGAGTTCTCATTTGAGGTGATGCTGCCCTCAACTTTCAGTCTGGAACCCTGTGAAGTTAAAATAAAACAGAATATCATAATGTTAAGTCTATTTATTATTAAAGAATTTGTCAGTAGGCTATTACAGTTATTTTGGGGGAAATTTTTTTTTTTTTTTTTGCTGATCCGAAAAATGATCCGATCCGTGACCCTGATCCGAGAAACGATCCGATCCGTGAGTTTTTTGATCCGTTGCACCCCTAATGTATACCAATGGTGACAGTTCAAAAATGGCAAAAAGTACTTGTTTTTTGCCTCGTTTGCATGCCTGTTACACAAGAAGTATTAAAGATATCTTTATCTCGCTCCCTGCTCTTTACAGTAACATTATAACTACAGTAATTTGAACAATAAAAACTTGACTATTTTTTTCAGTGTAATTGACTATTATTTTCAGTTTGGACTAGTAGCGGCTGTACTGTTTAAGCGAAGTTCACACTACAGGATTTTAAGCCTGATTTATGCCCGATTTGCAAATCATTGAGCTCGTCCACAGGTCAAGGGTGTTATCGCGGGGGATTAGCGGACGATGAACGCTTGCCAATCTGTTAGTATGAAAGAGTCAACAATGCAGCGAAAACGCTCGCAGACGCGTCACCGAGCCCAGAAAAATATCTAGCCTGTTAGTATCCAGAGCCATCGCGCGACTCAATCTCAGTGATGTCATGAGTACAGCCAATCATAGCAACGCATGGATTGAGGACACCAGGTAAATCTTAGTTTTTCTCAGAGCAGATCGTCGTGCAAACAGTGTGCAGCACTAGTTTCTCTGTCTGACGTCTATATTCACGTGTTGTGTTCTCTTCTTCGCTGGGTATTGGCGCAATATTTATGTATTTATTTATTTATTGCGTTTTTTTGTGACAAAACGTGGTTTGACAGAGTTAGAATCGTTGGGTGACCGAGTTGTCAACTCATTATTTATTTGATTATTTTCAGGATTTAGACCGTAACATAGTACTGAAACAGCTCTCATTGAGTCACAAATGATTTGCTCTTATCATCCGATCGTGGTTGTATCTCTATGTAGTGCGCTGTCAACTCGTGTAGTGAGTTACCTCCTGTTGTGGATCAATCACGTTGTGTTGTGTGGTGTGAACAGCTAAACAACTTGAACACTCCTGATTTCACTGAGAGCAAGTTATGTAGTGTGAACCGCACAATTCAGCCTGACGTTTTAAAATCATGTAGTGTGAACAAGGCTTTAGTCGACTGCACATCCCTAGTTTTAACGTACCTGATCTAAAATTAAAGCCCATACCATAGATAGTCCACAAAAGCAACGGGACATAATATTTCAACAACAGATTTGATTCAGATTTGTCTGGCACAGCTACTAGAAGGTCAGGACAGTTGCTCACGTCACATCTATGTCTTCAAGCTCAGTTTGAGCCTGTGCGGTGCGCTCAGCCATCAGGAAGTGAGTGCTTAATGGGCTTCAATTTTATCCATTGAAATCTATGGGGTCGTTGTGTCCATTTTTTTTTACCGTCTATGGCCATAACCAATCGCTAACATTTGGTCGTAACGTATGACGATTCAAACTAGTGCATGACATCAACGTCACTGTTCTCAGCTGTTCCCTCTGTTTGCTGATTGGCCCGGTAAAAAATTGACTGGAGGAAACCAAAGAATACAGCACAAATCACAGATGTAGTACTGAAGGAAAATTAAAAATTGAGCAGAAGTACGTAGGAGGGCGGGACAATCCCAACATTGCCGCTGCTTTTTTTTTTTCATCGATTCTTGACTCTACCGTTTTGTTTTGTAAACCTGTGTGCAGATGAACCTAAAAACACCAATCAACTTATCTTGTGCAAACGAAACACTTTGACCCTGTTTTGCTCAAAGTTAAGATTTTATAATATTGCAGCAATTATCGTTTGAGGTCATTGAATTAGTTTTAACACAGCTCTTTTTAACTTTGATTTAATCCTTGATTTTAGAAGAATGCACTTGATTTTTCATTAACAGGTTTATGTTTGTCTGATATGGTGTTTGACCATTTATACCCGCATATTGCTGACTATTCCCATGCAGCCTGTGTAGGATCATTGAGGGTTCTGCTTGAAATGGGTGAGCACTGGCTGTGACCCCGATATGAAGGAGCGATTTGTGTAGTCAACACACGAATGACACACTCCTCCATTTAAACATGATCGTAGACTCGCTCACACGTTCTTCCTCTAATAGGGGGTCATTGCCAGGGCATATGAGGGGAGAGAGAGGGGGGCTGAAGTCAAACAAGGGGCATGGAGGTGGGAAATGGGAATAGATGGGAAATTTCATAGCTTTTGGAGGGTTATTATGAGAGCGTGTGTATTTAGGACGTCAAGTGGGCTGGTCCTGATGAGAGGGTTTTGTATAAGAGTCAGCAGTAAGAGGGATGGGAGTCTCGTGTTGCCCTTTCACAGATGAAAGCTCCAGGGTTGAAGGAAAGTTCCTCAGGCGGTCATTCAGAGGACGTGTGAAAATTCTGATCATGCTCAAATGTATGTGAATGTGCAGTCTGATGATGTTCATAGTCAGCAGCATAATGTGAGTAAGGACCACTGAAATGGTGAACAGGAGCAGCTAATTGGTAAAACCTGGACTTTTTTTCTTACTAGTAAATGTCTAGTAAGTAGGAAAGGGTTTGTAACAGTATATATTCATGTCAGGATTTGGTTCAACACACGATACTGATATCATGATGATACTACAAACAAAGCCATCAGTGGACTTGAATAGGCTTGGATTTGGTATTCTTCCCCATGCATAAAATGGACATTTTTATTTTGTTTGATGTTTTATTTTCAATTTATTAATAAACATGGCAGCTCAAATGTGTGACCTTCTGGGTTTACCATAATCAATGCTATATTAAATATCTAAACTTCACAATACGATGCAATTTGCAGATCTGAATAATACATTCAGTGATTTTGTTGGAAAATATGCAGAATTGATTTAAGTGTTGTTAAATAGGAGCTGAAAGCATAATCCGAGTATCCCAAAATATTTAATAAACACACAAATTTGAGGTGATATGTATAACTTTAATTTCTGAGTTCATATTCCTATTTTATACTCTGAACAGCATTGTTGTAATGACCTGCACCCCTCAAACCCATCAGCACATATAAATGTGTACTTTTTCCACCTTTTTCTTGTTTCAAAGTGAAGTTGTAGAGAATACAAGGGACATGCATAGAAAATTGCCCTGTAGATTGATTATGTGTCTGGATTGGAAGATAATCAGTGTTGGCCCCTTTGTCCTGACTGCTCTGGCATGGCACGAGTTGACCATAAACGTTGCTGGAATGTAAAGAGGTTTATAGGACTTGTGTGATAACCATTAAATACTATCATCCTCTATAAAGGTTATTGAGGCATTAGAGCATCAGAGTGGTTATGGACTGTGTTTCCTAAACACGCTTTGATTTAATAGTTTCTCTGTATGTAATGAATTTTCATTGGTTTTATTTTTTTTTGTATTGTTAAGTTAATGCTGATGCATTTGGAAATTAATTATCTGGTAAGGAGGTGTACGGATAGCAATAAAGAATTAAGTAAATTCAATGAACACATTTGATGCACAATATTTGCTCTTTATTCAAAATAAATCAAATTTGTTGTTGACAAGGCTGTTGGTAGATTTTGGATGATCTCTTTTATCAGCCAAAATGCACAGTTATCAGCTGACACATGCTCTCTCAATAGTTTAACATCTAGGCATGTTGTGTATTAAACTATTATTCCGGTTGTTTGTTGTTGTTTTTGTTTTTTTTTGCTTTGTACAGTGTTGCTGCTTTTAGTGAGGACAGAAACAACAATGCTGGAAAATATTCTTGTGGCGGTTTAAGAAAATAGAAAGTGTGGATTGTGCTGGGATGGTTTTGTATTTGTAATATGGAGCTAAATATTTCACAACTATGCAGAAGCCTTAATTTAAACCTACTTAAACCTTAATTTCCACCTTGCTTTGTGTGCGACTGCATCTCCTCACGTTGACTCTTTCATGACCCCTCGTATGGTCATTATGTCCCATGATGGACCTGAGCTTTACAAGGTTGACCATTATTTAGCACTGCTTCATTGCTCCCTGCTGTTAGATGTGTATGCAACTACAGTGCATGTCATTGGTGTCACTAGCATGACCTCCAAATCTGAATCCCTTATTTTAGATGGTCTATCAGGGATGGTTTATAATATGATGACTTGTTTGGCTCTTCTATTTGTGAAGCCACCCTGACTTGATATCAACCAATGGCCTTCATTTCTCATTGCTTCTCAAGTCAGCAGGAGGCATTTTGGCAGTTGCACCCAATCTGAAAGGTGTTTTATTGTTTGTGTTACTGTGAAAGGTCTTTTAGAAAGAGAGGAAATCTGTTTAAAGAAAGTCTGTCTATTAGAGCTGCATGATTAATCATTAAAAGATTGCAGTATCGCTTCAAACATCCACACCATCTTAATACTAAACGACAACGATTCAGCCATTTGAATTAAACCTTTGACAAGTAGCCTGTGATCACAGCGAGCATTTAGATCTCTGTTGGCACTGCTGCTAACCAAGAGAGAGCAGTTTTCATGTAGCCTATGAAACGGCTTTACAAACAACTTTTCAACCACACATTGTCATTATTGCTGTTAAAATAATTCAAATCATCACAGAAATACTGGGAAAAGAAAAACTGAAAACACAGAAAACTGTACCTGTACTAAAATGTGACGTGAAAGACTGCAGATCACTGATTGGTCAGACAGAATCGTCTCTACCAACGTCATTGTATTTGCGATGCGAGAAACCAAACCCGCTAGATTTAAATAGCCAGTAACAGCCACCATTGTAATCACTGCTTTTAAACTAATCCCACCCACTTTAAAGCGGTACTAACTGCAGTGGAAAAGCAACCGAGCTAAAGCGAACCAAGCCGTGCAGAGTCATACCACACAGTGGAAAAGCGAAGCGAGCCGAAATGTACTGAGCAGTACCGAGCCGTATCAGCAGTGGAAAAGCGGCATTTGTTTATTTGTTTATCAGTCTCTTAAAGCCCTGAACACACCAAGGCGATGCCGACGAACTAGCGCTAATGAAAAGCGACCGTATTGTCTCCTCTCGTCCGCTCTCGTTGGGGTAAAAAGCTGCACTTGAACACACTGAGAGAACTACAGCCGACTAGAGATATATTAGTCTATATTCGTCATTCAAAAAGGAAAACCGACGCTGCCGGCTGCAGATACACACCGTAAACAAAGCAGCGTGTGCTTACCGTTTTGAATATCAATCCCGCTAAACGCTTTCTTTATTCCTGACTGTTTTTAGCTGACGGCACGGAACAGTGCGGAACACACCGAGGAAACTTAGTTGGCCGACGCACAAGAACTGCCCAACGGCCGACCGTCGGCTTGGTGTGTTCCGGGCTTTAGAATCGTGGGAGAATCGTAATCTCTATTTGAATAAACGAAAAAACGTGATTCTACTAGTGTTGTCAAAAAACTCGGTACTTCGGAACCAAGTCGGTACTAAAAAAAAAAAAATTTTACGGTACCAGCTTTTCTAGGTACCGAATACCAGGTTAATCCAGTTCTAGACGCGCTGTCTGAAAGGTGCACAGTTGCGTCCTCTTCATATTGCTGATATGCTCTCTCTCTCTGAATCCACTTGTTTACACGAAAGGAGGAAAGAGCCACATATGGAAATATTTTGGATTAGGCTAATGTCACGTTGCCATAAGAGGCCGATTACATGCAAATTCGCAATTTCAAATATAGGCGCGAGGCAAGCGCGCTCATAATAAAAACTCGTTGCATAGCAACGACAGACGCCGCGTGAGAGCAAGCGCTTTGGAAAGAATAAGCACGCGCAAAAATATAATAAAAAAAAAACACGTGCGATATGTGAACGGCCTCTAAAGTGCTTTCGGGGTAGTTTTACGAGTACATGAGCACAGTAGTATCCAACCGACACCAGAGTACTGGTATTAGTATCGATGCATCCCTATTTATGTCATTTAATGTCAGTGCCAGTTCTAGGCGTATTCTTGCCTTTATAACTCAGCAGTTTTAAAAAGCCTTTTCAAAATTAAATATGAATGCAGTTTTAGATTAAATAAAAGTACAGTCAAATCAAATAAAACATGTTTTTTCTCCTGTAGCCTATAGTTTGGTAATGCTACAATAAGATACCATTTATCAACATTAGCTACTTCACATCAACACATTGAGTGAACAATATATTTTTACAACATTGATTAATGTTTGTAAATGTTATTTAATAGAAACACTTGATTGTTCATGTTTGTTCACTTCATTCATTGTGCATTAAATAAATGTTAACGGATTAGAACTTTACAAACAACTTTAAAAATGTGTTCGTGTATACTATTGTTTATTTTAGGTCATTTTATCTAATTTTTTTCTAAAGTGTTTATAATACATATGTACAGTTTCCATACTTGTAACCGTGATAAACACTTAAATATATGTAAATTTAAACTAAGCTTTGGTACCGAAATTGGTACCGAGAACCGTGAATTTTTACTGGTATTGGTACCGAATACTGAAATTTTGGTACCGTGACAACACTAGATTCTACTATCTATCTGTTGAATGGTGTCTATTTTTCGCTCACAGTATCGTTACAATTGTTTGAAGTTTTGAAGTTCGAATCATTTTATTAAGTTACTAATAATACAAATTATGTCAACATTTCAGATTTGATGTTGATGAAGAAGGGGTACTTCTGTCTTACTGTTGCGGGCGGGTATGGGAGTATCTAAGACAAAAAATGTTGTCTACTACCATGTATGACAATTAAAAAACTTAAGGTCAAGGCTGAGAACACCCCATATTCCCATCCAAAAGACGTGTTATTTTGGTTGTATGCGGAGACCGTGAGCGTCTGCTTTGTCGTTTGACAGTATTGTTGCATCTGCACGTCTCTGCCCTCTTGTTGTTTTCTTTCAGTTCCTTTCTCTCACTTGTTTGTGTTTGGTTGTGTTTTTTAGTGTGTGCGAGTGTTTCCAGCTGTCTCCCCCTGCACATTGATCAGTGAGGTTCTTGCACAGGGGTTTGTGGGTGATGGGTAGGGGGCTGCACGAATGCAGAAATGAGTTTCACATGTTAATGAGAACCTTGACCGAGCCAGAGACAAGGACAGTAGGTTTTGTTCTTACCCGCTGCCATTCCTGTTGTATCCCCATCTACTCATTCAGGTTTCCAGTGTCTGATTGCCCACGTACAACATGCACTCAGCTTTGTGTACATTAAGAGGAAATTGAAGGCTTCATTAGAATGGGGAAAAACTGCCAGACTGGTGCGTGTGTGTGAGGGGGCGGCTTTTGTCCTGTCAGATGAGCTTCTGTAAGAATAATTTTTCTCTCCTACATGAAATATTTTTAGATTTCCTGTGGTGGTCTGCTCTGCTGCATGGCAGCTGTGCTTTAATTTTGCTCTGTGTTTGCTCTTCTCATCTAAGTTGTTTTACTGGTCTCTTTTTGAAGAATGAAAGAGTTGTTGTGTGAACTCAAGGTGTGTCTGCGAACTGCCTAGGTTTGCTACTTGTCCTGACTTGTTCTGAACAAAAACTATTATCTAGCACTGTCCTAAGTTGTGTGTGTAGTAGTAATAATAGTATTACTGTTCAAAAGTTTGGGGTCAGTAAAATGTTTTGTTTTTTTTGTAAGAAATTAATTGATTCAGTAAGTATGCATTAAATTGATCAAAAGTGACAGTAAACACTTTTATAATGTTGACAAATATTTCTATTTCAAATAAAGGCTGTTTCTTTCCATCAAAGAAATCGAAAAAAAAAATCATTTGTAAAAAGACATTTAGTAAGATAGCTGTTTTCAACACCATGTGACCCTTCAAACTGGTTTAATAATCTACTAAATCTTAGTCTGCTAAAAATCATGTCTGCTCTCACAAGAATAAATTACTTTGTAAAATATATTAAAATGGAAACATAAAGCACTTAAATATGCTTTTATTGTATTTATCAAATAAATGCCACCTTGGTGAGCATAAGAGACTTGTTTCGAAAACAAACAAACAAAAATCTTACAAAACCCCAGGGTTTTAAACAAGATTTTGTTTGTGTGTGTGGTTTTTTTTTTACTTTATTTTTTTATACCAGCCAATCAGATTCTTGCACTATGTGGTGAATTTAGAGTTTTGGTCCCTTTTAGTTCATCCACCTTAAACTCCGGCATGAGCGCCAGAGCGGCGCACAAACGCCCAATGTGACATGCACAATAATTTCTATAGTTTACTAAGATATAAACAAATGTGCATATATACAACAAGATAGCTGTATGTAAGGGTTTGGTTTTCTTTCTTAGAGTCCCACCCTTTGAGTATGGATGCGTGTGGACCTGAGTCAGAGGAAAATGAACCCAATAAATCACACGGTCCTCTCTCCTCCCTGCCTGGACCTACACACACACACACACACCAAAGATACACCCTCATATGCGCACTGACCTTTTTTTTCCCCCAGCCTAAATCTGCCATTTCTTACTAGCCAGTCAAGAAAGCTATATGAACACACTTCCAGTCTAATACCATTGTGTCTTTCTTTACAGCTACTGCCGTAATAGCCTATTAGATTGAGTCACATTCAAAACCATAATATCAATCTTCATATTTGCACTGTTCCATTGGCGATAATGTTGTACAATATCTTTAAAGAAATATACGTTCAGCTCTTCTTAAACTTCTCCTTGCACTCACAACTGTTTGTGTGGTGTATGATGCATACTGCATCGTGGGTGGGTCTCTCTTGGACACTGAAAGATTAATGTTGCTCCAGAAGCAAATGTCAGATGGTGTGGCTTAGAATAAAGCATCAACACATGCTTTTGTGCCCACCCCTTGCCAATAATCCCACCTCTAGGCCCACACAATCACTGTGATCATGCCCATTGCAGCCTCTTTGATTATCAAAACTCTCGGTAACACTTTATTTCGATGGTCCACTACAGACATTTTACTAACTTGAAGTAACTTTGCACCAAATGCCACCTTACTCCCAATAGAGTTCGAGATCAACCGATATTGATTTATTTTTATTTTTATTACAGATACCAATTATTTTCATGTGTATGTGCCCGATAACCAATATACAGAACCTGTATTTATTTGTTGGTTTATTTCTGTTTTTGACAGTCATTGCAGCACTGAACTGAACACATTTTTAATGCTGTAATTTCTGAAATTTCACTCCCTTGCATGCAAAGCAAAACACACTTTACATCAATAAATAGTCTGAAGGACTGCAAAAAAGTGCACGGTAACTAAGTGTCTCTTTTAAATAGAATCATTAATCGGGTAAACAAACAGGTAACAAATATAGCATGTACACATACTCCTAACAAATAAAAAGCATAAAAGATTCTAAACCGCCTGAATAAAAAACATTACTACTTTAGTGTATCTTAATAATCCCAGTTGCATCTTTATTGCATAACAGCATTAATATTAACAAAATGCATATCAACAAAATTAATTTACAAAGTCTGTTTTCAAATGGAGAACATGAATAAATGACAGGGGAGTCTATCAACTCCCCATAAATAAGTATAAACTACAATTTTAATAGTTTGATGTTTGTTAAGCTAAAGAGTTAAGAGAATGGAACACGCTGGCATATTCACTGGAATAAACAAACATTGTCTGAAAAATAAAACAGTGAATGCATGCAATTACTGAGATCATCTGTTCTGGCATATTTTCAGAATTATTAATATGCTTCTGTCCGTATAGATTATGAAATACCTGCTGACAGAGTGCTGTTTTTGTATTACAAACTTCACTTGCAGAGAACATAATTAATTTCCACAGGGCTGTAATTATTTTGATGTTTTCTTTTGAAAAATAAAAGTTATATAGTTAATATTGATATAATTTAAGGAGTTTAAAATGAGTTGCTTGTGTTAAAAGCTGGAGCATCAACCTGGTGAGTGAACGGGACTTCGCAAGACTAATGATGAGCATAGACAACAGAGAGAGCATTAAATTCAGTGCTTTTATTTCCAACATATACTCATTCATGGCTGTTTTATTCAATTCATGTAGAATTGCATCTTTATTGGTAGAGGAGGACTTGACAGATTACGTGAAAGTCAGTTTGTCTCTATTCTGCATGGCAATGAGTTTTGCAATGGGCAAATACACTGTAAAAAATGTTTGGACACAATTTGTAATATTTATATCTATATAATAAATCTGTCTCTGTAGAGAGGTGCTCAGAGCTAAATGAAGCAGACCCTAATATGGTTCATAAAGGGCAATTCATCCATGCTGTCCTGAGCTGGGCTCTTTTTCACAATATTCAGACCTTTGTTTCACGGTTTAATTTTTGCTACCTTTTATGTATTAATATTAAATATTCATATTATTTATTAAATTATTTCCTGTTTTTCTCTCTCAGCCTGTGGCAGAGCCCATACCCATCTGTAGTTTCTGTTTGGGGACCAAGGAACAGAACCGCGACAAGAAGCCTGAAGAGCTAATCTCCTGTGCAGACTGTGGGAACAGCGGTAAGGAAGGGCTGAAAGTTCATTTGAGCAATTTAGGGATGCAACGAATATTTGAATGTTAAGTCAATGTAAAGACGCGTTTACGCATGTCTAGAGGTCATGCATGTGACTCGAATTGAGCGTCTGGCCCGTTATGCGTGCATTCACGCGTTTGACGCAAATTCACGTCTGATGCCCAAGTTGAATGTTCTTATTCAAGTAATAAAGCAGAGAAGCTTCTCTTCATCAAGAATACCTCAAGAAGTAGAATGGACATGTCTAATGTTTAAATATTTATTATTTATTATTGCACATCTGCAATTCTTGGTGCATTTGTTGTTGTTAATGTTCTACAGATAACACATTGGCTATGGCAGTCTTTGTTTTGATACACTTATTATGTTGAAGGCCTACAGAGAAAATATTATATCTTTAAGCAGGTGCACTTGTTCTGAATGCACTTTTTTTGTAGTAGTCTTACAGAGAAAATTTTTAAATGCACTTGACCTAAATGCACGTTGTTTTTATGAGAACTTTTAATTTTAAAACCTTTCGTAGGCCATTTGTTCTTTGAAACTTTAGTATTAATTTATGCAATTGCACTGCCTTGATTTTAGTAAAGTTAGTACACAGTCATATCATAGCCATAAATGCAATGGTATTAATAATTGGCATAATTTCTTTCGGTCATTTAGTGTTTTCAGCCTTGGTTTCCTCTTTCAGTTTTGGCAAAGAATCATCCCTAGAACAATTATATTATATTATTTTATTTTGAAATATTAAAAACACCAAGTGTGCTGGAAGTAGACAAAGGCATCTACTAAAAAACGAAAAAATATATAATTGTATTATATTTTAAAATACAGAGTATTCTTCTTGTATTCAGTTTTTTTTTTAAGTTTAAAAAGGTCTTAAATTTGGGGTATGGCAAAACGTATGTTTTCACATTCCATATCACATTAATTCGTATTGGCACAATGATCTGTTTTTTGCCTTTCTTTAAACACAATATTGTCGTATAAACAAAATCCTATATCGGTTGACCTCTAATATTATGTTGGTATGTTATAGGGCTGTCGCGGTTATGGAATTTCCCTTGCGTTAATGTTGAGTGGCTCAATAGCGCGGTATTACCGCAATTTATTTATTTATTTAATTTATAAGTATTTGTTGCTATATAAATAAAGTTTACGATGTGGACAAAAAGGAGGTCATTTAACCAATAACCGAAACTAAACAGCGTCTATATGCGCATTGAAAGCATGATTGAAAGGCTTTCACTCAGCGCGCATATTGTTATGACAACGGACTTTGAACCGTTCATTTAACGAACACGTTCAAAGAAGCTGATTCGTTAAAAGAGATGTAATGAAACAAGATGTTAATTATTTTTAACTTTGAGTTCCACTTTTCAAGGCTCAGCTGATCAGCAATGCGTCGCATGAGTAACGCGGAAGCTGATGCTTCACTTATTAGAGACCAATATGGCATTGATTCAATGCGTGACTCTGTGATATTATTTTCTGCGGCTTCCTCGCGCTGTGGGATGCTGACCAGCGCTGCTGCTGACGCGCATTTGTGGAAAATACCGTGACGTGAAGCTTAAAATGATGATACGACAAATATTTCGCTTTCCTTTGACACGGCAACCTTTTCACGACTTCAAAGACAGACGCAGGTAATCGCACGCGCTCTGCAGATCTCTCTCATTCACTGTCTGTGTGAAGCCTCTGTAGGCTACACATCACCAAGATAAACAGTCTTGTTGTTATCATTATGAACTTGTTTAACATTCAATACACATGCATGAAGTTCAAAACAAGCCTTATAAAAAACATGAATATCGCGGTTGCTGCGGTTACGTGCAATCCTCTGCGGTTTACTTGTCAGAAGCGCGGTACTGCAATATTGCGGTTATCGCGACAGCCCTAGTATGTTAACCAATTTCAGTACATATCTATGTATTGGATAAAACATGTTAAAGGGTTAGTTCACCCAAAAATGAAAATTCTGTCAGTATTTACTCACCCTCATGTTGTTCCAACCCCGTAAGACCTTCGTTCATCTTCGGAACACAAATTAAGATATTTAAGATATTAAGATCGCTCCTGCATACAGTCCATAGGCTTCTTGAGGGACTGGCTCTTGCTGTCCTCGAAAAGTCATTAAAGACATCGTTAAAATAGTCCAAGTGACTACAGGGACACAATCTTAAGTTTATCAAACGACGAGAACACTTTTGTGCGCAAAAAAACAACAAAAATAACGACTTTATTTCAACTATTCGTTTATTTCTCCCTCTGCGCGAGTCAGGTTACTAGTTTAATAGCGTAAGCTTCTGTTATTGTACGTCACACGCATCACACACACATGACCAGCGTCGGCCAATAGTGAGCCTACGTGTGACGTAGCTCTACGCAATCACACTACGTTAACTGACTTACAGGCTCATGGAGAAGGAAGTGAATAGTTGAAATAAAGCCGTTATTTTTGTTGTTTTTTTGCGCACGAAAGTGTTCTCGTCGTTTGATAAACTTAAGATTGAGCCCCTGTAGTCACTTGGACTATTTTAACGATGTCTTTAATGACTTTTCGAGGACAGCAAGAGCCAGTCCCTCAAGAAGCCTATGGACTGTATGCAGGAGCGATCTTAATATCTTAAATATCTTAATTTGTGTTCCGAAGATGAACGAAGGTCTTACGGGGTTGAAACAACATGAGGGTGAGTAAATACTGACAGAATTTTCATTTTTGGGTGAACTAACCCTTTAAAGTAGGTAAAAATAATTATGGTTCAAGATAAGAGTAGAAAGCATGAATGGCACTGTCTGTCTTTTTATGGGGATGAGGCTAATTCCAGGTTATTTAATGTTGTTTCAATCTATCTTCTCAGGGCACCCATCCTGTCTGAAGTTCTCTCCGGAGCTCACAGCGCGGGTCAAAGCTCTGTGGTGGCAATGTATTGAGTGCAAGACCTGCAGCAGCTGCCAGGACCAAGGAAAAAATGCAGTAGGTTTTTTCTAGGGTCTTTCTCATTGTTGCTGCCAGAGCATGTTTAGGCTGCATCCTCCTCATTTACGCTTCTGTTCAAAAGGTTAAAAAGATTAAACGCATTTATTTGATCTAATAATGATTTTGAGCTGAATTTTTTTATTATTATATTGAATATTTGTATAGAAACTGGGCTTTTTCAGTATTCTTTAGCAGAATAGAATGTTCAAATGGAACAGCTTTTGAAATCTTAAAGGCTGATTTATACTTCTGGAAGTTATTTTCTCTGTGTTTGATTAACATTAATGACGGAGGGCAGCAGGTATATTATGCTGCTGTCACTTTAAGACAGAACGCACATATCTATATACTGATACATATTTAACTTGTATCCAACTGTTTCCTTTCATTTGAGAAATAACTGATTGTGTTTACATGAACACTCCTTACGATGAGCATTTTGACAATTGTGTGTGTATTCGACCTTTCAAGTGCAATAAGACCTGAAAAAGAACTGAAATTGCATTCCAATGCTTAAATGTGTGTCAGTCAGCGCAAGCGCTGCATTGAGTTCTTTATCACGGTATATTGCACTTTTAACATCAAGAAAGTCCTGCTCTTTGGCTCATTTATACGTTTAATCGCTCTAAAGTGTCAATACACATTATAGCAAAATCTTCAATTATAGCCCTTTTATACACTAAGATGCATATCGTCATACCGTGCATTCCTAGTGTAGTACAACAGTGAGTCAGTATTGGGACGCACTACACTGTCAAAATTGTGTCCTGATACCACAGATTTCTGGTGTAATTTCTTGTGTAATGTTGACATGAAGCTTGCCTTGGTTTAAATTTAAATTTACTTTTTTTATTACTTAATCATGGTTTTGCATTCCTTATCACATCTCTTTAACTGAAGATCTCAAAAGAAAAGTCACAAAGTCACAAACTCCTAGCATTCAAAATGGCAAAAATTCATAATTGGGGTCGTTGTCTGTGTGCATTTGTATTCTACAGGATAACATGTTGTTCTGTGACTCCTGTGACCGAGGTTTCCACATGGAGTGTTGTGACCCCCCACTGATGCGAATGCCAAAAGGTGAGTGCCCACACACTCAAATGCAGGCTGTTTCTACTACAGTGTAATCAGTGGATTTGTGTCTAAGGCTCATATGTTTAATTTAACAATCCCTCTATTAACGGCATATCGTGTTGATGAATTCCTTCACACAAAAATTAGTTTTCTTTCTAATTATACTTCCAAGTAATGATTCTTGATTGCTGCTCCGCAGGCATGTGGATCTGTCAGATCTGTCGGCCAAGAAAAAAGGGAAGAAAGCTCTTACATGAAAAAGCAGCACAAATCAAACGGCGATACAATGCACCACTGGGGCGACCAAAGGGCAGGTATATTAAACTGTTTGATTCTCTTTATGACCATTATTGCAGAACTATGTTGAAATTATTTGCAGAAGTTTTCATAAGACTACTACAAGCTCTCTTGTGCTTAGACCGGGCCGACCTTTTAAGAAGCTTCGAGGTGGTGGGCGTGGCAGGAGAAGGCGGGGCACCGGAGGGGTTGATCGGTGTTCACAAGGCTCCTCCTCCCCACACTCTTCCTCGAGCTCCTCATGCGAAGGTTACCCTGGTGACGATCGCATGCTGTTCTCTCTCAGAGAAGAAGATTCTGGGCATGGTGGCCTGCGTTTTAACAAGAAAACAAAGGGTCTGATTGACGCTCTCAGCAAGTTCTTCACGCCATCCCCGGATGGGAGGAAAGCTCGTGCTGAAGTGGTGGACTATTCCCAGCAATATCGAATACGCAAGAAGAGTAATCGCAAGGGCGAGCATGATGACAGGACAGGTGAGATAGGTCAGTTTTTTATTTTTTAAATATCCATAATGTGATGGCAAAGCTGAATTTTCAGTAGCCATCACGCCAGCCTTCACATGATTCTTCAGAAATCGTTCTGATATGCTGATTTGGTGCATATTATTATCATCAATGTTGAAAACAGTTGCACAATGCAGGGCTCTAGACTGCAACCAAAGGGTCACATTTTGCAACATTTTGTATTGCCTGTGTGACTAAGGGCCAATCCCAATTCTACCCCTTACCCCTTCACTTTCCCCTTCCCCTCCGTTTTGCGCGTCCACGTGAAGGGGTAGGGTTGTCCCAATTCTCTTTTGGTTGGAGGGGGAGGGCTAGGGAGAAGGGCCAGATAGCCCTTCAAACGAAGATTTTTCGGGAGCACACTTCAAACGAAGGGGTATGAGAAGTGTCACTGCTAACCCAGGCTGGCTGCCCAAGCAACAAAGGAGACCCATAAATTTAAGTATTTGTGGCTTTAATAAGTATTGTAACGACAAACAATGATTTGCTTTATGTTACATTCAATATTGTGTTCATATTTACGGTCAGTTTCTTCACAGAAACGTTTGTTAAAAAAAAAAAAAATCGCTAAAATTACTATAGTTTGCTAACGATAGTCCCGCAACATATTTTCGTCGTCTCGGTTGTTTCCTGCGAACTTCACAAGATAAATGCAAGAAAATAGCTGTAACCCACGCGACTGAGATAACTGCAGCTGTCGACGGCATCTTGGAAGTTGTGATAAACATCGGCGCATCTCCTGTGACGTAGGCGCTAGCGACGACTTATAATGACGTTTAACGGAGGCGTAGTGGTGTCCCATTTCTTAGGGGAATATTTTCACCCCTACACATTGCCACTCTGTTTCAAGGGTCAAGGGGAAGGCGAAGGGGTAGGGCTAGGGGAAAGTGAAGGGGTAAGGGGTAGAATTGGGATTGGCCCTAAGTTTTTTTAGAGGTTGCACTGGTGTTGTCCAACTGATAAGAGCTGCCATTTTTGTTGCATATGAGAAACATCAAACGGCAGATGAAAATCAAAAGTGGGACGCTTTTACATGAAATGCTACAATACAATTTTTTTTTCCACACATTGTGCTTTTGAAATTATATTTACACACAATAGTCACTTTTATAAAATATCAAATCTTCAAGAAATCACTTGTCAAAGTTTTGCACTTTTTATACTTAAAGGAGTAGTTCACTTTTAAAAAAGCTTTTACTGATAATTTACTCACCCCCATGTAATCCAAGATATCCATGTCTTTCTTTCTTCAGTCGAAAAGAAATTAAGGTTTTTGATGAAAACATTCCAGGATTTTTCTCCATATAATGGACTTTACTGGTAACCAAATGGGTCAAGGTCCAAAAGACAGTTTCAGTGCAAATTGTTCAAAGGGCTTTAAATGATTTCAGATGATGAATAGGGGTCTTTTCAAGCGAAATGATCGCTCATTTAAAAAAAAAGAAAAAAAGTTTAAGTTTTATTAGCTGCTCTGTTCTGTGATGCGTGTTCGTGACTCTCCTGTTCGAACTCGTTTATCAAAATGAATGAATCTTTTTTCGTGTCATTTGGTTCTTTCAACGAACGAAATGAACGAATTGATTCGGAAAAAGATTAATTCAGTTTGATATAATAACATATGACGTGTGTGTGAAGTGTGTATAATTATTTTGTATATATAAATACACACACATGCATGTATAAATTTAATATATATTTTTATACAAAATTAATAGTGTGTATAAATATAAATATTTGATATATTAATAACACATTTTTCTTAAATAAATACATGCATGTGTGTGTGTGTATTTATATATACAAAATAATTATACACACTACACACACATATATTATGTAAACACAAACTTTTATTTTGGATGCGATTAATCACGATTAATCGTTGCCCAGCCCTACTTATTATAAATAATGTTATGTCATTTTTTTTTTACTCTTACACTGAATGTTTGGCACACTCAATCTCAACTGTCTTGGTATCTGTTTGGATCACAGACAATCAGGAGTGTGGAGACAACTGGCGGGAGGATGAAGACAAGCTGCCAGGACATGAAAATCTAACTGAGAATGACGTGGAGCTCTTCAGGCACATTCAGGAACTGGCACTACAGGTACGAAAGGGAGGGGGGAAAAATCATACAATTTAGTCTTATAAATGCAAATTACTCTCCCATCTGAATTTAATAAATAATTTGTAAAGAATGTCTTTCTCCGTTTACTGAGAAATGTGCTCCTCTAGGTACTGTGTGTGTGAGAGAGAGAGAGACACGCTTGCTCTGCAGCTCAGTTTTATGAAATCACACAGAACAGAATGAAACTGTTGCAAAAAAAAAAAAAAATGCATTCATGACGTTTTAAAACAACAACATCTTTTAATTAAATCCATATATGTGTAAACTTTGACAGCCCTCAATAAAAATCAAACCGGATCTTGTCTACAAATCGTATGTTTGATGGTTGGGGTGCCCACTGCTTGTTTGCAGACACTGAATATTCTTTTGCTATATTAGTGCAGACTTGGAAGCTGTCAAGGCCTTTATCTCTGCAGAATGTAATGTGGGGGATTTGGAGTTTCCATTATCTTGACAGCTGGTGCCTCTTTCAATGATACACACACAAACACAAATGCACATGTGTAGACTGATTGGCTGATTTGTGTGTGTGTGAGAGATTTGAAGCTCCCAGCAGAAGCAGCCACTCTGATTGCCTGAGGCCATCAGTCGAAGAAAACACACACTAACCCAGAAAGAGACAATCATATTTGCACACACTGCATCAGAAAGAACCAGCACGCTTGTGTTGAGCAGACAGAAAGAAAGAATACCATGCTGTAGTTTGACGATAAAACTGAATTTGTTTGCTTTATAACATTTAGACCATATGCACCATATGCAAATATTTATTATCTATTAAAAACTAGGGCTGGGTATGGAAAAAAAAATTTGCAATTAATAGTGTTTTTCATTTTTATTTATTTTTTATGTGGTCTTCACAATTTTTTATTTTCAATTAATGTTTTTTTTTTTTAATTTGGTCAATTTGATATTGATTTTTATATATTATACATATATAATAATGTATGTTTTAATAACAATATATTATTTATATATTATACATATTTTGTTTGTGTAGCACTACGGTGAACTTTGTTATTATGTGCTTTATAAATAAATTGGAATTGTGTGCACTCACCCGAAGCGCACAGCTGCGCGTCTCAAGACAGTGTGCAAATAATGAAATGAATTCTTTCGCGTCTGCTTGCACCCTAAATGGACAAGTTCACGCAAATTTATCTCAAAATGCCCTCCTTTGCGAGTATCCAAGTAAAAGGAGTTTGATTTTGGCTTAAGCAGTCGAGAATGAACGCATGTGTGTCATTATTAGATCTCTGCATTAATCTTAAAGTGACAGCAGCCTAATATTTCTGTCAATCAAACAACAGGAAATTAATCAAACGAAAATTACTCCCTGCTCTTCACTGAATATAATTTTTTGAATATAACATTTTGCTAACTTTATTACATTTCTGGACCTGAAAACTACTGATGATGGACCTACCTGAAAAACTTTAAAAGCACTGATTATTTCATCTTTGTTCTGTTCTTGATTTATTTGTGCAATTGCTTGTAGTTTAATTATTTCTTCTTTTTTTAATTAATGACTGTTAACCTGTATTTAGTAATCATTGAAATGTATATTAGTTTGGCGTTTTAGCTGTGGTATCGAAAATGGAATTGTTCAATTTCACTGGAATATAAAATATTGGGTGTCACAACCTTATTTATTACAAAACAAGGATACATGGGTCAACTCTTTTATTCAGTGAATCTAAATGTGACCATGAAGATTTGCATTGATTCGTGTGCAACTTGATTGCTAGTAGAACTTGTTATACATAAAGTATAGACCTGGTCATATTTGTATTTACTTTTGATTGTTTGCATTTGTGTTTTGTTAGTTTCTTTAAAGTACTAACTTGCTTTAACATGGAAACGATACAATTCATACACATTTTTTCAAAACCAACATGACATGATCTGAACGGTGGTTCAACAAGCTGATTTACCCCTTATTTGTATATGGAATAAATGGATTGCATATGTTCTTGAGATGCAGAGCAGAAAAGTGTGTGATCACTACTGAGTGTCAGCAGGTTGGTGAGTGGCAGATGCTCTCAATTTCCAGTTGGTCTGCGGATAAGAGCTGATAATAATAATAATAACCTTGTTGGCTTTAGTTGGGAGCGGTATGCTTGTGAAAAACTGTTCTTGATTATTAGAATAAAAGTCAGAGCCTTGACGCATTTCTTGTGTAAAAGAGTGACTTTGTTCTCTTCTGTGTGTGGCAGGACGCTCTGGGTGCCAATGCCATAGTGGCCTAGTAGTCTCTAAATTGTTTGTGCCCACTGGTATCTTTTTCTTAACTTTCTTGTTCTTGAACTGTTATAGAAAGTCGGAGTGACTGGTCCACCGGACCCCCAGATGCGATGCCCATCAGTTATTGAGTTTGGGAAGTATGAAATACAGACGTGGTACTCCTCTCCATACCCACAGGAGTACAGCAGGTAACCAACAACATGTGCCATAATCATCATGAAAAAATAATTATCCCATTATGATGTTTAATGCAGCTTCAACATGTTAATCTTTTTTTGTTTAAAATGCATATTTAGAATTATATTTATTTTGATTTATTGAAATATATGTGGCTATTTATCGCTATCAACACCAATAGACTCTGCTGGTTGACATACTTTTTATGGATTGGTATTTTCTTGTCATGATCCAAACCGACAAGCAACCTTGGATGATCACATTTTCTTATTTCCAATATTATTTTAATATTGGTCAATTTAACATGGCAATTTAGCTGTGTTGTTATTGTTAACTAAAACTATTAAAAAATAAAGCTGAAATACAAAGTATAAAGTACTAGAATTAATAAAACAAAAGTCACATAACAAAATTACTTAAACTAAAATGAAAATATAAAAAGTACATTTATATGAATAAATAGTATAATAGTGTGGTTTAATGTGTGCGTATATGTATATTTTGACTCTATTACAGTGACTCACGAAAGTGTCAAACTTCTTAACCTCTTGCTGTTTTGATTTTATTTAAATGCTTGCACGAGGGCTGTATCTGATGTGTGATTGTTTCGATTTGACAGGCTCCCTAAGCTTTACCTCTGTGAGTTCTGTCTACGCTACATGAAGAGCCGCAGCATTCTCTACCAGCACATGCGAAAGTGCAGCTGGTTCCACCCGCCTGCCAACGAGATCTACAGGAAAGACGACGTCTCCGTTTTTGAGGTGAGGAAAAGAAATCTCCACTCCGGATATAAACCACAAATGCACACAGACACTCGCACATACAACTCTTTGTTTATGCACACCTGGGCAGCACAGACATATGCTTTTCAATACTAGTCATGCACCTGCACGTGTTTTTTTTTTTTTTTTTTTTTTTTTTAACGTGCTGAGCCAACAAAGGAAATCTCATTTACACTGATAGAAACGCACACTCCCACACTGGCGCAGGCAACAACATCCGCCCACTTCCTGCCCTTACGAGGTGTTGCAATGGTGCCGCACAGCAGGGTAATAAATGAAGAGTGGTAAGCGCTCATTGTTTCAGAATCACTATGGTGATTTACCACAGCCATTGTGTTTCTATAAAAGAACATTTAGGTGTATACAAGACATACAGATCTGTATCGGTGTTGTCTAAAGCAGTGCTGTCTGGCCAGAATTAACAGCGCTTACATGGTTACGTTGTAACATGAACAGAGTTTAAAAACTCTGCCGATATCCGTATCATTCTAATGATAGCGGTCAATTACCCCTGTAACCAAAGTGAGTGGCTGCTATATTGTATGATGTTTCATAACTAGTCCTTTATTGCTATTCCATTCACAGCAAACGTGGGAACCTGAATATTTCAGGAGTGTGTTATATGGTTATACAATGCAGTTGTTTTTTGTTAATAACTAAAGTATGTGTGAATGTAATCATGTTTAGTGCACTTAAACTGGACTGGCAACTTTATTCTGCTGCTGTCTGCCCTGCCTGTATGTTCCACATTAATCAACACTTGGTGTTGGGTGTGTTACTGCTTGCCTTCTTGTTTGGTCAGTTGGTTTTAGAGGCTCAGGTTTCAGAGCTGCTCCTGGTCTGGTCCTGACTCAGCTGCATACCTGTGGTGGCAGCACTGCAAAAAGCTAAAATGGTTGTTATTCAGCCGATAGGAAAAACAGGAGCTGTGCAATTTGTCATAGCCTCTGTTAATTTGGAACACGTTTTGTGCCAGTCTGACTTGTTTCAAAATGTTCATTTAGTATTTAGAAATTGAGAATCTTACTGGAATTATGCTCTTATGATTGGGCGCTAATTGTTAGTGTAACCGTGTCTGCACATTGTTAGTTTATAGCATCATATTTAGTTAGGACACAGTAAGTTGACCAAAGTCTGAAAAACTTTTCTCCACTCCAGGTGGATGGAAATGTCAGCACAATATACTGTCAGAATCTGTGCCTGCTGGCCAAACTCTTCCTGGACCATAAGACGCTGTACTATGACGTGGAGCCCTTCCTCTTCTATGTACTCACACAGAATGACAGTAAAGGCTGCCATCTCGTAGGATACTTTTCAAAGGTGAGCAAATCATTTCACTCACATTAATTCAGTTACTTTTACATTCTCTAAAGTCAGATAATGATGTTGAGCAATTTGGCTTCATTATTCAGCATGTTTTTTGCACATTATTGGCTTTATTATAGAAAATAGTCTGTTTACTTGTGGGTTATGCTCCTGGAAAAGATGTTTACAGTGAGTTTATTTAATATACAGGTTTTAAAACACAACAGTATATGGCTCATAATGCAAGGTGTAATCGTTAGTAAGATCTTGCCTAACAAATATTTTGTGTGGTATGTTTGTTAAATTTTCTTTCATTTTATACTTATTTTAAATGTCTTTTTTTTTTATCCCTAGGAGAAGCATTGTCAACAAAAATATAATGTTTCCTGCATAATGATTCTTCCACAATATCAGCGCAGGGGATATGGGCGATTCCTCATTGACTTCAGTAAGTCCTCTGCATTATCTTTCTTCTCTTCCCTCAGTCTGTGGTTGTATTTTTTTGTTATTTAAGTAAAGAAAATATTTGACAATTATACTCCTTTAGATGGTATCATTAGATGCAAAGGATAAACCGTTATGGCTCTCTCTGCAGGTTACCTTCTGTCCAAGAGGGAAGGCCAGCCAGGATCACCAGAGAAGCCGTTGTCAGACCTTGGCCGTCTATCCTACATGGCATATTGGCGTAGTGTGGTGCTGGAGTGCCTACACGAGATCAGAGACCGACAGCTCAACATCCGCAAACTCAGCAAAGTCACTGGCATTTGTCCTCAGGATATCACAGCCACCCTGCTTAGTCTTAATATGCTGGAACAGAGAGGGGATCGGTGAGAGAGACGTTCGCACACTATAATGTCTGATTTAATGTCTTACCTTTTCTTTGCAAGCTGAAGCAGAGAACTATAATGCAAGATCTGTTTCTTAGCTGTCGCAGATTAATTCTCATGTTTCAGCCTAAAACATTTGCATTCCAAAATGTGCACAGTGCTTCGTCTTCAGCATACATGATTAACGTGATTTTGTGCTAACAAGGAAAACAAAGTAATAGTTTAATTCAGCAAAAATGCACTAAATTGGTCAAAAGTGACGGTAAAGACATTTGTTACAGAATATTTTTATTTTAAGTAAATGAGTTTCAAAGAATCCTTAAAGCATCATGTTTTCCATCAAAATATTAAGCTACACAGCTGTTTTTAGTATTAATAATTAATGTTTCCAGAATCAGCATTTTAGAGTGATTACTGGTAGGTCATTTGATACCAAAGACTGGAGTAATGATTGCTTAACATTTGGAGGAATAAATTACATTTTAAAATAATTAAAGTAAAAAATGTTATTTAAGTGGTAATATTTTACCATAATATTTAATTTTTTTAAATTAAATAAATGCACCTTTGATGTTCTTCTTGAACGCTTATTGGCCCAAAAATTGAGCAGTGGTGTATGTTACATTTTTAGCTCTCTTTATAGTCTCCTCATTTTGATTTCCTTTCCTATTATAGGGTGATTATTCTGCGGCGAGAGAAGCTGGTGGCCACTCACATGGCCCGACTGAAGGCCAAACCTCGACTCCTGGAAGTTGATCCAGACTGCTTGCGCTGGACACCTGTTATCGTCACCAACACAGTAGCATCTGAAGGAGAAGGAGATGAGGAGGAGGAGGAGGAGGAAGAAGGAGAGGGATTTAAAGAGGTAAGCATCCTAACTTGTATTTAAGGTTCATTAAATGAAGTATGCAATATTTGTGATGTGTACCAGTACATTCTGAAGCTGAACTTATGTTATGTGCACCTTATCTCTTGTATAGATCAAACCCAGCCACAAGAGTTCCCCACTCACCTGGCATATGAAAGGAGAACAAGACAAGGAGGATGATAAAAAGTGCTTCACAGCATTGCCCAAAAACCAAAGCCCTCCACAGTCCTCTTCTGTTTGCAACAATGTTCTCAGTCCTGAACGGTCTTCCCTTTTTCTTACGGCTAATGGGGAACGCAGGGGACCTGGGCGCCCTCCCAAAAACTGGTTATGGGGCAAGGTGAAGGATGCACCACGTCCAGGGCCTGGTCGACCCCGTAAACTAAGGCCCCCAGAGGATGATGATGATGATGAGGAGGAGGAGGATGATGATGATGAGGATGATGATGAAGATGAGGATGATGAAAGAACTGCCATTAATAAAGTGACAACAACATCGTCAATGCTCCTGGGCTTAGAAAATGAGCCTGACTCTACATCAGCCTGTCCCTTGGAGGCTTCCAGGCACCCTGCAGTTCCACCCCCACGCAGCAGAGGGCGACCTCCACGGAAAAAGCGTGGCCCAAAACGCAGGCTCAGTGAGGGGCCTGAAGATGACCTGCCATTGTTGCCCCATTCCACAAGACTGAGTGAACCCACACCAGTCTGTCCGGCCTTTATCAGTGAGAGCAGTGATGATGAGGATGAAGACGATGATGAGGATGAAGATGATGAGGATGATGAGGATGAGGATGAGTTAAGGGCTCGTTCACCACCTCTCCTCACTAAGCCCACATTAGGGCTTAAATGCAAGGTATGTGCAGTATAGGTCCATGAATGTATTTTCTTTTGCATGGCATGTTTATTTAAAGGCTAATTCCACCGGTGGAGACATGAATATGTATTGAAAGTGGGTCATGTAGTAGAAAAGTATCATAAATTTCTAATTTGGGTCCTTCTTGGCCAATAATAGGCAGAAAATTACTTTTTACTGCTTGTGGATTGTAGACAACAATCAGATAATTGATTTCCCGCATATTGATAATGGTATTGGCATGTGGATGCCTGCAAATTAGTTAAAATCTCCCGGAATCTAGAGCGAGTGAGCAAGGGCGCACATGCGAGACAGATCAGACTGCTCCAAACCGCATAGTGCTTGTGTGTGCGCCTCATGACACAGAGACTCAGGCACCGGAATTTTCGTTCTTCTTCGTTTTTGTAGGAACCGGTTCCCTATTGGCACCGCGTTTCGGTACCCAACCCTATCCATAATGCATCTGTCTACATATTCAGTACCTTCGTCCATACTTTCAAAAAGTTTCTGCCGGTGAAATCAAACGCACTGGCACTGATCTGTGATTGGTCTGTTAGGGCTTTTGGTCCAACCCCCTATGGGCGAGTTTGAAAGGGTGGCAACTAGTGCTTGTAGTCTTTACAGAAACCCCCGCCCTTACACTTCCTTCTACAATGACGTAAAATGACGTTTTTTGCGGCATTGTAGGAGGAAGTGAAAAAGGTAAATAGCGGATTTCTCTTGTCTCAGGGGTGGAAGAGAGAGGCCGCACTTTGCATATACAGTTTTATTATACACAAACGCGTTTGTGTATAATAAAACTGTATATGCAAAGTGCGGCCTCTCTCTTCCATACATGCATTGTCATTATTAGGCCAGCACTCTTAAAACAATTTGAGATATAAACTTTGAGTGAAGCCTGCTCCAACCTCCATTTATTTCTTGTCTCAGGGGAAAATGAGATAGTGTTGCACGACCATTCAATAGTATGACTATTTTTCGAACAATGGAAATCTTAATGCAAATGGGTGGAGTGTCCCTTTAACATAGACCTTAAAAATAAGCACGTCAGTCTATAAAACTTGTTTTATTATTTTGAACATAAGATGCTGTGGATAATAAAGAATTTCTTTTTCTTTTTTTTTGCTCCTGTAGTCTCAGAAGTCCTTTCGAAAGCGACGTGCACGTCAGCGCAGCCATCCCCACAGCAGTGTAGTTACAGAAACCATCTCGGAAACTACTGAAGTTCTGGATGAGCCATTTGTGGATTCAGATTCTGAAAGGCCCATGCCCAGACTAGAAGAGGAAACTCCATTTGGCAACCCTCTCCGACGCTACACAGCAGCCCGCAAACACATGGGACCATCCCTTAAAAGTATCAACAGAGGGAATCTGACTGAATCGGAGGAAGATGGTTAGTACAACAAAGGACTCCTGCTGGGGTTATTATTTGTGCATTCTTGAAAGTTTTGTGTAATATTTGTGATTGCCAGTGTGTGATTTAAAAAAAACAAATATTAAAAAATGGTTACCTTTTTTTGTTTTTCAGATCCCACTCCTGTGCTGAAGCCAATTGATGTCCTGAGAAGACCTGAAACTTCAGAGGCCACACAAAGAACAGGGGCAACAACTGAGATGCCTGAGGTCCCAGTAAAAAAGAAGAAAGGCTGGCCTAAGGGCAAGAGTCGCAAGCCACTCCACTGGAAGAAACGCCCAGGCAGGAAACCTGGTAGTGGAGCCGGTCAGACAGCTGACACTAGTCTGGCAGTTCCATCCTCAGAGGACCCACCACCCCCAAAGATCAAAATGAAGCCTGGCAGAAAGCCTCGCAGCTATTACCTTCAGCGGGCCCAGGAGGAAGCAGCGAGACAGGAATTTGAGCAAAGCCGATTAGCTCAGCAGAAGCAGCTAGATAATTCAACATTGGAGGACAAGACCTGTAAGAGGACAGCCAGAGCCATAACATCTGACCTCAATCCTGATGAGCAGAAAGATTCTGAAGAGGAGGATGATTTTCTTCAGAGCTTTAGAGAGCCATCTAAACCCAAAAGGCGAGGTCGGCCACCAAAAAATTCCAACCTCCCTCCCCCTGTACCTAAACCTTCTCCTCTGTCTGAGCCAGAAGATGATGATGAAGAGGATGACAGACCATGGGCAGTGGAGAAGATCAGCTGTCCAACGTCTCGTACCATGCCACAGTCTTCCAGCGCCAGGGTCTCTCAGCCAAGAGCTAACGCAGCTGCAGAGGATGAAGAGCAGGATGATGAAGATTGCGATAATGGGGTTAAGCGGAGAACAGCAACTACACCAGGTTCAGGAAGCCGACGTAGTGATGATCATGATGCAGATGACGAAGGGGACGGTCGTCTTGAAGAGAAAAGTGACTGCAGCAGTAGCAGTAAAAGGAAGAAGGGCCAAGACTCTGAGGATGATGTAGAGGAGCCAGAGGATGATGAAGAGGAGGAACCATCGTCGCCTGCTCGCTCTCCCCCTGTGAAAGAAGAACCCCAGAGTAGTGAGGGTTTTTTAGACATGCAGGTCAACGTGACACGGGATTATGTCAGCAAACGGGAGGAGGGCGAGGACGAGGAGGAGGATGCAGAGGAGGTACAAGAGGTGAAGACTAGCTCTGCTGATACAGATGAACGCCGACGACGAGAGCAGGAGGAATCTGCAGCAGCCGCGGCAGCTGTAGAGACAGTAACCACCATTGCAGTCCCCCCTGAACCTCTGGACATGCAGCCTTTACACGTCGAGGATAAGTCCGTGCTCATGATGGGGACCGAGCACTCACACCAGCATCCTGACTTCAAAGACGACCTGAGCCACCAGCAACACACGCATCACCACAGCAGTGAGCTGGATCTAGAAACAGTGCAAGCTGTCCAGTCACTTACGCAAGGTGAGGCTCAGGAGGAGGATGCAGAGCCCCATGGAGCCTACCAGGACTGTGAGGAGACGCTAGCTGCCTGTCGAACCCTCCAGAGCTATAGTCACGGTGAGGGAGAGGAGGAAACACTAGCCCTGGTGGAGGAGTGTGGAGCCTCCCAGCACAGTCCCATGCCCAACCCACCAATGCCCACGTTACCAAACCAGTCTGTCCGTTCAGTCAACAGCCCTGGAATGACTCCTGGTCCTATGGACCCTGGACCAGGGGTGCCTGGTCCCACAGGAACTGGAGGGGGAACAGGCGGAGGGTATACCCAAATAACACCAGAACATCCCAGCTCTCTATCTGCTCCCTCACTGCAAAACATGGAAACCTCCCCCATGATGGATGTGCCATCAGTTTCTGATCATTCACAGCAAGTGGTGGACAGTGGCTTCAGTGACCTTGGCAGCATTGAAAGCACCACCGAAAACTATGACAATCCGAGCAGCTATGACTCAACCATGGGTGGTGGAGGTAACGGAGGAGGAAATGGAAGTAATGGAGGTGGCATGTCTGCAGCTGCTGCAGCAGCAGTGGCTGCTTCCTCTTCGTCATCCTCATCCTCAAGTTCAACCACACCATCGTCATCATCTTCGCAAGGCAACAGCTGCTCCTTCGTCTCAACTCCTGGGCTAACATCCTCTAGCACGGGTGTTGGCTCTCAGATCACCATGGGGAGCTGTAGCCTTATCCAGCAAGCAGGTCCTGGACCAACTAATGGACCTGGAGCCAACAGTGGTAGTGGCGTCCCACAACCTCCACCCCCACCTCCTCCCCCTTCTGCCAGCACTCCAACCTGTGGTATAAAGTCTCCACAAGGCTGCGTCATCGAAAGGCCTCCAAGTGCTAACCAGCAGCAACAGAAGAAAGTCTCGCAACCACCTCAACAGCAGCAAAACCCTCAGCCTCCACCCTCTGCTCCACCACCCCCTCCACCTCAACAGCAAGCACTCTCGCAGTGCAGCATGGGAAATGGGTTCGCTTCAACACCCATGATCATGGAGATTCCTGAAAGTGCAGGCAGCGGTGGTGGAGGCAGGAGTTTGTATGACCGCATGGGCCAGGACTTTGGAGCCGGCGGGTACGGTCAACCCTCAGCTACTTTCAGTTTAGCCAAACTCCAGCAGCTAACCAACACCATCATGGACCCACATGCCATGTCTTACTCGCATTCAGCTGCTGTCACCTCATACGCCACAAGTGTTTCGCTATCCAACCCAGGCTTAGCACAGCTTGCTTCTTCCCCACACCCACCCTTGCCCCAGGCCCAGCCCACTATGACCCCACCTCCCAATTTGAGTTCTGGCTCCATGAATCTGGGCTCTCCCTTGATTCAGTGCAACATGACAGGCGCTAACATCGGACTACCTCCCCCTCCCCATACGCAGCGGTTGCAAGGCCAAATGGCTACCGTCAAAGGCCACATTTCAATTCGTTCCAAAGCCTCTCAAATTCCTGCAGGCTCCCCTCACCAGCAGCAATTGTACAGTCGCAGCTCTGGCGCTGTGACCATGCAAGGCTCCCCACGCACTCTAGCGGTGCAGCGTGGCATGATGACCAACCTTATGCCCACACCTGCTGCCTACAACTCTATGAACATGAATCAGCTAAATGCTGCCATGTCAGCTGGCTACCGCATGCCGCAGCCCATGATGAACAGCGGGTACCACAGTAACCCGCCCTATATGAACCAGCCAGCCCAGTATCCCATGCAAATGCAAATGGGCATGATGGGAGGGCAGGGTTACCCACAGCAGCCTATGCAGCCCAATCATCATGGAAACATGATGTACACGGGCCCCTCACACCACAGCTACGCTGGCGTCCCCAAACAGTCGCCTTACATGAGCAGATGAGCACCGGAGAACTAGCAGAGAGAACTGAGAGACATTCCCCACCAGACTCTGCATCTCTGTACTTGATCCATTTGTTTCCACCCTCCAAATCTGGGCGAAATGGCAACACAATAAGTGAGCTTGGTGGAGGAAGAGGACATAGAGACTGCGACGATTTCTTTTCCTTTATAAATATTTTGTCGTCAAGCTCTGTTCCTTTTAGGTTCATTTCCCAATTGCCTGAGCTGATGGAGCTGGGGAAATGATGATGGGCTGATCATGCGAGATGATCTAATGGACCTTTATTGTGGCAAGTGTCATGCTCCTTCAGTCCTTCAAACCAGTCTGCCACGGTTGTACCAACAGGGTTGGTCTGCCGAAGTGTCCGCCACTCCATACATGCGACAGAAGGGGCAAAACATATAAGCAGCTAAAGGGGAAGTGGACCTAACTTTTCAAACTGAGAAGCAAATACATTTACGTTGCTAATGAACATACATTGAATCATGCTCACAATCGTTCAATTGACATAGGAAGCCTTACCTGAAAAGAGACGAAATAATTGTAGATGGACTTTTTTTTGATATTCTATTATTATTATTATTTACATTATTTTTTTAAATGTTCTCATTTTTTTTTCAATGACTGTTGAAATGCTTGTGTTTCAGTTTGACCTTCTCATGCTTTATGTGTGTGGTTGTTCTGGACAAAGTGATTCATGCTCGCTCACTCATACACACTCATGAATACATTCGCTCACACACACAGCTCTATAGCCACTTGAAAGCTTACGTGGAGGCACTTCTAGTCGGGATGCACACGGTGTCCGAGTTGTCTGTAAATCTGTGTCTTCCCATAATGGAATGGTGTATATCACAACTTAATAGTGGTAAGAGCCCTAACGGACATAAATAGTAATGACCACCACGTGTCCATAGACTGGACTGAACAGAAGTCCATGGAAATGAATAATGTAAATATTCTGGTACTACCTGGTTCACAGCACACACTCGTGAAATCTATTACACGCTTTTCACGAACACTCCACAGATGTCAATAGTGAGAAGGTCTTTAATTTCATACTACTTAATGTGGTGGGTCAAAAGGGTTTAACCACACAGGAGTACATCTGCTGAGCAGTTAGCGTTGAACTGTGCTCATCCAATGATGTTAACGATGCCTCCTAAAGTAGGCCTTACTGTGGCACCAGTAAGTAGCGCTCTTCGTACTCCAGCTGATCATGCAGTGGAAATGTTGTCTGTTAGCCACAAGAGGGAGTTGTACAAATAATTAGATCCGTGTCTGCAATGCACACATGGACAGACGAATACTCATACCCGGGATAAAGGTTAAAGTGCATGATGTCCTGAGATGTTACTGTTTTAGGGCAACAGGCAGAGAATTTCTTAATGTTCCAGTATTCATTGTCAATATGAGGAATCTTTCTCAATGACCTGACGTTTCATATATTATTTGTGCGCTTTTGTTTTTCTGAATTTTATCAGACTGGGCAGCTTTCTTTTATGACACAAGCTGACTCTTTTTGACTTTAGAAGACTTATTGTAGAGAAAAAGTTTTTTCTAAAATATAAAAAAAGAAATTCTGACATGGATATTGGTACTGTCATTTTTTTCACTTCTGTTTCAGGAAAAAACAATGCATATTTTTTAGCTCGACTCTTGGGGTAAAATTATTAAGAAATTCAAAACTAAAAAAAATTACAACTCACTTTTAGTGAATTTAAGATGCCTTTAACCTTTCCATTCCATCTCATCTCTAGAGTTTTCTATCTTTGTGTAGTATATTAATGCTATTTTAAAACAAAAGGAAAAAACAGATATCTAAAGGTCACTTAGCGTTATTTTCTTTATTTTCTTGGTTATTGTGCGTGTATAGGACAACTTCCTTACATCTATGAGGCATGTAAAAATGAGCTCAGTATATTTCTGTCTGTTTATATTGCTTACCTTTTCGTATACTTTGTAATTGTACATGGTGAGTTGTAAGCTAAGAGAGAGCCTGGTAGCCGGAGAAAGAGAGGGCCGAGCTGGGGCGCTCTGTGATGGTGGGAAGCGTCCACCTTCCACTCCTCTCTGTTTTGTCCTTGTATGTATTTCCATTTATTTGTTTCTTTCTTTTCTTTTTTTCTTAGCAAGTACTTTCAAAGAACTCTGTACATTTTAACATGAAACAAAAATAAATTATGTTGAGCCATTTCACTTGTTATTGTATTTCTTGAAAAATCTCAGGAGCAAATTATTCATTTCTTTGAATAAAAAGTCATGCTACTCAATCGTTTCAAAAGCAAAGTGTGCTTCGGTCAGATGGAGTTTGTTCAGGTTTTGAAAACTGGCTAGTCTTTACAGTGTCCTAATGTAGTCAGTGGAGTCTTGAAAATTATTCTTATTTTGAAACCGTAATAGCAGAATAAGGTTTCTGAGCTTTTCCGTTTTATTCGTTTTACACTCAACTTTAAACATTCTGGCAGACAAGACTTTTTGTAAAATTGCGTTGTCGCTAAAAAAAAATTATTAGGAAATTATTTGCATTTAAAAACTGTTTGTTTATTATTGTGCTCATCACTGATGTATTCGAAGGGTTTTTTGCTGATTTTTCTAATTTTATATATATGTATGGTGCAGGTGGCAGCAGGTTCGGTTGAGGGAAGATACATATTCTTAATGCTGACATGACTGATGCGTTTTGAACCAGGTTTTTTATGCTTTTTTTGAGTGTATGTGGTGAGTTATCTGATGTTTTGAGGGACAGGAATCCAACTGTGCTGCTGTGACTGAATTTGACTGATTAAATGCACTTTTCCGCAGAGGAACAGCAGTGTCCTGGGCCGTGTTACTCTCTGTGGTGTTCCTGATGTTTACACACTGACTGAGTGGAGGAGATGACAGACCATGGATGATTTTGTATAACAGACAGAGGTTTGGATACTTGATGACATTTTCCCAACTTAAAAGCTTATGCTTTTGTAAAATGGCACAATGGTGATATCTTAATGTTTTTATCCACAATTTCGATTGTCTGTTTATAAAGTAATTTCGGTGTCGTTTTATTTGCCTGTGACCAGGTTGTAAGACAGTGAGTGATGTGAGACATGAGCATTTTAGCTGTTAAGTGTGATCTTATGAACCGGAAATTTGCAATATTAAATTTGACTCAATCGCAGACTTTTTTTTTATATGTGATTTAAATGTTAGTTTGGAGTCTGTTATGATGCCTAGGTATTTTAATTCGGACACAAGTTTTATTTATCCCCCTGTCATATCCCCCTGATTATTTGTGATGTTTGATTTACAAAAGTAGGCTACATTGAAACTGATTTATTTAGTAAGCAGGATTTAGGATTTAGAGTTGCCCCATACCATGGAGACACAAATTAAAGGCTTGAATAAAACGGTCTGTTTATACTAAAATGTGTTTTATTATTGTATATGAACATGATCTGTCTACATAGAAACATGAGATGGTGACAGGATTAACAGCCATCTCTATGTGGAGAAAAAATATTTTTAATGATTTTTGTTTGTATGCAAAGAAAGCAATATGTCTTTTATAAATGCATTAGAGAGAGAGAGTTTATTATCCTACACTGTAAAAAAAATATTTTCCTGATTTGTAATCACAACATTTTTACTTTTGTCAAATCAATTTAAATAAATTATGTAGTTCAGATAACATAATATTTTGAGTTTCTGGTGATTAAATCAATCTTTCCATTTTAATGAACTTAAAATTTTAAGGCAACCAGGTTTCTTAATTTTTTAAGTTGAACCAAAAATTTTTTATTTTTTTTTTACAGTGTATGGAGGTGTTGGCGGCCCTATTTTTTTTTTTTTTAAGCCTTTATGCCCATTGTCAGAGGGCACGATACCTTAAGCCAATAAAAAAAACGCTCTGCGGTGACGTTGATTTGCCCCTGTCCAATAACCTTTGAGTAATATTGTCAACTAGCTTCCGCAATATATACCAATTAAAACTAGAGTGGGCGGGCACACGTGCCATACGCAGCCCACCATTGGTCAGAGCGAATGACAGTCAATAATACATTTTCTAGTCTCAAAATAACAGAGAAGGAAGCGACATTTCTGGCTTTGCTTTATTTAAAAAAAAATCACGGAAAGGGGCAGAAATAAAATCCAAAAAATTGTGAGTATTATTTCACGTATACGATATAAATATTTACACCAAAAGAAAAAGAAACGGCTGGTGAAAATGTGGAATGAATGAACCTTTTTAATCCGTAGCTTGTCACAAGACAGTCCTGTGATGCGAGAGAGGGGAGGAGAAAATATTAACGCAAAGATACGGGCATGGTGATGTGATCATATTAACAACTAACGTTAAACCAACGCGTTCCTGTCTCTTCTTCCGAGCTTTTAAAAACAATCTATTCTTCTATCCGGTAACCAGATAGGGATGTAGAATAACAAATGAGCTCAGAGGCCTATCAGTTACCCATGAAGATGCTGGCAGGTTTACTCTTCTGTTGATGCCTGAACGACTAAAGACCATGTAGGCTTCAGATCTGCATTTGATCTGCAAAAGTATTTTGTAATTTTGCGTTTCACATTTGTTGTTTTGTCTTTCCAGCTGCCACCATGATCCACAGCCTTTTCTTGGTTAACGCATCGGGGGATATCTTTCTGGAGAAGCACTGGAAGAGTGTGGTCAGCCGATCCGTTTGCGATTACTTTTTCGAGGCGCTGGAACGGGCAACGGAACCGGAGAACGTGCCTCCGGTGATCCCGACCCCGCACCACTACCTCATTAACGTGCTCCGACATCGCATCTACTTCGTGGCCGTCATACAGAGCGAGGTGCCTCCTCTGTTTGTCATCGAGTTCCTCCATCGTGTGGTGGACACATTTCAGGTTTGTCTGTGTGATTTTAATATTAAAAATTACCATGATGTTAAGTTAGATTGTAATACCATTTTGCCTTGATATATGAGTCAATGTCAGAACGTTACGTGCAAGTTTTTCATGTGTCCTGCTTTTGCGTTATTGTTGTCTTGAACCGCCAAAATGTCAGGTGGTGCAACTGTCCGAACAAATTAGACCAAGAAAACGATTTTAAATGGTGTCTTAATTATACAATAAATTATATAAAATAATTTTTTCCTAAATGTCAGGGTGGCACGCAGGGCCAGATTTAGAGTTCAGAGGCCCCTGGGCACAATGTCTTGTAGGCCCCCCTCTTAGGCAGACCAAATGTATATTTTGTCTAAGGACATTTTAATATGGCATTTACAGTTTTACTGACTTAAAAGGAACTTTTTTGTACTCTGCTGGTGTAAATGGTCGTTCTTTCCCATAGGAATTTGTAAAACTATGTTGGGTGGACCTCTGTGCCTCGGGGTTCAGGGGCATGCTCCCCCGCAAGAAAAGTTTGTACATTTTAAGGTTAAATGCATCAATCTCGTGCTCTTTGAACTCATGAACTGTTTGTTGAACAAAGAAAAAGCATTGATTTGTATCACGACAATAAAGAGGGCTCAAACATCTTTGTAGTTATGAGAGTCTCAGTCTACATTACGTTATCAATGGTTTTTTAGGATGCCAAACAATTATTATAATAATGTAATAATGATTATATAATTATTCCTATGACGTTAAAATCCATATAGCCTATAAATGTGTACTATATAAATGAAAACGAATATTTCAAAAGTATATTTTAGTCAACATTACACTATTAATATAGGAACATTAAAATACTTTTGTCCACATTTCTTCACTTGCAAGAAATAAACCCTTGAGCTTTTATTAAGTAGAAAACACCAGATAACCATGCTGATCGCGTGAGCAAAGTGCACACTCACCCAGCACAAACAGGATGCATATTCTTTAAGTCTTACGCTGTTTTATAAAGGCACAAAGCTATATCATGGTTTTGATTTTAGTTCGTTGGCAAAATATAACGCTGGAGACCTTAATGTTAGGTTATACATTTTACATCTTTACATATGTGTTTGGAAAAGGGAGAAGAGAGAGTTCGGCAAAAGGCGGGCAAGTGCCCAGTTGCCCTAAAGGTTAATCCGGCCCTGGTGGCACAACTGCAGTGCAAACATGGCTCTTTTATTATGAATTGACAAGGTAATGGTCAACATGATATGCATCATCCATAGGAGCCCAACTGATCCTTGTGGCAGAGTGAAAAGGTTTGTAGATGTCTCTCAAATAGTGGTAAAAACTCATTTCAAGTATGGCTCAGTTGCTACACTTTTTTTTCAATGGCAGGTGGTAAAACTACAGTATACATACAACTATTTGGTTGTACCGCCTGACAAAGTCAAAACCAGCTGAAACTTGTTTAAACTCATTGTTCATGACTCATAAATATAGTAATCACTATAAATTAAACTCTAATCCAAACTCTAATCTTAACCTATAGTAAGCCTATATGTACTTGATATTACTCAGTACTAAAATGTACAGTGTAACCCTGCTCAAGAAACATTTCTTCTTCTTATTATTATTATCAATGTTAAAAAAAGTTGAGCTGCTTGATATTTTTGTTGAAACCGTAATGCTTTTTTTCAGGATATTTTGATGAATAGAAAGTTCTGAACTTTTTTTTTTAAAGATTTTTGTATCATAAAGGTCTGTACTGTCAAAGTACTATAGCGCTACCATGGTACAGTGATGGCATCAGATGTCGATAACATGGTAGATCAGTATAAAATTCAATTAACGTGTTATATTTTCCCCTTTAGGACTATTTTGGAGTGTGCACAGAGGCAGCTATTAAAGACAATGTTGTTGTGGTCTATGAGCTGCTGGAGGAGATGTTGGACAATGGCTTCCCTCTGGCCACCGAATCGAACATCCTAAAAGAGCTTATTAAACCTCCAACCATCCTGCGCACAGTAGTGAACACCATCACAGGTATTCTGTGTGATTTTGTGGTGTGTTAAATGTCTCTCAGCTCGTGAATCCATAATAATCATTTCTTATGTTTGTTATATGTGCACAGGAAGTACTAATGTTGGCGAGCAGCTTCCTACAGGTCAGCTGTCAGTGGTACCATGGCGGCGCACAGGAGTCAAATATACCAACAACGAAGCTTACTTTGACGTGGTGGAAGAAATCGATGCTATCATTGACAAATCAGGTAGATCTTATTATTTGTCCGAATCTCGATTTTTGCAGATGACGTTGCTGTCTGATCACTAACCTATGAATCAGTAAATCATTTATGAATTGTTATATTTTCCCTCAAAGGTTCCACTATCACAGCAGAGATCCAGGGAGTGGTAGACGCCTGTGTGAAACTTACAGGAATGCCTGATCTCACCTTGTCATTTATGGTAGATCTTTTCAAAAATACGTTTTTAACTTTTTGACGTCCCGAACAACCAATACATCAGTGTTTTGGAGTTTTTTAAAAGGAATAGTTTACCCAAAAATTACAATTTTCCCATAATATACTCACCCTCAAGTCATATTAAGTGTATATGACTTTCTTCTTATACACAATCAGAGTTATTAAATAATATCCTAGCTCTTCCCAGCTTTGTAATGACATTGAATAGTGCTAAAGTTTTTGATGCTCCAAGAAGCGTATCCATCCATTATGGACTCTCAATTCTAGAACATTTTTCACTTTTACAAAATGACCAAATGCACTTCTGAAGTTCAAGTCTGCAATATGTTTTATATTACTATATACTACTATCTCTAACCCATATTCCTCATTCCTTTTCTTTCTTTTGCATTCGGCATCTTTCATTCTGTAGAACCCTCGACTCCTGGATGATGTCAGCTTCCACCCCTGCGTGCGGTTCAAGCGTTGGGAAGCCGAGCGAATTCTTTCCTTCATCCCACCAGACGGAAACTTCCGCCTCCTCTCTTACCACGTCAGCTCTCAGAAGTGAGAACATCCCAACATATGATTAGCTTTAAAGGCAGGATTAGTAACTCATAGAGGGGAAATGGCCAAAAAAAAAACCTTTATATGTTCACTTTAGGGGCTTTCACACCAGAGGAACTATTGGTAGAAGTACCTGCTTTTTGAGGTATTCGCTCTGCAGGAACTGTGAATGGTTTTAGTTATAGAAACTTCTTTTGGGGGAACTAAATAATCTCCTACATCATAGTAGGGTCTAACCCAGCACAACAGGAACTATCAGTGACATAAGTGTACTTTGATTGGGCCACCTTTTTTAAAAAAGCCATTCAAACGCAAAGGTTACATATACAGGATTTAAAGGGTTAGTTCACCCAAAAATGAAAATTCTGTCAGTATTTACTCACCCTCATGTCACCCAATGTTTTAATCAAACAGATCTCATTCCCCATTGACTACCATAGTATGTATTTTTCCTACTATAGTAGTCAATGGGGAATGAGATCTGTTTGATTAAAACATTCTTCCAAATATCTTCCTTTGTCTTCAGCAGAACAAATAAACACATAGAGGGTTGGAACAACATGAGGGTGAGTAAATGATGACAGAATTTTCATTTTTGGGTGAACTAACCCTTTAACTCCATAAATGTGGAAAACAGTGATGGCTAGCATTTACCTGTCGCCTTTGCCTTGATGAAATGTAGCACAGCAACTTGTAGGATCTCTTTTTTGCTTTTTCAATCACATAAATTGTACGACTTCATTCCATCTCCACTATCACGAAACCCACAACCTGGTGGTTCGTTCCTATGACTTCCTGGTGCGAAAGCCCCTTTTGTGAAGAACAGTGGGACAATCCCAAGAATCCCTTACTAATATCAGTCATTTCATTTCATGATGTTTTGGGATAAAGTTTCTTATGTTCACCAAGGCTGCATTCATTTGATCATTCAAAAACACTGTAAAATATTGTGAAATATTATTACAATTTAAAACAACTGTTTTCTATTATAATACATTTTATATATCACATTATGTAACATTTTTGAGCCAAGCTAAAAGCTGTTAGTTTTGCAGTTTAATATAGTTATATCTGTGATTTGAAGACTTCATTGCCTTATTCTTCAGTCTGGTGGCCATCCCAGTGTATGTAAAGCATAACATCAGCTTCAGAGAGGGCAGTTCTCAAGGTCGCTTTGAGCTGACCCTCGGCCCAAAGCAGACCATGGGTAAGGCGGTGGAATCGGTCCTGGTGGGCAGTCAGCTGCCCCGTGGCGTCCTCAATGCCAACCTCAACGCCTCACAGGGCACTTACACTTTTGACCCTGTCACCAAGGTAAACATGCATTTGTTTTCTGTGTTTGTTGTTCTTTAGGTGGCGCTGATGAGTTAACTGAGAGCAAACTTTTTATTTTCATTGTAAAAATCAGTCAGTGTGCATTGTATTTTTCACGTGCAAAGGCTAAAGTGCTCCCTGATCAACAGATATCAATTAGTTTAATGGTGGTAAACAAATAAACACACACATTTTAATAGCAGGTCATGAATTACCAGATATGGGCTCATAATATAATAAATATTATTTAAATATAATGCTGTCATTATGTGCATCACAGTCTTTTTATTTAGTTTCATGTGAATTTTTAACTGGCAGAATCTGCATATTAATTTTGTGATGAATTGTTGTTATTTGCAGCTTTTGTCATGGGATGTGGGTAAGATAAACCCCCAGAAACTGCCCAGTCTAAAAGGATCTGTGAGTCTCCAGGCTGGAGCCTTCAAACCTGATGAAAACCCAACAATCAACATCCAGTTCAAGATTCAGCAGCTGGCCATTTCAGGTATCATATCATTGATTTCTTAAAGGGATAGTTCACTTTGAAATTAATTTTTGGTGTGTTTTAGCTTACCTCAAGGGCATCCAAGATGTAGGTGTCTTTGTTTCCGCAGTATTTTCAATTTTGATATTTTAGGTCAAACTGTTCTTGTCTGTCAGTCATATAATGGAGGTCTATGGTCACCACCTCAAAGAGCATGCACAGAGAAATCCAAATTACACATGATTTAATGACTCGTAAATGTAAGTACACATTGATGGCCTAAGACACGAATTGAGCGCTTTGTGTGAGAAAACGAACAGTATTTATATCGTTTTTACCTCTTGCAACCACAGCCACATCCAAGGGATCTATAAGCACGGGCGCTTCAGTCTGCGTGATCTCTCGCTCGGTTGCGAAAAAAAAAATCAAAGTTGTCTGTTGATGTATCGAAATCGAAATTTACGAGTCATTAAATCGTGTTTAATTTGGACTTCTCTGTGCATGCTCTTTGAGGTGGTGACCATAGACCTCCATTATATGACTGACAGACAAGAACGGTTTGACCTAAAAATATCAAAATTGAAAATACTGTGGAAACAAAGACACCTACATCTTGGATGCCCTTGAGGTAAGCTAAAACATACCAAAAATTAATTTCAAAGTGAACTATTTTTGCTTCATAATTTATATAGGACATCAAGTGTTGACTCGACACAACACCAAGATTGTTCATAGAAAAGTAACAAAAAGTTGTACGTGTTTTACACATTTTTAAAACCATTTTAGCCCACTAATTGAATTTAAACAGTTATGGATTGCACAAGGCTTTTAGTTCACATTTAATTGTGGATATTTATTGTATTATTTTACTATGCACAGTAAAATTTGGCACTGGGGATATAAATGTATTGCATTAGAAATATATATAATTAGTCCATTAAAATATAAAATTAGTTTGTTATACCTCCGAGATTGAGATTTTGTTCTGGTAAAATAAACGTGAACAGAGAAATTTTCAGAGTTGACCTTCAGTCAAGATCTCCCACAGGGGATGTAATAAAGTGCAATTCTGCATTTGAATGTGCAAGTGAGACTTTTTATGACAGTTGCATTATCTGGCCAGGAGGTGGCGCTGTTTTGATACTCAAACAGATGGTTGGAACAGCTGCACCTGTAACATGGCACTGTAAGACAGGGTTTCAAGCGCATTGACTGATCATTGATTCAGTTCTTTTAGCATTCGCAACCTTTCCCCAAGGACTCTATCGTGCCACATGCATACGTGCTTCGCATCTGACATGTTTGCTTTCCGCTTTCTCACCCGGCAGGTCTGAAAGTAAATAGGCTGGACATGTACGGCGAAAAGTACAAACCTTTCAAAGGCATCAAATACATGACCAAGGCTGGCAAATTCCAGGTCCGAACCTAGTGGACCTCTTTCTGCTTCCGTACCATAATTAAAACAATGGGTTTATGGCAAAATGGGGATGAAGAAAAGAGAGAGGGGACAGGTTTGAGTAATTACATGTCCTTTGGAATGCATTTCAGGATTTTTTCAGGAAAATGTTTAAGACTGTCAGCCATTAATGGAAGCGTGTGACTCCCAAAGATGCAATGTTGTTATTAACACTATCAAATGTGCTATTACCGGACCACCCAGGTTAAAGGGACAGTAACTACATTTCTGAGCCTCATTTTCTTATTTAAAAATTATTTACAGCTTGCTCTCAAACCTGTGTTCATTCTCTTTCTTGGTTTATTTCCTATTGTCAGTTTTATAACTCTGTCCTCCACACTGTATTTCCATCCTGAAATTTCAGAGTCTCATTTCTTAATGAGATTGAACTGCACTGTCATGTATTGATCCGTGCCTCCGAGAAGTGAGGCAATAGGTGACTAATTTCTGCATTGCAGAACAATAGTCTTATATTATTACCATTAGAGACTGATTTTGGCTTCCGTCCTCAATGATTGTGTGCGAAGTAAACCATATTTCTGATGGTTGAACACTGAAGCTTTTCTTTATTTGTTTACTGTACTATTTTGACAGTATATAGGCTAAATCTATTTTGTTTGAATGTTTTTTGAAAACTGTTCCTCATATTATTTATTGCATATAGGGCCATAACCACCCTATTTAAAGCATAACTGACCATAACAATTCATAATAATGCTATATGTGATGCTTGATTTTATCATTTGTCTTACCCAGAATGCGACATGCATTGATAAAATGGACTCTCAGCACAGCATTGCATCGGTCCAGTCATTTAAAGTGCAGTTGATGATGATTATTCATGGTTTGAAACTTAGTAGGAAAGATGTGGATTTTGTTTTTAGTATACTACTATTGGTGTTGTTTTCTTTCCTTTCCTTATCGTTTTTCAGATAAATCCAACTGTTTACAGTGCTATGTAATAAAACATACACAAAACGCCCTATGTTTGGAAGTGTGCATTTCTTAAACCAGGCACATTTTAAAATGTGTATTGTGTTAATATCTAGAGATTTAAATGTCACCATGTGGTAAAGATGTTGGCAACGTGACATACATGAGTTGTTTAACATTTGTCTTCCCTTAAAAGTTGTCTTCAAATCTAGACATCTTGTCACCGCGATGACGTAATTTTAACCCCAACGTTCCCCTCTGAACTCCATTCCGCAACTTACTTTAGTCTCTCGACGCCTTTCCTTCCTCCTCCTCATCGTTTTTTTAACTCTAAAACTTCTCTAGAGTACATGGACGAGACTTAGAGGAAAGTTTAAAGGGTCTGCCCCATAATGAAATAGCAACACTTTTTCTTATCGTGAAATTCGCCATGTCATGTCCTGACTGTTTAGTGTTTTTTAACCCGGGCAGCAAATGATCATTTCCCTCATTTGCACTGCTTTTTTAAGATAAAAAAACGACTTGTGTTTTAGTCATTTTAGTCATGTGGAGTTGAATATGTATGAATTATTATATATTTTTTTCAAAGTAAAGCATCTTTTTAATCTAAATGGGTTTTGACAAGACGCACGAGCACGTTTCCATCGCTTGGTAAGTCCTTCCTGCATATCATTTCTCTACATTATTTTGGAAACCTTTTCCCTATGGGGGAAAAAGTTAGAAAACGTCAACTTTGCACAAGTGAAAGATGTGTATTCTCATGTGTACGTTTTTTGTATTCCTAATGAGGTGATTAGCGCAATACACATCGATTAACAGATAACTTTTTCGATTATATTAGGCTATGGGGTGAAATGAGAGAAAGCTACCAATTTAACGAGAACACCAGAAAACGTTGGACCTGCCTTTGTTACAATGTATTGAATGCTTTATAATTATAACATTCTGTTCATTCAGAAATGCTCTATTTAGGGTATTTGTAACTCTCGCGCGCGGCACGGCAACGCTCCAACACGCACCCCGGGGTGTTGTTTTCTTTATGCAGAGGGGGGGCCTTGCTGATGTGTCGTTTCTCTCACCCTTGCGAGGAAAACTGTCACTTGTTTGTCAACTTTAATCGGGAAAGCTAATACAGGCGTGTATGTGTTCACAGTTTAAGCGATCGTCGCCGGTTTTTACACCTCAGTTTCTTGAACTCTTCATTTTTGCCGCCAGTTAAAGCGCCCGGCTGAGTGAGAGGAGCCACGTGCTCAAGTCTCATTGAGCGCGTGCGACACACTTGACTGGCTGGTTTTTATATTTGGGCCATTTAACCATTAGGCAGGATTCCTTAGTTGTCGATTGCAGGATAGACTAGCCTATACTTTTCATTTCGCCATACTAGTAGGGTTCATACGGGTTTATTTTGCTCTAGCTCTGTAGGCTACTCAGTTTGAATGTCATTAACAGTTACTTTAGTTTCATTTAAAAGATCGCACCCTTACCTATTGTGTAACATGAGTTGTAACGCCGTTATTTAGTCATTTATAAATTACCTACATGGGTGAAACTGTTACCACCATCATCGTGAGGTGACAGCCTAGCCTATAAGTGTAAAAATATGAAGGATTTGAAGACAAAACAATTTTCACAAGTAAGTATTTCAAGTAGGCCTAATAATTAATTAACGTTAAAGGAAATAACGGATTCATCCGAATTAGCAGGTTCTCTTCTTTAATTCGATAGATAGGCTATAATAGCCTATCTAGTTTCTAATCTGGCACTTTCCAGTGCTGGACTCAAGATGCTTTTTACTTATGTTTTCTATATGTTTTTATTGGTGCATTGTAGGCTATATGTCTTAATTATCTTTTAATGTGTATCAGATAAAAATGGAAATGTTGTTACAAAGTTTAAGAGCGCGTAAAAACTCTAAAAAATGTTGCTGACTAAGCATTGCAATAGCTATCGAACTATAGTTTGCTCACAATAATGTCTATGTAGACTAGACTCGTACAACTTATATCTTAGTAGGCTATTTAAAAAAAAAAGAGTTTACTAGAAATTGTTACGGTTGTTGTAATATAGGGTATAGCTAGTCATTTCTTTGCGATGTGTTTTATCGAAACATTAAGCCATGCAGGCACAGAGGCATTTCCTCATTAAAACCCTATTACCTTCCACCACACATACTTTATCAAATAAATAACGCGTCATTGCGATTCATATCGTTCTGTTCACGATTCCTTAACCTTAACAACAGTGCTCAATAATACATTCGTGACCCGTGGTTACTGTTAAAATATTTGAGTTTATTGACGGTCCCCAAGCGCTGAACAAAGAGCGTCGAGCGAAAGACCTGCATTGAGACTCATAGAGGACAAACAAAGAGCTGTGGGTAGTAGCAATGCAGAGCTGTGCTGTCTCATAGGGATTCGCCATTATAACCGAGCATTTTCTCACATTTCACACGTAGTACCTATAGTGATTCACTTTGTCTCGTTTGGGGTTTTCCCCTTTGGAGATAATTGAACACAATGATCATGAAATTTCAGGCTGATACTGTAAATATGACCTTTATTATGAATCTTATTAAAAACTTTATATTACATTGATAATATATTCATATCCCAACTTATAGCCTAACATACAGATAGATTCTAATATTTACTTTACTATTTTGATCTTTTTTATTTTATTTGTTTACATATAATCCAAACTTTGACAATATTGACAATATTTATTATTTACAGTCATTATTGACAATAGTTAATTTAACCAAAACTGAAATGTATTCTTTCTCTCTTTCTCCAAACAGTCCCCAGACTGCCTTGAGTAGACTGCCTTTATGTCTACATCCAAATGACATCAAGTGTGTGTAATAGAGAGATGCTCCCCATCACCTGCGGCCTTATTCCTAACATTCCTGCACCTGCAGGTGAATGACGTCATGCCCAGAACTACCTCTTGTGCCCATCGCCACCCTTTAAACCCCTTTGCAAACATTCTTCCTTGTGGTCCTAACACAGCACACACACTTTATGGACTGGTCTGTGCTGTATTGTAAATAACCTTATATTTGTACTTTGAAACCGTTAGCGGCCACTTTTACCACTCTCTTATCCTTAAGGAAGGAGAGTGGGACCCTCAGTATGCACAAGCTGAAGGGTGGCGCTGGCCCTCCCGTCCAGGACATATATGAATTCTCCATGGACGAGGAAGACCCTAAAGTGTTCCTCGGGGCCAGGAGCACAAGGGTGGTTTCTCCTGCAGCTGACTACATCAGGTCTGAGCATGAGCAAGCAGGCATGTTCACCTTGCCGCATATAGAGGGCCAGGAGCTGATGGAGCCTCTGGTACCCCAAAAAAAGAAAAGGAAGAGATGTGGCGTATGTGGGCCTTGTATGCAGAAGGAGAACTGCGGTTCCTGCAGCAACTGCCTGAACAGAAAAATCGGACACCAGATCTGCAAACTGAGAAAGTGTGATGAGCTGAAGAGAAGGAAGAGCCCATGGGAGGTAAAAGATTTGATCATATTACACTTCTGTTTTTGTACAGGGGCGGACATAACCAATAAGTGAGGCAAGCAGCCACTTTGGGCCTCCAGAAGCATATAGAAATAATATAGAACTTTAATGGTGATATGTTGCATATACAAAAAATGATTCATGTTAATATTGCATATTGTGAATGCGGGGACCCCCTATCGTGCATGGATCGTTTCATTAGTTCTGCATGTGAGTAGCAACTCGATATTTAGAGAAAGTTAAAGGAGTAGTTCACTTTTAAAAAAATGTTGCTGATAATTTACTCACCCCCATGTCATCCAAGATGTCCATGTCTTTCTTTCTTCAGTCGAAAAGAAATTAAGGTTTTTGATGAAAACATTCCAGGATTTTTCTCCATATAATGGACTCTATTGGGAACCAAACAGTTCAAGGTCCAGTGCAAAATGCAAACTGTTCAAAGGGCTTTAAACGAGACGATGAATAAGAGTTTTATCTAGTGAAACGATTGGTCATTTCAAACATAAATAACAAAGTTTAAGTTTTATGAGCTCAAATGCTCGCCTGGCTCTTTTCTGTGATGCAAGTTTGTGACTTTTCCGTGTCAGTTCGTTCATTTTGTTCGTTGAATGAACCAAATGACTCGAAAAAAGATTTGTTCATTCTGATGAACGAGTTCGAACAGGAGAGTCACATAGTACAGAGCAAGGTGAGCATTTAAAGCTTATAAAAACTTAAATTTGTTATTTATGTTAGAAATGACCAATCGTTTTGCTAGATAAGACCCTTATTCATCGTCTGGAATCATTTAAAACCCTTTGAACAGTTTGCAGTTTGCACTGAAACTCTCATTTGGACCTCGAACCGTTTGGTTCCCAATGAAGTCCATTATATGGAGAAAAATCCTGGAATGTTTTCATCAAAAACTTTAATTTCTTTTCGACTGAAGAAAGAAAGACATGGACATCTTGGATGACATGGGGGTGAGTAAATTATCAGCAAAAGTTTTTTTTTAAGTCAACTACTCCTTAAAGCAGAGTCAGAAGGGCTAGAGCAAGTGCGAGTAAAACAGTAAATTTGTCAGGAATAAATGAATAATAAAACACAGTTTACCCGAAGCAGGAAAAAAGAAGAGACAAAAAGGAATGTTGGCAAACTCCCCAATGTGTTTTTTGTTTGTTTGTTTGTTTGTTTTTTTTTGCACAAAAACGGCACTGCTATGAGCCACTCTCTCCTGACCCAGGAAAATGTGGTGCTCTAAGTGTAGCGTATGAACAACAGATGTATTACAGCACACAGGTGAACCTTGCTTTCTTGCACTTGTCAGAAAAAGAGTGTCGTGAGCCTGTTTGGAGATGCCCAGTTCAAATCACAGATAATTTCTACACACATCTGCACACACATATAGCAACTACTTCATTAATATGAAAAACAGTGACAAGATCAGACCCGATTATACAAGATTCTAGAGATTCTCTTGAGAAACCTTAATAATACACTCTAAAAAATGCTGTGTTGTTTTAACCCAATTTTGGGTCAGATATGGACAAACTCAATTGTTAAATAAATTTAACCCAACAGCTGGATTTGTCCATATTTGACCTAGAATTGGGTTAAAATAACCCAGCATTTTTTAGGAGTGTATAGCATATGCCTGAAACAGATTATAGCAAACGTTATTTGTATTTTTGCATTCTGGAGAACATCAAAGGTTTCTTTTTACAATGTGTTTTGCAGCTTTGAACAATGTAGCCAATCACAGACAACACACTTAATTAGTATTTATTGGTGAATTCATTATTAATTATGTTATTTCACAATGAGAAAATGCAACATTTACAGATTACATTACATTAAGATTTGATATATAGTTTACAAATGTAAAAAAAAAAGTGGAGTGGGGGGGATAGACAGAGAAAGAGACAGCAAAATAAGGGTTACAAAGGTGAAAGGGTGCATAGATGGTGTGTTGGGGCATCATACCTGGAATTGCTTAGGGTCAGGGTCCCCAAATCACAACGACCACCCCTTTGCATATTTATCTATGTAATATGCGAATGTTGTTTGGAGAATTTAACACTCAAAGGCAGGGCTACAGGCACTACTTCCTGTCTGTTAACTGTTATTGGTCCACCTAGAGTCATTTCTTACCCGTCCTGTCTTGACATGTCTGCTTCCATCCCTTCATTCTCGCCTAGATTGTAATTAGGCTTCCTGACAATATGGCAAGTTTCTTAAAGTCTCAAATGAGAATAATTTTATATAATATGTAAAACTCTTGATTTTGAGCATCAATGTAGTCCTTTTAGTACAATACACTCAGTGATATTTTAATTATGATATTTATTATGATATTTTAATGTATACCTAACATACGTATTATATGATTATGATTAACGGGAGTTAGTACTTTGTTACACTACGCATCAGTGACATTAAGATGGTTTGACTCCAGTATTGTAACTGGCTGTTTGTATTTGCACTTCGCTTTGGGAGGTTAGCTAAGGGATGGAAATCAGCCCACAGAGACTGAAAAGCATTGAAGAATTGCTCAGCTGCTCACTGCAAAGCTCCCTCTCAACAGCTTAACAAAATGAGCCTCTCTTTGTTTGTTTTTTTGTTTTTTAAAAGTGGCAGCTGCTGTAGTGTGTCCTTTTTCCTGAAGTATCACATATAAGTGGCTAATCATACCTTTTATTTTTCCAAAGAGCAGCTGTCTAAAAGTCTGTTACTCTGACAAACAAGAATTCACTTTTTCCTCAGTGTATTTGGCATTATAGAGTCTTTACCAAATTCAAATTTGTTCATTCAAATCATTCAAAATGATTTGCACTTTGATTTTTCTGAAACACCTGGTCTTAGCCCACAATAATTTATTAGTATGGTGGGCCTCTTTTTGTGGCCAATTTTGCATCAAATTCATCTTGGGATGACAGATAGAAGTCCTTCACAGGGGCTAGAGGGATTTTGAGCCATTCCTCTTCCAGAATAGTGGCCTGGTCATTATGACACTGTTTTCACATGGTGTTAAGATGCGATTTGGTCGATCGGATCACAAGTGATCATTTTGAGCTTGTTCACTTCCAGTTAACATTTACTAAGAACAATACTTCTACAGCATTTATTATTTCTAGTTAATGTTAATTTTAGCTAATACGTTATGGAAATCAATGTCGTATTTGATAACAATTTTTATGCACTCTGAACTAACATTAAAAAACAATGAATAGCTGGATTTAACATTAAAGGATTAGTTCACTTTTGAAAAAACTTTTGCTGATAATTTACTCACCCCCATGTCATCCAAGATGTCCATGTCTTTCTTTCTTCAGTCGAAAAGAAATTTAGGTTTTTGACGAAAACATTCCAGGATTTTTCTCCATATAATGGACTTCAATGGGAACCGGATGGTTCAGGTCCAAAAGATAGTGTTAATAACAGTTTCAGATGCAGCTTCAAATGTCTTTAAACGACACCAGACGATGAATAAGGGTCTTATCACGCGAAACGATCGGTTATTTCAAAACTTATTCCAAAAATGTAACTTTTCTAAGGACAAATGCTAGCCTTTCTCTATTCTGTGAGGCGCGTTTGCAACGTCACGTAATATGTAATTACGTTCAAAAGGTCACGGGCGACGTAGCCAGAAGTACAGAGTCAGAGTGTTTACAAGTTGAACGCATAGGTTGAACGTGAAAACTAACTCAAACGCCGTTTACAAAAAAGGAATTAAAAGGTAAAACAACGATGTCGGACGATTTTGATTCTGTACTTCCGGCTACGTCGCCCGTGACCTTTTGAACGTAATTACGTATTACGTGACGTTACAAACGCGTCTCACAGAATAGAGCAAGGCTAGCATTTGTCCTTAGAAAAGTTAAATTTTTGGAATAAGCTTTGAAATAACTGATCGTTTCGCATGATAAGACCCTTATTCATCGTCTGATATCGTTTAAAGACATTTGAAGCTGCATCTGAAACAGTTATTAACTGTCTTTTGGACCTTGAACCATCCAGTACCCATTGAAGTCCATTATATGGAGAAAAATCCTGGAATGTTTTCATCAAAAACCTAAATTTCTTTTCGACTGAGGAAAGAAAGACATGGACATCTTGGATGACATGGGGGTGAGTAAATTATCAGCAAAAGTTTTTTCAAAAGTGAACTAATCCTTTAACAAAGATTAATAAATGCTGTAACACATACACTCACCGGCCACTTTATTAGGTACCCCATGCTAGTAACGGGTTGGACCTCCTTTTGCCTTGAGAACTGCCTCAATTCTTCGTGGCATAGATTCAACAAGCTGCTGGAAGCATTCCTCAGGGAGTTTGGTCCATATTGACATGATGGCATCACACAGTTGCCGCAGATTTGTCGGCTGCACATCCATGATGCGAATCTCCCGTTCCACCACATCCCAAAGATGCTCTATTGGATTGAGATCTGGTGACTGTGGAGGCCATTTGAGTACAGCGAACTCATTGTCATGTTTAAGAAACCAGTCTGAGATGATTCCAGCTTTATGACATGGCGCATTATCCTGCTGAAAGTAGCCATCAGAAGTTGGGTACATTGTGGTCATAAAGGGATGGACATGGTCAGCAACAATACTCAGGTAGGCTGTGGCGTTGCAACGATGCTCAATTGGTACCAAGGGGCCCAAAGAGTGCCAAGAAAATATTCCCCACACCATGACACCACCACCACCAGCCTGAACCGTTGATACAAGGCAGGATGGATCCATGCTTTCATGTTGTAGACGCCAAATTCTGACCCTACCATCCGAATGTCGCAGCAGAAATCGAGACTCATCAGACCAGGCAACGTTTTTCCAATCTTCTATTGTCCAATTTCGATGAGCTTGTGCAAATTGTAGCCTCAGTTTCCTGTTCTTAGCTGAAAGGAGTGGCACCCGGTGTGGTCTTCTGCTGCTGTAGCCCATCTGCCTCAAAGTTCGACGTACTGTGCGTTCAGAGATGCTCTTCTGCCCACCTTGGTTGTAACGGGTGGTTATTTGAGTCACTGTTGCCCTTCTATCAGCTCGAACCAGTCTGGCCATTCTCCTCTGACCTCTGGCATCAACAAGGCATTTCCGCCCACAGAACTGCCGCTCACTGGATGTTTTTTCTTTTTCGGACCATTCTCTGTAAACCCTAGAGATGGTTGTGCGTGAAAATCCCAGTAGATTAGCAGTTTCTGAAATACTCAGACCAGCCCTTCTGGCACCAACAATCATGCCACGTTCAAAGTCACTCAAATCACCTTTCTTCCCCATACTGATGCTCGGTTTGAACTGCAGGAGATTGTCTTGACCATGTCTACATGCCTAAATGCACTGAGTTGCCGCCATGTGATTGGCTGCTTAGAAATTAAGTGTTAACGAGCAGTTGGACAGGTGTACCTAATAAAGTGGCCGGTGAGTGTATATTGTTCATTATTAGTTCATGTTAGTTAATACATTAAATAATGTTAACAAATGAAACCTTATTGTTAAGGGATATTCCACTTTTTTTGGAAATAGGCTCATTTTACCACTCCCCCAGAGTTAAACAGTTGAGTTTTACCGTTTTCAAATGTATTCAGCCGATTTTATGATTTTTAGAAGAATATCAGTAACCAGACAGTTTCTGGTCTCTTTGACTTCCATGGTATATTTTGACTTCCATAGTATATTTTTTTCCTACTATGGAAGTCAATGAGACCAGAAACTGTCTGGTTACTGATCAGAAAATCGGCTGAATGGGCTCTATGCACAGCGGTATTTCCGGTGAAGGTCTAAGGATGCTCGATAACTTCCGCCGATCGTAGAGTCCAATGCAATACAGAGAATTTATATTGAATTTTATACTCCATGGTTATACTAAAGAAACGTTAGTCACATAAACAGATAAAACAGACACCCCCCGTTGTGTTTATGCTTCTTTTAAAAATTATATTAAATAAACATAACTATATATAAAATTACATCTAAACGTATGAAAGTTTCGTTTCAAAGACGGAAGGACAGTAAATATTGAAGACTCTGCCATAATCCCGTTTTCCCCTGTTTTCCTCCGCTTTAATCTCCCCAACCGGAAACTGACGAGCATCCTTGCGTCAAATGCGGAACTTATGCGTGCATATAGCCCATACCTTCGAAAATGGTAAAACTCAACTGTTTAACTCTTGGGGAGTTGTAAAATAAGCCTATTTCCAAAAAAAGTGGAGTATTCCTTTAAGTATTATCATCATACTTAATAAAGTTAATCTTAAGTATGTTTTTAATGTCCATTTCAATTGTTTACAAGGACAAAAAATGTGTAATTCAGTAAATATTACTTGAATAGTAATAGCACAGCTCTCCTCGCTAAACCACACAATTTGAGGTATCATTCATGTCCGAAGCACAAACTGTGCGAGTTACGCACAGAAATGTAATAATTAGATGCCATTCTGCAAACTGAGAAGCAATAGTAATTGAGATGTTTCCTATTAATCATTACCACAAGTGATATTTCTTAATTTACTTTTGGTTTTCAAACTTTTTCTACTGCTGCTCAAAGAGTTTAGGATCTTTTTTCTTTATTTTGAGGGTAAACACACTCACATGGGTTCCAGTTGTGTGTGTATATGTGTTTGAGCAGGTTTAGAGGCTCAGTGCAGAGAATTCCTTACTTTATATACTCTGTGCTCTTTGACCTTTGACCATTAGTCGTGGGGGCTGACCTGTGGCCAAACAGAAGAGGAAGGAGAACGGGGGAGGGATAGAGTGAGAGACAAAAAGAAGTTCAGGAAGCAAAAGAAATAGAGAAACTGTGTAAAGGAGAAATGCAGATAAACAGAAAGTGGACAATTGAAGGAAAGGTATCCATGTGTTTGTGTGGGAAATAGACAGAATTAGATCTTTGATTCTGTAACAGGAAACCACAATACTCCTTCCCAATCTCCCTCCGTTTTCCTTAATTATTGACTATACAATTCAAGGCATGGAATGCTTTGGTTACATTTTAGCAAGAAAAAGTGGTGGTAGATGTGTAGAGATGGATGTCTGACTACTCCAGGGCAGGCACTGACTAGCTTCAGTTCACAACAAAGCACTACGTTTTTCTACAAGCTTCTAAATTGAAAGTGCATTCCTCAATTTCATCGTGTTGTACACATACACGGGATCGGTAAGATTTTGTAAATGTTTTTGAAAGAAGTCTCTTACGCTCACCATGCATGGATGCATTTATTTGATTAAAATACAGTAAAACATTATTAATTCAAAACAACTTTTTTATATTTCAATATTTATTAAAGTGCAATTTATTCCTGTAATGGCAAAGCTGAATTTTCAGCATCATTACTCCAGTCTTCCGTGTCACATGATCCTTCTGAAATCATTCTAATATGCTGATTTGGTGCTCAAGACACATTTATTATTATTATCAATGCCAAAAACCTTTGTGCTTCTTAATATTTTAGTGGGAACTATTCTATTTAAGGAACAGCGTTTATTTGATGTGGATCTTGTAACATTTGTAACATTGTAATGTCTTTCCTTCACATTTAATCCTGCTGAATAAAAAGCATTCATTTATTTTTTCAAAAATCTTTCTGATGCCACTCAGTTTAATTCAAAGTGACTGAGTTCATTCAGACAGTCTAACAAATTATTAATTGTAAGTGTAACATGTTAGACACAAAGCTGTTGGTTTCCAACTGTATGAAGTCATGCTGGAAGCAGTAAAGTCAAGTAGTTTCTTACAAAATGGCAATGTTTAACTTGTATATACTTATTGCTATTACTGTTGCACTCACAAAGCATTTTATCAATGAACCTTGTAGCCTATTGTTATCTCAAACTAAGTTGTAGTATATAGTTAGCTATAGTAATAGATATGCTTCTGATAACAAGATGTTGTTTTTAAGCAGTCAAAGACATTTTTAAAAGACCAGTTTGCTGTTTTTGTTTACTAGCTAAGATCAGACAAAGGATGAGGTGGATTAGATTTAAATGTCTGTCTGTGTGTTCGTCAGGGTCACCCATCCCCCCCTTCATCTCCTCTCCCACCCTCTTTCCCTCCTCATCACTTCACTGAGCACTTGAATGAGACCGGCTCCAAAATCTGCCCGTTGAAATCTCACATGTGCAGCAAAACATTCATTAATAAATCACTGAATTTCTGAGAAACCCAGTAGCATTAAGGCAAACTAATCCAGATTCACAAAACATTTTCACTTGCCATGTGTGCACAAAACCTATTCTGAGCACATGCCTTGTTGAATTTGATATTAAAAGTGGAAAGATATTATATTTTAAGAAGCTAGAACAGCAAACCTTGCTGTGCTACAGTGTCCAAATTGGCCATATTTTATCGAGCTGACCTCTGCACTATACCATCAGCTGACTTAACTATTGCCTGGCAACCAAATCACATTAAACCCGGTTCCACCAATCAGAGAGTCCGAATGAATGCGGACCCAGCATGCATGACAGGTAGCAGCACTCAATAATGCTAATAAACCCCAATCACTAACTGAACGAGAATAATTACTGTAGCTTTCTGTGTGTTTGGAAGATAAGCAACATTAAGCAGTTTAGAACTAAATCTACATTATATTCGATTTAGATGTGAAAAGGTGCATTTAAAAATGAATGACTAAAGAGGGCTCTTCTCAAATGACTATCACTGCCCATTTATTGATCCGTTCACTGCAGTATGGATCAGTCAGTGCTACAGCGTATAGAGATTGTCAACAGGGCTGCTGCATCAGTCATGTAAGACTAATAGAAACTGAGATACTTTGTGGACAATTAATCTTAAAAAGAATGCATTATTACATCACATGCATTAAAAGTAGTGCACTTTTTTGCATGATTATTTTTTCTCTCTGTCATTTGGTCGTGTCTCTTCCAGAACAGCAACGCTACTCTTGGCTTGCAGGAGATTTTTGGTTTTGTTATGCATTTATTATTCCCAGTGATGATAGTTATTGCCCTCTCATTACTGTAATGAGATCCAGAAAAAAAAGTTTTCAAATGTATTTTTTTCCCTTCATATCATCACATTGTTTAGAGCATAATTATAAATATTTTTTTTAAATAATATTTTATTCACATGTTATGCTATGCCACTAGGACTTTAAAAAATAAAATGTCATGAATTCATATGTATTCATATATATATATATATATATATATATATATATATATATACCATTTCACAAGATGTAAACAACACTGGTCCAGAAGCACTTCCTGTTTCAGTTTGTAACTGTTTTCTTTATTTCACATGTAAAGAAAACATCTTAAAGATGTTTGTTTAACTTTTTTATTCAGTTTTAAATGTTCTGTTGGTTGTATGTTATCCCAGCTTTTATGTAGTGTTAAAAAACTGAAACAGGAAGTGCTTCTGGACCAGTGTTGTTTACATCTTGTGAAATGGTCTATATATATATATATATATATATATATATATATATTGGGAGAAAAAACAAATGAATATGAAAATAAATTATACATCAATATTCCAATGAAATATTAGATATTATTGTTAAAATGTTGATTGGAAATTTTTTTTTATATATATATATACTCTTTAAAAAAACTTTGTTGGTTTAACTTAAAAAAAATTAGTAACCTGGTTGCCTTAAAATTTTAAGTTCAGTGAAATGGTAAAATTGAGTTAATACAATGAAGGAGATTAATTTAATCACTAGAAACTCAGAATATTATGTTATTTGAACTACATGAATTGTCTAAGTTGATTTGATAAAAGAAAAAATGTTGTGATTACAAATCATGAATTTTTTTTTTTACAGTGTATATATGAAGAGTTCAGATGCAAAAGCCTCTAAGTGCCATTTGAAATTTTCTTCTTTAATGATGATTTTTATCAAACTTGTATATTTAAGTTCAGTGATTTCACTTAAATGGCAATGGCAATTACCTATTAATTGTTATTTAAGTGAAATTACTGAACTTAAATATACAAGTTTGATAAAAATCATCATTAAAGAAGAAAATTTCAAATGGCATTTAGAGGCTTTTGCATCTGAACTCTTCATATATATATATATATATATATATATATATATATATATATATATATTCCCCAATATATGTTCTGTAGTTTGGGGTGAAATATGATCTTGACAAGTGTTTGGCAGATTTTATGAGATTTGATAACGCAGTTTAAATTTTCAATTTATGTGCAGTACTAGGCCCGAAGACTGTCTGTGTGTATTGGAGCAGGTTCTTAGAAACTCAATGTGGATTAGTTGAATTTGGGGTGCCATTGTTTGACAAAAGTGGGAGGAGGGAGTTAATTAGGATTGTTAATCCTTCTGTTATTACAACGATGTCTCAACCCTCATTTAAAGTCACTCAGGCTCACACACCTTTGCAATTCATTGACAATGAAGCCCTAATGATGTTTCTGCAGTCTACCCACGAGAACTTTACGTTCGCGTGTGCGTATAATTGGGTTGGGGGGCGGGGAGGGGGGTCACAGGTAGGATTATGAATTTTCAGACAGCCTAAAGGGGATTTGCTTTGATACAGCTTGAATCACCTGGCCTGTTATGAGAGTGCTAGGAAGGAGATTAATGACCACTTAGGCACTTTGGCTCTCATGACGAACCAGGTGATTCAGCCTGTATCAAAGCAAACAGAAGAGATAACATCAGGAGGACGGCAGGCATCCTGAATGCATTTGCACCACAACTCTCTCCGTCAGTAGAACATCCTTTTGACGATTCCATTGGGCAAGACCTCAAAATTACATTCACGTCGTTTCTTATGATGCTTGAAGCGTTAAGAAAAAAAGTTAAACAGAAATTTGGTGCCACAGCGCAACCCTCCCTAGTCTTGTGGTTACTGCAAGCCTTCACGCAGATGCACACATGCACGAACACGGTGTTACTGGAACTCCCACGCTGCGTAATCCACTCTCATCACAACTGCTGCGTCACCAAACGTCCGCTGGTTCTTCGAAAGCCCGAGCGCATGCTTCCCTCCACTCCCGTCCTCCACGTCTCTGCTGAAGGAAAATACAGGCAAATCCTGAGGATTATGAAGTCAAATTAAAGCAAATTAAATTGTGATCTCTTTAATTTTCACATTTCTGATTTTGTTATTCGCAGTTGCTGTTTTCTGATTAATGAATGGAAGCACGTACGCTACTAACCTTTCGTCGTCAGTTTGGTTGCACTCGAAATAACCTTAGTCGCGCATTTCCATCTAGCAGGCTTTTGTAGGTCTGGCCAGCAGAGGTTGCAGTCTGTATTGTTTATATACTTTGAAATATTGAAATCGGAGCATTTGTAGTGCTATTTTAAGCATGCACACGTGCTTTGCACAGTCTGTCATTCCTGCGCGTTTAAAACAGCTGCGATTTGACTAGCATTTGCGATGCAATGTAAGATCAGACAAATGTAAAATGGTGTTACGTTCTCATATGGGCTAATTTTTTGGTTGGCGGAACGGAAGAAAACGAGTTTGTATGTTTCCGTGTGTCACTGGCTGGATCAAGAGGATCCAGAATATGTGTGTTTTCGTCTGTCAGTGACATTGTTCGTCTGCGTCATGGTACCAAAGACACGGCGTGCACATGCACGTGTGCAGTCCAGTCCAGTTGTTGCAGGCAGCCGAGACACAGATGGTCTTCAGTGATACCACATTCCAGAGCCATTGTTTAAGGCAGGCAAGCCGGGTTAGATAATTGACAGCCACAGCGCAAGAGAGAGAAACCCTTCCCCCCAGTCTGAAACGCACAGACGCACATGCACACGCATTGTTCACAGCACGCGCCCTCTTCTCTTCTTTATCCAGCACATCCCGCCCTCGCGCTCTCGCTCTCTCTCTCTCTATGTCTCTCGCTCATTCTCTCTCTCCCCTTGTCTGTTTTACCCTAGCAGCAGTGCTCATGCTCGCCTCCGATTGGCCGACGGCCGCTCTTTGTGAGCTATCGGTGGCGTGACGCCGCCTTGCGTGCGTTTGTTGAGTGTGTGTGTAGGTCGGAAAGGAGGCGGGGGGAGTATTCACATCACGTATTCTGTTAGCTTTTTCGTTTGGAGGGGGGGGGAAGGGGGGTAGAGTAAAAGAAAGAGAGGGAGGAGGCTATAGTGCAGCAGTGATAGCGATCACACTGCCTTTTAAAAAAAATGCTCTTCTGTGTATATGTGGTCGAGCCATGAATTGGAGGAAGTGAGAGAGAGAGAGAGAGAGAGAGAGGCAGGGAGGGCGAGAACGAAAGAGCGTACGAGAGCTAATGTAAAACAGGATTAAGAACACAAGATGGCTTCCTGAATGGACAGAGACCAGAAGAGAGAGGGAGAAGAAAAGAAAGATAAAGAAAGACAGACAGAAAGAGAGCGAGAGAGAGGTGGGGGGACGCAGAGAGAATGCTCCGGGTCTTCTGATGGGGGATACCTCTCGACACCGAAGAGCAACACGCAAAGGCAGCGAGGCTGAGTAGGTAAATATTTATTAGCACAGGGAAAAAATGACGGACAGTAATGGCAGATGGGGGGGGGGGGGGGCTTCTGAACAGCAATGGTTTATAGTAAAGCTGGGGTCAGAAACAACTAGCTCACATGTCTTTTTATGTCATAATTGGAAGGGTTGTATAAATATAAAGGGCAGAATTTGATCATTTATTTAACATGTTCTGTTTTATGCATGTAAATGAGCCTTGTCATAAGTAAAACCTTTTTGTCTCAAAACCTTTCTTTTCTCAATAATTATCATGGGTTATGAATGTTTGGATTATGATATGGTATTTTCATTGTCATTGATGGTTATTGATTGATCTCAATCTATTTTTTTCTCTCTTTCTTTTTACATGATTGTCCCGTAAGGTGGAATATATTGAAGACGTAAAAACCCAGTCCATAATCCCAAACCTGGCGAAAGAGGTGAGCTAAATAACCTTTGGCCAGCTGTCTCTCTGCATGTATCTTGTTACAGCACATGTCAACTATATTTGATAGTCCTCTAGTTCCCTGAGGTTTTCTTCAGCGCGTGGCTATGAATGAGAAACGGTAAAACAATATTTAGATGCAGTTGATGATTTGTGTGTTTTGCGTGACTCAACAGGCTCAATGCGTGCCCAGATGCAGCGTGACAGTGACAGCTGTGTTCAGGCATCCACCTGTGTGCTGCAGGTGTGACTCAGTGTTTGTGGCCTCCATTTCAGATCCTAGTACTTATGCGAGGTCCATTTCGCAGTAGTGTACTGTAGTGTCTTCTTCGAGCGAGAATGGGGCGAGCGGACAATCTCGTGGACTAGGGCCCGGTTTAAAGAGACCCGGGCTCTGCGCTTATTGGAAGAGACGTAGGCGTGAGCTTCGCCTGGCAAAGAGGAGAGGAGGAGGAGGTGGCCTCTCTCTCTCTCTCTCTCTCTCTCTCACACTTTCTCTTTCTCGCTCAGTCTGTCAGTCTGTCTGTCTTCCTTTTTCTCTGCGCTCTGTGTCAAGCCTGGGAACAGAGAAAAGAGTGGCAGGCGGGACTGCCAAAGTTTCCAGTCATCTGAGGTAAAGGGAGTAGAAGTTAGTGGGTCACATGCGTGCACGCATGCGCGGTGACGGTGCTGGTATTTGTGTGTCCATGTGAGCGAGCACGTGGCGGAGTGTTTATGGACTTGAGTAACATGTCGCGTCAGAGGTAGAGAGACCCGGCGAGCTTGAGAGCTTTAGTGGCGAATTACTCGCAACAAATATGCTGAATTACACGTAGGAGTAATCGTGATTGGTGCAACTGCTGCAAAATCAAGCAGACAGTCTCGACATGCAGCGGCGCTCTGAATACACCATGGCAGGTTTAGCTACAGCTTCGGCCAGGATTCACTTTTCTTATAATCCATGCCAGTTCATTTCCAACTGGCTATTTTTGTGCTTCGCCGCTAAATCCTGTACACCTTCACACTCTCACAAAGAATTACATAACCTTACACAGACACGTTCAGTTAAAGTACAACTAAATCTTGCTTGCCTAAAATTAGTATCAAATTTTGCCACTTACACCAGTTGGCCAATATGCCCTTCATCTGTCGTGCATTGTTGTCGCTCGGCCACAAATTGCCAGTTTGCCGTGAGAAGATGGCTCGCATCACATGCTTATTTGCTCTCAAAATAATTTGAATTTGGATGACTTTGGATTGGCATTGTCAAGCTTTGTTAGGAATTTTGCTATGATGCGACACTTAGCATGCGGTGATGTTGAGTTGTATTGTTATATAATTACTCCAAGACTGCTTGAAGAGGTGTCATTTCTGTGTAGTGCTTCTTCTTTCCTTTGGCTTGGTTTCCGATTGACGTAATGTAGGTTGTGAGGATAACCATAACATGAAAGTGCTCTAAAATTGACTTTAAAAGCTGACGCCATTCTACTGTAAGCGTTTGATCTGTCGGGTAAATGTACACCATCACCCCAGTTTATATTGGTTTAATAGGCTCTGAAAGTTGCATGGGAGGCAGTACCGCATAAAAGAGCCCATGGAAAGTCTGTAGTAATGGTTCATTTCGAGGTGTGTGGAATCCCCTGGTGTGACGGGAAAGGGTTAACAGTGACCTAGTTTTTTGCGGCAACAGTGAGTGGCAGATGACATCACAGCTGTAATTATAGTTCAGACCCACCCATTAGGCTGCTCACGTGATGTGGTATTTGTGTGTATGTATATGTGAATGTGTGCTTGTGAGGGGAAATGGTTTGTGCGTGTGAGCGTTTAAAGGTAATGCGAAAGGCAGGAAGCCGCTTGTTTTCATTTCATCGCACTCCTGAAATTACGGGCACATTGTAATTCACCCTGGTATAGACTGGTTGTGTTCTACAGATACCACAATGAGTTAACGGTAACGGAAGTTCACTTTTGAGAAAACAGGATGTTAAAAATGATGGCTGTAAACAATTTTAATTAGCTAATGCACTGGTGTCTCTCACCACATGACCATTTCCTGAAGAAAAAAACCCACATGCACAAGCTATAGTTTGAGCTTAGTTTACGTAACATCATTAGGTCTGTTTTTTTTCCCTGTCTATTCACCCAACCAAACATTCCAAAGTCCAGCAAGTGACCTAAAAAGGCTTTTCTAGCTAAATATACCACCATCTTAGTAGCACGCACTAGGACTAGGCATGTTTCATTTCACTAAATTGATTCTTAACAACCTTTTGTTCATCTTTACTTTTGAATTGTTTTGTTGTATCTATTCTTAGCTGTGCAAAATGTTTTTGTTGCATTAAACAATTTCCAAAAACAGTTAAATTCTTACCTTTTTAATTTTTTTGATATTTTTGGTTTATAACTGGGTCATTCCTGCTATGAAATACTTATATATAATATATATAATAATATATGTATTAATTCTGTAACTTAAAAAAAAAAAAAATATATATATATATATATTGTCTATTATATTATAAAATATATATTTTTTTAGATTCAAGATGAGTGGCGTGCTCAATTCCTTTTAAAAAAGTTCAACCTGGGTGCTCTTCGGTCCAAGGTAGGACATCAAGGAAACAGTAGAGAAAAAAATTTCTGATGACCGAGGCACTCCTTCATATATTTTTTTTATTTTGTCTACAATAATCCATAATAAGCGCAGCATGTTTCTTATAGTTTAAACTTGACAACTATGTTATGTAACTATGCATAATTTTAGCATGTTATTGAATATGGCATGATAATGTGCTTGGTCTTGGTGACCAAATGCATCAAGATCTGCACCCAGATCTGCCACGCTTCTGCTGTTGATTATTGCTGCTGCTGCAGAGCGAGTTGTTACTACTGGTAACAGATTAACAGACATGCTGCTGTGAGCTTGTAATATATGCTGCTGCTGCATAAATAGACATGCAACAATTATCTTTATTTGTTTGTTTTCTGAGAGGTGTACCTTCCTAAATCTTTCCTGAAAACCACCCAGACCCTTAACTTGAATTAGTTGACTTTATTCGCAAATCGCGTGGAAACCCATTGCAATTTACCACTTTAGTTTTTACACAAGCTGAAACTAAACATGTTGAGTTGTATTAACATATAATCTTAAGTGGGTGCAGTAGATGAATCAAGTTTACATCAGTAGTTTTTACTGAAAATCATTAATTCACTTTCTAAGAATATTTACCCAGCATCCAGCAACATGAAGCTTTTCATTTGGGTGTCACCATTGTTGGGATTCATATGCTGATTGTTGATGTCTGTGTGACAAAATAACATGGCTTTTTAAATAAAATTCTGCATAATGTTTTTGCAATTGTTCAACTTATAACAATTCTGTATGATTTCCTGCTGTAAAAACCTGCTGACTTTCTTATCAATCATATGGAAGGCCCAGACAATAAGAGATTCAACTCTAGATGAAATTAAGTGCTAATGACTTATAGGGCCCTATCTTGCCCCTGGCGCAAATGACTTTGTACACTGACGCATGTATCATGTATCATTCCTATTTTGCACCTGGGCAAATCGGGCTTTTCCCTCCACAGACGCACGTGGACTAGGGCCCGGTTTAAAGAGACCCGGGCTCTGCGCTTATTGGAAGAGACGTAGGCGTGAGCTTCGCCTGGCAAAGAGGAGAGGAGGAGGAGGAGGTGGCCTCTCTCTCTCTCTCTCGCACGCAAACATTTGTCATAATAATAACATTCGTTATGCAACATGTGGACCTGCTCTTAAAGGGAATGTGATATGACGCTCTGATTGATATGACGCTCTGATTGGTTTATTTCACGTTACGCAAGCTATTTCACACCAACCCCTTTTAAACTTGTGTCGGGCGCAAGAGTCATTTATCCCGCCGGTAAAATGGCAACAGCACCCAAGACCCGCCCACAAAGTTACTTGCGCTACGCGCTTGATACTTATGTTTCAAATCGTTAGGGCCCATAATCTTTATTGATGACACCATCAATATGCAGTCATTCCTGGATCACTTTACTCTTGGCTTTTTTTGCTACAACAATTGTGCCTTTTAAACACACAGTTAAAGCAGCTACTTATCACCATTGTGGTGACTAGAAATGAAACAATAATTCAATAATTCCTCCCTCTCACATCTAAACCTCTGTTAACTCTCAATACCGTCTGCTGCCAAGGCCTGTGCTCGTCCCGCCAGGTGTAGGACACACGTTAAACGCAGGTCTTTTCACGTGAATTAGCCCCCCTACCCTTCCTTATGAAACTAAACATACCAAGTAATCTTTGCTAAACCTGATTAGTGCAATGAATCTTTTTCAGCTAAATAGTACAAACAACTAATGTTGCTTAGTAATGATAGCATGTTTTTACTAAACATAAAAGAATAAGTTTAATTAGAAACAAAATATGTGTTTACAGTGCATACATTTTTCAGCTCATTTCTTGAAAACTGGTGATTCAGACAGGTGTAGCTCCATTATTTTTTTTTGTCTGATTCCAACAAATCATATTCATTTTTAAGTTTTTTTTTTTTTTTTTAATGAGAATAAATATAACAAGAACATTTTTGAAAATTTGCTCACTGTGATTAATTTTGCCAGCACGGGTCACAAATGACATTTAAACTTTGAACAAGCAATCTCATTGGCTGCAGGATCAATAGAGGCCAGTCAGCTTGTGCTATGCAGTCATGTGATTGCTTGCAGATTGCATGTAAAATCAGCCTGCACCCTATAAACTTTCATGACTGAACTACTAATTGTCTCTACAAATTAATCTGGAATACAAACACTTTTTTAACTTCCAAAAAATGACACCTCATCAAACCATGCTTCCTGTTTTGCATTTTTAAATGTCAAGTGTGTGTGTGTGTGTGTATACACTGGTTTGACCTACATAATGAGGACCCAAAGTCCTTATATTGTGGTGTGTATTCAGGATCCTGGCCAAGCCCCTATATTATGAGGAAATGCCAGTGTCCTTGTAGTTCAAAATGTTAAACATACTAAATTTTTAGCATTATTATTAAAAGTGTGTGTGCATGCATAAGATAGAAAGAGAAAGGTGTTAACATTAAACATATGCAGGATTCTTCTCAAAGCAGGCTAAACATACTAAAATGATTTCAGACCGTCAGCTTCAACTATCCAGGCTTGATCAATATCAGGAGGCTGGAAACTGATAAATGCTTGCAGATCCTTGTCAGCTTGTGTGCTGAACCATCATGCATGGCCTGAAATATTGCATTTGTGTGTGTGCAGATGCGTTTAAGATAATACAATAACCAAAATAAGTTGTATAGATAAAGGTTACAATTTTGAATGTTGATGTTAAAATGCTGCAGAGACATTACTTGGTTTGTTTTTTATTTCATTACAACCAATGGCTTGAATTTGGGAAAGGCTATCTGTTTTTATGGCCAGTGACGTAAAAAGTAGATTGAGGATAGATGGACTCTAGTGGCAGAGAAAGTACCCACTTTTCTAGCTTGTTGTTTGTTATGTTCGGAAGGAGGACATGGTGTGAAACCATTGTTTGGTGTCCCAAGACATTTTTTAACCAAAATACTGTCTCTATCTAGGACATTTGTACCTAGGTGTTCTCAAACTTATGTTGGGTAAAGTCAACCACACATGCATTAATATGTTTGCCCTTCACATTGGCTTGTGGCTGAAACTCTCCTGTGGAATGGGTGATTGCCCTACTGCAGTTAATGAAACATGAATGGACAGGATGTACTCTGGCACATCAGATGAGAACTGTTCAGTATTGGTGTGTTATCTCTCTTTTCATCTTATCCTTGACCCCTGGTGATTTTGTAATTTCTACATGCATACATTCACATACACAAAGACACACAAATACAGACAATACCATTGATGTTGGTTAGATAATCTTATTTTTTTTTAAATATAATTCTAAAATGTTATTTAGACCTGTGATGTCAAAGCTAACACCAGTCTTAGAGTCATATGCTATTTTAGTTATCACTTTAATACTGGTTAATATTAATCAATACTAGGTGTTAAAAAACATCAATTATTATCAAAAAACAGTCAATAAATGTTTATAAAATATCATATATAAATATATATATATATAGGCTGATGTGCATTTGTGCTCAACTGTATGTGAAAGAGAGGCTGAGAGAAAACAGCCCATTGCTGCAGTGTAATTTGTACCATTTTCAAAGAGACCCTGGCCCTTTAAGAGCAGCTACGCCTGACTTGAACATATGGGGAGCTAATCTTAGCCTTACTCCTGAGAGAAACAAGGCTGGCAACAAGCCACTGCAGAACTGGAGTCTAGAGATAGTATTCTCTCTCTTTTATTGCTGCTTTTGCCATAGAAGTTGAGCAGAATAAGGTTTTTGGGTTAATAATGGCGGGTTTTTGCCCAACATAGATTGAGTTTTGAGGCTTTTTTTAAATAATTATTTGATGTATTATATTCTCAGCCGTAGATAGCCAACCTAGACTGGGTTATGGATCTAGTTTCTTTTTTTTTTCTTTTGAAAGAGATCTGCATGATGTCATCTATCTATCTCCTTCAGCATGATGGTCTTTCAATTCTCTCTGTCCTTCTTCTCTTTCAAGCCTTCATCTCTTTACCAGTCTGCTATTTTCTGCTTTCCTCTCTCTTGTATCCCCCTCATCAAATTTCACCAGGTTTTTTTTCCTTCTCCTCCAAAACTTTTTGGACAAAGACCACTCTTTAGGCTGTGTTATTCCTCCGTCTCGTATACCTCCTCCTTTCCCACCATCTTACTGAGTGATGAGGGTCGCTCCTCCCTTCCCTTCCCCCTCTTTCCCTGTCTTTTCTGCTTTGCTTCCCCCTCACTTTCTCTCTCTTTCTCTTGGTCTGTCTCTCTCTTTCCCTTTGTGAGTATTTGTGGGCTAAAATGAGGAGGGGGCTCTCAGCTGAGTTGTGCGTGCTGACTTGCATGTGCCATGTGTCAGGCAGGACGAATTATGACACGCACACACAGACATTTACATTCAACATCCTACACCTCACAGACCTACCAGCCATGCCCTCAAAAAAGAGGCATCACTTCAGGGGATGCCAAAAATAAGGTGCACGCAAACAGAAAGAGGACGAGGTTGGGAGGGAGGGAGGAAATTGAAAACAATAGGAAGAACTAAAGATATGGGAAAAATAAAAATAAAGAAATGGGAATTACAAAAATGGAAAGGTAAGTTAAGAGAAACAAGTAGATGCCTTGATGCAATGACTGTCTGTACCATTCATGATCTGCCCCAGACCTCATGCACTCAGTGACCCTAAGCTTATTTGCATCGGCATGTAAGCACACAAGTGTTCTGCATTCGTTTTAGTGTGCACGTGTGCCCTCACACGCGGTCATATACATTTCTTAGAAAGCATGTTTAAAAACCCTTCCATGGATTAGCCTCTCGTTGGGCCCCTAGTTTTGCGCAGGCATGTTTTATCTGTTCATGTGAAAGTGTTTCATCTCTGGACGGGAGGGAGAGGTTTAGGAAACAAATATAGATAATGAAAGGGAGGGAGGGTTTCTGAGAGAGATGGAAAGTTGTGTTTTAAAGGAAAGTTGGCTTTGTTACCAATTTTCTTTGGGGATACTAGGCTAAACTGTGCTTAAAGGGTTAGTTCACCCAAAAATGAAAATAAGTCATTAATTACTCACCCCCATTGTACCAACCCCGTAAGACCTTTGTTCATCTTCGGAACACAAATGAAGATATTTTCGATTAAATTTGAGAGCTGGATCACTGCTACATAGGCACCCTAAGGGATTGAAACTTGACGGCCCAGAAAGTCATTGAAGAAGCGACGAGAATACTTTTTGTGCGGAAAAAACAACTAAAATAACGACTTTTTTCAACTATTCCTTTTCTTCCTTGTAGGCCTGAGACAAGACTTCAAGAGATTTCCACGATGCATCTTCTTCTACTCCTTCTAGTTCAGTTCTTGCGCATGCGTCGTGGAAATCTCTTGAACTCTCGTCTCAGGCCTACAAGGAAGAAAAGGAATAGTTGGATAAAGTCGTTATTTTTGTTGTTTTTTTTCAAACAAAAAGTATTCTCGTCGCTTGATAAACTTATACTTAAGCCACTGTAGTCACATGGAATATTTAAACATTTTCTTCATTGACTTTCTGGGCAGTCAAGTTTCAATCCCTTAGGGTGCATATGTGGCAGTGATCTAGCTCTCAAATTTAATCAAAAATATCTTCATTTGTGTTCCGAAGATGAACGAAGGTCTTACGGGGTTGGTACAGCATGGGGGTGAGTAATTAATGACTTAATTTTCATTTTTGGGTGAACTAACCCTTTAAGCAGACCAAACAAGATCAAGCCGTTATCTTTCTTTATTCTAATCCAATTAATTTTTTAAACAGTTTGTTTCATTTAGATATTTACAGAATACTTAAAATGCAGTATTTAGAATCTATACATTCCATCCTAAAACACTTTACACAGTAATAATATGTTTAACCTCACATGCTTCATGAGTTATTTCACAGAAATGTTTGAATTCTTGTGTGTTTGTGTTTGCTTGTTTCCTATGGGTGTGTGTTTCTGTCAGTTTTTCTGTAGGTGGTTCTGTGTGGGTGGGGGTTTGATTATTTTTTTTTCTCCCTTTTTGGTGAATGTGGGTGATTGTGCGCAACAGATGAGTCACTCTACACTGATGAACCAAAAGACAAAAAGACTGAAATGATCAAATACCGTAACAACTAAGGTGTCAGTCATCATTTTTCAGAGAACTTGCCAATCTGAGAATGAACATTATGAAACGGAGTTCCTAATCAAACATGAGTATTCTTTAAATGTTGCTGGTAAATAATTGTTGAATTATTTGTGTTGTTTTCCTAAGACTTGGTGGTTGAAACCCAGAACTTTTACATTCAGTATTCTCAAAATCAGCCTGGCCAATCTATCAGTGTAATTCATCACTAATCCAAGGCATACTCTGTCAATGTTGTGGTTGGTTAAATCAAACACAATGTCTGTTCATAGTTTTTAATGGATAACTGCCACAGCAAGCTATTTCTGCGAATTTCAGTTCCTGTCTACTATTGGTAGTAGGTCAACGACTCTCCTATCTCAAGTTTGACCTTGAACGTCTTGTATTCTAATGGTGGTTTAAGATTCAGGTGAGACTCAACTGATGAGTAGTAACTTGCAAGAAAGAGCATTTAGTGGTGACCTTTTTTATGGTTTTGAAATGCCAAATCTTTCCGTGTATTACCATGGTCTTTCTGAGACCTGTAGTGTAGTTTCACTTCCCCCGTGTCTCTTGTGTTTGGATCAATGATCAGCTGCCTTGTGACAATCTGGATGTTTGTGGCTTGCTTGGTTTAGATTTCTCATATTTTAAAAGACACAAGGCATCTCGGGCATTTACTGAAATGCAGAAGCAAAGGTCCATACTTGTGAAGAATCAAGATTTTTTTGTTTGGTTTAGTAGAGCCGATCATATAGGACAGGTATGTATCATTTTTGTCTTTCAATATTAGCAACCAGCTTGTCACGTCAGTTTGTTAAAGTGACAGTTCACCCAAAATGATCATTCGGTCATTATTTACTCACCAAACATGTATGCATTTTCAAATTTCAGTTTTAGTTTTTTTGTTCATACAATGAAATTCGGTGGGGTCCAATGCTGTTGGTTTGTTACGACATGAGGATGAGTAAATGATGATAGAATTTAAATTTTTGGGTGAACTATCCCTTTAAATGTGTGTATGTTTGTTTACATGCTTAAATCGTGTCAGTTCACCTGATTTATGTCTATTTATGGTGTGTTAAAGGTTCATTGTTCGTTAGCAGCATTAACAAAAAATTGGCGGGAAATCATTCACCCGATAATAAAGTCCAAAGACATCTTGTGGGTTAACAAAATAATGCTTGTAGGAATGTTACCACGTAATCAGTGTTATGTCAGCTCCGCATTGCTGAATATTTTGTTAGTGCTCCGGTTTCGCTCCTCTCAGCATAGATGCACCGTAACTTGTAATAGTAAGCGTGAGGTAACTGCAGGGCACAAGAACTGCTGTGTCACGCTGAAAGGAGTGAGGGATTACACTTAGACGGGCTAATGTGTATGTGTGTAAGGGGAGGCACATCTACATTTTGTGTTATGACACATCTGCCCAGCCCTCTATCGCCGACTGGGAGCATTGAATAAACGTGGTGATGCAACTGCAACGTCACAACGTTTCCCACTCTCCATTTTCCCTCCCTCTCATTCACGCATTTCTCCTCCGCTGGTGACAGTGCACTTTACCTCTCCGCTCGGGCTTTGGGTCTGTGTATGTTTGTCCATGGGGTTGCCTTGCCTTCACTGTGTTGATGGTGGCGATCCAACTGGCAGGGCGAGCGGGAGAGAAAGACACTGATCATAAGGAAGGACGACAAAACAAGAGAGTCGCGGACATAGCACGAGGTTATGCTGGTTTATACAAAATTGCGTGTTACGCGGTGTGCGATCGCTCCCTCATAATGCAAAAGCGGCTGTCAAAGACGATTGCCATATTTTTCTCTGAACAGAACGAGTCCAAAAATAAGCTCATGGAGAAAAGGGAGAGGTAAAGATAGAAAAGATGCCAGCAAAAGAGCGAGTGTGAGAAGCTTCGGAGTTCGAGGAGATTGGTTGGCATGAAACAAAGTGTTTAGACAGGAAAGAAAGAGCAAGAGTGGCTCAGAAAAGGGAAAGCAGAACACGATTATGACCAAATTCATCTTTTACACTGAACGCTCACTTACCATCGTGGTGTCTATCTTCTGCGCTTCCCTAGCCTTGAGTCCGGCACACGAACATTGCACCTTCTGTATCACTGCAATTGCACCTCGTCACCCTGTCTCGCTTCCGAGCAGAATAAACGCCATTGACGAGTCAAAATAGTTAAATAGAAGCAAAATTGTGCACAAACGCATGTGTGTTATGTGTCGTTCGTTGTCTTTTCCCTCAAAACTTTGAGCTTCCTATTTCTCTGCAGTTCCCGTTAACCTCCCTGTACCTTGTGGTTGCTTCTGAGTCGCTGCGCTTTTCCCCTCACATCCTGTACCTCGGCTTCAAGACTTGGTTGCTGCTGCTTGACTCTTATATCTGTGGTCTATATAAGCGCACCCATGTATATGCTTCGTATATGATGTAGACGACTGCCATTCCTTTCACTGTTTGACAGTCTCACGTGATTTGGTTTAAGCTGCAGCACTTGTACATGTTTTGTCCGGAAGGATCTTCTGCCAGCTTCTGCCAGTCTTATGATGTTTTGTGAACTATTGAGGACGGTAATGACAGGAATAAATATATCGTAGCCAGTAATTTCCCTTTCTTATATTTATTTATTTATTTTTTTTGATAGTATAATTCTTAAACACTAAATGGCAGCTGTGGTGTGATGACATTTAACCACTGCAGCCTCCATCTTATGCAGACCAAAACACCTCTACAGTAATATAGCTGCTCATTTTTGTTGTGCATGCATCTCTGCTTTCACATTAGCCGTAGATCTGTGTCCATATATTCCTTTATTTAGCACAGTAGCCAGCCACTCGTGCTTTCTCTTGCTCTCTACGCTTTGTAGCTGCTGTATTTCCTGCACTATCCACCATTCCATCGTACGTGCCCAGTGTGGCTCAGATAATGGCCTCTCTCACTCTGCACACACAGAAAAGAGGAGGGGGAGGAGAAAAACGAAGGGAGGGAGAAAACGAGGGAGGGGGAGGGAGTGAACGAGCAAATGAAAGAGAGAGAGAGAGAGAGGTGGGGGCTGTAAGGCAAAGCAGACGGTGAATGCAAAAAGCAGAAAGAAGAAGGAGAATATAGAAAAAGGGAAGGGAGGAGCAGAAAGACATAATGAGAGAGGGAGAAAGAGAGAAACGACAGTGGCGATAGGAAGAGAAACGGAGTGAGTGTGTGTGCGTGCGTGGGGGAGGTGTGTATGACAAGAGTGCGTGCGTGCGTGTGTGTGTGCGCGTCCGTGTGCCGCACTGCCTGGCTGACTGAGAAGAGAGGGAGAGAAAGAAATAAAGAAAGAGAGAAAGTACCCATAGTGGATTTCCACCAGCTGGCTGCTGCTGCTTCTTTTTTTTTTTATTTGGCACTGTCTCGAAAGCTGTATTCCATGCACTTTCTTGTCCACATTTCCCACCTTTGTCTCTCCAGCAACGTTATTGGGACAGCTAGACCACTGTGAGTAGACGCCAATCTGTTCATTTCTCTCTCTCTGTACGCTCGAGCTTTGTATTTCGATTGTGAAAGGCACCGGAGGACGGGGAACGGGAAGGGGGGTGTTGTGTGTCTTACTGTGCTCAGCTGTCTACTACTAGGCTTTAAATAACATCCACACTCTCTCTGTTTTTTGTTTGTTTTTGTTTGTTTTTTGCATTGTGCTGTCAACCTCTGAGACAGCTCTGTTAATTGTCATTTCTGAGACATAGTAGATGCACCATAGGGCACCTCATACTTCTGAGTAAAACCGGTTTTACAGTCTCTTCTGGTTGGGCGTGTTAATGTTTTGGTAGTAGTAGTAGCAGCTCTCTGTCTGTAAGAAAAGGGAGATAGTTTTGGCAGCGATCAAAGCTCTGGCACACCTTAGATAATTGCCTAAGCACGTGCTTTCTGCTGTCAGACAGGTGTGTATTTGCAGGTGTACGGCATATATATGTGTCACTGATCCAAAGAATCTGGTACACATCTTGCATGGCACATGTAATAAATCAACTCTCTGTTTAGAATGCAAACTATTTCGTGCTTTTCTTGCGTGTAGTGAAGTCTATTCTAATGAAGACTATACTGCGAAAGTTTTCTGCGTGATGGTATGCACATGGGTGTTTATTGCATCACTAAAAAGAGGAAAAATAGCCTGTTGTGACACTTGTGTGGTTCGGCTTTTTTTGAAGAGTTAAAGTGTGACCATTGTTGGTAAATGGGGTACTAGTCTGACACATGCCTTTGAAACACACACACGCACAAACTGTCTGCTCAGTGGCTGGCACACTGCCCATGGGGGTCCAAACAGGCACCATCAGTTAAAGGGGCTCTTGACAACTATTTCAACTTAATAAAACCATTTAGAAATCATTTGAATGGTTCACTAACCTGTTTTGGAGAGAGTTGTGACTTTCCCCGCTTTCCACAGTGTCCCTAGGTGGAAAACCGTCCTTGCAACATGGGAACTAACATCCCAGTAAGTTGGAAATAGGAAGTCTCGTGAGAAGAGAGAACGAGCGAGAAATACAAACTGCTTTATAGCAATTCGACATAATTCTATGATACTGTGTATCATGTATTACCCACTCAGAAGATATAGCTCCACCCGATTAAGTTGTCTGGCTCGGATAATAACAAATGCACGTGAGCAGCGATAGAAAGAGGGAGGAAGGTGCCGCGAGTGAGTTTTTATTATGAAAATATACGCCGCACAGCTGTACGGGGAGCTCGATGAGAACATACGACAACAAAAGTGAAAATCAACGAAGAAATTATTAGAGTTGCCAAGTGCCCCTTTAAGGTGAATTCAAAGTCTTGTCTTTGTAGTCTAAACAACTTAATTTAATGGAAAAGAAAATCTTATACTCAAATATTGTAGATGCTACTACAGAATTACTGCTTATGACATCCGAAAAGACAGAGTTTTGTATGTTAGTAGAGTTTTTTTCATGGGTGTTTTATTAATTTATTTAGTTAACATGATAAAACCACAAGGTCCTCTTTTCTAAGATATGCCTTCACCATGGACAACGTTCTATGTGTTTGTCTTCTGTGCAGCAAACAGGTTTTAATTTTATCCACTCTTTCACATAGAAGAATACTGAAAGGATTATAAAAATCATTCACATAAATGTATGATAATATGTTGTGTTTTAGAGAGACATTACCACTTAAAAGTGCCACAAAATGGTTGCATGGTGATATTGCACTTTAACTTATCTGGAGCCAGTTAGGAGTTTCCACAACACTTTCAAGATAAAAAGCACAATAGAGACCAGCAAAGAGGATATTTGAAAACAAGGAACCAGGAAGAGTTTCTCAGTATGTTGACTTGGGCATTACCAGTTGTATTGTAATTGTAAATGGGGTTGTATTTGCATGAGACAGTTGGCTCATCTAGTTGAAGCAGTCTTTATTGTGACCTTGAAAAATGTACAGGTAAGCTCAGGTTATTTTAGTAGCATATGCCTAATTACAAATTAAATTAGACAATATAGTGATAACCAATTTTATAGACTCTTTGTGTAATGTGTTTTCTTGTGAAAGAGAAAAAAAGACAGAGAGATAGCAAAAGAACAACAAAAGACAACTATTTCTTTTACAAAGTATTATGTAGTCTTATCTCAAATCAGGCAGCAACTTTACAGAGAATACCAAGATGAAACAGGTCATAGTATGTTGTCTAGTTAATAGAAGTCAATGATTATGTCACTATTCCAGGACAAAATGTTATGATGCATGTTTGAATTAGTCTGCAATTGATAAATGAAAATAGTATTTGCCCTACATTTGTGTGTGTGTAATTAATGCATAACATGTTGATACAAAAGGTTTGAGAATAGTTTTGAAAAGGATACACACACTCGAGACATATAAGTAAACTGTCGGTTTGCTAAATTGTCAAGTAACTTGTGCTTTTTGCTCTTCCACAGACTGTTTCTGTGGTGGGTTCAGTGGATGGCCCCAGAGGAAGAGGCCAGATGGAAATTGGGTCCCATGACCGCCTGGAAGAAGGCATGTTAAACCATGAACTGCCTAACGGGCTTAGCAAACATGCAGGAAATGAAGCAAATATTTGTGATGAAGAAGTCAGAGGCATGGCCAAGGAGCAACACCAGCACAACTACCATGAGGGGGCTGGATGTATTCCCCAGGCACCGGGCTGGGTCCCTGAGCAAGCTGGAAAGTCTTCAAGTCCTGAAAGTCAACAGGGTGCGTGGAGTGGCCAAAATGCCAGCACTCCAGTGAATGATGTGGATATGGAGGATGCACGAACCCTGGTGGCCTTTTCTGCTACTGTTGGCTCACTGCCACCTTACACCAACCATCAAACTTCTCAGACTCCTACAGCTCAGTTGTATGAAAGGTTCCATCAGGAAATGTCTAATGGAGGTGAGGAGACCAAAAAGAAAGTTGTGGATGGTGAGTTGTGCCCCCCTGAAGACCTAAACACTCTTCAGGCAGCACTGAACAAGGCACGTCATGGCCACAAGCCACCTAACTGTGATTGTGATGGCCCAGACTGCCCTGACTACCTGGAGTGGCTGGAGAAGCAAATCAAAATGGTGGCTAACTCCCAGGATAAAGGTTCCTGTAAGATCACTGGTGCTCCTCCACAGCCACATGCACCACATCGCTATTCTCAACCCCAACCACAACAATGTGGAGGTAACCTCTTGTGTATGCAAGACACAAATCCACAGCCCCTTGTTAACCAGCCTTCTGCTCCTAGACCCTTTGGCCCACCAGCACCCATTCCCTGCTCCCCTAGTGTTCTGTCCATAGCCAAGGAAAGGAATGTTAGTTTGCAAACAGCCATTGCAATTGAGGCTCTGACCCAGTTGTCTGCCACTGTCCCACAAACTGTTGTTCCTCCAAGCGAATCTTCTCCTGCAAATCACCATCAGCATCTGCCAACCTCCTACCCCCAGAGTATGCCACAAGTGGTCTCTTCATCATCTGGTCCTTTTTTTTCCTCCGCTGCTATGTCACAGTCCATCCCTTCAGGACGTTACCCCCAGGAGGTATCATCTTGGGAGCAGCAGAGACCTCAGTCTCAGGGTGAGGCCCCTGCACCTAACCCATCTCACTATGCTTCCCCATACCCATCCTCAAAGTCCCCATTTTCAAGCATACACCCATCCTCCCCCAATCCACGGCCCCAGCAGTGGAACCAGGGCACAGCTGGAAGCTGCGAGAGAAGCTCCCCTCGGAACCCATGGATGATGGAGAACACAGAGTCCCAGCTTCGTTTTGTAAACACATCCCAAGGCAGCAGTGACCCAGTGTCCGAGCTAAAGCAACTCCTTGGAGACACCGGTGGAAAGTACTCCAACTCAGCCTTCAAGTTCCCACTCCTTCACCCCAGCTTGCAGGATGGTCGCAAGGGCAGCCATGCTGGGATGCCTCACATCAAGCAGGAGGCAGACACAAAGGAGTACCTGGGCTCAGGATGTGCAGTCATGGGACAGGAGGGGATGGTAAATGGCCAGCAGCCGTTCCAGGGTCAGCAGTTTTCACCCACCATTAGGCACTCAACTCAGGCAGCACTACAGCAGCACCTTCATCATAAACGTAACCTCTTCTCTAATTCTCCTGCCTTTAGTTCATTAGCCCCCATGGCTTGTCAGAACCTTCGTAAATGGTGGCCACAGTCTATTCCAGAGAGTCCTGTAACCATCAAACAGGAGCACAAAGAACCCAAAAAGAAAAAGGGTGCTCAAAGTTCTCCTCTTCTAAAGCAGTCAGTGGGTGGGCTATTTGGTCCACTAGGCACACCTCTTCCAAAACCCAAACAGATTGTTATCAAGAAGCATAAACAGAAAGCTTCCCAGCCAACTTTTCTCCCACAGAAACAGATTACAGTATCGAAACCTCCCTTCATCTCCCCAGGATATGCACCATCCCTCTCTCAGCTTGTTCCATCTCTACCAGGCATGGAAGCTGGGCTTCCCCCCTCTCAGGTGGCTGAGAGCCACCCAGCTCCAGCTCAATCTCAGGAATCCATTTTGAATAGCAGTAGTGCACACATCTCTGAAAACACTCATTTTTCTTCTACCCCTGTGTCAGTTCTAGCACCATCCACCCAGAAGGTGATAGCTTGCTCAGGCCCAGCTGGGTCAAATGACAGCATCTCAACAACCAGTATCACGCCTCAAACCTCTACAACACAGCCAATTTCTTCTCTGGCTGGCCTCAGTAACCTAGATCCAAAATTTGAGGAACTTATTCGCCAGTTTGAGGAGGAGTTTGGGGACACCATTTCCTCAACTTCTGCAGCAGAGACCCCAGAGAATGGCCCTGCTCCGCCAGTGGTGACAGAGTCACAACCAAACTCAGGACAAACCAGACCCGAGTCACCATCCCCAAAGCAGCCTGTTAATTGCCCTCCTGTTCCCACAAATGAGTCTGAGCCCATGGATGAAGGTCAAAAGGACATGAAAGAAAAAACATCATTGCCATCTGAGCTCTATACTGTCAAACAGGAAAGTGAGGAATGTGAGGTGGATGTGAAACCCTCTGGGCAGCTCCTGTCTGTAGCTCAGGATGCATTTCTGGATCGACAGCACCCCTTCATCACACCTTTCTCCCCTCCAACTAAACGTATAAAGATTGAGTCATCTGGTGGCGTGACTGTGCTTTCCACAACTGCATGTTTCTCTGCTGCAGACGGAGAGGGGGATGATTTGAATACTCCCACCAAGGATAGCTTTCCCTCCTCCCCTTCACTTAAAGGTTTTCTTGAGTCACCATTGCGCTACCTGGACACTCCCACCAAGAGCCTACTGGACACACCTGGGAAAAATTCCCAACCTGATTTTCCCACATGTGACTGCGTAGGTAAGTGTGAGAAAATTCAGCAAAAAAGTCTGGTCCAGTAAAAAATATCTGACCAAACTGGGAAAGAACACTCATATTCTCAAACAGAATAAAAAAGGCAGATAAACAGACATTGAGATTTTGTGACATCATAGCACATCAGAGACTCGGCTTTGAGACTCGCTTAGCTAACCCACCTAACTGTACGTTAACACCGCCGCGGACTTGAGCGTCAAAGAAGCCCTGTCAAGGACGCTTGTCAAAAAGTATGGGGAAGCTTGTTGACGCTTTGGAGGCTTTGAACGCTCTGACGTTGCAGGGAGAATAGAAGTGTTACAACATGAAATGTAATAAACAGAAAAAAACAAGCAATACATTGAAGAAACTTTTTTTAATGACAGCATTTTTATAACCGTTTTGGTCACATTTGGTCGGGAAAAAATAGTTAGCTATTATTATTATTATTATTATTATTATTATTGCGGTCAAATCGGTGTCACCGCGTGCAAATTAATTGCATTCCTGCTTTAAAACGAGCGTTCGTAAATATTTCAAATAAAAGTTGTGCTCATGCGGTCCATATAAGAAAACAACATCATGTCATAAATGATACGAAACCAGTAGAAAACACAGCAACGGCGATGATTAGCTTCTCTTCCATTTTCTCGGAACTAACGTTTTGGTAGGAACGAAAGTTTACATTGAATGTTTCTCCGGAATCAGCAAGCGTGAAGGACTATATTTCGATTGGTTGCTGGCGTTTTGCCGCTGCTTACCGGTGAACCGCGTCACAGCTCATTACCATAAAGTTGAGCTTCTTTCAACTTTCTTATTGACGCTCAAAACGCCCTAAACACGACGCCGATGGATTTGACGCTCCTTGCAGCATGAGAAAAGCCAGCTTCCATTGAAAATGAATGACTTCCGGCCGCTTTGGAAGCTCAAGTCGGCGGCGGTGTGAACGTACAGTATCTTTTTGCTTTATTGCAGTTCGCTTTATTACCAGTATATGTTGGGATTAAGGTTATTCCAATAGACTATAACAGACTAATTTGATCATCAAAATTCCCTTCAGGAAGCTCAAAATGTTTCTTTTCATCACATAATTTCTGTATCAGCACATTTCTCAGGGTAGTGTTGGGCCATGTCTCTATCAGGGGCCGTGCATTGCTCTGCAATCTGTTGTGTTTGCCTCTTGCAGAGGAACAATAGTTTTGAAGAAAGGAGCCCATTGTAATTCTTTGGGCCAGTGCAGTGCAGTGCCTTCTGTCTATGTTCAGGCTATTGGTACAGTGAGTTCAGCTAGTTTTCCAAAGGGAGAGTCTGCTCATATATCATATGATATACTGTGGCTAGACATCAAAGAAGGGAGGGACTAGGGAGGACAGGGTGAGAAGAGATGGTCTGCAACCTCTTAGCTCAGCCCTTGTATCTCTTATTTTGTCATTTCAGAGGTTTTGGTGAACTGTGTGAAATTTTTCCTATTACAATGTTTGATTGCATTGCAACAGTAGCTAAGAATTATTTGCAAATTTCGACTGAAGATATTCCAAAAAGCTGTCCTCATTATATATACCATATTATATCTGTAATATGTAATTGTCAAAATGATTTTCCAAATGAAGAAAGTATTCATTCAAGGGTAGTAAGCTGTGCCTGAACACTTGTTGGAGCTTGACTGTTAGAAAAAGCAAAGGACAATAGAAGGGAGGTTTCCATAGTGAATCCTTATAGCACTCTGTCAACACCACAGGGAACACCCAGTGCTATTTGATGCGTACAAACACACCAAACACGTTGCATATGTTGTACATTCAGCAGTTCTGATTTTAACATGGGAGAATTTATATTTAGTCAACTATATTTTTGACTTCTCAAAAGCACTAAACTCTTCCTATTTTGTTAGCTATTCTTACAAGTATAGTTGGTACAGTATTTTACACTGCTGAGTAAGCAGATAGTATGCATCCACAAGATGTTTCTCTTTTCTCACAAACACTTTTTTCATAAGACTTTCTCTTTTTTTGCTCACCCACACACATGACTGACTCATACTATTGTTCTAATGAAATTACACATTACAATTACACATCTAAATTACAGTAACTATCATTGTATAAGAGTGTGTCCATGCTTTAACCTGCATTCTCTCGGTGTCCCTTAGACCAAATCCTAGAAAAGGACGAGGGCCCATACTACAACCATTTGGGGTCTGGGCCAGACATGCCTTCAGTCAGAAAACTAATGGAAGATCGGTGAGATGCACAGATTTCTGAATCATTATTGCATACCATAATGTCTCCTCCACAGATTTTATTTGTGGGCATGTTTGTTTGCTAACACAACCTGCAGGACATGTAAGGGCCACGTGGAATCTTACTTTAAGGCGAGACACAGCAAGCAAACACATTGGGTTTTTTTTTTCACGGGTCAGTTTTGAGGTTTTGGGACATTTGTCTTTAATAACGTGTATTTCAGACTCGTGGTGAAAAAAAGTCAGGAATACACATGTTGGTCTTTATTTTATTACACTTTGTCTGTTTGCCTCTGTAGATTTCTAATTCATTAAAAGTTGGCGTTCTAAATTGTCCCGCTGCTCTGCAATCCCTGTCTGCACCCGGTCATCACACACACCGTTAGAAAGCTCTCTCTCCTGTACAACGCTGTCGGATCCAAATGTGGTCATTTATTTTTTTAATCAGCAACCAATTGTGAAAGTAAAAGGGGGGATTTAACTCGCCCTGATGCTAAATCTTTAAAGCCCGTTTTCTCAAAATGACTTTTCTCTCATACTCCAAGTCCGAAATCTCTACTTCAGTAGCACCTATATACACAAAACTTTCCTGTCTTGTAGTACCTAGTTATATTAAGACATTTAGGGATTTGTAAATATATTATTCCTAGCCTGATTTATATAACAAATTTAAAATTTGTTTTTATTACAAAAAACATGGCGAAAATCTTCTTTTAAGGCTATTGACAGTATATTCTGATTTACAGAATAACAAAACTAGATTGCCATAAATCTCTCTGTATTTTTTTCCCCATCTAATATGTAAACACAATGACAAACGTGAAGGAATTTTGATCCTGGCTTTATCCAATACTCAGATTTCATTTTTTTTAAATGTATGCAAATTAGCTCATATTTAATTAGATTATGCCTAATTTGCATATTTAATCATTAAATTGCAGAAGACTTGTAATACATTTTTCCCCCTCATCTTAATGTAGGTAATCAACTGTGTACGTTTCATGGTGATATCAGCTAGTTAAAAAAAATACCCTATTCACCTGTAGTGTCTCGCCTTAAAATCAAGGTTTTTTTTTTACTTTCTTGAGCTACTATTAAAACAATGGAATTAGCTGAAGAAACTAGTTTGAATGTTGAATTTAAAGGTCAGCCTGCTTGCTTTTACTTGCCTTTCTGCCTTGTCCTTTTTTTAGTAACATGTTAACCAAAATAGAGGAAAAATACAATGAGTAACATTCAGAAAAACCAAATCCATTTATAGATTACAATATATTTTATCAACCAGAAGTTATTAAACTTCTGAAACCACAGAGGAATACTGCTGATCCTACGTCATTTGCTTTAAGAGTTCCCTAGTGACCCTTTCATTGTTCTGTGAGAGTTGTTTGGAAGCTCTGGCAGTTGGATCCCGGCAACAGATTCTTAACCAGCCGAGGATAAGCATCTCCCTTTTCTGCCGTTCGCTCTCCCCTTCCCCTCCTCCCACCTTCCTTCTCTATGATCTTGTCCCCAGGGAATTCCTGACCCAGAATCCAACAGGAGTAACAGGAAATATTGGCATCAGCAGATCGACACAGGGGAGAGACAGGGAGAAAGACAGACAATGAATAGCAGGGGAAGAGAGAAAGAATTTAGAGGAAATCAAAGGAGGTGGAGAATTGATGAAAATGGTGGGGTATATATTAAAACTTGAAGCAATGAGTATCCTCTTGTTGTTTTGTCCAGATACAAATGGCAAAAGGAAATAACATTTCCTTTTCAGCAGCGCTGTCATGTGGTGCCCATATGTGCAAAATGTTCACTCTATTTACACGGAAAATCAAGTTAATTTGCTATATATGAGATTACTTTATAGATTCCCTGATGTCTGAAAACTTTCACTAATACTTAAAGATCCTGTGATCATTCAGAAGTGAAGAGGCAAATGAACAGCTCCACAGGGTGTTGCCCCCTTTCTCCTGTAAGCATACAGTAGCTAAGACTTCCTTGACCCATTTGGATAGAGTATCTCCACCTTTGCTGACCTTTGGTACACTTGTCCACTCTCATTGCTTTATTTGAGTGCTGATTGAGGGCATAGTGGCTGTAATTTCTATAGCTTGAGCCATCTCCTCTGAGATAGAGGGGGAGGTGGTGGGTAGAAGAACCTCCCCTTTGTTTGTCTGTCAGACAGTGACTATAGCCATCTTAAGCCTAAGCCTGACCCTTTTGTGGCCTTTGACCTTATAGCCCACCCCCGTGGATCTTGGAAGCTTCTCCCTCAGACTGTGTAGTTTTAACCGAACGGTATTTATACTTCCCTCATGCTGCTGTCATGCTCATGCACCGAGAGTTTCATTTGAGGAGACAAGTAATTGTTGACTGCGAACATGAGCCATCACACACAAATGTAGAACTGAGGCAATAGCCAACAATATATTGAATGGGTCAAAATGATCGAATTTTCTTTTTTGCCAAAAATCATTAGGATATTAAGTAAAGATGATGTTCCATGAAGATATTTTGTAAATTTTCTTACTGTAAATATATAAAACATTTATTTTTGTAAGTGAATGCAGCACAATCGCAAACATAAATGGACAACTTTCAAGGCGATTTTCTCAATGTTTCGATTTTTTTTTTTGCGCTTTAGATTCCAGGTTTTCTAATAGTTGTATCTCGACCAAATATTATCCTATCCTAACACACCATACATCAATGGAAAGCTTATTTATTCAGCTTTCAGATATTTTAAAGTCCGGGGTCACAAATGTGTGTAAACATCAAGACTTGAGTATCATCAACTACTTCACTTTTTCAATACATTGTTCAATACATTTCAACATATCACAATATCATAATTGCATTGCTGAAGCTATACCAAACCCTCCACACTGGCTCTGACTGCCAAAAATCTTATTTAAGTACACAACGTGGTTTATTCTTCATTAAGATTGAGGAGGGCAGTTGTTTTCATGTTGTAGTATCAAACTGTGTTATTTGAGTTACATATGTCCCCTTCTCTCTCTCTATTATTCCAGGTATGGGGAGAAAGGTGAAGCCGTTCGTCTTGAGAGGGTGATTTACACAGGACGAGAAGGAAAGAGCTCTCAGGGATGTCCTATCGCTAAGTGGGTAAGTGTGAAAAACTACATATTTCTTAAATCAATTTGTCATTTGGTTACCTGAATGATCGGACAACTAATTGGGCTTAAGAAAATCCTGTATAATTCGGATGGTGTGGAGTTCACATAAGCCAAACAAGCATGTTTCTTAGGCACTCAAAAATAGCTTGTCAGTATGCACTGTGGGACTATTTTAAACTTCAAATGTAACAAGACATAATTTAAAGACGTCCCTCCGAATCATTTCTTTACATTGTGATCCTGCCCAAGTGGGAAAATAATTTACTGCTGTAAACACACCTACAGATTAGCATCTACCAAATGCCTTCATCGTTACTGACTGTCTTTCTCTCCGTAGGTGATTCGTCGCAGCAGCGAGAAGGAGAAATTGTTATGCATTGTGAAGCAACGGCCTGGGCACCACTGTGCCAATTCTGTTATTGTTGTTGTTATCTTGGCCTGGGAAGGTGTGCCCCGTGCTCTAGGAGATAAACTGTACAAAGAGCTCACAGAAACCATCATTAAATACGGCAACCCCACCAGCCGCCGTTGTGGACTCAATGATGAGTGAGTTTTGAAAACAACTGATGTTTTTATTTTTATTTTTGGCCTTTTGTGTCTTCAAGAGATGTAGCAAAGAGGTCACAAGAAAATTATATTTCGGATTGACTAATTTGTTAAAGTAAAGTTGAAAGTGCATCAGTCAAAGTTATATTGTATAATTTACCGTCAAAATTTGTTGACCTAAATACAATTTCTGAATCATTCCTTTGATTATATTAGGTAGATTTTTCTAGACTATTTTACATTGACTACTAATTATATCACCTATTGTAAGAGTTTATAGTTTCACCTGATTGAATTCATGGTGGGTGCCTTTTGCAGTCGAACATGTGCGTGCCAAGGAAAGGACTCGGAGACCTGTGGAGCTTCCTTCTCTTTTGGCTGCTCCTGGAGCATGTACTTCAATGGATGCAAGTATGCTCGAAGCAAAACCCCTCGCAAGTTCAGACTGCAGGGAGACCACCCCAAAGAGGTTAGTTGCTCATAAAGAAAGGGAGAAGAATTCTTTAATGTAATGAGTGGTTATTTTTATAAGCCCGATAAAAATAGCCAAGAGTAATTTATTTTCTATTTTTGTGTATAGGAGGATGATCTCAGGGATAACTTCCAAAACTTGGCCACGCATGTGGCCCCTCTATATCAGCGGCTGGCTCCCCAGGCCTACAGTAACCAGGTTTGTTGAATTTGTTTGACAATTAAAAATAGTCAGTGTAGTCACACTACACCTGAATGGTTCACAATTCATACTATTTAAGCACATTAAACCAGACATGTTTTCTTGTAATTGGTTTGGTGTGGTTTATGTGATGAAAAATTTATTTTAATGTTTCAGAACTTTAAATTTATATAGATAAATTACGGAATCAGGAAATGTTAAAGAAATAAATAGAAAACAAATTGATTTTTTTTTTGTGTGTGTGTGTGTTGCTCAGTGTGTAAATGAGAACATTGCTTCAGACTGTCGGTTGGGTTTGAAGGAAGGTCGGCCATTTTCGGGAGTCACTGCATGCATGGATTTCTGTGCCCATGCTCACAAAGACCAGCATAACCTTCACAATGGCTGCACTGTGGTACGTTATTAATGGAATACTACTGTTACAATACATGCTCATTTATTTGTACATGAATATTTCACAATGCATGAATAAAAATGATTCACTTGTAGAGTTTAGAGTTGTTTTGTGTGAACATTTTTAGTAGTTAGATGCACCCTATGGTGGAAGTAGTTAGCTTTACACTTCCTAATTTTGTTACTTTCAGGTGTGCACTCTTACGAGAGAGGACAATCGCACAGTGGGCACCATTCCAGAAGATGAGCAGCTGCATGTGCTTCCACTCTACAAGATGTCTACAACTGATGAATTTGGTAGTGAGGAGAACCAGCGTCTCAAAATGCAAACAGGAGCCATCCAGGTGCTCTCTAACTTTCGTCGAGAGGTTCGAAAACTTCCGGAACCTGCTAAATCCTGCCGGCAGCGTCGGTTGGAGGCAAAAAAGGCAGCATCAGAGAAGAAGAACAGAAAATTGCAGCTTGCAGAAACCCCAGAGAAGACTGTCAAGATGGAGATGCACCACATGGAGTCACCCAACCCTCAGCAAGGCAATAAAGGTCAGTGGATAAGATCAGTTTAACTCTATATTAGGCATGTAATGGTACACAGAAGTTATGGTAGGTTTTGGGGTCACGGTTCGATACGAGTTCGGTACAACAGGATAAAGACAACAGATCACCAAAGCTAGGCATCTTTTCATTTATTTTGAACAGACACCAGTGCAAATTACAGTTTGTTCCACCTAGCGGCATTTAGTCCCCTAGTTGGTACAGTACAGCCCCCTCTATTATATTAACCCATAATATTATTTAAGTACTTTTGTATACTTTTTAATGATGACTGTATGTTTTTGTTTTTAGTTTGTGTGTGTTTTAATTGTTGGAGCTTGTATTGCAAGACAAATTTCCGTGTACACGGACAATAAAGTACTATCTTATCTTAACATCTTGTTTTCGAGGGGGTCCTCAAATGCATCTCTTGTGTTACAAAAGTACAATATAAGTAGAATAATGAAAAATAAAAAGTAAAACTGCAGAGATTGGTTTTTGCACTCCTGTAGTGTTTTTCTGCCTAGCTCCGGTTATTCTGGATGATGTGTGTTAGCATGTTGGCTGGCAAAATCTTAATTTAGCTGAAGTGGAAATATTTTAAAGATGTGGAGTTTAGATGTTATTATTTGAATTAAATTTTCCATTTCAATTGAAGGTTTGGCACTCAATCACTATAAAGTATCCATTTAATATATACTTTTTTTCTCGTTCATCTGTTATCTAGCTATTCCAAAACAAGAGGTGAAACCAACCATCAAAAAAGAGCCTGTCGACCGCTTCCAGCCCTTCAATGGAGCCATACATGGCTACCCAGCACTAAGGAACGGCAAGACAACCCCTGATCCCCACAACATAAGCAGTTCATTTCCCTACCCTGGTAACTATGCAAGAGGTCACATCCCTACCAACAGCCAGCCTCCTGCACAGAGCCCCATCAATGGCTTTCACCCTAACCTCCAAGATATACGCTACCGATATTACAACTACCCTCCTAGTGCACTTTTTCCTCCTGAGCTCTTGGGATATGATAACGGAGCCTGGCCCAAAGCTGGAGAACCCTCTGCCACATCATTTGACCAAAAGCCAGATGTTCGGTGTCTCCAAGCCACGTTGGCACAGGCCTATCACAGCCGTCCTGGGCAGTCACAGCAACAAATGGCTGACGCATCTATTCAAGGCTACCCACACCCTTCTGAGATTTCGCAGTCTCCTGTTCCACCTAGTCGTACTCCATCGGCGTCACTTGATCAGAACCACCGCTCAACACCAATCATCAAGCAGGAGCCCATGGATGTGCCACTATATGATGGCAGATCAGATGGGAAAGCTCAGAGCTGCCCTAGCACTCCCAGTACCACGCCAAAACCTGAAGGCTGGCCTGAGCACAAACCAAATGGCAGCATAGTCTCTAAAGGCTGGGATGGAAACATCAGAACATTCACTCCAGATAAGCAGAGGCTCCACCAGCAACACCCACACAAACATGAACATCTTCAGTATCCTCAGCAGCAACAGTGGAATCCCTGCCATAACACTCTAATGTCATCCCCTGCCCAATCTCCATCCCCATCACCTGCTCCCTCTCCACACCCTTCCACCCCAAGACAGTGGGGTAGCCCTGCCCCTAGTCCACAGCCTAAAGCATGGGGTCCTTACGGTCCCATGGGCTACGGCACTGGTGGGATCAGGCAAGGCAACCCTGCTGGTGCTTTCCCAGATAAAATACTTTCCCAAGCAGGCGAGAATTGTGGCTCTGCACCTCTGGGACTCCAGGAGAAAGCCTGGAAATCTGGTGGGGGATCAGCAGCAAGCAGCACACCATCTCCAGCTCCCGAGGGACGCTTGTTTCCTGACTCACTGCAAAGGTCGAATGGTCAGGCGTGTTGGGACAGTGAGGCAGAGACCCAGAGTGAACGCGACCCTGAAGAAGATGAGGTGTGGTCGGACAGTGAACACAACTTCATGGATCCCAATATTGGAGGAGTTGCAGTTGCCCCCGCTCATGGCTCTATCTTGATTGAGTGCGCCCGTCGGGAGCTCCATGCCACCACGCCACTCAAAAAGCCTGACCGATCTCACCCGAGCCGCATATCCCTGGTATTCTACCAGCACAAGAACCTGAACCAGCCCTGCCACGGTCTGGCTTTGTGGGAATCCAAGATGAAACTCCTGGCCGAGCGAGCACGCCAGCGGCAACAAGAAGCAGCTCTTTTGGGTCTCTCGCAGGAAGAAATTAAGGCCTACGGGAAAAAGCGCAAGTGGTCGGCTGGATCGGCGAGCCCATCCCCTGGACAAACCAAGGACAAACGAGAGGGTGTGATGACACGAATGGCGCCCACACAGCATACCACCACCGTAGTCACAGTTTCACCTCACCCGTCCACACACCTCACTGGTCCTTACAGCCGATTCGTGTGAACTCTTGTAAACTGTTGCCCCCTAGAGCCAGAGATGGGAATAGAAATGAAAAGGATCATGAATCTTACACCTTTACCATTTGCTTTCCCCTCTTCTAGCTCTAACACCTCTCAGGCCACCACAAGGGAGGGATTTTCAGAAGGGGCACTTTTTTCACTTTTTTTTTTTCTTTTACCTCAAATTTTGGCAGCAGTTTGGGAACTCCCCAAACGGACACGCTGTCTATGGTGCTCTTGCTCTCTCCAACGTGGGAGGGATTTCCATAGCTACCCCTCCTTAAGTGAATTTGATCCTAATTATTATTGCTCTATTATCAATATTATTACAATTGCTATTGTTACTGTCAACGTTGATATTACAGGTATTGTTATTATATTATGAAGATGACTATTTTTTATGTTAATGTTAATGTTTTTTTTTTTCATAATTTCTATTCATATGATTTCCCCCCCTCCCCCAGACTAAGAGGGACTTCCTTTCTTCATTCAGCATTTTTTGTCGCGCTTTTCACCTCTCCCAACCCCACCGATCTCTATATTAATGAAGCGCCTTCACATCATTGCAAGTCATGTTTATGTGACTGCATTAAGGCAACTATAGAGGATCTGCTCTATATTGCGCTAGTCACTGAACTCTTGCACAAGAAAGAGAGGACCAGACACCAGCTTGGGCCTTTCTGTCTAATGAAATCTGTGAAGTCTCTCATCCCTTCAAATGGTGCTTCGTAAGTGTCTCTAATTTTGCCCTCACAATATCGAGGCAGGTGCTGGACCTGGGTGCTCTTTAGCGGCAGATGTCAGTCATGTTCAGTGACGGGGACCTCCCAGTCCTGGTAATTGGTTCAACCTTAAATCATGTCATCTGATTGGTGCTGACTCATTTGCCTGCAGTTTCACTGGCCATCCTTCACTACCCATGTGACATTTTTAGACTAAGTTCTCTAAGGTGCTGTTAGTGCTAGCAAAAATCCACCTCCATAAAAACCGCCCTTATGAGCTGCAGATAACCCAGAGTATTTAAAAAACAAAGTAGATTTTAAACAATAGTGGATCTGGTTGGTTCAGTCAGCAGACTGTCCAAAAAAAGATCTACACAGGGTTAAAGCTAAAGGTGGACTTGCCTAACAGGTTCCCAATATTTGGTTTTATGCATGGGATTCCCAATACAACTGGCCCTGTGTCTTCCATGTCCAGATTTATCTGTAGTTACCCATTTGTGATAGGCAGAGCACATTTCTTGGAGTTGGTGCTACTATGCTCCTGTAAAGATGCCCCCTCTCGTTGTAAGCAGCCCTCTTCTCTCTATTTAACCTGAGAGATCACCTACACCTGGAATTCATGGTGCTGAATGTCAATGCATAGTTTCAGCTCAGATGTGTGTGTGTGTGTGCGTGTGTGTGTGTGTGTGTGTGTGGATTCCTAAACATGCACGCTGGTTAGAATGTATGTGTGCCAGTGTGAATGCCTGTCTGTGAGCTTCATATAGGGAGCAATGCAGGGCTGCCGCTGGTTTACACAGGGCTTTAAGATGCTTGACACTCACAGAGGAGAAATCCTGGTGCTCATTAAGTGGTCCTAATGCTCTTTACCTCATGTTGTACAGACACTGGTCCCAGTCACAACATGCTATACACACACGGGCGCTACAGACTGCAGGCTTGCTGCCTACATCCACATTCGTACCTACTTTTTTATTATTATTATTTATTATATGATAATGATGATGATTATTGTTATTGTGATTGCTGTCATTTTATTTTTTGGGTTTGTTCATTTTAGAGAAATTGTAAATATTGAAGAGAGGATTTTATATAAGCACTTTTAATCTTGATTTTAATGAGAAAAAAAAATAAGAACGGATTATTGACAACTTGAAACCTAGTTTTTGTTTTAAAGGAATTTTATTGGGAGAGATAGAAATGTAAATAGTTGAATATTTAGGTAAGATTATTTAACTGGTGAGGGATGATGGCCTAATCATGAATGATTCCTGAATTTTTAGTCTTCAGTTGTCTGTGTGTCAAGCCGTCAACAACAGACCACAAAGCGGGATGCTTTGTCAGTGTACTCAAGATACTGCTGTCCTTCCTTTCGTGAGTACTGTACTTACACCAATACCTCTGTACTAGCATTGTCACCGGCTTCCTTCCCCTGCATCTGATCCACTTCTATAAACCGTAAAGTAATGGAGAACAAAGAAACAAATGTGAGCATGTTGACTAATACAGTTTCGCAAGGGTTCAGGACTCGGAAGTGCATCTCTTTTACATGAAAATTGCCCATAGAACCGAAAATAATCAGGTTTAAACTCGCAGCTTTCAGTTCAACTCTCCAGGTAGATCATGTAATGCTGAATTGTGTTGAATTAAATATTGTGTGGGGTTTTACAGAACTCTGAGTCTGCACTGACATTATATTCTCTAGATTGTCATTGTCCTCTGAGACGTGAGACTTGCCCCTGAATTTGAGGAAAAAGCTGAGTTTCAAGACAGCTCGGTGCGATTTCATTCACCCTAAATGTCTTTTGAACCATGGTGCTACCCTCTAGAGTTTATTGTGGAAATGACTCTTGGCAAACACTGTTGCTAAAGTACTTGGGCTCTTAAATTGATGTGAACTCGTTTTGAGAGTATTTGAGATGAAAACCTATATGGTGCTGATCATTTTAAAATATTTTTACATAGTTATTTCTGAAACACTTCTGATGGTCACAGTTTTTTTTTTTTTTATAACTAAACAAATAAAAAAAGCACTCCAAATGATCCATTTCCCCTTTTTAGCAATCACCCTAAATAATTGAAATGGTACTTGAAGAGCATGATGGCAGGTAGAGGAATAGGTACTCATGCTTTTGATGTGAATAGACTGTTAATTTAATATTCTGGTGCTACCTAAACTGCCCAGAAATGTTTTCACCCATTCTGAAATTTTTATACATTTTGTCATTAAATTGAATATTCTCACTTTTTCTTTACTCACATTTGGCCACATTGTCACACGAATACACACAAACACAACACTCTCACATACACACACACACTACCCTGCCCCCTTTATCAGCACTCAATGTTATGAGTATAAATCATGCCCAGTTTTAAACATCAAAAGGACAAAATGTCTAAAAAGGAAAAAAAAAGAAAGAAAAAAAAAAACTGGCAGCTACATTCCTTTATGAGTTAAAGATTGTTCTTAGTTCTATTTTTCATGTTGAGTATGCAGTATGTAAAAAGTGTTATCTTTTGTTTGGTCTCTCTCCTTGTAGCTGTATGGTGTATTATGTGAATACATAGTGTATGTGGTAAGATCCACGATACTGTTTTATGTTCTAAACTAAGAAAAATAATTAAAAAAAATTAAGAACTTGCGTGACATTGTTAATTCATTTATTGACTGTCGATTTTGATGGGAGACTATAGATTTTATTTTAAAACTAAACTATTCAGGTTTGATGTTAAATGAGAAAGTCTGAATAAGACTCGAGATGTATCATTGCTAGATGCCCACATGATGGCATCAGAGTTCTGTTATCCGCATATTTGTACAGATGTGCGAGTAGCAATATCTGAATGCTGCTGAATTGTTAGTGTTGTTGCCAATTACCCAATAATTACCCAAGTAACAACTTGTTGGGTAATTATTATTACTAGGAGAAGCTGCATTTATCTGGGTGCCAGTCAGTGGTTATAAAAAGACCCTATACTAATCAGCAACAGCTGGTAAAAAGATTATTAGATTCATTAAAATTCCTGAATCGTTATACCCACTGTTCTTATACCTTTCCGTTTGGGATTAAAGCCCACTTGGTAGTGGTACCAAACCAATTATTTGTTTCAAAACTATTTACTGGTTAATTACATTTTAGAGATTGAAAAGTCGTCCAACTAATGGTCAGGTACGTATGACACGTGCCCCAGCCTCATATCATAATGATTAATAATGAAACTTTAAATAAGCAGTGACTCCAAAAACATTTTTATATAGGGCTATCATAAAATCAGGTTCCCCTTCGCACTTTTTGCCCAGAACTTTTCCTTCCCTCAGAGGGACAGAGTTTTCTTCTGCGCATGTCCTGAAAAAAGTGGCCATGGTTCGAACAGGCTTGTTTGTGTATTGTTTTAATATGAATTTCTTTCAGGACAATAAACTGATTAAACTAAGTAGCCTACATAATTTTATTATAAAAGAACAAATGATCAAAAACTATTCTACACCATTCTATTCAACTATTCTATGAAGTGACAGGCGGAATCAGACCAGACAATTCAGTATTCATTGAGAGACAGACAGCTATCCATTTGCACCTAATTTCATGCAAAATGTTCTTGTAACTCTGCGAAAAATTTCATTCGGCGTAATAGCGCCCCCTGCTGGACACTTGTGCAGTAAAAAAAAAATCATGCACGCCATGGTCACCCATTTCAAAATGTAAACTTTTTATAGTTTTTTTCTAACCATTCCAGGCAAATAATTCTGTTTGAACTGAATTGTGGCAAGGTGCCAATCGGAAAATATTACCTTGCATGTGAATGAGGATATTTTGTAATGTGTGTGTGTGTGTGTGTGTCCAATAGGGGTTCCTCAAGGGTAAACTTTAGGACCTATTTTATTTAGTATTTATTTTAATGATCTTCCTCAAGCATGTCCAGGTGTTAATGTTATAATGTATGCAGATGATACTGTGCTTTTTACTCATACAAGAACTAAAGAACTAGCTACAAGCAAACTGTCATCTGCCTGCAATAGTGAAAGTCTTGTTTTCTATTAATTTAAGCAAAACAGTTTGCATGTATTTCACTGTAAGAGAACAGAACTCAGTGAATTTAATTTAAATAATTGTAGAAACATCAGGCAACAGCTTTCTCAATCAGCTGCACTTCGTTTTGTGCACACTCTGATTGTCGCTCACTTGTCATTTTGTATAACAAATTGGTCACTGGCATGCAGGTAACATTACACTTAAGCCTGTGTACTCCCTTCATAAACAAATTATGAAAGCGCTAAACAAAACCTCCAAGGGACTATCATCATTGTACTATTTTAAAAAAGTTCAGTTGTTTAAATTTTAATAATTTTGTATTTTAAACTGATGTGTGCCTGATGTACAAAATCATTCATAATCTTGCTCCCCCTCCTGGCCCATAACGGAAGTGCCAGTAGGAATAGAGCATCTGTCAGGGGAGATTTGATACCGCAGTATAGAAAAACAGCCTTTGGTCAAAAAGCTTTTTCGGCTAGAGTGGTGGGGATATGGAATTTCTTACCCATAAACATCATAAGCAATGATAGCTTCTCATTTAAAAAAAAAAAAAAAAAAAAAAAAAAACAAGCTTAAGTACTGGAGACCATCAGAACAAATCTGCAACCATTAATGACTGTGTTGTAAATCTGTTTTATATACTGATTTTGTAAATCTTACATTCCTGGATATAGCCTATGTATTGTGATGTTTTATGTGGTGTGTAATATTGTATGTTATTTTAATTGTTTACCTGCCCAGGGACAGCAGATGTAAATATGCTAACTCTGGTGCAATTACTTTTTTACTGTGCATTTTTACCCTGTAAAAATAAACAATGAAATTAATTATAATTAAAATATAGGGGTACATAATTCATAAAGCGCTATTTACATTATGTGACTGTCATGATACACACAGGAAACTATAGATCCAAGAGCACTATATATTTATTAGGGTAATCTGTACTCACAACCAGTAGAGGCCATGCAGGAAGAGGACCTCTAGTGGTTACCCAGGAACACCAGACACTGTGACATGTCACTCATTGTTTACTCAGAAATTTCGGAAGTTTTCGTAAGCTACACAGCGACGTGCAGACCGAAGCGCCCGTGCCTTCAGATTAGTTGTACCTGGTTACACGAGGTAAAAACGATATAAATACTGTTCGTTTTCTCACACAAACCGCTCGTTTCGTGTCTTAGGCCATCAATGTGTACTTACATTTACGAGTCATTAAATCATATTTAATTTGTACTTCTCTGTGCATGCTCTTTAAGGTGAACCGAGGGTGGACCCCCTAAACCTGCATTATATGACTGACAGACAACAACGGTTTGACCGAAAAATATCAAAATTGAAAATGCTGTGGAAACAAAGACACCTACATCTTGGATACCCTTGAGGTAAGCTAAAACATATCAAAAATTAATTTCAAAGTGAACTATCCCTTTAAGCGAATGGGAACGCAACAACAATTTTTAATGTATATTCCCTCATTCACCGCTATAAAAGTTTACCCAACTATGACGACTTCCGCTTCTGAGAAACCTGGAAATGTGAAAATGGCCTATAGGCCTATATGTCACATAACATAATATTTAGCTTCCTCAGTAAAGCTGTTCAGTGTCCATTAACTCAGTTTTCACTATGGTGCATATTCATTGTATTTATACTTATCTTGTTCTTTTATATTTAATGTTGAAGCAAATAATTCTGTCATGTTTTTATGACAGCCACCATATTTTAACAAACAAGCATAAATACATCCTATTTATGTCATTAAAAAGTTATTATTATAATGTAAAACACCATTCAGAATGGTGAACAATTTGTGTACTTACATCAAACAAAGTGAGAAAAAATAGGTCAGACGAGTTTATACCCATAACCCTGGCAGTCACTGAATAGGTTTCATTTATACAATATCTCTCAGACCAAATTGAAATGGCTGTTGACATGGAGAACATTTGGTCCGATATATTAATGGCTTTACCTGAAACCATCAATAATGGTTGCCTTCATTCACTATGTAAATAAATCAACTCTGATCTTTTACACAGTTTTAATTTGCTAGACATAATTGGGTCTTGACATCCTTTCATATCATCTGCATCTGATTCTGAGTTCCATGTTTCATCCAACAGTGAATGTTCAACCAATAGAACAAGAAGGCAGATTGCATGTAAATGATGCAAAATGCATACTAATGTCTTAATTTGTGAAAATCACCATTCCCACCCATTTTATATAATTTATTTATCTGTTTTTATGGCTCTGTAGTGACATGTGAATGGGGAAAAACATGCAGCATGAACAACTTCTATGTATAGGGTGATTCTCACGAAATCCAGATTTAGGAGGAGTCCAGCATCAGAATTTAAAAAATGCCCTTGAAGCAGTGTTGTAGTACTCGAGACTCGGACTCGTCTCGGACTCGGTCTCGAGACCATATTTTAATGGTCTTGGTCTTGTCATGGACTCGTGTGCATTTGGACTCGGAATTGACTCGTACTCGAACATTTTTTTTTTTTAGGACTCGGACTTATTCCCGAGTCCACTCGAGTTCAATTAAAAATATTTTTCATGATTATTAATGTACGTTAATAAAATATTTCTTTAAATTGATTGACATGCCCAGTGATTGGTGATTTTCTAGTGCACATCTGCGCATGACAAATTGTAATAAAATTACTTTTAACACCATCTACTATGTGGCCTTTTTACCCTAAACTGATCATATTTTTTAAACTCTGGTCTCGGACTCGACTCTCTATGGACTCGGTCTTGACTCGGACTCGACTCTCTCTGGTCTCGGTCTCGACTCGGACTCGAGTGAGGTGGTCTTGACTACAACACTGCCTTGAAGCCAATTTTATTTTTGTACATATAAGATTAAGGTCTGAACTTACTATAACCATTATTTTTAGAATATTTTAAAAACGATTTCCTATATAATTATTTACATTTTTATATACAGTCCATAAAAAATGATCATTACCGCAACATGACATTACATTAAATATATGGTTAAATATTTGTATTTTTGGCTAATGTTAAAGTGGACTCTTTTTACTCATGCTCAAAGCTATGTAAAACTATGAAGAGATTACTTTTTCATATTTATTATTTTTTGTAATTTCTTTGTTTTCTCTCATTACCGAAACATATGTGACATTTTACAATTTATTTTATTTTACTGTTTCACTAAAAGATAATATATGCATTTTTTATGTAGCAGACCTTAAATAAGTAGTGTTGTACAATATGTATATACATTTTAAAACAAAATATGATTATCTATTTATTACTTAATTTGTAAAAAAGATGCATGTTGCGGTAATGAAAATGCCATTTCGGTAATGAGGATCAATGTTTCGGAAATGAGATTTAGCTCACACATTCACTGTTGACAAAGGGGTTTGATGCCTAACCCTATTTTACATATTTAAAACGCATATAATTTTTAAAAGAATATTTATTTCATAAACAGTGTTTCATTTTCAGTGTTGTGTATACAAGTTACAATCTTATGCTCCAAAAGAATCATGTAGCCTACACTGTAGTACTAACAAATATACAATCATTAGTATAAATCTAATCATTTTAGTATAACATACAATCAGTGTGTTCATGAGAACTTTTTCAGTGTAACATACCACCATGTGGTCATGAGAAACATTTAAATGTAACGGCACCATGTGTGATAAACTGTTGCGGTAATGAAAATTTCCCCCTTAAATGTGGAAAAAACAACAAAATTGGTATTTTTAATGTCATTTGAAATCATGTGCAAAATAGTACATGAAGAGATGTTTATAACTGTATTCATCTTATTTTGATAGCATTTACTTTCATCATCAAAATGTTTCATGACACCTCTTAAGTCTAATTTCGCGAGAATCACCCAACTCAGCTATGTGATGAATGGCTTTAACCCTTCCTTTCTTTTCAAATAGCTTTATTTTTTTTTTGTGAACCGCTAATAATAGCTGGAAGCCTGGATTTAACATATTCTGGCCAAGGACCTTTACAGAGCACATTCCTTAAATCACTGAATGCAGAACATAAATTAGGACCATTGTTAATGCCAAAGGAGGTTAAGAAGAGTAAAGAAACTGCAATTAAAGCTGGCTTATTTCTATCAGATTCCTCTCGTCTTCATATGTGGTTGCAAATAATTCTGTTTAGCGTTCTTCCTCACAAAAGCTCTTTTTCTGACTGCACATATGGGCTGTTTAGATTAAATTACTGACGTGCTTTACAAAAAACTGGTAAAATGAACAGCACCGAATAAAAGTCCAAAGGGCAGAGGCTAATTTGAATTTGACCTTCAGATTGAGAATTTAGCATTAGCATATTTAAATTGTGAACAAATTATACAGAAAGCGATCAAAGAACAATCTTTCCACAAATCACGAGTTTGGTCAACGACGCACGTTACACTGCACAACAATCAATCAATCAATCAATCAATCAATCAATCAATCAATCAATCACTATACCATCATGATTGCATATGAAAGCATTAGAGAGAGAGCAGTAACCGCGTTGCAAAGAGAAGTTGTACATCCTCGCGATCAACAGACTATCATGCTTGCTCAATGTTCATCACGGCTACATTTTATGTGATGGGAATAGATCAAAATAGGCCTACTTTAAAAAAAAAAAACTTCTCACGATTTTGTTAATCTCGATAGCTGTAATAGTAAAAACGTATAATATCTGTAGTAAAAGTATTCAAGATAGTTTCACATGTAATTTGTAGCTATTTCATATGCAAGCATGTTAGCCAATCACAGCGGTGGCTGGTTACACTAAATCCTACAGCAGACACGCCCCTTCAAACAGAGCATTCAGATCAGAGGCTAATGGTATGTTGCACTGTTATATTACAGCCTGGTCTCATTGTTAATACGTAGCTATTTTACGTTTTTGCAAAGATAGAAAACGTACTTTTTAGTACGTTTGGATAGATGCTGAAACGTATAATATAGACGTATCTGCAACATTTAAACGTAACATTATTACGTTTTTACAGCTACAAAACGTAAACTATTTACGTATATTCTATATCATAAAGATATCTGGATAATTTCCCTTTTTACTATTTTATAGATAAATGTAAGATCCCGTAACCCTAATCCCAAACCTAAACATACCCATTTTATACTTAATATAAAAAAGGATAAAACGTAACAGACAGGTGTTGGGAAAGGGCAGTTTTATTAACAATATAGCATTAAAATATATTTTGAGCCACCTACTCCTACCCCTAAACCTACCATAACAATTCCTTAAAACTACGTAAAAAAACTACAATTATGAAGAAAAACATAACTAACAGACAAGTATAATCACAATAATTTATTTATTGCGAAAATGTCAAAACCGATACCAAAAGCCGTTCACATGATGAAGGGTTGCAGTCGCAGTCTTCTCTCTGGCAGTATTGTAATAGTTTTGTATGAAGTACAGAGCAGAAATTAAATTACTAATGAAAATGTTAATCCGGCTTCGGTTGGTTCGCGCTTCTCCATTTCAAAATTCAAATGAACTAAACTAACCAACCGTCTACAGTCCTTCATGTCGCAAACTGTGACGAAGCAGGGAAGAGCCAATGAACGATTGATATCGCTGCCGTAAAAGATGACGTATGGGCGCAATATTTGAATTTGAATTCATCACCAGCGCGGGGTTTGACTTGTAACGTTACGGTCGCTGCTGAGAATGGAGATCAAGACTGGATAAGAGGCTGAAATCGCTGAATTAGGAGTTGTTTCTTGCAAACAATATGGATTCTAAAGATTTGGATTACATCAAACTATTAAAATTGATGTCTTTTGTGAATTTTTGTTGTGTTTTATAGGAGAAAACGCTTTATGTGTCTCAAGGTAAATAAACTATTACAAAATGGTTGAACGAGTAACGTTAAAGAATGTATTTTTTAAGGTTTTATAGTGTATTGTTTAACACCATGCAGGCGAAACGAGCAAAATGTTAATATTTATGAGTATTATATCAATAATGCGACTGAAAACTTCATTAATAAGACAGTGGGATGCAATAGTCAAAACATAATGCTACGATATTAATATGCATAAATTGTGATACGTACAATGTGTACGTCGGTGGATTTGTTCATACGTAAATAAATTACGTTTTTGTGCTGTCAATACGTAAATATTTTACGTTTTAGTACTGTAAATACGTCAGTATTATACGTTTCTGCGCATATAAAACGTAATTATATATACGTATGATAGAACGACACTTTACGTACACATACATACGTATTCTCATGAGATCACGTTGTATATTATAATGCCATCATATTCTGTGCTGGCAATTCACTTAACTGCGCTGTAAATAAGAAAACCTTGACAATATTACTGCATGATATTTAAGTATTGTGGTATTCCGCCATGTTTCTCAGTGACACGCCTACAACTTGGAAAGATCGGGACTGAAGCCCCGTTCACACCGCCAGCGACACGCAGCGACAAGATCCCATTCATTTCAATGAAGCGCTGGCGACATCCGACGAACTTGTCAAACAGTTAAACTTGGCTTTTAAATGCTAAAATGGCTTGCCATATGGTAACGCAAATTATGCAAGCACATTGTGGAAGGTGTGTTTTTTAATCTAAAGTTTGTCTGGTGGATTTTTTTTTTTAATCAGAAGCCATAGATGAAAATATTATAGAGACTCCAGAGTGGACTCTCTTAAGACTGTAAACAATCATCCCAGGAAACTCTGGTATCCAAACATCAACATGCTGTGGGGGAAAAAGAGACAATCTCGAAAATGTACATCTAATTTATATTTTTAACATCTTCAGACTTTCTAGTTGCTTGTTCAAAATTCCAAATGTACAATTTGCTAATGCAAATTTGTTTCATTAGGGTGCTGAATGTGATGTCTGACATGGATATCATGGCAGTACTGCACACACAAAATAGTTTGAACTTCCCTGAGCACATATTTTTACTGCTGCTATCACATCCAATGAAGCAGAATTCCAGCTGGGCTCTGTTACCATGTGAACTAATATACATGGTGTGTGCCCTTTCGCATCCACATAACCCACATGGCAAGATTTCTTTCACTGTCTGCTTTTGTACATGTATTTTGATTTAATATGAACTCTTTTCTTTAGTTATTTTCAAACCTGGTACATGGGGGTCTCTGGCACTGCATTTTGGGAGCACTTACTTGACACCTTCAACTGAGGTCGTGAAACTTTTGATGAGGTGATGAACTGAACCAGCCATTAGATTAGAGACATTCAAAATGTAAAGTGCTGGGGTCCCCCAGGAGCAGGTTTGAGAAACGCTCCTTCACCGAACAAGCATTATATTTTGCTATATCGGGCTGGGAAACCTTTAAAAAGGACTGCGGCATATGATTTTAATGATGGTTCATTTCATTAATATCCTGTTTTCATTGACATTCAGTTCATTCATTTGCTGATGAAGACGAAATAAGACCTCACCAGAGTGCACAGCCATTCACCTTTAACGCAACTTAAATTTGAAGAGGCTTCCAATCTCATTCGTTCCTCGTTACTTTTGCAGCCTGATATGCTGCTTGATATTACACACTGTTATTTATATTATTTGAATTTATTATCATAATCTTATAAAACGGTTAGTTCGAATCCTTGATTCTGATTGGTCAAGAGCTGTGCTTTATTCACGATAAAATACGGCTATGACCGCTTCACCCAACGGTTCTATTGATCGCTGCGCAACACTGCGGTTCTATGTTGTTTTTATTTGAGCTTTCACGCATTTTACACATTGGAACGTTGTTGCTGTTCACGCTCATGGACTATTTTTTTCTATAGCGGAAGGAAGGCTTTTAGTGATTTTACTTCAAGAAAGTTGCACTAGTACATTGTTTTTTACTTTAATATTGTGTGGCAACCGTTTTATAAACGCAATAAGATACTCGAGGCAAGTGCTGTATCGTGAATAACTAATAAGTAGGCCCTAACGACTGAAGGGCGTTGTTAGGCACGACGCGCGTCGTGCCTAACAACGCGCCCTTCAGCCGTTACTTATTCACGATACAGCACAGCCTTTCGTACCTTATAGCTTACATAAACACACAGGTTTGTAGTAGAGATGCACAGAAACTAACATTTTCAGTGTCAACACTTGTCAACACTACTGATATATCTGGATTGTTGGAAACATTTGGGAGACTGTTAGCACACGGTCAACAATGTTCCAGTGGTTTTTGGACATTTTAATCCAATAGTGATTTTTCACAATCATATCTGCCGAAACCAATAATTTCATTTTCAAATCTCTCCAAATTAATACTGTAAACTACTGGGAACCTTCTCATTTGGTAGCTATTACTGTAATATTAGAGGTTTAAAATAACAAAAGAGCCCAAACAAATGCTATTTATGTTTAGATGTAAAATAATTACTAAAATAATACAGGTAAAACTACAAGGTAGTTTTCTTAAATACGTCTTCATGACACATTTTTAACAGTAAATATATAAAAATAATAACGTTAAGTGACATTATTCTCAAGCTGTTTTACTGACGTCTTTCCGCAGCTGAAACACTGAACAACTGCATGAAACATGACACACATCAGCAAGTTGTAGGCCTACTGCATCTTTCAACAAGCCCCTGCTGTACTTTCATGTTTTATCCTGCTATAGCTTGAATTCAAATAGAACACAGTCTCATGAAAGTGCGTATCTATACCACGTTTGTCATTTCTCATGGCATTTATATGCCAAAAATGTTTTTTGTGTGCATATGTTACGCACTGAAAACCCCCTGGGTAGGTTTAGGGGAAAGGGGGTGGGGAGTTCGTACTTATTGTGCTCCACACTGCATCTGTCACATCTTTATTTTTTTCTATCTTATTAGTATTTCCTAATCTGGCTTTATTTCAGCACTTTCAAGGTAACATGCAGACAGCTTGTTGAGATATACTCAAAGGACTCGTTTGTGAAGCTTTAAGCTTTGAGCCATCACAAATACCTAGAAGTCTTTGATATAGGCTACAGTATAAGAAAAAAGTACCTTGTCTTGTTAGTGTGAACCCATAAGATTTCGGTTTGTTAAGATTTCAGTTTGTTTGCAATAAAGCAACACACACACAATTTAAAAAAAAAATCAAATGGGTTCAAAAAAAAAAAAAAGGGTTCTCTGAACTGTGAAATAGCCTAGCAGAAATAGCCTTTTCTCTCCATTCTGTCACCTGTTGGAATGCAAAAAAAGTTTGAATACACGTTTTCAAATCTATGTCCCCTTTTTTCAAAATGCCCATAATAAATTTCCTTCAAAATGTAACACTGCATTAAAAAATTTCACAAACGCATCAAAATGAATTTGCATCAAATGGCAAATCAAAAGTAAATTTTTGGATATACCATTGAAACACTGTTGTTCTAAATATAAAGCTCTTTAGTCTTTCATAGGCTTATATTTATATTTCAATACAATTCTACAGTGAAAGTAGTAAACATCAATGCAATGTAGAAACAGAAAATATGTTTAGCTATTAGGCCTATTACTGTTGTATGCAGTAGCATAGTACAAAACTATATAAAACTATAAAACTACATTATCCGTGTATTTCATCCATCTCCAATAATCTCTGACAATGAGTAAATATGGGATATCTGAAGGACTAGATGTAGTGGTACATAGCCTACAAATGTTGCAGATTCTTGACTCTGTCAGAGTTTCTCTCAAATGGCACCTTGAAAAGTTGTTTCATCGTCACTTGGTGCCGTTGGAGGATGTGTCGGATGGTCGACAGGCTTACAGCATTGTTGTAACAAGTATACTGAAACTGAGTAATGACTGTTTACTATTGTCTTTAAACCCACTGGCAAGTTGCTGTAGTTGCCATAGTATAGTGGTTGTCATTTTCCTTTTGGAAGTATTTTTCTAGATGTTATCCACGTTTATGTCTCAATGACATGCAAGCAAACAACCAAACAAATGATTTCAAGAAAGTAAAAAAAAAAAGTTGTGCAAAATCAGTTTTTGTGTGTTTTTAGTAGGCTAATTGTTGGTTTGGTAAGTTTGAGTTGCTGAATAGCTTGGCTACTATTACACAGGAGCCTAAAGTCTCACTTTGTAGTATTTCGCAATACATTAGTTGCACACTTTACATGCTTAAAAAAGTACAACGTTTTATTTTGCGTCACCATTCTTGGTCGCTCGTGTAACTGTATTTAAAGCTACACTGCGTGATTTTTACCCCCATCGAGCGGTGAAAAGCTATATGACCATCTAGTGAATATTAGTTTCTGTTCCTCTCAATTCCGATTTCGTTTTAACTCCTACGGTGGCCAATGTAGTCCAAGATTAACATGGCTTCCAGTTCGAACTCGTCCATGAGTGTTAACTCAAACGTAAACGTGAAAGGCGAAGGTTGAATAAACGGGTCTGTCCCTCTTTGGCTAATGTACTTTCAAGATGGAGGGGCAACATGACCACCGACACTAGAACCCCTTACCCGTGTGTATTTTCACTGGCATGTTATACACTCACGAGAATACTTTATTACTTGAACGAAGAAAATATTCATTAATGAGCACATATATTTTTGAAAGAACTAAGTGTTTTTAGCTAAGAATAAACTAAAAGAGTTACACAGTGTAGCTAGAAGTAGAGATAGCCTACTAATCAGAGAGAAAGAGAGGACAGGTGTGGAAAAGAAGATACTGATTGCATATGGAGATGAGGAACAGCTGGGTGTGAAAGAAAGCATATGTGTGTGTGTGTGTGTGTGTGTGTGTGTGTGCGCGCGCGCGCGTGCACGTGTGCACGTGTGTGTGTGTGTGTGTGTGTGGATGATGTGGCAGCAGAGGAAAAAAAGGGGAGAGAAAAATACCAGGATCATGACATTTTTGTTACTAATAGTTGTTTATATAAATGAATAGAATTTTCTTTTATACATAAAGTTATATATATAGTTTAGTTATTATAACAACAGTTTTTTATGTGAAATACCAACACTATCTCACGACCAATTCGTACGAATTCGACGCATGATTAAAAAGTGGCTAATTCGTACTAATTCGTACGACCTCACTCGTACTAATTCGTACGATTTGTCTTAACCCACGTGATGGTTAAGTTTAGGGGCGGGGTAAGGGGTAGGTCATTCGTACGAATTCATACGAATTGGCCAATTCGTAAAATATGTACGATTTAGCAAAATCGTATTAATTCGTACGAGTGAGGTCGTATGAATTGTTACGAATTAGCCACTTTTTAATCATTCGTCGAATTCGTACGACTTGGTCGTGAGATCGGGTTGGAAATACACGTTATAAAAGACCCACATTTCTAGATTTTATTCATGGGGATAAAACGGATAATTTGACATGTTTTAGTGTAATATTATTGCCCATATTTTGGAAAATACAGTTATAAAAGTAAAAAAAAAAAAGATCACTTTACCCAGTAGATGACGGACAGCTTCAATCTAATGAAAAGCTTGTCATTATTTATTCACCCTCATGTTATTCCAACCCCATATATACTTATAACTTTTTCTCTGGAATACAAAATGAGAAATTTTGACCAAAACAGACCTAAGTAATTCTTTTAAATCGTACTGTTTCATTTGAACTAGGCCGGACAGAAATTGCCATTTTGTGTTTAATGGAATGTTGGGGAGGTCTGACCCCAATAGACTGATCTAAATAAAATGTATGGGGAAGGGGGTGTCGTAGAAAACAGCCTACTCGTAAAATTAAGCTTTACTTTTCTATATAAGAAGCAACGTCACTGTGGCTATGAGGCATCTGCGGAAATTATATTTGAGGTTGCACTGATTTAAAGCAGAGAATTCTGCCAAATAGGATTTTAGACTTGAGTCTAATATATTCCAATATGATTTATTTAATTTAAAAAACGGATGGATAAAGAGGTAATATTAAAGGGTTATGGAGGTGAAAAGCTTGTTCGATTACATAGAGCTTTATAAATTACTAATTAAAGGGCAGAAAAGAATCAGTGTGCTGATGTCTGCAGAGCATATAATGTCTCAAGTGAGAGTGAGTGTACAATGGAAGCATCTACCATTTCTGTTTTGCAGTATCTTTTGGCCTCCCTTAACTTTTTACAAATTAATATGCATGCACTGTAATTTAAGAAAACTTTTCCAATATACCAAACTTTCAGTAATATGCTGTCATCGGGCTCAGTTGCACAGCATGTTGCTAAGGGATTACGGTAAAAAAAAAAAGATCAATTTAACTTCAAAAAGGCTGGAGTTTATCTCAGACTTAACTGTCATGATCAAGGACACAGAAGCAATGATACGATACAACTCTTTATTAAGGTAAATGAAGTACACAGTCCAGGATCACAGGATGACAGCAATGGAATGAAGAAGTGATGAGATGACGTGAAGTGAATGGTGATGTAATCCAGTGACCGGAGCGTGACACAGAAGAACAGAGCACGAAGAGCAGCGCCAACTGGAACAGGAGCAACGCACATAAAGGGACATCAAACAACGGGAGAGAAGAGTGCTATGAGCTTTTAAAGGTGAGTGAATAGAGTGACGAAGTTTTGTAGGCCAAAACGCGGAAGTGAGTTAGCATTTTAGCACTTTCTGTTCCCTCGCCCTAAAGCCTATGGGTTTTTTGATTGGGTTTTTGCTAAATCGCCTGAAATAAGGTCTGTTGTTAACAAAGCCTCTAAATATTTTCACGTTTTGATCTATGACATAAAACACACTAGTTATAATCTGCTTGTGGTTTTTTAAACTTTTTTGTGTCTGCTTGTGTTTTTTTTAAACTTTAGGCTTTGAAATTTATAAATTTTATAAGCTTATTGTTCATGTTAGAACTAATGACGTTCGACTTCGCCAGTTGGAGATCACTAAAATGAACATTAAAGAGGTGTGTGAACTTGCAAGTATGTCAGACACTGTAATTTGCTCTGGCCCCCTTCCTGTTTGATGGAGTGATAAGATGGTTAGTATACTGTGCTCACTCAATGGCTGGTTGTCTAAGTCAGGGGTTTTTAACTCCAGTCCTCGCAACCCACTGCTCTGCATATCGTGTATGTCTCCCTTATTTAACACACCTGATTCAGATCCTCAGCTCGTTAGGATAGACATAGAGTCTATCCTAACGAGCTGAGGATATGAATCAGTTGTGTTAAGTAAAGGCGGGCATACACTGTGCGATTTTCGTCCGATTTTGAGCCGAATTCTGATTCGTGCGACTCGGACCGATTTTCAGCTTTGTCATGCGTCGTTTGTTGTGCAGTGTACAGGGAGAAACGAGAGGCGATTAACCTCTCACGATCGACAGTCGGATGAATTTCTGGCATGTCAGAAATTTTGGTCGCTTCTCGTGACTATATCGCACAGTTGAAGCAAAGCTACAAACCGACTGCCCTAAACTCAATGTTTTTTTCCCTCACTCACAGCACCTGCGCGAAAACAGAAGTTTAACCATTTCATCTGCACCAAAATTAAAATGAAAACGAAAAGAGGGAGATCTTTAAGTTCTGTAGTTCAAACTAGCTACAAATTACTGTTGCTTACCTCCAAGAGGGTCTCCGATGCGGTCTGCAGTTCATTTCCCGTGTCTGGAAAGAATTTTGTTCGAAACTCAACATCAACGTCAGCCTCTCCTCTGGATACCACCCTCAGGCCAACGGCCAGGCTGAACGTTTAAATCAAGATCTCACTCGCTTCCTGCGGACATACTGCCATCAAAATCAGCAGGACTAGAGTCGCTTCCTGGTCTGGGCAGAGTCTGCCCAAAATTCTCAGTTGAAGCCTGCTACTGGTCTAACACCCTTTCAGTGTATTCTTAGGTTTTCAACCTCCTCTCTTTCCATGGGCTGGAGAGCAGTCTGACCTTCCAGCAGTGGGCGCGTGGCTTCAGTGCAGCGAGGCTACTTGGGCGTTTTGGCCACTTCCCCGTCTGACCCACTTTTCATGTGTCTCTTTTCAGACCCGCAGTTGCTCCCAGGATGGAGGAGGTCTAGGAGGAGGTCGCTCCCGTGCAGGCTCCCCAAATTGATGTCAGCGACGTGGAGGCTTACTTTGTGCAAGAGGTCCTGGACTCCTGACGCTAAGATACGTTTATTCATTGTCATCGTAGGGCATCCCTTTTGTCTTTTTAGGTTTCAGAAGGGTACTTGCGAGCGCCCCCTTTGTGGTCGATATGAGCCCGCAGTGAAACGAGCTCCGCAGGAGACTTCTACCCATGCATATGAAGTGTGCAATTTGGGACCGGGTCAGGGTTGTATGCTCAATGGCTAGAAAATACCCAAAATGCACTGTGAGAGTCGTGCAGCTACTTAACTCTAACGCCTGACCTGAAGATGGCGCCAGCTAAATCATCAATTTGTCCATTTTTCAAACTGCTAGACTAGTTCAATGTGGCTTCGGCATAATATCATCCAGGTAGGCTACAAATGAATTTTTCTAATTGATATATTTATATATTGATATGATATATTTTTAATTGAAATAGTTAAATTAAGGTTAATAATGCTATTAACCAACTGGAATCTTTGAGAGAAATTGGAATCTTAAGTGTGTGATTTTCATCCCTACAGTGTTAACAGTGGCAATATAGTAAAACTAAAACAAAATCCCACACAATAATTTTGATATTTTTAATAATAGAAAATTATTGATTATTATTATTATTAATGTCCATATTTTTGTACATGACATGTAAAATGAGCAAGATATAGTAGCCTACGACTATTAAAGGACAGACAAGAATGAGTGTGTTGGTGTTTGCAGAGGTCTGCTGTCTTTCAGACCTTGTGGGTTCTTGGAATGAGAGCAGCAGAATGGCGTGTCGTGCACGAGAGAGCGCGTGGAGGGGTTGAGAGATGCTGTGAATATGATTGAAAGGGGTCTCCTGTGCGCGTTACTTGTTGACTTAAGCCTAGTTCACACTACGTGATTTTAAGCCCGATTTAAGCCCGATTTGCAAATCGTTGAGTCGCCGACAAGTCAGGGTGTTATCGCGTGCAAATCGCGGGCGATTAGCGGACGATTAACGCTCGCCAATCAGTTAGTGTGAAAGAGCCAACAACGCATCAAAGACAGCTCGCAGACAGCTCGCAGACAGGTCACCGAGCTCAGAAAAATATCTAGCATGCTAGATATCTCGCGCAGTCGCGCGACTCAATCTCAGTGATGTCATGAGTACAGCCAATCATAGCAACGCATGGGTTGAGGACACCAGGAAAATCTTACTTTTTCTTTTTTGCATTTTTTTTCTCAGAGCAGATCGTCGAGCAAACAGTGTGCAGCACTAGTTTCTGTCTGACGTCCATATTCGCGTGTTGTGTTCTTCTCTGCAGTTTCGCGTCATTTCTGGTTCGTTTTATTGCGTGTTTTTTCGTTACAAAACATGGTTTCTAGACCAGATAGAATCGTGTTGTTGTCAACTCGTTATTTGTTTGATTATTTTCAGGATTTAGACCGTATTATAGTACTGAAACAGCTCTCATTGAGTCACAAATGATATGCTCTTATCATCCGATCGTGGTTGTATCTCTATGTAGTGCGTTGTTAACTCGTGTAGTGAGTTACCTCCTGTTGTGGATCAATCACGTTGTGTTGTGTGGTGTGAACAGCTAAACAACTTGAACACTCATGATTTCACTGAGAGCAAGTCATGTAGTGTGAACTGCACAGTTCAGCCCGACATTTTAAAATCATGTAGTGTGAACTAGGCATTAGAGAGCTTCACTGGAAGCGCAGAGCGGATCATCGGAGAAGCCATTAACACGACGTGATCACCAGCCGTCCTTCAAGCTTTCTCAAGAACACTAGTTCATTTATGAACGTCGAGACAGAGGATTCTTATTATATACCGACTGCATATAAACTCCATTGTTGTTTAAAGCCCCAGTTAAAAGTAACTTTAAGACGTTTATTTACAGTTCGACGCCAGGGCACAGGAGTGAAACGTGTAGCAGACTGCAGTCGCCGTTTGCAGGTAAGTTAAACATTGATATTTTGTCTGCTTTATTCTTTTGTAATGGCTCGAGATATCGTTTGGGTATTCATTTAAAGTAAGTTAATGAATGATACGGGCTTTGGTGGTTTTGTGCAGAACAGTCCCTTAGACAAATTCAAAAGTTCCAGTTGTGCTCGTTTCAGGGAAATTGTGCTTTGCAGTCTCGCAACTTTTCTAATATAATACCGGAGGACTCTCATTGCTCTGTGAACATCTACCTTAATCCAAGTCACATAAAAAACATATATTAGGATTGTTTATATTTTCAGCTAAGTAATGTTTTTATAATCAATATTCCCAAACAACTGTAGTCTAATGCTTCAGTCTCTTAAATTTTAATTATTGTTTTATTTAGACTGCTTTTTTGGCACAATAATGACAAAATATTGCAAAAAAAGAAAATAAAAAAGGTTACCTGCTAAGTGTAGCTTTATCTGAACCTTTGTGGTTTCCTGTTGGTTTACCGCAGCATTGATGGGTAAATTGGTCGACTAATCAGTAGACCCCGGTATCGAAGAACAAATAAACATTGAAGAAGAAATATTGATCATACTGAAATTATCTTTAGCTCTGCCAACACAGCTGCCTTCTGTGTATTAATATTTGCATTCCCTGTGTGAAAGCTTCCTCTGATGTCTGATTTATATTTTGCAATATTTACACTGATGATGTCAAGCAGCAATGTCATTAAATAGCCTGACAGATTTTAACATAATCTTTTTAAAAAGAAATCCCCGTCTCTTATATAGCTTTAACTGGAGATTAGAAAAAAAATCCTATCATGACCTCTTTTAATTAGTTTGCTGACAGGCGAGTGTCATTATTTACAATATTTCCATGAAATGTTGCTCAGGTTTGAGGAAATCAGAAAGGGACACAAACTGATTTCATATAGCCTATTCATTCATATCCATAGCCTTAAGCTCTTTATCCAGTTAGAGTTAAGCAATATTTTGGGGGATATTTTTGTGTTAGAGCTCTTTAAACTAGAGTTTCACATTTGCTTTAGTGTGAATAGTAATAGTCTTGCTTTATTTTGAATAGTCTTGTCAAGCAAAACTTGACAAGACTTTCTAATAACAGCTAAGCACCATCAATTAAATGTTTGGTGAGGTTGTTAAACTGTGCTTATTAAAGGGATGGTTTACTGCTTTTTTTTCTTTGCATGATTGTGTTTATTTGGTGCAATATAACATGTATTCGTGGTTTTTCTTATTTTTCATAAATTTCACCTTTATTGTAAGCCGCTTTCGCCACTGTCATTTGAACGACCGTTTTACTTCCTGATTCAATGAAACCACTCCCCCAGAAACAGACAATGGGCTCAGATTGGTTAGTTTGGGCCGGTGTGTTGTGATTGGCTAAACTGAGTTGTGCATGTTGTCCGGAAACTTCACGCCCATTACCTTTACAGGCGAAAGTTGCATGTGTTCCTGTCAATGTAAAAAATGGTGTCGATACTGCCGCATCAGTTTGAGCCAGAATCAGACTCAGAAAGCGGCGATGAATTAAACATTTAATACTGATTATCGATATAATGAACAACCGTTCATCTATTCACAAAACTTAGTTTACTCATTGTATCGTTTTATAGATGTACATGTAGCAACTGTTTTAAAACCATACTGTACACTGATAACAGTTTGCTGCGATTACATAGCCTATCATTTTTTTTAAACTTTATACACGTTTGTCTTACACAAAATAGCGTCGGACTAACTGACTACTATATATACAAACAGCATTGGCATTGGTTTACGTTCTTGATCAAATCGGAATATTACGTCATAAAGTATAAATACATGAAAAATACATTTACAAAATTAGTACATGTACAAATTCAGGTCCAAAATGTTTGTACGTGTTTGTTGTAGACAAGAAATAGCATAACTAGTGGCTATAAAGCCAGCGCTGGCATTTGATAAAACTAAAACATTACATCTGGAATTATACATGCAAATACATTTAAAGCGATAAAGTCTTAGCCTTCTTACAGGTTGTGTCCCAACAGCTGCTGCCTCTGGTTTTAAAGTTGGAACTGCTTCATGTTTTAGTAACAGTTTCTTGTTGAATCCGGCATTGAATTGGTGGAGATTCTGGAAGCTGTCTTTCGTAAAATGCGCAGCACGGAGAGCTAAATTACGTTTAAATTACGATTGTCATTTTCAGGAACATAATCAAACATAAATTGTATCGATTGTTGACGAACTACAACGTCCGTGGGAAGCCTGAACACAGAAGACCTGACAGCTGGGTGAACATAACACGCTTTCGATGAGTCGCAGAAATAGGTCCATGCCCTTTTTTGCATATTCCAGAGGGTTAATGCAAATGTAGGGGTTTGTTATGTATAATTGTAGTCCCAATCGAACCGTTTTTGTTGGCACTTTCTGATTTTTAAAAGACGATGTCTCTGCTTACACTGAACTTTCAGTGCTACAACTTTGCAGATACTATTCATGTACCAACAGCAACATTACACACTATTTAAAATGGAAAAAAGTGAAAATCGCAATCAACCACCCCTTTAACTAGCTCTTATTATAATTTAGAAATGGTTTGTGGTGTGAGTGAGGTACATCCAGACAGACATGCGGAGCAGGTGAACTCTGGAAAGAAATTAATATTCCAAGCAATTGATATCGCAGTCAGGATCTGCCTGACTAATCAAAAGATGAGAGAGCTGCCGAGAGATACTAGTTCTTCAGCTGAGCTTTACTATTAGTGGTCTTGGTTTTTAAAATGATCAAGAAATAGCAAAGAAAAATCAAATAAAAATGTTACCTTGTGATTATTTAGATAAGTGTGGCATTAACATGACTGATCCACTATCATAATACGACCAGCTGGTGTTCTGTATACTTAAACGCTAGACAAATGGAGTGGAAAGAAGGTTTTTGGTCCAGCAGCACTCCATAATTTTGCAGCTGAGTGTCATCTAGGCATAGAGTCCTTGGACAGTCAGAGCGGAAAACTACACATGCAACGAGGGAAATTCTGAAGCAGAGGGGATTGGAATCTGTGACTCTGTATTAAACTACGGACCAGCCAGTTATGTTCAGGGAGCATTCAGTGAAAGTATCTGTTACATACAGTAGAATATATCAGGGCCGTTTTCTCTGAGGAGGCAAAGGAGGCACTGCCTCAAAAAAATTGGATGAGAAAATAATTCATATTAGAAAAAAACAACAACGCAAATATTACAAAATGTTACATTAAAATGTGTATAAATCACTCATTTTTCTAAAGTAACTCTGCCCAACAGCAACACCAGGAGGTAAAGTTACAGCAGATATTATATGAAAGAAGACCCTTGGCATATTGTTGCGAATAAGTAATTCCAAACAAAAGTTATATAGGCCTAGGTTTAAAGGGATAGTTCACCCAAAAATAAAAATTCTGTCAGTAATTACTCTCCCTCATGTTGAATAAAGTCGTTGTTTTTTTTTTTTTTGTTTGTTGTTTTTTTTGCGCACGAAAAGTATAGTCTTGTCGCTTGATAAACTTAAGACTGATCCACTGTAGTCACTCAGACTATTTTAACAATGTCTTTCATAACTTGGGGCGGCCAGTTTTGATCCCTTAAGAAGCCTATGGAGGAGTGATCCAGCTCTCAGATTTAATCAAATACCTTAATTTTTGTTCCGAAGATGAAGGAAAGTCTTACAGGGTTGGAACAACACGAGGATGAGTAATTACTGACAGAATTTTCATTTTTGGGTTAACTAACCCTTAATTATTTATGAATATAATTTATATAAAATATATATTTTATGAAACAAGTTGAACTCTAAAACAGCTAGAAAATCAAAGCCATAAATTTAAAGATGTTTAGATTCATGCATCCAAAAAAGATGTTCCAAATTAATTTGAGGATGATATCTGAAAAATTAGCTTTCGGTAAGAGTTTGTCTGGGCGCAGTCACAGATTTTCGCCACTGGGTGCAGCAAAACTCCACTGGTGCACACAGAGTTTGGATTTGTTATTTGCAGTTGAGTTATTCTCTCTCAATATTACAAACACACACACAAATATTTTTTTTATAACACACATGCCAACCACACTCTGACATCCATACCAACACACCCACACAAATATCGTTGCAAAATGTATCTGATTGGCTCTATAATATGCAGAAGCAGAAAACAGGTATAAAGCAAGTATTAGCTTTTATAGGCCAAACCTGAAAAAATGGCTCCATCTGGTAAAAAAAAAATGGTAAAAATGTAAATGTTGAAGCCTTGCCAAAATGCCAACACAATGAAAGCCTCTTAACAAAGATTGCATCATTTTATAGTTAAATGGGATTAAAAAAGGCAGTTTTAATGGGTTTCAAGTGGAACATTTTCGTCCAAAAGGTGCTGAGTGAGTATTTTGTGTAGGCTACCTAGTGCAAAATTATTTTTTTTAAAGAAAATGGTGGTGAAATTGTTAAATTCCCCCAAAAACCACACAATGAAAAGGAAAAGGACAAAAATGTCCATATGGAGGCACAAGGGTTAAGGCAGGAGCTCCAACCCTGATTAAAACAAATGCTTTTCCTCACAATTAGACGTTGATTAGCTTGTTCAGGTATGTTTAATTAGAGTTGGAGCTAAACTCAGCAGGAGTGCTATATAGTGCCTAAGGCCTCGTCCACACGGACACGGGTATTTTTTATAAACGCAGGAGTTTTTCCCTCCTGCGTTTAAAAAAAACCTCTGTCCACATGAAAACGCAAAAACACGCTATCAAGCGCTGTCAAGAGCATGCAACACTAGCAGGCCAGGCAGCGATATAAACCTAACCGTAAAGCCACGTTAGCCAATCAGAAGCCGTCAGCGGTGCAAAAACTCCGTTTCACTGTCTACACGATTACACTGCAACTGGCGTTTCAGAAAATACTCACCCTGGCAGGGGGTTTCAAAAATGTTCGGTTTCAGTGTCCTGATACTGCGTTTCCGTGTGGATAAACTGCGTAAAAAATTCACGGTTATAAAAATACCCGTGTCCGTGTGGACGTGGGCCCCGTTTACATATATGGTTATTTTGAAAAACCTTCGTGTGTGCCCTTCGTTTACACGCAAACAGAGAATTCGCCTCTGAAACCGACTTCTTCTTTCTAGAAACTCCAGCCAGAGTGGGGATTTTGAAAAACTTTGTTTGCACGTTCACATGTCATTTGAGAATATTGTACAAGTACAATATAAAGACACACACATCAATAAATATTAAAAGCTATTGAGAAGTAATGCGTTTTCAAAGAAGATTTAAAAATTGACAAAGTTTGGGCAGATCTGATGTCAGCCGGTAAACTATTCCATAGCCTAAGGCTGCAAAATTAGAGTCCCCCGATCTCAGTGATTGTGACTGTGATTGGGTGAAGTAATTCAGATAAGTAGCCTACTGAGGAGACTTGTTCTGCAATGACTTGAAAACAAAAAAGAGAACTTTAAAATCAATTCTGGATTTAACCGGTAGTCAGTGAAGCGAAACCAGCACTGGTGTAATGTGTTCAATATGTTTCCCTTTGAGAAGGCGTGCAGCTGCATTTTGGACTAATTCTGCGGGGCACCAATATATAAAGAATTACAGTCGAATCTGGATGTTACGAATGCATATATGGCAATCTCGAAGTGCTTAGCAGACAAGAAGGGCTTAACCTTAGCTAAAAGACGGAGGTGAAAGAAACTAGACTTAACCACAGCACTTATCTGCGTATCAAATTTAAGGTTGTTATCAAACCAGACCCCCAAATTCTGAACACAGGCGGTGCTTTATGGTAACAACGTTTGTAAATTAAAATCATGAGTACTACGATCATTTGGGCCAAACAAGGTCATTTCAGTTTTGCTCTCATTAAGACTCAGGAGGTTATTAGAAAGCCAGAGTTTCAGTTCGTCCAGACAGTCCAATATTGGCTTTAAAGCGAGCTTGTCATCACACTTCAAAGGCAAGTACATTTGAGTGTCATCGGCATATAGATGGAAAGAGACCGACCCCATGTCGGGATAAAATAGAACCCAAGGGGAGCATATACAGATTAATCAGTTTTCAATCATTTTGACAGCATCATTGAGCAGAGGTTAAGAGGAACTCATCAAAGCTTCATTTTCAAGGCTAGATTTAAAACATGACTCATGTTACAACAACCGTCAAAACGTACCAACCTTTACAAAATACAATAGAATACATTACAATATACAATGTTTATTAATATTTATACCATGGTCTGGGTGAATACTCGATTCTGATTGGCTGCAGGATGTCCGTTAAAAAGTGATAGAGGACACCTAGTAAAGTAGTTCTGGTGAAACTGCCTGTTTACCATTCGAAATTAATAAATAAATGCGCTGCCTACAACGGCTGTGAGTAACCATAGCAACAGGCAGTCACATGCTCTATCATCTAACGTTAGATATTATAGCCTAATACAACAAGCGACTTCGTGCTATTTCTTTTAACATTTATGGAGAATATGGCAACTTTGACGACTGGTATGCTGCTGAAGAAAGAAAAAATGTAAATAAAACGGAGAAAATTACACCGCTGCTGCTCTGCTCCATTGAACTCTATTGGTAACGACGTAACTTGCGACCATAGTTGGATAACGATGCTTTCGGGAAACGCACCCCTCAATGAGACCCTGCGGGAGTTTTACGCAGCTGTCCAGACAACCAAGGCAGGAGAAGGCTGAACGTTACAGCGTTTCAAGCCTAAGGAGCCTGAGGCAAATGACCCTCTCTTTGATCTGATTAATTTATTGCCCTCTATAACGTTAAGCGCAAATCGCTGGAGCTCAGAGCTAATTGTTTTTTTATTGTTGTTTGATTAATTGTTTTATGTGTAATAAAAAAAAAGAACTATTCCTACCTTTGTGTTTCATGAAAAAAAAATGCATTTGTGAACCTGAAGGGATACGAGCTAAGCGGACTATAGGCTAAATATCTCCGGTTGCTAAATAAACAGTCAGACAAGGCAAGTTATTATTTGTAAAAACTAGATTTAGCCTAATTAAAATATAAACTAATGTTTTAAAAATGTTTTATTTGGTGTGACCAAGTGACCATGGTATAAGCGGGTTAATGCCCTGCCCTCTTCTTTCAAAGACTTGAAAGACTTGACTTGACTTGAGTTGACTTGACTTGAGGTGTCCATTGTCAGGCTGCGCGTCGGCCGGTTTACGCCTCGCCGTCGTCCATTAAAACCTGACAATGGACACCTCGTCGGGCATTAACCCTTACATGTAGGACATAAAAACAATCAACTTTCACCAAAGTGTTAATATTATGCAGGTATAGAATTTAAAATATACAAAACAAACCACACAGACATAAAATTAACTCAAGGCCAAGACTGGTTAAAGGTGCAATGTGTAACAAAGTTGAGTATCTATTAACAGAAATGCAATATGACATCCATAACTATGTTTTCAGTGGTGTATAAAGAACTTACTTAATTAGCCGTAATGTTTTTATTACCTTAGAATGAGACATTAATAGCTCCATAACCGAGGGAATCCCCTTCTATGAAGGTCGCCATGTTGTGACGTCATATTCCTACCGTAGCCGAACGCGAACAAACAGCGCTACAGAACGCGTTTCATCACTACCTTGAAAGAGAAGTAGCGGAAAGCTGGAAGCTAGCCTTACACTCCGTGAGTAGTGACTTTTCCCTTGTGAGTGGTGTAAAATATGTAGTTGGGATTGTTTCATGTAACTTAGTTCTCCCTCGCTGTGTTATGGGTTTGTTATGTGGGGATAGATGTGCTGTTACGTTCGTGAGACAGCTGATGATTAGTATTCATGTCATTGACCATAAAACAGTACGTTACAGGAATCACTAACCCGTCGATAGAGACTTTTACTAAAGTCTTTTATCACTAAAGTCGATCGCGAAGAATTTTAAAAATCAGAGAAAAAAAGCCTATTGTGTGTAGTAAATAGTATCTATGGGATGCGGAGATGACATGATTGTAACAGCGCGCGCACTTCCGACCTTTGGACTCATGCGGACGCGTCCCAGCTCAGCCACAGTAACAGCTCATATTAGCCAGCTAAACTATTACAACCCTGTTAGAAAAAATATATAGCTGCTCCCTCGCTGTATTACGGGTTTGCTACAGTATGTGGGGAGAAATGTGCTGCTGGTTACGTTTGTGAGACAATCAGCTGATTATTATTTTATTAAATTATATATTAAAACCCTTGATCCTCACCTGACTATGGCTTTGTAAACAGACAGTATTCATGATGTGGTTTATAATGGACTGTGGTACAGAAACAGTGACAATGTTACACACTCTTGGCTTACTCTGGCTATTCTCTGCTGTCTCAGCCGACGAGATGTTTGTCCCGTTTTAGCAACCGTAGCTTCTTCGAAAGGGAGGGGTGAGCAGTGGGCTGAGCCCTTAGTGCAAACCTGGTGCAAACTCGCAACCGAACCACTAGATGTCGCTAAAAGTCACACATTGCTCCTTTAAATAGCCTAACTGAAGACACAAAATGGAATCATAAATACAGTATATACATTGACAACAGGACTAATAAAACAAGTTGAGTTTTTTAATTTTATTGAGTTGGTTTCGGTGGATTTGTGTGTAGGCAGATATTTCTTGAGATGCTGCCTTGTTTGCAGAATTGTTTTTTTAGAATGAGAAAAAACAATGTTTATTTTCTTCTAATAGGTTTGAAAAATAAGCAGACCTAGCAATTTTTAAGGCCTCTCTGTATGCAATTGAGCTCTCCTTCCATGAAATCCGGAATACCTCTAGTTTAGTTTTCATGGGAGCGATGAGATGTGGATGAATACAAGGAATCGAAGGAAGATTTTGAATCGCATGGAGCTTTTTGAACGGTGGATGCTGGCGAATGACACTGCAAGTAAGAAAAAAGTTAGTGTGTTTCTCTCTGAGGCAGAGACATATGGACTGTCAAAGAATCTAGTCACGCCAATGAAGCCAAGTGAAATGTCCTATAATGAGCTGAAAGCTATTAGTGATCACGGAGCGTTTTAGGTTTCAGAAACGCAACCAAAAGGAAGACAAATCCGTGGCTGATTATGTTGTGGCTTTGAGACAGCTGTCAGTGAACTGTGAAGTCTGAAGTATTTGAATGATGCGCTTAGAGAGCGATTAGTGAGTGGGCTAAATTCAGTCAATGCAATGCAAATTGTCAGAAGGATCTGATGTTCAATCAGGCTTGCGAAATTGTGTCACCCATGCAGTTGTCCTCGGGAAACATGCTGGAAATCGCGGGTAAGACAGGAGTCAGTGAATGCTGTGAAGAAAACAAAACTCTTCTATTGGGGAGGAAAGGGGAAGTTTAAGGGGAGAGAAGATTCTGAAAAAGGAAAATACCAGAGACAAGAAGATAGCAATAAATGTTACAGATGTGAATAAGAAGTGTTCAAGAATAAGAAGTGTCATGTGTGTTACAAAATTGGACTCATTGCAAGAGCCTGTATAAATAAGCGAACAGGGGGACAAATGCAGTATGTGGATGTAGAGTGTTCTAATTAAAGAAAAGACGATGAATCAGAGTTATTTGGTGTGTATACAGTATATACAACCTCAAATGGAAAGAAAGGAATCGTGGATGGAATTGGATGGAAAGTGCATGAACATGCAGTTGGATACGGGGGCAGTGGAGTCGCTGATGTCAGAACTGCCATATGAGTAGTTCCTGTCTCACATATCGTTAAGCAAAATAAGCATGCGGCTATCTACTTATTCAGGTGAGCCAATTCCTATGCTGGGATCCATAGATGTGCATAGAAGTGACATAGTGCCTTTGGTCATTGTCAAAGGGGAAAGACCAGCACTGCTGGGCTGAAACACTAATGGCACAGTGGGTGTTAATTGCAGTTGGCGATCCGATCGGTCATGAGATCATTGTATCTGTATCACGAATGAGTCAGGCTGTAGTTGTTTTTTTTTTAAGTAGCAAAATTTAGTTGATCGCTTAATAGTAAATGGCCTTACTGTTAAAGATGCTTTAATGCAACTTTCTTTAATGTGTACATCGACAACGAAGGTAACAATTTCAAATATCCCGCCTTTCGTTTCATTATATATGGTGTATGCAACTACTGGTAGCATAAGATGTTTCCAGTGTGGAGATATCAGACATATAGTAAGTGCCTTTTGTGTCCACATAAGAAAATGGGTGCAGAAAATGTGGCAGGATCAGAGGAGCACAAACAATAGCGTTGATGCAGGCCAAGATGAGGTTGTTCCACTTGTTGAGGTGAGTGATGTTAATTCAGATGCTGTTGACACTGAAAATTAAGATGTTGTATCTAATGCGGCCCCAAAGATTTGCATAACGGATGTTAGTTACTGATGTTAACAATGAAGAAGTTGCTAGGACTAGTGGTACTAAAAAGTGGAAAAGTGCAAAGGATGAAACTGAATCGTATTCAGGCGCCTTGAATAATGAGGAAATGAAGAGGAAATGGACGAGGAGCAGTCTGATGGTACTGAGTCACAAGTTTCTATGTGTGAAATTGATGGTAATTCACAGGGAGTTTTACTTAATGCATCTCAGACAGTTTTTTATTTCCTGAGGTTTCAATAAAGATTCTTTGTATAGTCTGGAACAAATCAACAATTTTCTGAATGAAATGTATGACTAACAAATGAACATAGATTATTTCTTCTCTTACCACTATAAGAAAAAGTAAAGCAATGAATAGGTGAAAGATAAAAAAAATCTAAACCATTACACAGTGTCTTTTCTTAGCTTTTCCATCATGCGTTGTGCTTTATTTTATAGTTTTGAGCATAGGCTCTTTAAATATTAATGGTGGGAGGGATAGTGTAAAGCGTGCTACAGTGTATGAAACAATTGAACAAAAAAAAGCTTGATATTGTCAATCTCCAAGAAACGCATAGTGATTTGTTGAAAGAATTTGAGTGGAATTTGTGGTGGAAAGGACATCGTTTACTTAGTCATGGTACAAATTTAAGTACAGGTGTGGTCATCTTTTTCTCTTCAACCATAAGGGTGGATATAATGGTGCGTTCTATTATTCATCCGTCTCGGAGATCCGAATCGGACGACAGACGTTGCCTAGCAACACGCCCCCTTTCCTCGGATTTCACCTCTCGAACGTCGGACGACCGTGAGGACACCGAGCAAGAATTCCGTTTCGGAATTCAAGATGGCTGCGCTCTGACTTGTAAAAATGAATTCTTTTCATTGTTTTTGAACCGCTTTGGTATTTTAAATGACAATTATAATCACTTGTATTACTGCGTCCCCTGTAGGTATGGGAATCGGTTGTTGTGAGTGCAATTACTAATGTTGCTAACAGAAGATTAACATGAAAAACATTAAATAAAGTGAATATTTTCAAGTTCAATGGCTGCGTTTTGATATGGTGTAGTTATAATATTTTTTTTTTGTAAGTGCCTGGTACTCGGCCATTGCTACCATTATAACAGCTTTCCGGGTGGCGTCCATTTTTTTTTTTCTCCGACTTGGACACGCAAAACATAATAGAATGCTTGAAGTGTGGACGTGACGTCAAATCCGAGGTCCGAGTCGGTTCGTTAGAACGCACCATTAGTACAGAGGAACCAGTGAAGGGTCGATTGTTGGTGTTTAAAACTCAAGTTCAAGAAATGCTTGTTTTCCCGATAGATATTTATGCACCAACAGTGGGACAGGGACGCATACGTTTTAAAAAATATATACTTTAAAATGTTCTAGTGAAGGATGTGTTGTTATTGGTGGAGACTGGAATTGCACTATAAATTTTACTATAGACCGTAATACTGAGGAACCTCATATACAGTCCTCAAGTTCATTGTCAAAACTCCAGCTCTTGGATATGTGGAGAATTAAACAGCCTAATGATAGACTGTATTCATGGATTAAGGCTTATAATAATTAAGTTAGTGCTGCCCGACTAGATAGATTTTATGTGTCAAAATATTTTCAATAGAGTATTGAATGTTGCATTTGTCCTATGGGTTTTTCTGATCATCATTTAATTATTATGACAATGAGCATGACACATGTACCTTGAAAATCTGTTTATTGGCATTTTAATGTAAATTTGCTCCAGGATGCTGGTTTTTGTGAAAATTGTTTTCTTTTGGGAAGATTGGAAAAGGGAAAAAGTTTTTTTGAAAACTTGAAACTGTGGTGGGATGTAGGCAAGACTCAAAAATAAATCTGTCAGCAGTATACAGCCAACTGTAATAGTAGAATAAATAATGTGATACAAACACTTGAAAAGCAAATGAATTCAATGGAATTGCCGTTGGTTGATGCACACAATTCTGTATTGTACAATGATTTGCAAACAAAAAGAGAGAGAGAGCTTTGTCTGGTCTTTAATGAGAAAGTTAATGTCTTTAGCAGAAATGGATGCCCCAACTTCTTTTTTTTAGCCTGGAATATAAGGCTGCAAACAAATGCCATGTCTTAAACTCCCTGATGGGAGGATAAGGTCTAAGACCATGCTGTGGGTTTTTATTCAAGCCTTTATGCAGCAGAGAACTGTGAAAATGGTGACTGTATTACACAGCTTCTTCAGGTTCTTCCTCAGCTGGACTTGGATGCTAGTATTATATTAATCGCTCCTTGACACCACTGGTCATCCAAAATTGTTTTTACAATGTTCGCACCTGTAAAAGCTTTCAGAGGGTTGTGTTGTGGTCACCCGCAGAGTCTCACCAGGTGTATGTAGCTTGGCTTCAGAAGGATGAATGCGTTTTGACTGGACCTTTGTGACTTGTTCAGTTGGCGTTTCATTCCTTCATGGAGAAACTTCTGTGGCACCTTCCCCTTGACGATAATCTTGGAACATGCTTAGTCATACAAGGATGGAGATTGTTTAATCCTTGCAACAGTTTGGTGTGAGATGTGAATGACCTCTTGAAGTGTATTTTCACCCATCTCCCGAGTCTCAGGTTATGTTCTAACAATTTCTTTGTCCTGGCTCTGATGCCGGTGGCATCCATCCTCCAAGGAATTCCAGTGGTTAACCTGAGACAGAAACAAATGCAGAGAGAACCACGGTTAACTCTGATATTCAGCTTTGAATTCAGACAATTAATTTACTTGCTCCATTATCATGTCCATTGCAAATTTAATTCCAGTTGTCTCATCTAACCGAGTTTCATTGACTAGGTCTGAATTGCTGAGCAGTGCAAGGCCTTCTTGGAGCCAAATCTACCAATGCTTCAACCCAAAGGCTATTTCTCTCTCTTCTTCTCCTTCCTTTCTAGGCCCTCAGCTTCACTGCTATAGACTCCCTCACTTTCACTGACATTATAAATAAGTCTAACTCCTCATTGTGTCAGCTTGACCCTGCCCCCACTCCTCTACTTAAAGCTTGGATCACACCTTATCTGAACCCATTGCATTGATTGTAAACACCTGCCTCAACTCTGGTGTTGTGCCTGCTGCTCTCAAGACTGCTGCAGACATCGTTGAAACAGTCCAAGTGACTACAGTGTCTCAATCTTAAGTTTATCAAGCGACGAGAATACTTTTTGTGCACAAAAACAAACATAAATAGCGATTTTATTTCAACTATTCATTTCCTTTTCTTTGGGCCTCTAGTCAGTTAAACTAGTGTAATTGCGTAGAGCTACGTCACACGTAGGCTCACTATTGGCCGACGCTGGACGTGTGTGATGTGTGTGACGGACAACAACAGATCATGCGCTGTTAAACTAGTAACCTGACTCGAGGCCCAGAGAGAAGGAAATTAATATTTGAAATAAAGTAATTATTTGGGGGGGTTTGTGCACAAAAAGTATTCTCGTCGTTTGATAAACATAAGATTGAGCCACTGTAGTCACTTGGACTATTTTAACGATGTCTTTAATAACTTTTCGAGACCGGCAAGTTTCAATCGCCTCAATAAGCCTTTGTCCATCACTGCTCGCTGGCTGTTGATCCCGTCATTTACCACCAGCTGAAGTGTGTGAGCACTGCAGCAGAGATCGGATACTTCGGTTAGCCTCATCCCTTTCATCATATTGGAGCCGCTATCTCGAAGCACAAGCATGAATCCCTTTGTGTTGATGTCCCAATGCCTCAGCAAACTGAGCAACACCTCGCTGATATATTCACCTGTGTGAGAGCCATGGATGGCTTTGACATTGAGGACCATTTGTTTCCTTTCCCAATCAATGAAATGACAGGTCAGACTCATTAGGGATTCTGTGTCACCAGACCAACAATCCATTGTAAATGCCAAATAGGGACCTGCATTTTCAATCTGACGAGGTCCTTGACTTTGTTTTCTACTTATGTGTGAATGTCTTAAAAGAGGTCAGTGCGATAGAACTTTTATGTTTTGAGGGAGTATCTGGACTCCAGCAATGCCAATAGCAGAGACAACTGTAAATGGATGAATGTCTGTGGCAATTATCTCAACTATGGCAAGATCAACTTTTTTGGACCTGGTGTCAGAATTACCTGGAGTAGACGGCTTAAAATGCTGGATTTGTTTTTGGAACTTCTGCAATCATCTTACATTCATAAAACCCAAATTATGTGTGCAATGTGCATCAAATAAATGGGTGCACTGCATATGGTTAACTGTGCAAGGGTAAGAAGAGGCTTTCATCAACATCTACAACACAGCCTTGATGATGCATAGCTTGCTGATGTATTATAAGATGGATATAATCAGGTCATCACAAAATGTCCTTTGTTAACACATTTAAATAATTTAAGAAAACAATAAACAATAAAAAGTGCTTGATTTGTAATTTAAGATTTTTCTGCATAAAATAAAATGAGCATGTCTAAAGCTAATCTAAAATGAGCATGTCTAAACTAAAATGTCAAAGAAGCTGCCAGATTTGTCAACCACAGAACATAAATCAGCAGAGGAAAATAATGTGATGTCAGATGCAAATTAAGCAACAAATTGTTCAAGTTTCTGTTTTAAACTGGATCAACGTTAAAAGGTATAAATATTCACTTTTATTCAATATTTCAGTGTGAGACCGACGCACACACACAGGAACCTCTGTTTGGTAGCTGACGCCGACTGAAAAACTCAACCAGCATTGAACTGGATTGATAATGATAACGTCAGCTAAGGGCTCTAGGTACACTTGTGTCTGATACATGATAAACATTCCCACAAATTAATATTAAACTCCAAATAAAACCCTTCTCATCATTAAATTAAAATGAAATCTTTCATCATTAAAGCTCTTCTGCTTTGGAAGGTTAAAACTTACCGTTGTCTTGAAGAGTAGGCTTCGAGCACCCGGCAGTGCCAATACACGTAAAAAATGCCAATGCCGATACACGTGAAAAACGTAAATATCGTCCGGCCGATATATCGGTCGATCACTACTGAGCTATAAAAAAAAAAGTTCGTTGATTTTAATTAGCCTACTATAATTGTCGAAATGGAACAAATAAAATGTAGGCCTAGTGTTTTATCATCAAACACATGAAAGCTGTTTTTTATTATTGTTTAATGTGTAAACGCAAATAATTTGAAAGCGTGTACTCTGCTATTTAGTTGGAATTCATAAAACAACAGATGTATTAATAAGTTTTAGAAATTCTATTCATTTGCCACCACACAAACGTTTGACCATGCAAAAGCACTGGTGTTGCCATTTTTTGTGACTCCATGACAACCGGTGAATCAAACAAAATACTTACAAAATGCAGAGAATAAATTACGTAAGACACAACTCTTTCCTTCCATTAATGTGGAAGTAATTGGTGCTATGCGAATGGCTCTGTCCAACATATGAGGCGGCATTAGTCAACACATGACTCCAATTTTCATTCTATTGTAGTTTTAGTTTTTCCTTGAACTATCAAGCTGCGCATGACCATTGGTGAAAATTTTGTTCACTTTAAAAAGGATGTTCCAAAAGGGAATATTTACTCACCCACATGTTTTGCCAAACTGTCATTCGTTATCTGTGAAACACAAAGGAGATGTTTTGAAAAATATCCTGTTCACTCTATGTCGTGCAGTTTCATTGAATTGGGGACCGGAGCTTTCAAGCTTTTAGAAACATAAAAAGCAGGGGTCAGCCAGATTTCAAAACATGTTGAAATTTGCACAATTAAAACAGAAGACGAGCTTCAGTGTTTGATATAAAAAAGCCCTCAATTTCAGCCTTTGATTACGTTGGATGGAGTAATATTATTCTTTCAAGTATGTTTACTGATCTTGTGATGCTTGTGCACATGGAGATTGCTATGAATGTCCTTACCCTCTAAAGCAATATATGGAGCATCATAACAAAAGATCACTTGAAGCGTCTGTTTGTGCAGAATGAAACCCTGATATCAAGTGACTTTGTGTAAAGTTATATATCTAATAAATGCCAGCCTAAGAACAGCCATTTGGGTTGTTGAGATAAAAGAGGAACCTGAAATTTATGCACTAAGACATCCATATTAAAACCTGCCAGTGAACCTGTCAGTGAAAGTAAGATTTTTCAACTAAGAACATGTTGTAGCAGCAAAATTTCTGATAACATTACTTTCACAAACTTGTGTGTTTTTCCTTTACATCCTATTGTGACTAGTTTGAATGAGAAAATAATCAACAGTACAATAATATAACAAGAAATTGTATGAGATACACTAGCTGAAGTACACTAAGGCTCCACAGAAAAAGCTACAAACAAAACGTAATGTCGGGATGAAACGGAAGTTTCAATAGTTGTTTCTTTCCTGTTGTGTGTAAATCCAAGTGAAATGATTTTGAAGTGAAATGATTTTGTCCATTGGGAATTGATTGGATGGTTGTGGTTTGCTATTGGTCGCTCTCTTGTAAATTACGGTAAACACATCCTCAGAGAAGAGAAGAGAGGTCACTGCAAGAGGGAGGTGAAGTTATTCTGACTAAATATTACGAGGACACGTGAATTTTTGAAAAATTGATGTGGACAGTTAAATCCTTTATAACAAATATTGCAATATTGAGTACAAAACAGGAAATGCCGATTTTGATTTCATGGTGACTGTAAGGGCAATATGGTGTTATAAACAGGGTTGGGGAATAACAACGTTAAATATTTAAAAAACAAAATATGGGTAAATTTATTTCATTGTAGTTACATTTTAAATAGATGGTATCAAATTACAGTTCCATCCGAAACGTATTTTATATCAAAGTGATTGATATCAAAGTATCAAAGTAGCCTAGAAGGCTTGATCTACTGCTGTTTGTGTTGTTACAGTAGCCAGCCCAGAACGGTTGTCATCGAAAAGTCATATAAGCCTAAAGCACTTTCTAGACACAAGCATAAATCAGTCAAGTCCACTTTAATCCTAACCTGCCACTACTTCAACAGTAAAATAAGTTACCAGCCAATGTAGCGTGCCTAGTGAGAGCTAATCAAGTAACGTTAGCTGCTAGCAGCTTCGTCTTTGTAACTAGTATAGTCAACAACCAAACTTTGCATAAATAAAGTAATAGCTTAAATCAAGTTAAATATGATCCAAATGAAAAATGAATAAATAATATGATCCAAAAAATGAATAAAAATAAAAATAAGCTACTTACTTGGTGATTCCACGAGATGGTAGATGTCTGAATACTCCATATTTGGCCACTGCGTGGGATCATTAATCCAGTTTTCGACCATTTCAAAGGGACACCTCTGTAAACCTGTATCCAGTAGCTTTTTTACGTTCCATTTTTGCTATCAAGAAACTTTGCAGATCTAGATCGAGTACTGTTTTCAGGGGAATCTATTTGTTTTACCGCAAAAGTGGGCCTTACCCTTCGATGATGCAAAAGTAGTGTTGGTCTTTCATATCATGAGCTAATTATCATTTGTTTTTGACCAGGTAAAACTAGTCTTTTCTTACAATACTAATGAGAATTTTTGTGCACATGAGATAGGTCTCTCTGTATAGGCAAGGGCGTGGTTAGCTGGTGCCTGCTTACATTACAGGGTACCACAACTTCCAATAGGAAAATTAAACTGCAGTAGCCACCGTTCAACCTGAAGAGGGCAGTACTCTGCAGACGTTTTTACACCATATATCGTAGAATTAAAACTTTATTTACTAAATAAAGTTGTTTTAGGGTTTAGTTACTCTTTAACAGCTCTGAATCTAACTCATTGTTATTGCAATACAATATAAAACACCCCTGAACATTTTTCTTCCTCTCATTTATAAAGACCACCACACTAACTCACTGGATGCTTGCTGCAATAATATATACTATATAATAATATATAGGATAGTTCACCCCAAAAAAATTACATTCGTCGTATTGATCCAAACCTGTATGACAGTCTTATGTGAAACACAAAAAGAGATGCTTTTGAATCTTATGGACTTTCGGTCTCAAATATCATTCACTTTCATTGTGTGATATTGTATGCAGTGTTGGAGAAAGAAGCTGATGTACTCTAACATTCTGTTGGCAGGACTGTCTTCTTTGAGGGATTTGTTTTTTAGGTAGTGAATGAATCTATAGCCTACTGCAGTGTGGTTCATATTATACCAGTCTACCATTTAGATCCCTTTACAATTAAACCAGTTTCGATTACTTTTGACTCTAACAAACTTTATTACCAATATTTTGTTATTTTATATTTTATTATCCCTCTGATGCACATCTCATTAAATATTATTCAGGAATGATGTCTCTTAGTAATAAAATAGCATTACTACTGAATCGCTACATTATATTTCTCAGCAACTTGTCTTGTTTTCAGTTTGTGTGTGTGTGGACTTCTGTTTGTATCTTTTGATCAGATCCTGTGTTCATTTGTTCTATTTCCCGCCACTCCTTTGTTTCTATGGTTACTGTTATTATGACTTCATTTGTCCCAGTTGTGTCTGATTACTTATCTCTATTTAAGATGCACCCTTGCTTTCAGTCTTTGTTGGGTCTTTGTTGCGTTAATGTGTGTTTTCTGTCAGCTTGTTCCAGAAAGTTATAAGTAAAGTTGGAATTTGTATTTTTAAAGAGTGTTGAGTCTGTTCCTGAGAGAACCACAATGTGACAAGACTTTTTTTTTAAAGTAATTAAACTCCCAGCTTTGTTGATAATGGAGAGAGAGGTGCTTAACACACAGGAACGCACCTCTCTGCTTTGTGTCAGGCAGTTTGTTTAATGCACATCTAGCTGATTTATCCCTTACATTTTATTTAAATATATATGACCAAAGTGCCTAGCAGATTACAAGGAAAGGGATGTCCGCATAAGATGATGTTGGTGGTGCTAAATGCAGTGCCACCGAGAACACCTCACGTGGTCTTCCTGTAAAACAAGCAAAAAATGATTTGTTTTTCATTTATTTCTTTATTTGATCACGGACAATGCACAAAAAAAAAACATTAGTCTAAAGAAGAAGAGATGTCATGTACCAAAAACTGCTAATTTCCACCTGCTTTCCCTGGACAGGTTGATGTTATAGGCCTACTTCCATAAATTCATAAAATATATACATAATAACACATGAAGGCATTGCTTCACTCACATCATAAACCACTCTCCACTTCAGGAAACTATCATTCACTCACACACCCACTCACTCACAGTTTACATCATTCATATCACAGCCACATCTCGCTTTTTCATCATATCCCAAATAATGTAATTGAACCATGGCAAATTTAGTTTTGTATGTCGCTTTCTTTCCTTATTTTTTGAATATTTGGTTAAGATGTAATTTGCAGCCAATATAAGACCATGACAACCCTGTTCACAAGATGATGTCTCCCCACTTTGTTTGTTTTAAAACTTTTTCAACCAGTTGTAAATCTTTCTTTGGAATGAATGTGATACACATTTTACTATTCATCGAATTTTCGTTCTTGTATCTTGTTTTATTAATTTTCTAGCTATTAGGGTTAATAACTAAGATTGTGGTCAGACATATCTGTAATTAAATTTTAAGTTTTAATTATTCGGTCCCACTTTATATTAAGTGGTTTTAAGTACTATGTACTTACATTGAAATTAATAATTTGATACAATGGACTTATTGTGTACATACATGTTTTTACATTGTACTTATATTTTGAAAACACCTGCATGTAATTACAGCTGTAATTAATAAATGTAGTTACATTTGTAATTACACAGTTGACCCTTCCCTTACACCTTAACCCACCCTTAAACCGACCTATACAACCACACCTAACCCTAACCTTACCCGTATCACACCTCAATAGCAACAAAAGTGTTTTACAATACAATCTGAACAAAATAAGTACATTGTACTTATTTTTCGATGTAAGTACATAGTACTTAAAGCCACTTAATATAAAGTGGGACCAATTATTCTCTCGGCTTATTTGTCAATATTAAATCTATTAAGGTTTGAGAAGATCTTGTTATACAAGTTGATTTAATTGCAGGAAAAATAAGTGAGATTTACACTGAATTCAACATCCAGGTCAAGGTCTGTGCCACAGGTACAGACAATGAAAGCAAATTTTTCAAAGCCTTCCAAGAATTTGGAAAATTAATCCAGAAGAACACACTTTTTACACAAATGGGGTGCAATTTGAAGATATCGATGCAATTATTCAGGACATTTTCAAACAAGAGCTTGTTTTTCCTGTGACATCATTGAAACACACTAAATCTCATTGCCACACCTGTTCTGGAAAAGGCTACATCCCAAGGTGTCTCACGGAAATTGTACAAAAGTGCCTTGTCAAAATGTGCTGCCATTTGGAAGAAGGCCCATCGCTCCCAATAGGAGCTGAGGTATTAAAAGACATTGCCAATATGAAGTGCATTGTCCCATCAGTGAGCCCGATGGAGCTCAAAAATCCTGCCATTGAAATGATAGTGAGTCTCGCTGAAGCCTAAATGATTTAAGTGTGTGACCGTCTAAGTGGCCAAAATGCACCCTCAATAAACTACATTTCTCAAGGAGTACACCTCTCGCCTGCAATTGATCTCCTCCAGGGGGAAAGAACTGTTTTCTTCATAATTCTGACTATTCTTGGCCTGAAAGCCAAGCTGATGGAAAAGATCTCTCAAGGACATTTCTCGGCAGACATAATCTCAACAATTGTCAAGTCCATTGATACTCGGTTCAGAGAGGTACTGGCCTCCCATGATGCAAGAATGGCAGTATCTACCATACCAACTTGAGGGAAAATATGAGAAGGATAAAGGTCTAAGAGGCTGCTCTTCTGGACATTGTGCCTTCTGCTGAACTGACCACTTTTTAAAAATGGACAGATTTCAGGTGACATGATGGGTGACAACATATTTTCTTTTGAGAATACAGAGATGACAAGCACCAAAGCAGAAGATGAAATACGTGACTATCTCCAAGATTAATTGAAACTCTATTCAATCAATAAATCCCTCTTCTTGAAATACAACACCACCCTGCCTTCAAGTGCTCCAGTAGAATGACTATATTTAGTTAGGGAGGGCTACTTTCTACTCAGCGTACCTGAATGACAGATGAGCACTTGGAGCAGACTCCCGTAAATATTAAAACATTTAATAGTAAAAGTTAATATAATGAATAAGCACTTTGAGTATATTCGTGTGTTTGCATTAAAATCACATTGGTCTTTATTGCAGTTAATTAATATTGAATTTATTTTGATTGGAGCACACTCATTAGTGGATCGGCCAAGTTCTTATGCTTGGCATAATCGTTCAGTTTATGATACAAGCATGAAAATTGGCACGAGCGAGCGGTCTCCATGGGTCACTTGCAAGAAAATTGTCCGAGCCACTTGAAATTTCAAGGTGGCGGCCATTTTTCAAGATGGCCGACACCTTAGCAGAGCCGTTTAGTGATATAGTGGAGTGGTTCATTTGGTGATACAAGCATGACAATTGGCATGAGCAGTCTCTGATGGTCACTAGACAATAAGCCACCAACAGCTACTTGAAATTTCAAGATGGTGGCCATTTTACAAGATGGCCACCACCTTAGTGGAGCAATTAGGCTTAAGAAATAATTTTAATTGGTGATACAAGTATGAAAACTGCCATGAGCTGTTTCAAAGGGTCATTTGACAAGAAACCGCACACAGCCACTTGAAATTTCAAGATGGCAGCCTTTTTTTTTCAAGATTACTACCACTTAAATGGAGCAGTTAAATAAATCTCAATTAAAAATGACCCATAAGACTGGTTTTGTTGTCTAGAGTCGCATTTATTCTCACAGAGCCTGATTAATTTTGTTTCCCCCATAAATGCTAATTAATGCATTAACTATCAAACATGTAGTTAAGGCTGCTGTTATTCATGCATGAGTCATTATGACTTCTGTCATAGTTAAGGATAGCTCTTAATTGGTTCATGTTGAAGTAACTATTAATTCAGGCATTAGTACATGATTATTCATGTCCTGTTATTGTAAAGTGTTACCCTTTTTGCCTTTTGGATGTGCACATTTTGTGTTGAGTCTTTGTTAATCAACTGGAACTTAAATTTATATGAATGCTGAAGGCCCCGTAGAAACATTGCATTCAGCTAAAGAAAATAAAAACATTATTGGAGAAGAAAAGGTCAAAGAGTGTGCCTCATCATAATATATATTTGTAAACCGTCAGTTCTGGCCTTTCTAATGAACTTTTGCTAAATAACTCAGTGATCTCACATGCTGTTCATAATGATAATACATCAGACATTATGGCCCAGTTACTGTCCTGTGCAAATTAGAGGCTCATAAATATAATCGAAATGGTGTTTAAGTATATCAAGACAACAAGTTTGCTTTACAATCTGTTAAAATTTTTTTTTTAAAAACTTGTAATACATTTTTTGTTTGCCTTGATGTGAGTAATCAACATTAGGTTTCTAATCTTTTCCCTAATGGGATTCTTCTAGGCTTTTCTTCCCCTTACTCGGGGCATTGAGGATACAACATCTGTTGAGTTTGCTTCTTTTGCAATTTGTTCTCCCTTGTTTTCATAAAATGACTGTTCTATAGGTGTCTTTAAAGCTGCAGTCTGTAGTTTTTCCTCTTTGTCGCCCTCTCTTTTCGAAACCTGCAATTTGCGGTTATTCATGGAATTATCAACTTTATCACGGCACAGCGCGGATGAATCCAATGTTTTGAGGAGAATGTGCGGCTGTCAGTCACCGTGCCGGTGTCGATACTTTGTTCTGACCAACTAAGGGAAAAAAAACATTGTAATAAGTCGCGCTGATTAAATCTAATGATCGCTTGTCATATCACATCAAATCGTACAAATTATACTTTGTTCTCAAATTGTTAATGTTAACAACATCAGCATTGCGTGACTACATTTAATGCCCTAGATTTATTTTGGATAATTACTTACGGACTGCATTTTTAACTGCGAACTTTCATTAAAAAAAATATGTACAATGTACTTTTTGGTTTGAATTTGTATTATAGACAGATCAATTCAATTAAGCTATTCAGTCATCATTTTCTCTAATTAGTAGAGACTATTCGGTGCGTGCTGTGAGTATATATTTAATTTCTTGGTTTCTCACATAGGACAGAATACTGCTGGCATTTAAACTGTAAGTAATGAGTGTGGTTACCTAGTAATTTACAGTGCGCTTGTGGACCTTAATCACAAAGACAACTCCTGATCTTGCAGTGACATAGATTGATACAGAATACAGAGGATATTTTCTTCCTCGCTTCACAGCATGTCTCTCTCGATTGTTTTATTACTTGCAGCAAACTCAACAGCTTTGCACCACAGGATGTAACTCTAGCTCCATTAGACTGTTGTGAGGTCCATAATGGTTGGAGAAATTGAGACCACGTGGGTGGTATCATTCCCATTTTATTCACGGTTGAACAAGAGTTTAATTATGAGAACAGATGTATGCTCAACATACAGTATGCTCAAAGTCTTTGAAATATACATATTTTTTTAATGTTGGTCAGTATTAATAACAGTTCTGTGGTTAGAGGATAATGGTGTATTGTAATGTTTAATTGTTTTGATCTATGCCCCAAGCTTGTGTGAAACATTGATCTGCACTCCCATTAAAACATCAGTTTAAAAGCAATGGCAACAGACAAAACAATTAGTGCTGTAAGTTCATGGATTTAAATTTAATCTTTCCAGTTTACTTTCCCTCAGAATGTTTTCCTTTGTGTTGCACATTTTTGCATTTATTCCCGAACAAAGAATACAAAGAACAAAAAAGAACAAAGACCTAAACATTTTTCTCCATAATTAATACACAAACTATTTCACTCTGATCGATATTGTAGACGTTCATGTTTAAAGGGACAGTCTGACCGAAAATTTTAATTAATTTAAAATCAAATCGCCCTCATGTCTTTCCAAACCTCTATGGCTTTCTTTCATCTGTGGAACACTAAAGAAGATATTTTGAAAGATGTTTGTAACTAAACAGTTTGGGTTCCCAGACAATATCTTAGTTTGTCTTTGGCAGAAGAAAGAAATAAACACAGGTTTGAAAAGACTTGAGGGCGAATGATGACAAAATTTTCATTTTTGGAAGATTTATACCTTTAAGACTGCACTCTTTTTATATTCCTTAAGCATTATAGCCAAGGGGTTGTTCTTAATCTTATTCAACTTTTGAGATTCAGTTCAAAATTATTTCAGCCCAAACTGAATATACAGACAATATGTAAAGTGTACCGTTAATCATCATATGTTGTCTTTGGGGTGCTGATATGATCCCAAAAAGGCCACAACAAAACTTGCATATGCGTTACATATCATACATATCATATGTTCGTTGTTTTCGTACACAATTTTCCAAATTCATTTTTATAAATCATTTAATATGTTGCAGTAAAATCCAAAGTGTTCCAAAAATCCAATGTGTTCCAATGGGTGTGTGCAATTTGTTCACCCTCAGGTGCTTTCTGGAACCAGCATTGCAAGAGGAACTCTGTGACAGCATGGAGGGCGAGCTAGCAGAAGTGGAGATGTTGCAGGAGCTTTCCACACTCAATTTGAACAGCAGTCTCCTGAATGCTTACGCAAACCACAGTAATGTCACCAACCACACGAGTATCACCTACTACCCATATTACCAGCACTCTCTGTCTGTCGCCGCCACCCTGACGACGGCCTACCTCTTCATCTTCCTGTTGTGCATGGTGGGAAATGGCTTGGTATGCCTGATTGTGCTGAAGAACCGGCAGATGAGAACGGTCACGAACCTCTTCATCCTCAACCTGGCCGTTAGTGACCTTCTGGTGGGCGTCTTCTGTATTCCAACAACCCTGGTGGACAACCTCATTACAGGTAAAACACATCACTACACTGATACAAACATGTGAAAGAGAGAGAGGAAAAAGAATCCGTGAAAAAACGTCTTTTGCCTTGACCGCTTCCTTAAAGGAGTAGTTCACTTTTGAAAAAACTTTTGCTGATAATTTACTCACCCCCGTGTCATCCAAGATGTCCATGTCTTTCTTTCTTCAGTCGAAAAGAAATGAAGGTTTTTAATGAAAACGTTCCAGGATTTTTCTCCATATAATGGACTGCAATGGGAACCAAACGGTTCAAGGTCCAAAGAAACTTTCAGTGCAAACTGCAAACTTGTTCAAAGGGCTTTAAACGATTCCAGACGATAAATAAGGCTCTTATCAAGCGAAACGATCGCTCGTTTTTTTTTTAAATAACAAAGTTTAAGTTTTATAAGATCAAACGCTCGCCTTGCTCTGTTCTGTGGTGCACGTTCGTGACTCTCCTGTTTGAACTCGTTCAACAAAATGAACAAATCTTTTTCAGAATCAATTCGTTCGTTTCTTTCGCCGAATGAACCAAATGACTCAGAAAAAGATTTGTTCATTTTGATGAACGAGTTCGAACAGGAGTGCGTTACAGAACAGAGCAAGGCGAGCGTTTGAGCTTATAAAATTTAAACTTTGTTATTTATTTATAAAACGAGCGATCGTTTCGCTTGATGAGACCCTTATTCATCATCTTGAATTGTTTAAAGCCCTTTGAACAAGTTTGCAGTTTTATATGGTCCATTATATGGAGAAAAATCCTGGAATGTTTTCATCAAAAACCTTAATTTCTTTTCGACTGAAGAAAGAAAGACATGGACATCTTGGATGACATGAGGGTGAGTAAATTATCAGCAAAAGTTTTTTCAAAAGTGAACTACTCCATTAAGCTAAAAAAACATTTTTCCACCGCTCATGGCTGTGTAGCACATCTTTCGAGCATTTCTCCACAGAGCTCTTATTACTGCAGTGAACCCTGGGTTGTTCCCCCAGTTAGCTCTTTCACACTGCATAATGCTGGGTTGTATCTCAATCCCACAGTTCACATTCTAGAGCTAATACTCCTACAGCATTGACCTATTCTGATATTTACTAGCTCCAGCATATGTCAGTTCTTGCTATTTGGCTCATAGAACAAAAAAGCTCATCAAAGGCTGGATTTCGTTCAGAACTGCAAACGCTCTTTTGCTTTTTTTTGCTGTTGTGTGTCCTTACTCACTTTGAGGATCAGTGCCCGAAGTTGAATACATTATTTGGAAAGGCATGGATAATGGCTTAGAAAGGAATAATGAATTCTAATGTATAATAAGAAAAATATTTGGAAGACACAGCCTGTTTGCTGGACAACAGGTGAGCCACCCAGATTCAGATATTCATTTGTATGCATGGTAAAAGTTTTCAAACCCTGAATATTTTCTGTCAACTTCTGTGTTCTCATCAGCTTTTTTATATAAGCGCTGTCTTCTTATTAGAGGCTGTCTTTTTTTCTACTGCAGAATATAAAAGATATTGAACAGTGTTTCTCTCACAGTCAGGTTTATTTTTTGTCTTTTGTTTTAGTTCTGTCAGGTCCATTAAGTCAAGAACACACATGACAATGAATGATTAGGAAATTGCATTCAATAAATTGCCATTCAGTTGATAATTAAAATTTGGTGGTATGGCTCTGTACAGGGAGTCCTCTGACCTTTTACGAGCACCATGAAATAGCAGAGTGACTCTCTGGACAGCAGCAGCATTAGGGAACGCTCACAGTTTAGTATTATCCCCTGGCAACCTCTTGTGAATAAGACAAGAGATGGAATTAGACAATTAAAATGCTTGGAAATCTTTAAGAATAAATACGAATAGTTGGCAATATGTTTCAGTTCAGATGAGTCTCCTGACCATTCATGAGCACCATGAATTTAGCAGAGAGTCAGGGGACAGCAGCAACATTAGGAGATGCTCACATGAATTAGGACTAGGACAGCTGATCTATTTCCCCCAAACAGACCGTAAAGCTCCTGTGATAAAAATAATTGAAGGATGAATTAAGCAGCAAGTAAGCGCATCCAGGGGCAATGTAACTAAGCAGAAGACAGACAAGTAAGATTCAGCTGATGAGACTTTCTTTTAAATTGACTCACTGACTGTCTTTTTAGAGCTGTACCACAGCAGAAATAATTCAGTTTGCGCCGTGAATTGTTATTTACTAACTATCTATCACTGCAAGCTGCTTGATCTGTGCTGCATAGTGCTAAAATCACTGCATGTTGCCACTGACAACAGATAAGTAATGCACATTGGCAATATTTTTGCATTGGCATAGCAAGAGCATTTAAATTAAAAAACAACTAGGTAACCACATTAAGCCCACGGATAGCATTAGCAACAGCATGGTGCCCATATCCTGATAACTTTTAACAATGAGCATTAAAAAGGAAGTTAGCTTCGTGAAGACTTTCAGAGATAAATGGAGAGTGAATACATCGAGTCCTGTTTCAATATTGCAGAGAGCGAGCAGTTAGGAGCGAACTGAATCTGCTTAAATAGGGCGCCCCCTGATTTGAGCATAGTCATTATTATCAGCGAGGGGAGATAAACAGCAGATGCGCCTGAGCAAATCGCTGATGAGACCGTGTTGTCGGCCAATAGCGTAGCATCTTGACTACTTGGCCTGCCAGAACTGATGCTGACAATCAACTCATAGTCATCATTGTCTGTTTTGCCTGAATTGTAATCCAGTCATTCATAGTCATGATCTCTAATTAGATTTACATTTAATCAAGACGCTTTTATCCAAAGCGACTTACAAATGAGGAGAAAAATAGAAGCAATCAAACCAACAATATACTCTGTTGTGGCAAGTCCCAGTTAGTCTAGCATAGTACACGTGGCAATATTAGTTTCACACCTGTTTCCTGTTCCATTGAAGTCCTTCCTCTGTGTATTAAAGTCTAAATTTCCCCCTTACTTTATAGTCCTGTGTTAACATTACATGGATTGTGTTGGTACAAGCTCTATCTGTTTTGTTTTATTGACTCGGCCACAAAGCCTGCCACAAAGCCAGAAAGATCGCCAGAGGCGGTCTTCATCCCAGAGCCCGAATCCAATGGAGAGTTAATCCAGGTGTGTTTGCTGGCAACCGCGTCAGTCATCGATGGCGTTTTTGTGGAGTTTGTCGGCTTAAAATAGGAGCCCTGCCCACCCTCCTGCGGCTGAAGATGGGCTATTTAAACAGAGCTAGATTAATGTACTACATGCTCTACATACTTTTGTTGTACTTCAGTCACCTTCACTCCCAGCCAGTTCCTTATTGTTGTAGTCATCACTGGATATTTCCAAGTTGCCGCTGGTTATGCCCAGTACCAAGTCCCCATTGCAGATGCTCAGCCTCCCTCTCCCTCATCCACTGCCAACGCCAACCAGTTCATCTGCCTCATCTCCACTGTCACCATTCAACTCCTCCAGTTGTTCCACTTCTGGATCTACTCCTCATTCCACCATTGTCCTCATTCCACAAGCCATTACCGCTCCACCGTGGCCCTCCAGGCTTTTGTCACCACCCTCAGATCCGCCTTGGTCTCAAACTCCGCCATATCTACCCCAGTCAGCAGTGCCCCTTGGTTCCACCTGGCTCCTCTACCAACACTCCACCATGGTCCTTCATAGTATGGCTCCTCCCATCTATGCTCTGGTCCCTCCTGTCTCTACCCTGGCTCCTCCCCGGTCATCATCTCAATGAGTCTTATTCTGCCTGCTCCTCGTCCTGCTCCAAAGTCCCCACCGTCCCTCCTCAGATTGGACTGTTTGGCAGAAAGTGGAGTGGAAAAAGCTGATTAAAATGCCAATTATCTATATTTTTTTGCAAATCCGAGAAAAAACAAACAAATCTTTTTCTATTTAACTTTAGCGCACAATTTTTAGGTTGATGCTTTTAAATATCACAAAAACTAAGTTTATTCAATTCAAGTGGATTGAATGCAATGAAAACAGACTGAAAAATCATATTGCATTAGTCCACTTTAGGCGATTACAGTAAATATGAATAAAACTAACATTTAATCCAATGAGATTTCTTGCTAATTGGTTAACAATAAATTCTACTCCGGCAAATTAGCAACAATGAGTTGTATATCCTCAGTGTTTTTTCTTTAATCACATGAGTGTTAAATGCGTCTGCCCCCTAGATCACCTGCCCCCTAGATCCCATTCCCTCACACCTTCAACAAACCATCTCGCTTACACTTTTACCAGCACTCACACACATCAACATCACTCCACACTGGGATTTTCCCTACCACATTCAAGCAGGCTTGGGTAACCCTGCAGCTTCAAAAACCCACTTGTAGATAGTTACCAACCTTTTTCTCCCAAACCATACAGCGAAAATACTTGAACAAATAGTTTTCAACCAGGTAGCATCTTTCCTCTCACAGAGTAACCAGCTAGACATCAACCAATCTGGTTTCATAAATTACCATTCCACCTAGCCTGCATTACTGTCGGTCACTGTTGCACTGGGATTGCAAAAGCTATTTTTCAAATCATCAATTCTCATTCTCCTGGATCTCTGCTGCCTTCGACACTGTGAATCATCAGATCCTTCTGTCACTGTTTGGTCACTTCAACAAGCCTTTCCCCCACAGTCTCTCCATGGTTCCCCTTATTGTTGTCAGAAGGCATTATAATAGCCTATAAATAACATCTACTGTTTGTACCAAGCAGGTGATTGTATGTTCTGAGCATTTCTGTTGTGAGCTGGTCTTTTCACTTGAACAGTTACAGCCTTTAAGCTCTGCAGTGTCTCAAAGTGCTGAAAGAAAAGTTGAGAAAAGTTATATAGGGATTCTCAGCCTCAATCTGCCCAAAGTCTGCCCAAACTTGACAAAGGCTTCAATCAACTTCAGAGGGCGCATGGACTAACTCAAAACTTCTGATTCTTCATCACAGAAGCAGTTTATTGAAAATCTTTCAGCAACAACTTGATAATCTTTTGATATTTTCAGTCCTTAATTCAGATGTTTAGTGCATTAAGAACACAAAAAAACACAAGGCACTCACCTATAGGATATATACTCACCTAAAGGTGTTTGACCCCCTTTCTCCTTCAGAACTGCCATAATTCTACGTGGCATTGATTCAACAAGGTGCTGAAAGCATTCTTTAGAAATGTTCGCCCACATTGATAGGATAGCATCTTGCAGTTGATGGAGATTTGTGGGATGCACATCCAGGGCACGAAGCTCCCGTTCCACCACATCCCAAAGATCTGGTGACTGTGGGGGCAATTTTAGTACAGTGAACTCAATGTCATGTTCAAGAAAACAATTTGAAATCATTCGAACTTTGTGACATGGTGCATTATCCTGCTGGAAGTAGCCATCAGAGGATGGGTACATGGTGGCCATAAAGGAATGGACATGGTCAGAAACAATGCTCAGGTAGACTGTAGCATTTAAACGATGCCCAATTGGCACTAAGGGGCCTAAAGTGTGCCAAGAAAACATCCCCCACACCATTACACCACCACCACCAGCCTGCACAGTGGTAAAAAGGCATGATGGATCCATGTTCTCATTCTGCTTACACCAAATTCTGACTCTACCATCTGAATGTCTCAACAGAAACTGAGACTCATCAGACCAGGCAACATTTTTCCAGTCTTCAACTGTGCAATTTTGGTGAGCTCTTGCAAATTGTAGCCTCTTTTCCCTATTTGTAGTGGAGATATGCGCCCATCCGCCTCAAGGTTGTGTGTGTTGTGGCTTCACAAATGCTTTGCTGCATACCTCGGTTGTAACGAGTGGTTATTTCAGTCAAAGTTGCTCTTCTAAGCTTGAATCAATCGGCCCATTCTCCTCTGATCTCTGACATCAACAAGGCATTTTTGCCCACAGGACTGCCACATACTGGATTTTTTTCCCTTTTCACATCATTCTTTGTAAACCCTAGAAATGGTTGTGCGTGAAAATCCCAGTAACTGAGCAGATTGTGAAATACTCAGATCGGCCCGTCTGGCACCAACAACCACGCTCAAAATTGCTTAAATCACCTTTCTTTCCCATTCTAACATTCAGTTTGAAGTTCAGGAGATTGTCTTGACCAGGACCACACCCCTAAATACATTGAAGCAACTGTCATGTGATTAGTTGATTAGATAATTGCATTAATGAGAAATTGAACAGGTGTTCCTATAATGCTTTAGGTGAGTGTATATAAGACACTAAAATGGTGAATTTAAGGATATTTAACTCATTTGAACTACAAACAATTTTAGCATATGGCCAGTTAGCACATTAGATATTGAAACCACTAGTTGTGAGCTATACAAAACCTTCTTTAAAACAGTCTGTAGTCACTAAAGAAAAGAGTCTTTATCCTACCAGTATATCTTAAAGTTGATGAACACATTGTGGCGTTTCCCAGCTGACCTTCTTCTTCTTCTTCTTACTCGGGCTTATTGGTGGTTCGCTCCCAGCTGACCTCGAACAAACTCAGCATGTGGTTTACTCTAAAATCAATGACCACCATGTAGGTTTTAGAATCTTTTTTGAACAATGTGTTTATTATTTTTTGATTATAAAAGACAATTCAGATGATCACAGTTATTTCCCACCCCGACAAGAAAACACATCCCTATCTTCTCTCATACAGAAATACACAAAGCTATCAGACGAGTGTCATTCTAAATACAAAACAGATTACAAGGTAGCCAGAAACCAAATATAAATTACTGTTCTTCACACATTAAAGTTACATTTTCCAGTGAGACACCATATTTAAAAAAAAAAAAACACTAATACATAGATACACCTCCTGTAATAAATGACCAATATTATTGCTGTTAATGTAGTCAATGGCAGTTGAATGTGTGTGAGTGTGGGTGTGTGTGATACTGGTTGGTAAACTAGTGAGTAAATATGAGGATGTGAGTATTTATTTCTTTTATTCATTGTGTGTTAATGTATTTTAACTATTATGGATGGGTTGGCTGTAAAACTGAATAGCCCCTTGGGGACTAATAAAGGTATCTGAACTGAACTAGTAATTAAACAGCATCCATATTTCTTTATATACATCCATTTTGTTTTTAAAAAAGTATGTTATTTTTCATGCACTGTGCCATGGAGTTAGCTCCAATAACTGGTGGGTCAGAGTTTTTCCAGCTAAGAGCTATCATTCTTTTAGCTTGTAATATCTGCACATTTATGCTACTGGTGAATTAGTTTAAAGTTTTTTGGACATAAGTGTAGCAAAATAATTTTTTCATCTAGAGGAATATTCAAGGACAAATTTTTCTTTGTAATATTAATCACTTCCACCCCAAAGTCTCTAACAATACTGCATTCCTAAACACAATGCACATATTATCCCCGAGCTTCTCTGCATTCAAAACATTTATTAAGGATATTTTTATTAAACCTATTTAGTTTGACAGAAGTCATGTAAGTCTGAATCAACCAGATGTATTGAACTAGTTTTTGTAATGATTTGGTTGTGGTGGTGAGACAGCATTCAGGAGACAGAGTGAAAATCCAAACGTTGTTATTATCAAATATAATCCAAGGTCATAGTCCATACAGGCAGAGGCTCAAGCACATGTATCCAGTCCAAAATACAAATTCAATCCACAGGGGATGACAGGAACAATAAATTCAACACACAGGAAAAGATAAATTAAAAAAAGGGGAACTTCTCAAAATACTGAGGGTAAACCAAACCAAACGGCATTTAAATAGACAGGATGATGATCAAAAATGAAACAAGACACAGCTGAAACAGATGAACTAACAATGAGCAAATTATTCTGGCAAATGAAGTCCGGGAAAAACGGTCTGGTCTAATGTAAACGGTGAGGACTAGGATCCCATCAGTTGGCACATGATGGCACCTGCAGCTGACTGATATAACAGATTTAAGCTAATGTTACCTGACTGTTTCTGAGAGTTTTTACAGGCTTGTTCTCCATATATCCTCTTTCAATATCACCTTCCATAATTCAAGTTTCAGGGTTGATGATTCAGTAAACCCTGATGCAAGCCAGTTGTTAAAACTGATATTAATCCTTTATCATTTCAATTCTTGGTAATTATTCCTCCAAAGAAGATAGTGCTGGCAAGTTTAATGATGGGTTCTGCCTAGAGGAATATTATACTTAGACGTACAACCTAGAAGTTTTGCGTAGTTTCACTACGTGAAATCTCAAGGCCCACAGAGAAAATGAATAGTTGAATAACGTCATTATTTTTATTTTTTTATTTTTTATGTTTCAATATACTTCTTGTCTGTTTCAAACCGGATTTCTCCTGTATGTGGTAAAAAAAGGAGCATGTAATTTTAATGAAGGCATTTTGTTCAGGTCGTGGACATCAACACAAGGAGGGAATCAGTTCTTAAATGTTTAATCATCTACTTTGGTGAATCTGTTCACCATCTGATCAAGGAAATTCAGGTACGTAACATTGCTCAGCCATCCACGCACATACTTGCATACTGTGTGGGTACAAAACTTAGAATGTAGTCTAAGATCAGTAATTTCGGTAAAAAAAAGTAAACTTTAAACTCATTTGTTCCTTACACAAAGTGAATATTTCATGCAGTTATTTGTGGTACTTCTGTAGATTGCAGCTTATAGCTATGTTCATGTATGCACTAAGTACCTGGTTGAGTATTTTGGCCTCCTTTTGCATGATTTGCTGCATCAGGGTCGTGTTATATTGAGGCAAACTGCATGTGGCACAGCTGAATGCCCAGGTTGTTTTAAACGTTGTATCAGCGATTGCAGGCCTAATTATAAATGATCACATTCATCCTCACGATCTGCTAGCTGCGCACCCTACTCAACTGGGTCTGGTCAGCACTCTTTATTCATTACTATGTATTGTCTCGCCAGGATATGCCAGGTGATGGACTGGAGCAACCAATGGCCTTAATCAGTGACACAGAGACCATTGAGGGCACAGAGGTCCACAGTAACATGCCCTCAACCACAGCTGCTGTCGCAATGTTATTTGTGCTAAACCTCAAGTATCCAAAAGAACTGAAATTCACTTTTGAGGTTTTTTTTTTCAGAAAGTGTTAATGGAATTTGACACAAGAAAAATGACCCCCAAAATATGTCGCCCCTGCACTCTGCTGCATAGTCAATGACTGACCTACAGCCTCCATTTCAGTGCTTTGATGAACACAAACACACAGGATGGCAGAAATGTCTTCACCTCAGTCTCCACTACATCGTAATAGTAGTTCAGTAGTTGTTTGTTGTTTACTAAATGTGGCAATTTTGTATTAGATTTACATTTATTTCTTCTGCCAAAAATGTTCATTCCTGAGTGAAGCAGACCAATTGTTTTAAGGTATTTGTTATTATTTCTTATTCTTGTTCTTATTTGATATATTCACATTTTAATACTGCTATGAAATTCTTGAACTTGAAATGAACTGCTTGAACTGTCTCAGAATTACATTTAATAAATATTTAAAACAACGTTAAATTGATCTGACTCATTAATATATATTATATACATATAGTCACATGGAATATTTAAACATTTTCTTCAATGAATTTCTGGGCCGTCAAGTTTCGATCCCCTATGTACTGTAGCAGTGATCCACCTCTCAAATTTAATCAAAAATATCTTCATTTGTGTTCCGAAGACGAACGAAGGTCTTGCGAGGTTGGTACAGCATGGGGGTGAGTAATTAGTGACTTAATTTTCATTTTTGGGTGAACTAACCCTTTAAGTAACTGAGCATGAGAAAAACAGTCTGTCCTCACAACCAAAAGTCTCTTTATTCTCAAATGTAAACTAATTTTATCTTACACATTTTTCTATATTTTCAATGGTTAATATGCATATATTAACCATTGTACATTGTATAATATAGTATATATATATATATATATATATATATATATGTGTGTGTGTGTGTGTGTGTGTGTGTGTGTGTGTGTGTGTGTTCTATCTCCGTTTAGGGTAGTTCTGAGATATTGAGCATCAAAGTTTTTACATCCCAGCTGGCAAAACTGTTATGTAGTATAATCTTCTATTATAGCTTTATCTATTAATCTTTTTTTTTTTTTTACAAAAATAACACCACACAGGCATTAATAAACACCTAATGGATCAGATTATGTCAAAAACTCAATTTCGACCAAAAGTGGAGATAGAACCTTATAATTCTAAGCTCACGTGTTATATTCTCCCTCATGCTGTTACATAATATCTGAATGTTTAGAATTGTTTATTTAAAAAAAACACCTATGTTTCTAATAATTAATTGGGTAAAAATGTTTGAGCGTGTGTAATTTACTTTGTAGAACAAAACATCCATGCATCGTCAACTTTTACTTGTAAACTGAAAAACTACCTTGTAAAAAAACCATTGAAAAATTTCGAGGGAACCACTATCTTCCAGGGTTTAATGTCCTCCCTGCACAACAGGTTCATGTATACCCAGACAGTCATTATAGCCTATAGAAAATTATTTCAGTATGAAACAGTCTGGGTTGATTGCAATAATGACTGTACATCTCCTTCATCAACCCTCTTTAAGCAAATACTACTCATGTGTGCTCTTCTAGAGAACTAAGAGCTCTATCATTTTGTTTGTGACTCACCAAAGTGTCCAGTGTGATAAGCCCGCATGCAGCATCTCTGGTTGCTTTAGAGATGATCACATAATCATTTGTACAGTACACACAAATTGTAACCTGGTCTGGAAATTGTGAAACTACATTAATACTGCCTCAGGCTGTGTAAAGGTGCTCCCAGATGAAAGCATTGGGTTTCTTTTACTCATATTTGCATTTAAGATGTATTTACTTGTGTGCACATCCGACTGCATTTTTATTGCAGAACAGGTGCAGAACACGTCATTTTTGTTATCAATAATACTCTATCATTTTGACCAAGAAACTCGTTTTATGCACTGAATGAAAAAAACAAAGGTAAAGAAAACAGATCCAGACCTGGCTTTCACGATGCAACCTTATCACGTCCACAGGCAATAGCATTGCAACAATATATATTTCTTCGTGTCCACAGTAACAGCATTGTGTGTTTAACAATGTATAAAATGCTCAAGGCCTTGAGTCATGCCCAGAGAGACACTCATTCATTTCAACATTTCTACACTCTTAAACACACAATAATATTACTGTGGCATCTTGAAAAGTACACAGTAGAGTTTGAGGAGAGTTTTTTTTTAACTCTTCTTATATTACAAATGACAAGTTAACAATAAACAGCGTGCTGATAAATCGAGAAGAATCCTTTACACTCTGCCATCAGCAATTGTTCTACAGCTCGCTCTTTCTCCCCTGAAAGTGTGTGTGTGTATGTGTGTTTTGAGGGGGTTGTGTAAAGCTCAATTTACCTTGTCAATCATTGCTTTTTTCTCTCTGTTTTTCCTCCAAGGTTGGCCTTTCACAAACACAGTCTGTAAGATGAGTGGTCTGGTTCAGGGTATGTCTGTGTCTGCCTCTGTGTTTACACTGGTGGCCATTGCAGTGGACAGGTCAGTGGTGTCATTACTTGAATCTGATGAAACTTGTCAGTAATATTTTAAAACCCAAATCATATATTCTAATATCCAATTCTAAATGATATATATATTTAAAAAAGACATTAAGAAACATATTTCGTAAAAATGTTTGAAATTAATACAGTGTGCAAAAGTCTTAGACTTTTTAGACTTTTTAGTTAGAATTTACACACATGGTTTTAAGCCAGTTATTTATTTCTTGTAATGCTTCAGTAGGACATAACGGTTTACATTTCCAAACATTCCTTTGTGCTTATTTTCTATGCAAACTTTGAATTGCCACAGCGTGATATTTTAATTCCTTTCTATGTAAAGCATTTTGAATTGCCATAGTGTAAGAAATTTGCTACATAAATAAACAATGTGCCGTGCATATATATATATATATATATATATATATATATATGAAGAGTTCAGATGCAAAAGCCTCTAAATGCCATTTGAAATTTTCTTCTTTAATGATGATTTTTATCAAACTTGTATATTTAAGTTCAGTAATTTCACTTAAATAACAATTAATAGGTAATTATCATTGCCATTTAAGTGAAATCACTGAACTTAAATATACAAGCTTGATAAAAATGATCATTCTAGAAGAAAATTTCAAATGGCACTTAGAGGCTTTTGCATCTGAACTCTTCATATACAGTATATATATATATATATATATATATATATATATATATATATAGAACATTGCATTACAGTAATGAAAATTTGGCAGCAAATGTAGTTAATTGCCATGGGAATAATGTTAAAGAAAAAAAATGTGACTCAGACTTTGTGAGATTCATGTCAATGTTTTAGTTTCAGCGTGAGACTACTCTGATCTATTGAGATAAATAGTCAAGTCACCTTTATTTACAGCTTTTTACAATACTGTTTCTACGCAGCTTTACAGTTATAATAGGAAAATAATGCAACAAAGTGTGTTCCGGCTTTACAGCAGATCTAGAAGAAAACAGCATCACATAGTCCAGCTTAAAGAAATTTAAAGGGGTCATGAAATGCATTTTTTTTAGATCTTTACATTATGTTTCTGGAAGTTAGCTTATGAAGTTATCAAGGTTTCTGCTCCAAAAAACATTCAAATATTTGTAAAAGATGATCATTTTTAATGATGTTTTTCACTCGCTGTTGAAAAAACACCTAGGTTTAAAAGTTCAAAAATTCAATAAATGCCCACTACTGTGATTGGCTAAATTCGTTGCACTGTTTACATGGCCTCCCCCACACTTAGTCTACAGTGTTAAATGCAGGTTTGACTCAAACACACTTGAATAGAATATAAATAAATGTACTGGCATTGCCTCTTAGGGAAAATTACATGTCACTGCTTTTAATACAAGAAGAAAAAAATCGGCAGCATGTTGAGAATAATAAAGAAAAGAGTCCACTGTGAAACGGGAAATTCTTGTTTAATTGCTCAGACATGTCACTGGTTATTCTTTTCTAATAGCTTTGATATTTTAGAAGGATTTTTGGGGTTTTTGGAGGTGTATTTTGCCTATACATCCAGGGACAGAACAACATAGGACAATCTTACAAGACAGCAATTGTGATTGATGGACAGACATGAGTCGTGAAGAGCACGGCTCCTTGTTTTACATGCGCATATTAAGTAGGGATGGGCAACGATTAATCGCGATTAATGGCATCCAAAATAAAAGTTTGTGTTTACATAATATATGTGTGTTTAGTGTGTATAATTAATTTGTATATATAAATACACACACATGAAATATTTGCATGTATATACTTTATATATATTTATACATAATTAATATTATATATAAATATAAATATTTGATATATTAATTACACATTTTTCTTAAATACATGCATGTGTGGGTATTTATATATACAAATTAATTATGCACACCACACACACATATATATTATGTAAACACAAACTTTTATTTTGGATGTGATTAATCGCGATTAATCGTTGCCCATCCCTAACATTAAGTAAAGAAAAATCAAAAATGCTTTTGTTGGAGAGCAACCTCTTATATGTGTAAATGTCGAGGACAATTTGATTTTCCAATTCATGACTGCTACAAATAAAGACATTATTTTTCAAATTAAATACGACAAAGGGGGGAAGCGGAAGAAAGTAATTCTAGAAAAAGGCAGAGGATTGACTGACATTTGAGTACAGTTTATACCTTCTTCCAGCTGTAAAGAGCTCTGTTCCAATCTCCTCCAGGTTCCGTTGCATTGTGTACCCTTTCCAACCTAAACTCACCCTACTGGTTGCTAAGGTGACCATAGTGATGATCTGGGTGCTCGCGGTGGTGATTATGTGCCCATCAGCTGTGATGTTGACTGTGGAGAGAGTGGAGCATCATTACATGGTCCACAATGAAGACTACAACCACACATACATACTTTTCTCATGCTTCGAGAACTGGGCCAACCCACAGATGAGGAAAGTCTACACCACCGTCCTGTTTGCACACATTTACCTGATCCCCCTCACCATGATCACGCTCATGTATGGACGTATCGGGATCAAACTCTACACCACCTCTGTGATCTCTGGGAACGATCAGCACGAAAGTGGACAGTCCAACACCTCCCCTCCGGGTCCTGGAGCCCAGCACAAAGGTCGGCCCCTCATTTCCCAAAAGAAGATCAAAGTGATCAAGATGCTGAGCGTCGTGGCTCTGTTATTCACACTCTCCTGGCTGCCTCTGTGGACCCTGATGCTCCTCACGGACTACGGAGGTCTGGACGAAGACGACTTGGAGATGCTCAGCGGCTACGTGTTCCCATTCGCTCACTGGTTGGCCTTCTCAAACTCTAGCGTCAATCCAATCATCTACGGATACTACAATGAGAACTTCAAGAGGAGCTTTCAGGCGGTGTGCAGTACGCATTCGTGCTGCTGCGAGGGAATGTCTGTGAAGAGAGGAATGCAACGGAAAGCAGGAGGAGGCGTAAGGGATCCTGCGGTCAACTCCAATCCCCTGAATTTCGGTGCGAGGAACCGGGTCTACAATGATGGCGATCTGAAGAACTCCGGGACGTGTCTGGAGTTGGAGCACAGGAGAACTGACCGGCTTTGTAATAACTCGGCCTGCTCCAATGACACGGGATCCAGTGCGGGATCTGGGATAAAAGTGGCAAACCAAAAAGTCTTTCAGATGGAGGAGCCAGTGAGTCCTATCAGAGGGGGTAAAAACCAAGCCTGGGATGAATAGATGGATTATTTGTGGGCGGTTGAGACTCCATAGATCTTTAATCTGTGATCTTTAAAGTGAGATGTGAAAAGTGAGATCATTAGATCAAGTCAGGACTAATCTCATCAGATTAGTCCATGTGAAAACACTTGAAACACTCAAAGGCTGAATTAACTTATTTTTGGACTCAAAATTCTGTAAAGTGCAAACGAGAGCAACGTTAAAGGAGGTTGAAGTCACATATTGTAAAGCATTTGTTAACCAAACTTTAGCTTTTCAACAGAATTTCATTTGCAATTAAAAGATTTTAATTCACCAAATTCAGGCAACAACAACAAAAAAAGGTATATATTTAAAATAAGCATGTAGACTCAGTTTCAAACATTTTAATCTTGTATAAAACATTTCTGATGTTTAAGCCTGACAGTTTTTTGTTGTTTTTTTTTCAGATCAGGCAAAAAGCTGCAATCACTAAATTGGCCGTGTTTATCTTTTTTCAAGACGGTAATATTGCACACTTGCACAAATGTGTCCTGAAATCAGCATTGTATTTTGTATATTATATTTGTGTATGTCCTTTATTATGTAAATTAGTGATTTTATCACTGTTGTGAAAACAATTGGAGTGAACACATACAGTTAATACCAAAGGGGAAAGATGCCATATGTCATTTTTGAGATAGCTACTGTTGTTCACTATGAGAGAAAACAGAACAGCTGGGTGGCGAAGATGCGAAGAATAAGCACAATCCGTGACTATGACTCAAATGTTTGTATTTTAGTGTTCACTGTGTTTTTTCTGACTGTGGCTTTAAGAGGCTAATGTAAAGTCTGGCTTTGTACCTGGAGTCTAATTATATACTTAATGCTGTAATAGCGAGATGAATGTAAATGGACTGTAAAGTGAATGAATATGATAAATTCAGTCCATTATCTCTATAAGGAGGAGTTTTTCCTCCATTCTACAAGTGTTAATGTGTAAACCTTAAAAGTGTAAAAGTGAACAGTTTTCTTGGGCTGAGAGACTGGGCGTCATAATTTGCACCTGGTCCACTGAGAATGGTCACACATACACCTACAGTAGTTTATATTTTTATGATAGTACGTCAAACACAGGCCCAGCGACTTCTTTCATTGAAAAAAAAAAAACATTTAAAAATCTTGAAATGACCCCAAAGAACAGAGAAAAAAAGAGCTCATTAACACTTGTCAGGAAGGACATATTTTGTATCTATAACATCGAACCGTTTCTTACCTGCAAACTGCAAGCTGTACGCTAGTATGTCTAAATTATCTTTTATGACATAATTATCATCTTTTTTTATACACAATTGGGCCCACCTTGGGCCTTGAAGGTATTTTAATGGCTTTTATTAATTTCATGACATTGGGAAACTGAATTGAACTGAATCAGAAATACAGAAATGTCTTCTTTTTTTTTTTATTAGAAAGTGTCCAGCTTTGCTCAATTGCTACCAGGTATGAGTACATTAATGACAAGAAAATTAAGCTTATTTTTATATACAAATATTTTCTCAACAAGTTCAAATAAGAAAGTTCAAGTGTTTGTAGAGTAAGAATGCTTTGAATGAATTCACAACATTCACTTCAAATCAGGTTTCTCTCAATGGGGGCCCATTAAATTTCCTTAATGAGTTTTGCCCACGTCATCTGTTCGCTGCCTTAATATGGATTTCTATTTGGAGAATTGCACAGATTATGCCACTCAATTTAATAGTAATTGCACATCATCTCTTGACTACTCTAGAATATAAAAAAAAACTCCTTATTGTTTGAACTACTAAAGACACACTTCCCATGACAAAGTCAATCAGAATAAAAAAAGGAAGAAATAAGGTCGACCCTCTCTGACAGTGCAGTCCTTGATAAACTGAATGAGAATCTGCATCAGCGTCTGGTATGATCATAAAATAGACCTCCCTACAACAACATATATTGTTGCAATTTACCCTTCGTAAAGACCCGCCCCCTTTAGTTACTGTCGCTATGTCCGATAAACAACCGGTTCCAGCCATGTCGCTTCCAGTGTCAATTGGTTTTATGCACAGCTGCACTACTTCCTGAACTTCAGCCAGCTCCTTTGTTTCCTGTCTGTCATTATTGGACAAACTGATTAATCCAGATGTGTCTGATTTGCACTCCCTGGGGAAATAGTGAATAATTTCTGGAAAAATAATTTGTAGATCTCAGACAGAAGCAGACAGAAAGGTCTGCAATATGCTTTCGAGGGATATATTCAGGATTTGAACGTGACTCGAAATGAAAAAATAAACTAAATCAAGATTGAAGCTAGCCTACGGGTCACAGGGATAAAGTGAACTACCGCATCACCTGGCGATTGAGACCGAGGATAACAACATTGAAGAACAACACTGTTCCTGTAAAACTGGGCATATAGCTCTCTATTCACTATTAAAAAGCAAAAGTGGTGTACATTTATAACGTCACAATCAGTAAGTCCTCCTAGCAAGCGTTAGCGAACTACTGTGGCATTATTAGTGTGCTGTAACGGCATAACGTGTGGTTAGCTCCACAGGTTTCTGCGCCCATGTCGTTGGCCTTATTTATACCTTGGACCTACACAAAGCCCAAAACATTAACAGTCAGTCAGTGGCACAAAAATAACACCGCTGCCCGTAACAGCTGTTGTATTACACCTCATACACCTCTCCAGGTTACTGACAGGTTTAGAGAACGGGTGAAACTGTATATTGCCAGCCTTTCTGTTGTCTGTGTTGTTCCAAACGAACACCGTTTCACCATTATCTTAGTTAATTGTTGTTGCTAGTCCACTTCGCCTTGTTTATCAAACTGGTTTGTTTGTCGGATAGTGGCGGAAAATGGCGGATAGTTACGGGGGCACTAAATATCGGCGCTATGATTGGTTAGATCGCCTGTCAATCAAGCTCCACGCGAAGCATATATTAGCTACTGTATATCTCAACTTAAAAATTTGCATTCGAATAACTTTTCAGATTTCGATTCTTAAAAAAAAAATATGATTCCACTAATTTTTTTTTAATATTATTAAAATCTTGCATATTCTGCAAGAACTTATGAGCAGAACTAAAAGGGAAAAACTGTATGTCTATTGCTAATTAAGGTCCGTTGAAATGTAAGATTTGTCAATTTCTTCTGTTGAGTGTCTTTCTCTTTGTGTAAATAGATTTAATATGTATAATTATTGTATTATTATTATTGTTTTGTGATTGTGTTTGAGAATTCACAAATATTACGTACTGTATAAACCAGATCAAAAATCTATCTTTCATGGCTAATCCGAACTAAATACATGTAGTTATTTGTACGGTAATCTGAACAAATGGATCCAATTTCCAATTTTAGCAAATTAGTGCAGGCCATTAGTCCTAAAGATAAAATTGGATTTGAAAAACAAAACTGAATTGGGTGCAGTGACCAAAGCCCTATCATGTTACTTGGAAAAGCATATAACATAGGCTTACCATGAATGTATACTGCATGTGCACATTATGTGACAAGCTAACAAAGCACAGAAAAAGCAAAATACAGTCAGAGAGAATGCCTTTTCAATGCAAGTTTACTTTCTGAATTTGAAAGTTGTAAACAGGATGCATAGTAGTTGCAATTTGAATATAAAGATGTAGAATTGAACAGCATTGAACTTTTTCATGCATTGAATGTATTGTAGGCTTGATTTCAATTCTGAATTTGCTCAAACCTGCTGGATGCACTAACATGTTACAGTGATTAGGTCATCAGCAATGTAGGATACCAATGTAGCAAACTACTGCGTGAAATGTTTATTGGAGAATAATGCTTTATGATTAACTTTCTTTTGTTAATAAAAAAAACAGTACAGGCAACATACAGCGCACACTGCTCAGTATTCTGCAAGAAATAAGCTATAGCATTCTGTTTCAAGCCTTGCTCTTATGTTTACATGACTGAGGACCATTAGTGCTCACCATGAAATGAAAAATAGTCCATTGAAATGTAAAAACTCAGCAAATGTTGTTGATAGTTACTATTAGCTTGTGGCTAATTTGCCTGATGTTGTTGTGCTGTGAGGCTTATACAAATTGTCTGTGGCTATGCAATACGTTTTCTTTGTGAGGTTTCACTGAGAATGTAATGATTAGTTTAGTGTTTACAGCATTTCATTTTGGTGGAAGAAATGCTCTTAGTCTAAAAATGTCTGAATATGTTTAAGCAGAAAGGTCTGTAAAGAGCTTTTACAGCAGTGTTTTAGTAAAAGCAAAACAATCTTCTTACTTTTCAAGAGAAATATAACCCTGTGAGGGTTTCGAATGAGACTGAATTGGTCAATGAATGCCATAAATGCTGCTGTTCCAAATCTATCAGTTGATGGATTCAATTCGGTGACTGAAAAGTTTTGTAATCCACACCTAAGTGTTTCTTTTCGTTTATTTCCAGTTGTTAATCTGTCAATTGTTACACTGTACAATCTGTCATTAAACTAATTTATATTTTAAATAGTAATTTGTAGATCTGCATTGTTTCTTGTTGCTTTGCCCCTGGCTTGCTTTGAAAATAAAGGAGAAAATGATGTCTGCTGAAACTCAGTTGTTATTGAAAAATATTAATTAAACTTTGCTTGTTTTTTGGCCTGCACTCATGATAGCAAATGTGTTGAAACAACACTATCTCACGACCAATTCGTACGAATTCGACGCATAATTAAAAAGTGGCTAATTCGTACTAATTCGTACGATCTCACTCGTACTAATTCGTACGATTTGTCTAAACCCACGTGATGGTTAGGTTTAGGGGCGGGGTAAGGGGTAGGTCATTCGTACGAATTCATACGAATTGGCCAATTCGTAAAATATGTACGATTTAGCAAAATCGTATTAATTCGTACGAGTGAGGTCGTATGAATTGTTACGAATTAGCCACTTTTTAATCATTCGTCGAATTCGTACGACTTGGTCGTGAGATCGGGTTGGTTGAAAAGCATGACATTTTAAACCATGACAGAATTTATGTACACTTTCTGTTTAAACGTATACCATGCGTAATGTAGCCTACAGACAGCGGGCATTATCACAGAGTCCAGTTTTCAAAGATTCGTACTCAGAGGAGTAAAAACACCACATGCTGTTAAAACAAGCATCTGAGTTTCCCTTCAATCAATAGTCTCTCCATTACTCCAATCATTTTAAATGAACTATTATTAGTCAAGCTGTTTCAGGAACTGAAGCTGTGTGAGCAAGAATAGCGATGAAAGACCTGAAAATGACTTATTTTAATCACCATGGACACCCAGAAGACAGCAGCTATTTGTGGACGTGTTACTTTCCTTTTTTTTCTTCTTTTTTTAACAGTGGTTTGAAAGTAAAATTTTGTACTGAATTAGATATACAAACATTTCTAGATTGATTGTCATTTTTTTTCTTTGATTCATAAACAGAAGTAAATACTTTTTAATAAGTGCACATTACTAGCGTTAGCTTTAAAAGGATTGTCCAATATATCAGCCCATTCTCACCCCCAAGGCGTCACTTAACTGACGCCTTGGGAAGCATTTGGACATGCTTCAATATCTGACGCTTTAGGCGCCCTTTAGCGTCAGTTAGATGACGCCCTAGGATCGCGTGTACCCTACCCCCACCCCACACCTAAACCTAACCGCGTCCTCTAACTGACGCTTTCCTTTAGCGTCAGTTAGATGACGCCGTAGGATCGCGTCATGTAAGTGACGCTAAAGGGCGCCTAAAACGTCAAATATTGAAGCATGGTCAAAGGTGACGCCTTGGGGTGAGAATGCGTTGAATATATGCAGTCCTTAGTGCATGAAATGCTACTCAGAATTCTCCCATTCAAAGTCTAAACCTCTGATCTTCACAGCTTTCACTCCAGCACCATGTGTGCTTTTTGAGCCATGCAGAACGATGCAACAATGCTCTTTTCCCCTCTAAACGATCTAATCGCAGAGATTTCAACTAGAGTCAAGGAGTCTGGACATTTAAAGAAAAATGTTTTATAAATAGATTTTTTTATTTATTTCAATAAATTAGAGTTATTACACATTGTTGAAAAATAAATCTATAATTTTTATATTAGGGGGTCTCTGTGCTGCAAAAAAGGTTGACCACCCCTGCTCTAATCTAATCTAATCTAATCTTTATCACAGAAAATAACCTTAGGGACGCATTACAGACTATCTTATCTTTTAGTCACATAGCAATTTTAGGATTGTTCTGTTTAACTTCTCAGATCTGAAATTAAGGCTTAAGATAAAGCATTTATTTAATACGGCCCCAGGTCCTAAATTAACCAATGCAATCTCGTCTTGATTTGGTGAACTCTAAGGATGAGCCTGAGAAAAATTCACAGAAATTGTCTACTTATTGGGTTTGTTTTTACAAAGTGATGCATTTGAGAAGAGTTTGATTGTATGTGCAAACTTTGGCGTTGCCAACAAAAGTAAAAAAAAATAATTAATATTAAATTCTCTGTTTCTTTTTAATATTTGACATGTCCGTTTATTTTGGTATCCTGTAACAATGCAATCAACAACAGAAAACAACCTTGTTGGTCTAACTCAGGGATGGGCAACGTCGGTCCTGGTCTCCTGGAGGGCCACCACTGTCTTAAAGAGTTTAGCTCCAACCTTGAAAAAAAAAAAAAAAATCACCTGCCTGTAACTTTTAATTCCGAAGACCTTGATTAGCTTGTTCAGATGTGTTTGATTAGGGTTGAAAGCTCTGTAGGACAATGGCCCTTCAGGAATGAAGTTGCTGCCTGGTCTAACTTAATAAAATGTTGAAACATACAGGTAGCTGAACTGATGTGTAAAATTCATCTTAATTCAATGAGATTGCACCAATTTCAGTTGATGTATTCTGTGAGCATTCCCAGAACATCATCCAGTTGATCCAACCAGTGCTGTCACTGGTCAAATTGGTGCAGAGTTTGCACAACGTTTTTTAAACAGGAACGGTGATGCGTTGAACACACTCTCTGCGTCCCAATTCGCTTATACGCCCTAAAAGTATACTCTTTTTGTGAAGAAAAAGTACATACTTTAGAGTGTGTAGCAAAAGAGTAGGCAAGCTTATAGCCTACTGTAGGAGCCATTTTATGGGAAAGTCATGTGACCAAATGATAATGGGCGTGTCGTTTATTACGTGTGGTACACCTGTTGTTTGTTTGTGTTAATATGGAAGAATGGGGGTGAGAAAAAAACTTTGTTGACCGTGTAAAGCGTGCAAGCCTGTAAAACATCATGCAAGCTGTAGCCTACAAAGAAACTCGTCATAGAAGTTATTCCAGCCACTCAGTTCTTTGGTCTGTCTTTATGAGCTGCTAAGTTAGTCAACAAAACTGTTTGTTTGAGAACGTGAACGCGTCGACGAACGAAGAGGCCCTCGCGCTTTTACTGGACGGAGGCGCTGATTGACGGAGATTAGCCCTGCTCGCATGGTTTAGCAATGAAAAGGATTATTGCACATTGGACTTCCAACACGATGGGGCCGACGTCTGTGGATATGTTTGCTGTTAACAACTATCACCGCACAATTGGACGTTCAAAGCAACAGGACCGATGTCTTCAGATGTATGCTGCTGTTGAACTGGTAGGACATTGGGTTATTACGTCTTTGCTTGTGTTCACGGATTTGAATGGTCTGACTGTTTGTTTACGATTGATGCAGCGCTGTTGGTGTGTTTGATTGATCGTTGTTAGACTGCTGGGCTTTCGCGAATCTATTGGAGTTGTTGTGAGACATATCCGATTATATGCGTTGTTTCGGATTGTGTTCGCTTGTTTGCCGTGGTGACCTGTTTAAATGCGCTGAGGTGTGTGTGCTTCAATTATGAGTGGGATGGAAATGGGTGCGAATGTTGAACCTGAACAGGACGCATGTAAAAGAAAAGTTCAACTCCCAGCAAAGGCTTTGACTTATAAACTTGAGCAGCTTCAGAAAGAACGAAAAAGAAAGGTAAATGTGATTAAACATGCAATGGGCTCTATGCAAAGCGGTATTTCCGGTGAAGGTGTAAGGATGCTCGATAACTTCCGCCGATCATAGAGTCCAATGCAATACCGAGAATTTATATTGAATTTTATACTTCATGGTTATACTAAAGAAACCTTAGTCACAAAAACAGACAAAACAGACACCCCCCGTTGTGTTTGCTTCTTTTTAAAATTATATTAAATAAACACAACTATATATAAAATTACATCTAAACGTATGACAGTTTCGTTTCAAAGATGGGAGGACAGTAGGCCTACATTTTGAAGACTCCATAATCTCCCCAACCGGAAACTGACGAGCATCCTTGCGTCAAATGCGGAACTTATGCGTGCATATAGCCCATACCAGCTATCAAAGAACTCGTGCTGAAAAATGAGAACGTTTCAGCGGTACAGTCTAAACTTGAAACTTTGGTGCAAACTTTTAAAGAGACCTATTCTTGACGATCCTATTCTAGAAGATGGTGTTTTAAGAGTTGGCGGACGTTTGAGTAGGGCAGTTATGCCTGAAGAGATGAAACATCCCATTATACTTGCTAAGGATTTTCACATCTCAGACATCATTCTTAAATGTATACATCAAGAGGTGGGTCATGGTGGTGGTCAACTATTTGCTATCAAGGTTGCATCAGAGATAATGGATACCCGGCGCCAGTGTAGCCATAAGGAAGATATTGTCCAAGTGTGTGATCTGCAAGCTTTTGCAAGCAACCCCAGGGCATCAACAGATGGCAAACCTACCTCTGAACAGAGTTTCTCCAGATAAACCAGATAACATTTCTCCAGATAAACATTTACATACGTGGCAGTCGATTGTTTTGGACCCTTTGAAATTAAGAGCAGAAGTATTGTGAAGAGATACAGAGTTATCTTCACATGTCTAGCCATTCGTGCTATTCATATTGAAGTGGTGCAGTCATTGGATACTGATTCCTTTTATTGATGCACTGCGACGATTTATCGCATGATGTGGACAAGTCTTGTAAATGCAGCCAAGAGCAACAAGTCAAGTCAGGTGTTTCTTAGCTCACATACTTTTTAGAAACCATTCAGGTACATTGGAAAAAGCATCAATGTGAGTTAATAGAGCTTATTTCAGAACTTGCTATTTTAAATCTTTCCTAATGTGATCTTTCGGAGGTCATGGAAAACAATAGGCTACCGATCTCGTAACACCATCAAGGTAAAAAAAAACCTGTTAGAAAACCTGAACATGTTTGGAATTACATGTGAGTTAATGATGACAAAAATAAAATAAAAATGCAAGCAAAAAAAAAAAAAAGAAATAAAATAAAGAAACATTCAGATTGATTAGTGAATTACTATTAAAAATAGAAGCATTTTCACTAATGGTTTCAGAAGTTTTGAACCCACGTATATAAAAAAAGCACAATAATTAACACAAGAAACACAATAAATCATATAATGGCCATTCTGCAAATACTCATCATAAAAACATGAATGTTCAAGATGTGGCAACAATTGCAACGAGAGAGAGAGAGAGAGAGAAATGTGTGAGCCTATTAAAGGTTAAAGAAAAGTGAAAGGATAGAAGTGAACACATGTGCGCCCCAGGACAATGGCTGTGACACTCACTCCCAGCAGTGACTCATCTGTTAGACCCTCAGCTCATCACCTTTGTTGATAACTGTACGGTGCCATGGCCCCCTTTAGATTATAGAGTACAGCAGCTCCAATCACAATGGACTTAATATCAAAAGAGTCTCCAACAGAAACAATACAAATATGCCCATTGAAATGATTGCTCAAATCAAACGCAGACTGATTGCCTAATAACAAAAGGAGGCTCTTCCATTAAATTATATACTCGGAAAATGTCACGAGTTATTTAGGATTTGTCTTTCATTCGTCGTCATCACTTGAGCATTTTTCTTTTTGTATGACACTGGTAGCAGGGGAAAATAATGTCAGTTTGACTTTTGCTCTAGCGTCTGTCTCAGACGACGATACGTTTGTCCTATTTAGCCACCGCAGCTTTTTTGAAAGGGAGGGGTGAGCAATGGTCTGAGCCCTTAGTACAAAATAATCACACGCTGCACCTTTAAAGCGGCCACAAAGCAAACAAGTATGTCAATCATTGTTTTTGCAGACTGGCCAAGTAGGGTATTTAAGTTAACCTCATGGTATCTTTTAAATGTGAAATTAAAAAAGTTGATCAATGGAAAGAAATTTAGTGTTGTAGTGACATGCTAATGAAATAAACCAATTCAAAGCCATTAGTGTGGTGTGGCTTTTGGGTTCATGGTTAAGTGCTAATCTAAATTGCATTCCCGCTGAAAAACAAGTGTTCCAGCGTGAAAATCTTGTCTATAAATTGTGTTGCGGGCCTTCTTATCAAATTCAATTTCAAATGATCCTCTTCTCAATTTTGCTTGGGAACTAATGTGGTCAGAACCAACATTTACACATTGAAAATGAAATGAATGACTTCCAGCCATGCTTTCGCCTGTGGCGGTGTGACGGTTATATTCTGTTTGTTTTAGTTTTCATTGACCTTACACGAAACTGCAAACCAACATTTTTTTTACCTGTTTTTTTTAATTATCTTTATTTAGGTTTAACATCCCATTCTGTGACCTGTTCTGATGTAGTTTTTATTTTTAATTATGCTTTTCCAATTTAATTACATTTCTAGAAAATGACAAAATCATGATGGTAAAAACTGAAGAAGAAATAAGAAATCGAATGGAATGAAAAACAACAACAAATAAATAGTTTGACCTTGTGGTTCAGCTAATTCAGAACCACATGACACACATTTTACAGCTTACCAAACAAAATAATTTTTTTTCTCTTTTTCTGTAAAGCCATACGACACCAGGTCAGCGGCCATGAAAAATCCCTATACGTTTTGACACTTTCATATAACCAATTCACATAGCTGAGAAGCTTCGTTCCCTACAGCAAACAGTGCAAAGAGGAAAGTGTCCTTTATATAATAGCTTTATTTTGATACAACGTCTGCTTTCACATCAACATTGCCCTGCCAACAAGACTGTGTTCTCATTCCTCTGATTACGCAAACAGATACGCTTTTATCTCTTTCAGGCATTTATCAGAAAATGTTAATAAGCACATTGCAGAAAGAAAGTAATTATCAAGAGGACATCTCATGGGAAGTGAAAGGAGAGCTAAGATTGTCTGCATACCAAACACAGTTTTGTTGAAATAGAAGGTTACCAAAGCACATCTTTCCTGGTCATTAACCTCTCCTAATGATATGATCTACATGGCTGCATTTCTCACTCATGGAGATGGCTCAATCAGCTAATAGAGGTATGAACCTCTCACTTGCACTTTCACATTGTATCAGCAGGTATTCATTTATTGTAGTGTGCTCATTGCAACCTATCACTCTTAAAGGACAACTCCGGCGCAAAATGAACCTTTAGTCTAATTACACATTGTTACCTAGTCAACCGTTATCAGAGATTTGTTTTCATGATTGCCGAATGTAAATAGTTTTATCTCTAAAAACAGTTTAGCCTATAACGCTAGTATAATGCTAGTATATGGGGCATAGAGTAATGACAAATAAAAATCGCTTGTTATTACCACTAACAAGGCTCAAAATAGCCCCACACTAAAACGACAGCATAACAAGGGTCCATACATTCAAACCGAAGCATTGAGAACTTTTTCGGTGTCCATACAGTTTAATAAGAAGATATTTTATACACACAGTAAAGTTCGCGAATACAGGAAGAAGCCATCTTGGAAAAATAGTCTCTACCAGTCGATCTACAAACGCCGATCCAAGTGTGCTGGTGAGATGTGAATAAGGTGATAAGGTGAGCACAAACAGTAGGCTACGTGAACATATTGAAGAGAAGAAAACGGTTTGTGTTTGTGTTGGTTCTGGAAACAATGGACCCTATGAGATTCTGCACAGTTCAGCGCACTTGGATCGGCGTTCGTAGATCGACTGGTAGAGACTATTTTTCCAAGATGGCTTCTTCCTGTATTCGTGAACTTTACTGTGTGTATAAAATATCTTCTTATTAAATTGTATGGACACTAACAACGTTCTCAATGCTTCGGTTTGAATGTATGGACCCTTGTTATGCTGTCGTGTTTGTGTGGGGCTATTTTGAGCCTTGTTAGTGGTAATAACAAGCGATTTTTATTTGCCATTACTCTATGCCCTATATACTAGCATTATACTAGCGTTATAGGCTAAACTGTTTTTAGAGATAAAACTATTTACATTCGGCAATCATGAAAACAAATCTCAGATAACGGTTGACTAGGTAACAATGTGTAATTAGACCAAAGGTTCATTTTGCGCCGGAGTTGTCCTTTAACAAAATCATATTATCTACAATAATGTGCCATGAAGCATTTACTGTAAAGCCTATACATCAGCTTCACTAAGGGACAGAAATACTGACCACACACTCATTTTTACTACTGAAATGAAATGCTTTTGAAATGCTATTGACTGATATCTGATCTTTTTAATGATTTCAAGAATTGTTTTTAGAGGTCCTAAACCTAGATCAGAAAGCACAATGAATTCCCAAAATGCCATTTATTAATCCAGAATTATGTGATCAGTTCTGTCAATTCAATAAAGATGCATGTAAACATTGCATTGGCATTTACCATCGCTATGTCTTAAAAGGACAGTAAACCCAAAAATGACATTTCTTGCAATTTTATTCCATGTCAAACATGCAGTTCAAGTTCCGCCCACCAAAATTCAACGGGGTGGTCTGGACTTCAGTGCTGGTGTTGGAACAAGAAATGCATTTGCTGCTGGAAAAAGGGGTCATAGAGCATGTACCCCCACCAGTCAGGGAGTCCAAGTAATATAGCCGGTACTTCATAGTTCCCAAGAAGGATGGATGGTTGTATCCAATTTGAAATCTAATGCACTTGAACCAGTCCCTGAGGAGGTTCAGGTTCAAAATGCTCTCTATCTCAATCATCTTTCGTGAGCCAAATTCAATACCAGGATTGGTTTATCAATCAATAGTCAATCAAAAGTATACTGGCGGGCACCAAAATACTTTCACGTGAATCACGTCTCCATCCTTCCATCTCACTGGAGGTTCCTGAGGTTTGCTAGCGGGATACCTTCTGGCCTGCTGCAAATGAGAGCCTTGCTGTGGTGGTAACGGCGAGCCTTGCCTTTTAAACGGCGTCATTTTTTTTATCGCACGATTAACTGTCTTTTTGGCCTTGCAAACTTTGTAGTTTAGTTCACATGGTTTTGCAACAGGACGCGGTGCAGCGCTATGCGTGAAACCCATTCATTTCAATGGCTGGTGTAGCGTGAGGACGTTTCGTTGCTTCCTCGGCCAAAGCGCAAGAGGAAACTATCTAGCTAGACCGGAAACAAAACAACAGAGCCGCTACACACACTTGTTTGGGCTCTCGAGACTGTCCACGTTTTGAGTGGATGACTAGCGCAAGACGTCAAAATGGATGCCAATAAGATTCAGGATGGAAACAAGTTTACTTTTAAAAAGTTGTCAAATGGTTCCACTGACAAGATCAAAGTTTTTTCTATCATCATTGCAGCACATCCAGTCTGAAAAACCACTTGATGATGGCCAAGCTTATACACACACACACACAAACACAGCTGATGCGAATTCTCCGCCCCTCGTCAATATCAAGACTTCGTCAGTATTTCTTTCACCCTTTTATTGATGGACAGTGTTACATTGTGTGAGGGATTTGCTCCAAGTGAAAATGTTAGTGTGAAATTCAACACAGTATATGTTGCTTTCAAAAAAAAAAAAACATTTGCACAAGCAAGCCGATCCACTTTTCCATGTTAAGAGCAATTAAAATGAGAAAAAATAATGGGACAAAAAGGAGACATTTGGAATAGATAAAAATGTGAGCTTAATTGGGATTAATCGTGAGTTAACCATGGCATTAATGCGATTAATCACAATTAAATATTTTAATCATTTGACGGCACCAATATATATATATATATATGTATCAAAATATACGATAAAAAATATAAAAAAATTTAGTCATACCTGGGAACAAATCCTGGTCAAAAAGACTGCCATCTCTCTCTTTTCATACAAATTACATCCACTTAGAATACTTGTTTTTTATATAAATGACTTAATTTAAAAGAAGAGATTTTCAGCTTTCGTGTCTCTGTGACAAATATTTACTTTTACTTGTTACAGTTCATTTTTCAGACATGTTTCAGAATGAACTTCACTGACAGAGAAAAGGAAAAACGTGCATCATGTTTATTTTTCTTTTTTTTTGACAAAAAGCAGAACACTGTTAAAAAAATAGACACTTAATGGGATCAAATGATATATAACACTTATATGTAAGGTCAAAATCAGCAGAATAATTTGAATCTCTTTTGCACTTATAAGTTGTAAGAAAAAAAGTGAGCCGGTATTGTCGGCGATACCGCCAAACCCAGAGGGTTAAAAGCCACGGGGTTTTGAAAGGTGTTTTTTTCTGAAAGGCGTTCCCATTCGGTTGTTAAGTCTGACGTCACGCGTGACGTTTAGCCTCTTCCGGGTCCAAGCGCTCCGCTCGTCCATATCTTAACGTTACAACCCATAACGTTAGAGTAAGCCCTTTTCTTAAAGGACTGGCTTCGCTTCAGCGCCAGTGGGTGTTGGGGATAAAGGAAAGAATTGTAACTTACCTTATCAACTGCAGCCATTTTCTCTTTTCTTTCTCGTCACAGGGAAAGCGGTAGAATGACAGTTGAATGTCACTTGTTTTTTTTTAACTCCGATCTATTTAAACAACATGGGACACAGCACTGCGGCATGTTAAAACTCGGGCAAAAGCGGTAAGCAGATAGAGAGGACCCAGCATTTGGACCCGGAAACAGTATTATCAGAGTGTGATTACGTCACGACTTAACAACCGAATAGTGCTGTCTCCGATGCAGTGTCCCGTTCCTTTTCTCAGAGAACAAGGGTTGAATACGTAACCGGAGATGTTTTTGCTAATGTAATGAAATTTATTCTTACAATGGTAGACATTGCAATGTAAGATATAAGGGTGCTATGTTAAATAAGTAATGCCTTGTCTCATGTAAATATTGGAAAGTTTTATCAAAACATGTTCCTGTGAGCTCAATCCCAGCTGGCCTCCAATCGCTATTTTCCAGCTTCACAGTAGGCAGTGTGCTGCAAAACTACAGTTCGTTTAAAGAAAGATGTTTCTCCCTGACACAACCTGGGATTGCAGAGATGAAGGAAGCTTTGTGCACAGTATTTACCTTCCTAAAACCTTCCTGTGCTGACCACACACTGAGCCTGGAAGAGAACCGTGAGGCTATAGAAGCATTTGGTTTGGCTGAAGTCCTTTGTTGTTCTCTCCTCTAAAAAAAGAGCACCAAACACCACTGAAAACACTCTGGCATATGCAGTCACAGTTCTTACAGAAAAGGTGAAACACTGAAAAGGTGTTTGAATCTCACATGTGAAGGTGCAGAAGCAATTTGGGGCTTTGAAAGTGTGATTTTACATGTCACTGTATTGCTGAAAAACAATTGAAGTAAAAAACGATTTAAAATCTCAGACAATGTGGCAGGTTAGCATATTTTTGGAAAGGTAAAAAGGTGTGCTCTCAAATTCATTCAGTATGATGTTTGAAGCATCACTGCAATTTCTCACATTTTCTACAAAGAATAAAGATGACAGGATTTGAGCTGTCACGCATCTGGCGTGACACTCACGCTTTCGGCATCAATCTCACGCTCTCATGCGCACGCAAGAAATGTCACGCCAAAATCCTTTTTTCTCCCCTCTCAATCCGTTCATTTTCCAAATAGACCACAGCTTATTAAAGACAGGAGAGGAGTTTAAAGGGATAGTTCACTTTTGAAATGAATTTTTGGGATATTTTAGCTTACCTCAACGACATCCAAGATGTAGGTGTCTTTGATTCCGCATTAGTGTCAATTTTGATATTTTTAGGTCAAACCGTTCGTCTGTCAGTCATATAATGCAGGGATATGGGGTCCACCTCAAAGAGCATGCACAGAGAAGTCCAAATTAAACATGATTCAATGACTCGTAAATGTAAGTACACATTGATGGCCTAAGACACGAAACGAGCGGTTTGTTTGTTTTTATCCTTGCATGCACGTTAAACTGTTTTTGGGAACTCCTAGAACAAAAATAGGAACATTTCAAATGCTACTGTATGATAGGGGCTCTTTAAGGCTTGTTTACCCAGTGCCTTCAGCAACGTGATTCATTAGCTAGATGGCACAAGAGCTGTCAGTGTGCAGTACATTGGATAATTAAGATTGTAGACGTGATGTGACCGGCCAGATAACTGATTGTGAGAATTGGCTTGTCTGTTGACAGTTCTTGACTGTGATTACTATTCTCATGCTTCAATGAAGTATGATTGTTTCTCATGTATTTATTTATTTAATGTAAATCAGTTTTATTTTACAAATGAAAACATGCTATGTGCAAACCGATGCCAGAAATCAGGATATATGCTGCCACCCAGCTTCTGGGTGTATTATATTTGGTGGTAACAAAAATATTGGCACCATACTCAAACAGTAAACCAAATATACCATGGAACACTGTAATGGTGTAAAGGTAATTTTATAACAAGTATTACAATCAGTAAGTGCTCTTTCACATAGCATTATTGCACACAAATTCTGTGTGTCTCTTATAAGCAAGCTGAATTATGGATGAATTATGGAAATATATGGTTCAATTAAATGCAGTCGTTCTAGAGAGGGTTCTTGTTGCATTTGGATGAAACCCTACTTCGAATCCTGTGCTCTGGATTGTAGCCTCTGCTCAGTATTATTCAGTGAAATAATCAGCAAGTTTCAGACTTCCACTGGATCCTGCCCCCAGACTGAAAAGGATGGAAACTTGCCGGTTTTCCCCTGTGTCCCACTCCCCTCATTATGCCTCAGATGTCATTATTCTACCATACCTCCTGGAGTCTTATGTTCTTAATCTCCCAGCGGACAGCAGCCCTGGCCAGGTGGGTGTGTGTGAGTGACAGAGAGGAACTTTCACACAATGAGATTCATACCTGCACATCTGGCATATATAAGAAAGCTCCTCTTGCACTGAATTTCATTGACTTCATAAAAATAACATTGTATAAACTAAAGGTATCTAAAAACAGGCTTGTGCAACTCTATCTCAGGAGGGAGAATCAGAATGATGAGTGTACGACAAACACCTCTGGTTTGGGAGGATTCTGGGACTGTCACTGTTAAAGACACTCACACATGACAAACGATCAAATTATTGGTGAAACTTTGTAAGGAATGTCAAATCAGCCGCAGCGTGCTTCCTTGAGTTAATCGCTGATGTTTTAGCTCTTACCTCAAGGGCATCCAAGATGTAGGTGTCTTTGTTTCCACAGCAGTTTCAATTTTGATATTTTTAGGTCAAACCGTTCTTGTCTGTCAGTCATATAATGGAGGTCTATGGTCACCACCTCAAAGAGCATGCACAGAAAAGTCAAAATTAAACATGATCTAATGACTCGTAAATGTGAGTACACATTGATGGCATAAGACACGAAACGAGCGGTTTGTGTGAGAAAACTAACAGTATTACCTCTTGTAACCACAGTCACGTCCAAGTGATCTGAGGGCTGAAATTAATATAAAATCTGAAATAAATATAAATATAAAATTTTAATTTCTTTCAAAAACCTCAATGACTCAAATCTTGAATGGTTGTGTATATTGAGAAACTTGTAATACAAAAAAATAAATAAATTTTTTTGGATGATTGCCTGTCATTTATACCTTACTAACCTCACCTTTTTGTAAGTGGTCTCCAATGTTTTTTGTTTGTTTGAGTCTTTTCACCCTGCTGTCTGAAAAAAATAACCTGCAATACAGTCAGGTAAATTTGTATATATGACACCCAAACCCAAAAGTAGCAAAAAAAAAATTCAGTATGGTAAATGGGCTCAACGTCAAAAATGTCGCAAGTCTCGCAACTAGCAGAAAAGTAGAGTCATCAAAGTCCCAATGTGAGATATACCAGAGTCCTTAGTACCAGTGCCCAAATTTGTGTACATGATATACGGATTCATGACCAATAGGGAGCTGTTGTTACACTCACTGGGAGTTGTTACACTCAACTGTAACAAGATCTACTGCTCCAAAGTGTCTTTATTTACACTGAATACATACTGAGGAATATTTATTCTTTATCTGACGGTTTAGCAATCGCAAATGCACAATACAGCAGCATCAGAATTGCTTGAAATCAAGCTAGGCCTTTAAAAGTATTGCTGTAGTTCAACAAACAGATATTTAAATGAATGGATTGTCTCAGAGCAGTCAAGGAAATCCAAGGTTCTGTCTCAGATGAGTTCCTCCTCAGTGACGCATGACGGATCCACAACTGTTCGGCCAGATTTATTCTCCATTGTGGCCCTTTTGTGTTTAGTAACCTTTTATAATATCCTTCATCAAATACATAACACAAAGAGCCTTGGAGTGCACAGTGAGCTCATGAATACAGAACTGAATCAGCTACCGAAAACACTCTAACTGGACGATTCAGGAAACCCGATTCAATTGCAAACGTTATTTTATCGAGTTCTGTTGATAATAATGTTGATCATTATATAAACTTAAAACTGTGTGTATAATTTATAATCAGATTTCTGTGTTCATTTCATTTTTATAAAAAATTAAGTTGTAGTAACTTAAATTAAATTGTCTGGATTTCTAGTTTGCACAGATAGACTAAACAAGGTTGTGACATAAAATAAATAAATAAAAGCTTGTGACATAAAATAAATAAATAAAAGCTGCTGTCATTGTAGTCATTAAGTATAGGTTCATGTTGAAAGTCAATTCGAAAGCTTCATCAAAGTGCTTTTGTGCAAGCAATAGAATTACTTTACATAACATCATGTCTTTCCTAATACAAAACAATGAAGTATCATTTGTTTATAAAGTTTATAAGTTATGAAAAAAAATGTAATATCTAAATCCTTACGTTATGAAGAGGTGTGATTTTTCAACTGAATTGAAAGATTTTTCAGCCATCGAGGCGGTAGATATCAGCAACTACCTCGTCTTGCAGACATACTTTGACTTAGCCAAACATAGCCACTTAAGTTGTATTAACTCACCTTTGACCAAGTGATCACTGCACACACGGGCATTTTCCCATTCGGCTCCTCCCGACCACAGACGTAGATTTGTAAGTAGGGGTGCACGATATATCGGCCACCGTATCGGTATCGGCCAATATTTGCTCATTTTTATGTTAACGTTATCGGCCCGATAATAAAAGGCTGATATATTAAAGCTGATAAATAATGAATTATTTCCTTCAACACTTGACACCTGACACACTTAAGATGCACACTGTTCAACATGATTGATCTTAATTGCTTAAAATATGATTGGAATCAAAAAGGAAAATGTAGTTTAGTGCAAAATGTGCTGTCATATCGGCTACATGAAAATATAATGAGAACATTGTAATTGTGTTAGGGGATGAATTTTAATTGTTAGACTTGTTTTTACTATCAGGCTTTCAAAAATTATATAAAAATTGGATTTAGATTTATCGGCTAATATATCGGTTATCGGCTTTCAAATATAAAGAATTATCGGCCAGAATGTTCATATCAGTGCATCCCTATTTGCAAGCCGTTTTTTCCGGAGTTTTTCGGTCAATTTCTAGCATTTCCCCCCTTATGAACAACAACTTTTGGTACACGATAAAAACTCTTCATGGTTTGATCGATTTATGTAATGATAAACGACGCAAAACAGGCATTTTGAGTTTGTTATAGTGCTTTCTAAATACAGCAAATCACTTCCTGCCCTCCATTTGCATTTTTTTTTTTATTATTCAAAATCATAACCCTCCATTTGCATTTTGCGCCATGGCAACGCAGTGGCGTGACGTCACATGAAAACAAGCTATAAAACTAAAGCACCAGTATCATGCAATAAAGTGAAACGTTGATGTATTGAAAGAGTAAATGTTGGATAAGAAAAGGACCATGATGTCTTTTAATTGATAAAGCTCACATCCAATGCTCATAGAGGTACACTCTTAGAAAAAAGGGTTCTATATATGTAGCATAGGGTTCTTTACTCAACTCCAAAGGACATTTTATGCTAAAAAAGGTTCAATAATGAGAAGAAAGAACACTTTTTGCACAAAGGTTCATTCAAGGCTATTATTCATTCATTATTACATTATTCTGCAACATTTTGTAGTTGTTATTAAATTATTGTTTATTAAACTGCTAACTTAATATCCCATTTTAATCATGCTGATTTTTGGAGGGTAAAAACTGAAATGGCACTCTTCGTGTGATATTGATTACATTTTTTTAACCACCATATCTTGAATTTTGTGATCATTCACATACATTGCATTTTAGGGGTTCCAAATACGTAGTGCTTTAGAACCTTTTAAGGTTCTATTTAGAACCTTTTCTTCTAAGGCTATTAATTTTAAACTGTGTTTTGAAACTTGTTTGAATATGGATTAGATATTGCAGTAAAGAATAATGACAATTTAGTCTAAATACTTAATATTACAGTTCACAGAGGACATAAGCTAAAGGCTCTCTCTCTCTCTCTCTCTATATATATATATATATATATATATATATATATATATATATATATATATATATATCTTGTCAATATTTCTTATTTAGGGTCACAAATGTGAATGCAAAGTTAAACATAAATGTGAGTATTAGATAAATAGAGTATTAATTTCATACAAAAGATTTTATTTCAAATAAATGCTGTTCATTTGAACTTTCTATTTATCAAAGAATACTGAAATAAAAATTTAAATGGCTGTTTTCAACATGGATAATAATAATGCTTTTTTTTGGAGCATCAAATCAGCATATTAATGATTCCTGAAGGTGAATGGTTTAAAATGCTTTTCTTCTCATCGGTGAATAACTTCTTGATGAATTTGAATGGGTCTTTGTAGCGTTTCCGTAGGCGCTCAGCTCTGCGTAATGTTGCCAGCTTATCTTTTATGGATGGAGTCCCTCCTTACTGATCCAAAACTGATCCTAAAATCTTACTAATCCAAAACTTTTGATTGGTAGCCTTTTATTGAAGACAATCAATTATGAATTATTAATAAACTCAAAAACATTTATTACAAAACAACCATACTCTATATGAGTATCTTGCATATACTGTGGGGTTGGTTGCAGGGGGCTTTGTTAAACCAAAATAACACTTACAGAGACATTCACCTGGTGTTAAAGGTCATTCATACATATGCGATGGACATCACCGTTGCTTGCCTTTGGCATTTTTGAAATGGCCTTTAGTATTCACGCACTGAATATGTGAAAATTGCCCTGCAAAAGGCAGCGTTTAGGTGCCACAAAGAACATTAGAAAGCTGTAGCATCAGACCTGATTTGACCTTAATTCATGAGTTATTGTCCGCCTTACTAGGTAGATTGCTCACAGGCACAGAATGGACAGAATAAGTAGACTGCTCACAGGCACAGAAAGGACAGGAATACTGAACAGAAAATCTGTTATTCATAAATTCATAAAAATCAAAGAGTGACTGTTTTGAGAATGCATGCAGCAATGATAGAATAGCAAACAAATTTCTTAATGCAACGAGAAAAGATTTATGAATATTTCACCGACTAGATATAAATTTGTTTTTTTTTTTAAGATGCTACCAAAGTATTCAAAATGCAGATATTTATTTGTTAAGTTGCCAGAAGCATATGGACGACTATAGGGTTAGAGTTACAAAAAGTTAAAAAATTAATTTTTATTTATTAATTACTTGTGTCGTTCAAGGGAAACACTTGGTAACATTTACTGTGTCCTTGTTAAATGCTTTGTATTTATTGTAGTGATAACTGCATAATTACATGCAACTCTTAACCATACAGTAGGTATGTGTTAAATTTAAATTTAGGCCTGCTCTTTACACTAAATATTATGTGATTTCGAATGCATTAATCATTCGAACAACAGTTATTGTATATTTTATTGTAACATATTTGGTCCTAGTGGTATAGAAAAAAGTTGTTCAATTCAATTATTCTTTTGTTTAATGAAAAAGAAGTTGTGAACAAAATTACAAAGAGTAAAATAATGACCAAATTTTAATTTCAGAATTAACTATTCAACTGTCTGAACTAGTGTTGTCACGGTACCAAAATTTCAGTATTCGGTACCGATACCAGTTAAAATTCACGGTTCTCGGTACCAAAGCTTAGTTTAAATTTACATATATTTAAGTGTTTATCACGGTTACAAGTATGGAAACTGTACATTTGTATTATAAACACTTTAGAAAAAGATTAGATAAAATGACCTAAAATAAACAATATTATACACTAACACACACAATGAATTAAGTAAACAAACATTAACAATCAGGTGTTTGTAATAAATAATATTTTCAAACATTAATTAATGTTGTAAAAATATATTGTTCACTCAATGTGTTGATAACGAAGTAATGTTTATGAATGGTATCTTTGTAGCATTACCATAAAACATGTTTTATTTGACTTGACTGTCCTTTTATTAATCTAAAACTGCATTCATATTTAATTTTAAAAAGGCTTTTTAAACCTGCTGAGTTATAAAGGCAAGAATACGCCTAGAACTGGCACTGACATTAAATGACAATACTAATACCATAGTACTCTGGTGTCGGGTAGATACTACTGTGCTCATGTACTCGTAAAACTACCCCGAAAGCACTTTAGAGGCCGTTCACATGTCGCGCGTGTTTTTAAATTATATTTTTGCGCGTGCAAGCGCTTGCTCTCACGCGGCGTCTGTCGTTGCTATGCAACGCCAATGAGTTTTTATTAGGAGCGCGCTTGAATCAAGCCTATATTTGAAATTGCGATTTTCCATGTAATCGGCCTCTTATGGCAACGTGACATTAGCCTAATCCAAAATATTTCCATATGTGGCTCTTTCCTCCGTTCGTTTCAACAAGTGGATTCAGAGAGAGAGAGAGCCATATCAGCGTTATAAAGAGGACGCAACTGTGCACGTTTCAGACATCGCGTCTAGAACAGAACTGGACGAACCTGGTATTCGGTACCTAGAAAAGCTGGTACCGTAACATTTTTTTTTTTAGTACCGACTTGGTACCGAAGTACCGAGTTTTTTGACAACACTAGTCTGAACTCCCACCTACAACAGTCAAAATGTAAATTCAAAAGTTTGATGTCAATGAGATTTCTTTTATGATTTATGATTAAATAAATTTCTTAAAAGTGAGAGTAAAGAGAATGCTGTTTGAACCATTCATCAAAAAAAAAAACACCTCCAAAAACAATCACGATTTCTACAAAAATAACTGATTTCAACATTAATAAGTTAATTAAAGTTAAATAAGTTAATTAATTAATTAGTTTTTAAAAACAAAATCACCATTTTTGAAGGATCGTTGTAATGATACTGAAAAAAATTAAATAAATAATTACAAATTTTTATATATATATATATATATATATATATATATATATATATATATATATATATATATATATATTCTATTGTGTATATATACGATATATGTATATATATATATATATATATATATATATATATAATTTTTATATATAAAAATTGTAATTGGGTGTAATTTTTTTTAAATTGTAACCTTTTTATTATATTTTTGATCACATAAGTGCAGCCTTGTATATAACTTCAGATGACGCAAACTCTGAATCAACATGTCTCAAATAAATATCATAATAATTTTTTAACAAATAAGTATTCATTACTTTTTTCTGCATTTAATTATTACATCGTTAAATTACAATATACAACTACACAAATAAATGTGAAAAGGGATATTCTCTGAGGGATATTTATATTCCTGATCCGCCTTAGTGTGCAGACTGCAAGCTTACAAGAATAGATAACCTAACATTTTGTAGTAGGCCACTTCTATTCAGTCAAATGTTAATCTTTATTGTCCGGCACCATTCTTGCATGAAAGAATTTGTTTGTGAATTTGCAGAAATTACACTGTAAAATGAATCAAACCTACAAGCAGTTCAATCAAGGAGATAAATAAGTGAAATCATATAACAATAAAATGACCAACTTGATCTAATTTGATAACCAGACTAAAAGTTTACAGAAGGTTCATTACTGACAGTCTGACAAAAAGGCACTCGTTCAATATTGGCTGCGAGAAAATTACACCCCACACCCTGACATTATCCACAACATGATAAACTGTGATGCACAGCTCTGATCAGCAATGGTGACATTCATCAACGATAAATATTCCACCAGTTCTGCAAGAAAAGACACAATTTGATGCATTCATGTTCAAAGTGAGTCTTCTAACGCTGATAATTTCACCTGTCACTTCCAACCCAAAATGCATAATTATATACTTCAGTTTGTATGTTTTGGTGTGCGTGCACTTTTTAGTAGACTTTTTATAAAAAAAATATTATAAAAAGACCAAATTCAGTTTGGTCACCGCACATAAACATACGGTCCCAGGCACTTAAAAGTCAATTATCCAGTTTTCTTAAAAAGCACCTCACCTGACAGCTTTCCTCGAAACAGCACTTGGACCTGTTCAGAAAACTAATGAGATTAGCTTTGTGTCCGTCTAGAAGCAGCTGGACTGTGCTTTAGTAACAGGAAGAGCAGCACGACACAAACTAAAGAACATTCTCACTTGAGAATCAGCAACAAATGAATTTAAAGGAACAGTGTACCCAAGAATAACAATTCTGTTTACTCACCTATACTTTACTTACAATTATTCCTTTAATCACATGCATGGACTCAAGTTAGGTACAAACATAAATTACATAATTCACAAGTCAAAAGGTGAATAAAATCTCTGTGCTTTTTTCAAATCAGTAACAATATGATAATATATCTGCAAGAGGATCTTTGTTTTCCTTCTGCTTGACATTCCCTTTTCTACAAACAACCCCCCACCGGCACATTCCAAGCCCTTGCAATGAAAAAGAAACAAATAAATAAAATACATTCTTGAACAGACAGGAGTGTTGTTTCAGTAAGGTCACATTGTTGCACAGAACAAAAAATCTGGAAGCTCAGTACGTACAGTAATTTTCTTTTTTCCACATTATCTTTCTCCCTTTATATTATTCCGTTCAGTCACTACTTTTCCGCATCTCTTAATCGACAAGCCACAGCCGTGATGAGGGCGGCACCTTTTCCGCTGCCATCTTCTGATTGGACGAGAGTGACCTCACAGTTGGGCGCTAGGTCTCTTAAGGTCTCCCGCATGATGGTGGAAAAGCTGATGAGACAAAAGAGAAAACAGAACATCTGAATGAGGCTCTTTTGTGTATTTAATGTTTGTTTTTGTTGTTTTCCCATAGCATAGTACATTAAAAAATCTGCACTTTTCAAAACGTATTTTTCTATTAATATAAAATACCACTGCATGAGTCTGAAGCCTCAGATATCGTCCAAACTTGTGTTCTTGAAGGTGAACTCAAAAGAACCATAGATAAGGAAAGCAATTCATATATGAAGAGTTCAGATGCAAAAGCCTCTAAATGCCATTTGAAATTTTCTTCTTTAATGATGATTTTTATCAAACTTGTATATTTAAGTTCAGTAATTTCATTTAAATAACAATTAACAGGTAATTATCATTGCCATTTAAGTGAAATCACTGAACTTAAATATACAAGCTTGATAAAAATGATCATTCTAGAAGAAAATTTCAAATGGGACTTAGAGGCTTTTGCATCTTAATCTCTTCGGATATATATATATAAGTTTGACAACATAGGCCAATTAACATTGTAATCCGCTGGGCAAAAGTTCAGTTATAAGAATTTTGGCATGATAGTTAATTTACTTTTAAAACATTTATGTATATATATTTTTATATTGTTAGGCCCATTTATTTGTTTCATTTTACAGCAGTCTGTGTGTACAATGGATAGGCCTATAAGCCGATTTAAATTTGAATCGTGCACTTTGCGCAAAAGTTCAGTTATCAAAATTCTGGCCTAATAGTTAATTTACTTTTAGAACTTGATGTTTATATAATTTATTTATATTATTAGGTCCATGTATTATTAGTTTAATTTTACAGGACTTTTTGTGTAGGCTATGTTCCTTCTTACACAGGCTAGGCCTAATTTGTCATTTGAAATAAAACATTTCTATTTGGAAAATGTTGTTGTTGCTCTTTAGTTGGGAGGTAAGCTGTGGTCTAAGCTAAAAGTGAAATACTCCTTTTTTGGAGTGAGCAGGGGGTCAATTTGAGTGGAGAGCGAAGCAAACTGCGCTGAGTGCTGAGAGATAATGAGTGGAGCGGCCTGATGTGGCTTTGAGCGGGGGGAGCCGAGGGGTGCGAGCGAGGTTATGCGAGCGAGGAGCTGAGATTCTCACCGCTCCACTCCGCTCATATGCTCTGGGTCATTACAGCAAAAGGGTGTTTCTACTTAGTACTAAAGTTTAAAACTTAGCATTTTTAGTTGAATTAACTATCTGGCCTCCATTGCACTCACCGTCATGTCTAGCTTCAGTAGCTAGTGCACCTCTTGAGGCCAGGGGAGTGAGGTTTAATCACCCAGCTCTTACTAGTCTGCCTCGGTCACAGATAGAAGATCAAGACCTCATAAAAAGGTCGGCACCGCCTGTGATTTACGGCTCAACTTAAACACCTCTGCTACATTAATAAGCGTCATGGGGCACTTACAATCTTTCATTTCAGGCTACTGTGGTAGATCTCGCCTTGCATAAGCTACATTTTTTTTCTCACGTCCCTCACAAAAGTAGAATGTCGACCCATAATTTGAAAACCACTAATTTCACTAAGTAATCAGGGGCAAATATTAGCTCCAAAAGAGATTAACGGTCTTATCCCATCATTGTGCTGTGTGGTCACTCACTGTGGATGAAGTTTGTAGAGCGTGCCGTCCACTCCTACTGTGATGTTGAGTTGCTGGAGGCCACGGTTCCGCCGTATCTTGTCCACCACAGCAGCCAGACCGGCTCCACACAACTGGGCCGCCCGTTTGGACACCACGCTGCAAACCTCCTTCACAAGAATACTGTCGTCGCACGTACTGCTGGTCAAGCCCAAGTGTTGCAGGATGGAACGGACCTGCCTCAGTGCCAAACGATCGCTGTGAGAAAGAAACAGATTAATTATGATGATTAAAAGGGACCCTTTTCAAAGGTTCTACGATAATAGGTTTTCATGCTTTAATATCAAAAAACATTTTTCACATATTTTACATTATTGCAGCACCGCTCTTCACAGTCTGTCTAACAGTTTAGTTCTGGTCTCTATAGCCCCTTTTCCACCAAAGCATTTTGAGAGCCGATTCGGAGCCGGTGCCTGCGCGCGAACCAGTTCTTTGTGTTTCGACAGCCAAAGAACCGGTTCTCAGCCAGGAGAACTGGTTCCAAAGCGGCACCAACTCTTTGCTGGACTAGAACCGTTCTTTTATCACGTCATGCTTACGTCGGGGGCTGGGGCGGGTTTAGATGTGTTCTAAACATCTTTTCTGACCATAATAAAGGATCGCAAATCCAAGAGAAACATTTGCAGAAACACGATGTCCGCCTTTGTAATTGTTATGCTTGAAGTTAACACAAGCGGTTCTATTTTTGTCATTTTTTTATTGAAGACATTATAAGCAAAGAAGAAAACAGTCACAATATAGAACAAATAAATGGAAAGAAAAAAAGACACAAGACAGGGGTACATAACTTATCAGAAAAGATTACATATCAAATCAAACGAAAAGATTAAAAGACTTACATATTTCAATTGTTTTTAAAGCTTTCTTGGTACACGAGTTAGAGATAATCCGAAAGTAATGTTGTATTTGCAAGCGTTTCTAAGACGTATGGCGACGTACACAGTGACGTAATGACGTCGTTCCCTGGGCGCTCTAGTCAGTGGAAAAAAAAATAGGTTCTGAAGCGGTTCGCAAGTTGAACCAACTGTGAACCAGCACCAGTTCTGAACCAGTTCTTTTTTTGGTGAAAAAGCCCCTCCTGGCCGGCTGGACCAGTGTGTTGTGATTGGTCAACCGCTTTGAGCATGTTTCAGAAATTTGTCACACTTCTTACCATAATCTCAAGTTTCTTTTAATAGACTAAAAACAAACCTCGCCCTTTTTTTCGCAAATGTCTTGGGCGGGAATTATTTAAATAAGCAATATTGTGACATAAAAATCCATAAAAAGACTGCAATCAATGATTTTCAGGAAGTTTTAAAACAGGGTTTACTGTTTTAGAGAATAGTTTACTGTTTTAGAGACATTACGGTTGGACAAACAGATTTTTAATGCATATTTCACGTGTTAACATATGCCCTAATAATATATTATAAAATCATGATCTCATTAAAAAGTTTGTATCTATTGCACAAATTTAATTTCTCGTACCATCCTACGCCACAAATAGTTTTTGTATGCAAACGATACCCACTGTAAACCCCTTGGGTAGGATTAGATGTGTGGAGTGCGTGTGTATTACACGCCATAAAGTGCGTATCATATGCACGCATAAACTGTGTATTCACGCAAAAACTATTTTTGGTATGAGAAATTAAATGTGCTGTAGATACGCACTTTCATGAGATCGCAACAATATGCCTATGTTACAGATGAAATATGAAAGACAACATTTCGTTTCTTTTTTGTTATAAATTTTTACTGTAAAATAGACCACTGCCACATCGAATAAGCTTTTGTTTTCATAGTTATCAGAGTGTTTGTTCCAATGTAGGCTTTATTCAAATTAATGAATCCTTGCAAATGCGTATGATAAAATGTATACTTTAGTTTTTACAAAAAAAAGATTACACTTGGAATGTTACAATTTTAATTGTTGTTGTAATTGTAACCTTTTTAATAAAATAACAAAGAATATATTTACAAGGTAGATGTAAACAAAATCTTAAAAGCTCAATATAAGCCTTCTCTTTAAATTATTTTTATTGTGTTTTATTAGTGACAAATTTGGAGAGAGGAGATTTTTGCATAAAGCTTTCTGAAAATACAGTGTAAATTAACTACACAATTACTTGAAATGTTTACCTTGGATATTATACAATTTGGAAGCAAAAATACAGATTTTTTTTTCAAAATGTTTCCAACTGTTAACCAATTTTGTAGTATATGAAGAGTTCAGATGCAAAAGCCTCTAAATTCCATTTGAAATTTTCTTCTTTAATGATGATTTTTATCAAACTTGTATATTTAAGTTCAGTAATTTCACTTAAATAACAAAGTGAAATTACTGAACTTAAATATACAAGTTTGATAAAAATCATCATTAAAGAAGAAAATTTCAAATGGAATTTAGAGGCTTTTGCATCTGAACTCTTCATATATTTACATATATTATTTTATGTCCTTGCATTCTTTCTTGTGGCTTAGTGACACACCTGTGAGAAAGGCTCATTATGCAGGTCATTGTCTTCTCAGGTGTGAACCAGAGCACTATTCATGATCCATGAACAATGCATTTTTTGATAACCAAGCATAAACAATAATCTCTCAAAAATCCAAACATATACATGTTGTTCACGTATTATGGTAGCCCTCTTTGTGCTAAATAGAGTGTGATTTCACCTTGGCCATTAATATATTTAAAAGCAAATGAAAAAAATACAAATATCATGTCCAAACATATCAAGGACCCCAAAAACACCTTAGACCCCAGAGGGTTAAGCATAAAAGAAAACATCTATTTATATGTCAAGGAAACAGTAGAGAAAGAAATCTCTGATGACCGAGGCACTCCTTCATTAAAATGTCTTTATTACACAAATGACATGTCCTAACAAATTTAAAAAGCCCACGCGTAGCGGCATTAAGCCTTCTTCAGAGCATGGTAAAGCAGGTAGAAAACTGATCATAATATCTAAGACACGCAAGTAGGAGCACTACTTGTCTACTGTTTCCTTGATGTCCTACCTTGAACCGAAGAGCACCCAGGTTAAACTTTTTTAAAGGAATTGAGCACGCCACTCATCTTGAATCCATACAGCAAATCTATTTATATGTGCCAAGATGCCTCATCAAATAATATAATCAGCATGCCTGCAACAGAGAAGCCCCTGGGGCTCAGACACCAATGTTAACAATTCATGCAGTCAATTGCAGGACTGTTCTTACACACCTTTCAATCTGCGACAGGAACTTGGTCTCAAAGATTCCGCGAGTTTTCAGTCTCTCTGAAAGTTTGCCACGGAAAAGCAGACCTTTGGCAGTGAAGTCCAAGAGCACGTTTCTGACAATCTCTCCAAGATACATCCCACTGATCATCTTCTCATACCTGAAAGTGACAGAAAGATGCAAGGAATAATTTATATTGATGTATATTGATGCAAAAGTTTGAAGTGATGAGTGAAAATATTCGATCACAACTTTACATTATTTGATTTACAACTAGGAAAGGCAATTTGTATAATGTATAAGTTAATGCATTGACTGGCTTGTGGCTATACTTTTTAAATAATGTCTATTTGTGCAACATACAATAGAACTACAGTGGCATGGCAACAAAGTACCTGACTGTTAAAAAAAAAAAATACACCTTAAACGAAATAATGGTTTGGGGCAAAATTGCATGCTGCCTCAGGGTCAGACAGCAAGCAATCACCAATGGAAAAATACTGAGTTTATCAGGACAGTGAATGTAAGGCCATCCATCTGTCTGCCAAATGAATCCCAACAGACACTAAAAGATTAAACGTGACAACAAACCAAAGCACATGAGTAAACCAACAACAGAATGGTATCAACAGAAGGAAATATGCCTTCTGGCAACTTGACTGAGATGCATTGGCATGATCTCAAGACAACAAATTGTAACAACCAATTTATCAATCCATCCAACTTTTTCCAGAATCTTAAAGGGACAGTTCACCTAAATTAATATTATTTACTAGTATTTATGTTGTTAAAAAGAAGACTGAATTTCTTTCTTCCTTGGAACGCAAATAGTCATGTGTTCGTAAATGCACGGAAAAAATAGACCAAAATATTTTTCACTAAAATTAATCCATTACTCTAATATCTCATTCCCAATTGGTATGAATGTGCACAAGTGTAAGTGGTTTTAGGACAATGGAAAAACTTCCTTATTAATTTTCTATCTACTGTAGCTATATGTAACAAGCTACATATACAGGCTACATTTGTGACTGATCACGGAAAGTACTAGGAACACAAGTCGGTTCTGGGGCATTTTGAGTTATTCATAAATTCTGAAAGTGTAGTCTTGATGTGTAACACATGGAAATCTGATAATATTTGGAGAAGTTGTGGCCATTTGAATGTAGGCACTCAAAAAAAGCTCAAAGGGGAGAAAGATTGTGCCGTTTTCACCTCTCTCTCCTGCTGGGAGTGCCAATAGGGCTCATTTACATCTCATTTAAATAAGTCATACCCCCTGTAAAGCAAGGGGAGGAGCTAAAAGGTCTGCAAAATGTGCCAAAAAAAACCCCTCTTATGTACACTGAATAAAAAATAAGATAAACTCTAGAGAATGTTCAGATCACAAACAGGATACTATGTGATGCAGTATACGAGTATGAATCCAAGAATAAATCAGAATAGATTTTATTGCCATTGTCAATGAAAGGTTTCACAGACTAGGAATTTTCTTTGGTGTTCTCGTGCAACATGAAACATTAACTTTTGCTAATGACAAATAATAAGAAATAACATATAGGCGTAATTTGTGGGTGGTCCCCACCACTTTTGAAACATCTGGTGGCACGGATGTAACTAATGCAAAAAAATAAAACATCTCTAGTTATCTAGCAGAGCATTCATTTTGTACATTTGTTAAATAAGAGGCTTATTTCAGGCTATTTAGCAAAAACCCATTCAAAAATCCCATAGACTTTAGAGGGAGGGAACCCGGTGTGCTAAAATGCTAACTCACTTCCGCGTTTTGGCCTACAGAGTGACGTCGTAACTTCGGCACTCTATAGAAATACACACAGACAATGACACGCCCCTACTGCATGCTACAATCTCCGAAAAACAAGCCGATTTCAACCTCCAAATATACACTTTACATTTTATTACAAGTGTAATAATGTGTGGTAAATATACCAATACTGGTATCTCAAACAGATTCTACAAAAATCACCAATTTTGAAAATAAAACGCTTCTTTCTTATTTTGCTTGAAAGTTGTGCTACCGATTTGTGTCACTGGTTTCCGTGACGGTTCACATTTAGACACAAAAACTGTACATGTAAGCTATTCTTTATGATGGAGAATGCAAAAATTAAAATATGTGTTCACAGTTTAGAGTACAGACTAGGGTCTGACTACTTTTGGGACATCTGAGATCCTCTTGAAGTTGGTTCCAGCTGCGGGCAGTTTAGTCACTAAACGCTGTTTCATCTTATTCAAAGTGAACTCTTGGCATTGCACTAAGCTGACCTAAAACGAATGATCTAAGAGGTCCATTAGGTTTAAATCCTGCAAGCATATCCATAATGTATTTTGATTGAGTCATCTATAAATTACTAATAGCACTTTAAAAATCTATTTCATGTTGACTGGAAGCCAATGCAAAAGACCTTGGGTGATTCAAACAGCAGAATTTCACATGAGCTCCACCTGTGCCTCAAATCTGAAAACCCATTAGATATGGACATTTCCCTACTGGGAAGTTGGCAACATTGCATAAAGGGATCTAGTTTTGAACTCTCACCGCTGTTTCCCAGGGTAAGTGGACTGGTCATCAACAGCTCGATCAAACTCTGTGCAAACATTATCCAGCTCTCCACTGTCCCCGAACGCTCCCCACTCCATGTTCACACACATAAGTCCCTCATCTCCATCCACCAGCTCAATGTTTGACATCTCCTCCATGTAGCATGCGTTAGTCCCTGTGCCTGCAGGGTGAAGAAAGAAACGCATTTAAGTGTGCCGTACACAGATACACAATGGTGTGTTTGACTTGAAGCGGCACTGTGCAGTTGAGAAAGAAATTGGATGTGTTTCATTAAAGCTGCTGTCCATAACTTTTTTAAGTTAAAAATAATCCAAAATAATTATATATATATATATATATATATATATATATATATATATATATATATATATATTAAAAATATTACAACATATTCTGCCAGTGGTCAAAACTATCTGGTTGCCTTTGCTTGATTCAAAACGGTTAGCTTGTAATAATGAGCATAACGAGAATGTCTTTGCTTGTTATTTAATTCATACAGTGAGTTCTATAGCTGTTATTTTACATTTTTGTGTCGTTATTTTGTTATTTTAGTGTATTAGTGACCGTTCACTAGCCTTTAACCTTTTTTTTAGCCATTTTTTAAACATCACGTTGACACCAGTTGCTTAAAGCTAATTGCAAAAAAATGGCTCAAACTAGTTTTGGTTCTGCACAATGCAGGATTTGTATGCTACCTAGCTTTATTATTTCATTAGATTTCATTATCTAATGCATATTTACTATGGATTAAATAATATAATTTACTAATGCATATAAGACTAGGTTGTTCAAATAATTGTTGAGCCAACTGGATAATCATAAACCTTTTGCAACATTAAAGGCAACATAGGAAAATAAGGTTAATCAGAGGCAGATAGGCTAAGAAATCACACCCACCGACAATGAGTCCAACTTCACATTGTGGGTCCTCGTACCCACACGTCATCATCGTCCCCACAGTGTCATTCACCACAGCAACTACATCTAAATCAAATTCCTTTGAGGAATAAAAGACATTCAGAGAGAGGGAAGTTTACCAGCAAAGCAGAGCAAATCCACCATCCCTGCCTTTCAGGACACGATTCATCTGACTGAACATCTACTAATTACATATTGCTATAAAAGGCAGGGTAATTGTGGCTAACAACTGCAGAAACTGCTCTTGCAGAAGTAGAGCACCAGCGGTGAGTGATAGTGCTGACCTCACTGCGATGGATGGCGTCTTTCAGCAGTGTGGCCACATCCTCTCCCTCACAGCCAGAGGCCTTGAAGCCCTTTGTCCACTTTATCAAGATACCCTGTGAGGAAGAGAGATGGAAATATAGGCGACACAGAACTTTTTTCTTTTCCTTTTTCTTCCTGTTGTGAAAATTACATATTACAATTTGTCATTGAAGCTATTGCGTGTAGTTTTTTTTTTTGTGAACAAATTTCATTGTTGTGTAATTGGTGGTTAGATTTGGGTTAATTTATTAGCCTACATTAAACGATTTTGGTGGATTTAATTCTGCCTGGCGCCCGGATTTCTTTAAGAGTAATTTAAGGAATTTATTTCCAATAAAGTAGGTTGCCACCGTTACACACTGAAGACCAATATTTCTTTGAGAAAGAGAGAGAGAGAGAGAGAGAGAGAGAGAGTTTTTCTAAAAATTGAGCACATCATCTAAAAGAAAAGTTACTTAAATAATACATGTGCAACTTTCCATGAATAGGGTACAAATTGGTCTCCCATTATATTTTTTAAGCAAAAAAAGAGAGAGACCATTACACTGTGTACTGTATAATGTAGAATTACCAAAGCTAATCTGTAACTTCACTTAAAATAAAGATTTTAGGCTTGTCTTCTTGACGTCCTCTACTGCGTCAAATGTCAAAATGTCTCTCAAATGTCAAAATCTTATATAATCTGTTATATAATTATTTTTTCTAAAACTTGCATAAATATGCAAGTTTATAAGTTTCCAATTTGTATCTGTTAAGCTCAATTTTATACCCTATTCATGAAAATGCACTTGTTCTGCAATGTTAAAAATACCCAAAAGACTTCATTTTAACTTTATTTGGAAACAAAATCAGCCTGTTTGTCATCATTTGGATAGCTAGATAGACAAGTGTGTGTACCTATTACACTGTCTACTGTATAATGTAAAATAACCAAAGCTAATATGTAACTTCACTTAAAATAAAAAGATATTAGGCTGGTCTTGACGGCCTCTACTGCGTCAAATAACTAGTCAAATGTAAAAATGTTATATAATCTGTTGTATAATTATTTTATCTAAAACTTACATAAATATGTAAGTTTATAAGTTTCCAATTTGTATAAGCTCCATTTTGTACCATATTCATGAAAATGCACTTTGCAGTGTTAAAATTACCCAAAAGACTTCATTTTAACTTTATTTGGAAACAAAATCAGCCTGTTTGTCATCATTTGGATAGCTAGATAGACAAGTGTGTACCTATTACACTGTCTACTGTATAATTACCAAAGCTAATATGTAACTTCACTTAAAATAAAGATTTTAGGCTGGTCTTGACGTCCTCTACTGCGTCAAATGTCAAAATGTCAGTCAAATGTAAAAATGTTATATAATCTGTTACATATTTATGCAAGTTTTAGATAAAAGAATTATATAAGTTTATAAGTTTCCAATTTGTATCTGTTAAGCTCCATTTTGTACCCTATTCATGAAAATGCACTTTGCAACCAAATCAGTCTATGGTTTGTCCTCATTTGGATAGCTAGACAAGTATGTGTCTGTGTGTGTATGTGTGTACTTGCCTGGTCCAGTCGGGTCTGATGGCAGGGAAACGAGAAGGTGAAACCAAGAGGCAGAGATGCCCCCTTCAAACCCATATACTCCAAGAAGTCAGCTATACAGTGCACAATGTGATCAAACAGCTGCAGAGAACCATTCATAAACACACACACACATCCGTAGGTGAAGACAAAGGATCATTCATGTACAAAGTCCATTATCCATGACATGTACTTGTCACAACAACTTCCATTAATGTCATGCCAATGTGAAATTGAAAATCAAGGGAGTACAAGAGAAAAGATTACGCTGCAAAGTGACTGGATGAGATATTTCATCCTACAATACATCACTATGCAGCAGACAACAGGATAATAGTACTCGAGCGCTGCCGCCAGTGACCGCTTTCAAATAAATTGCAAAAAGGTGCTTGTTTTTCAGGTTCAAAAACAGGGATATCATTATTAGATGCATAGTACCTCTAGTGTGCTTGACTTGCAATACAAGACATTAGGGGTGTAACGGTACATGTATTCGTATTGAACCGTTTCGGTTCGAGGCTTCCGGTTCGGTACGCATACAAACCGAACGATTGCTTGGACCATTTTTCTTGCCGGCAAAATTCGTGCTGACGCGGCCAACACAACGTTGCGCAACATCCAAATGGCAAGGGTAATGAAAGCAGAACGAAACTGCGCTACTCGTTATGTGCTTCACGGATCGTTTATCAGTTCGGACCAGCAACATCTGTGCAGCGCGAGCCGATCTCGATCAAGCAACACTGTTACCACACAGCGCTAAGAGATCCGGTAAAGAAAACATTTGAATTCGCCACTGAGGTAATAACATCGCTGTGAGATCAGGTGAGATGCATTCACTTTTCTCCGTTATTAACCGTAGATCTCTATTAGATCAAACAGCGCTGTCATGGAAACCAGGAGAAACATTGTGCCGTGAATTAACTAGTACTTTACGTCCACAGACCAGCAACATTCACCATGGATTTAATATAGTAACACTAACTGTAACCAGTTTGGCTGGAATGGTGAAATGCTTTCAAGTACTTCACACATCTTTTTCCAGCACTTCAAAAATTCAAATATTATATAAATAAATATATATTTAAATGTTATTTTTAATGTGATGACCAAAACATTATTTCTTCATCCTTCAAAGATGACCCCCATTTATAAACCTGAAAGTTTCAAGATCTCGAAAAACTCACACTTATTTAAAAATATTTTTTCTTTAAACAAATAGGAAATTTCTCTGGCATTTCTTTCTTTTTGCTGTATCGAAAACGTACCGAACCGTGACTTTAAAACCGAGGTACGTACCGAACCGTGATTTTTGTGTACCGTTACACCCCTACAAGACATACAATATCATCATGTGTTAGCTTTACAACTGAGCTGCACTGTCATATCAATTCAGCGGCTCAATTACAAAAAAATTTAAATGAAAGGAATCCACCATGTCCCAAATTCACATCTTGAATGGGATTTAATGATTAGTGGGCGTACCTCCTCGCCGGTGCCCTGCGTAATGTCTTGGGGGATAGTGTAGATCTTATTATGCATCTCCACACTCCGTCGTTTTCCACTTCGAACACGCACTAGGAGCACCCTGAAGTTTGTGCCGCCCAGATCCAGTGCCAAAAAGTCACCACGCTCTGTAGAGCAAGCACAAGAGATTTAGAGACCGAAATGACTCACACGTACACCATAGAGCACACAGCATCTTGTTCAGACGTGCACTCACACACCAATCAAATTTTTCAACTAACCCTCGGGAGTTTTGGAACAGTGTAATTATAGAGGTGGTACAGAGTAGATATAGAGGGGTAATTGATTTGTGTCTTATCCCAGTCAGGCTCTTACATACAGTCCAGTTTATCTATTATTTTATTTGTCCTGCATTGGTCAAAGCAGTTTTTCTCTTATATTTACAGAGCTGCCACGCAAGGCGTCACACAAGGTCTCTCGCTCGCTTTCCCTCTCTGCAGTGCTCTAGATTCGGGAGATTTTAACTAATTTGCGGTATAAGCCGATCACGAGATATATATAGATAAAACTCATCTTCCAGGCATTTGACCAGCCAGGTTGAAACTTCAGCGTGAGAAATCGAGGGTGTGGCATGTGAGCGTGTGAAACCAATCAAATGTGGGTGTCTCACGGCCTATGCGTGAGAGTTGCCAGCTTTTCAGATTAGTCACAATTCTCCTTTGTCACTCCATCTCACTTGCATTTTAGCTGTATCAGCACACTAACAAGGAGTTTTAAAAGTCTTGATATCCTGTAAAGAGCAGATTCAGGGATTGTCAGCATTTCTTTCAGGATTATTTGATGAATAGAAGTGTCAAAAGACCAATATATTTCAATTATTTGAAAAAAAAAAAGTCTTTACTCTCAATTCGATCAATTTAATGCATCCTCGCTGGATAAAATATTAATTTCTCAATTTATTTTCTTAAAAACAAATCTTACCGACCCCAAAAGGCTGACTTACTAATGCATTCTCAAATTCATAGTTTTTACTCAAATTAGAAGGCTGATGCAAATGCAACACATTTGTATTTCTCCAAGTAGTCTTTCAAAAACTACAATGAGACTGAAAGTGTTTCTGCTTCACTAATGTTAGCAATCATTTTGTGGATTTAAAGCAACAAATGAGAGGGTCCACTGGCAATCGAGAAACTCTTTATGCAAACAAGAAGCAACGTGATACGGGTACCATCAATGGGAGTGAAGTGAGATCATGTGGTCAAGTCTAGGCAAGACAGGGGAGCAGTTTGTTACCATGAACACTTTCTGCTCATCCCATAGTCAGGGATATAATTTTATGAAATTATGCATGGAAAACATTTCCAGAAATAGTTTCGGAGAATAGTTTCACCTCCAAATTGTCTTTGATTATTTGGCAAGATGGAATGACATCTTATTTTTGCATGCAATACATTCCCATTTGTGATCAGATCTTCAAAGCTGTTGCTGTATTTTTTTCCAGGAGCACACAAGCATACATTTGAGCAGCGATTTTCTTAAACAGTTCATAGTGACAACATCCATCAAAGGGGTTCAAAGAGGATAGAAAAACAATAACGATGAATCAAATCCACCAGAGCTCGTATGAAGTCGAATAAATATCCAGATTAAAAAGAAAAAAACGTATGTAATTACTATGTATAGGCCTAATATATTTTTTAAAAATGCTGTTTAAATATATACCCGATTAAGGTGAATTAAAATGCAGCCTTTTTAATGAGCAAAACGTATGTTTCGGATGTTAAGCGCACCATTTACGCGTGGCTGGGAGCAGGTGTAGATTTCTTGCGTACCAACTAACATTTGGAAAATACGAACATTGTAATGAATCCGAAAATTTACGCCAGAACCACTTTACACACGATTTACACAAAAATTCGTTCTGCTCGTGTTTCATGAATGAGACCCATTTATTTTAGAGCTCGGCAGATGTGATCACTAAGAACTCTTTTAAAGTCACTAAGAAAGTTTTATTTTTTAAAAACAATTCTGCTTTCATAAAAATAAAAATATAGAGTTTTGGAACACGGGGTGAATTAAAGATCATGGTATTTTGATTTATTGAAGTCAAAAATTGAAAAAAAAAATTGGGTTTCTAACTCTAACCTGTTCCATCCGGAGTAGAGCGCACAAACGTGGGGAGCATTTTAACAGTGGCTGCAGGGTGTGTATTTTTAGCCAGGCCTCGGTTCATCTCCCCTTCCATCCTTTTCTTCACCTCCAGGAGTTGATCCTGATTGAGGCGTAGGGTGTCCAGGATACGCTGACGTTCTGCATGCTGCTTTGCCAACCGGTATGCCACGGCTGTAACCATGGCAGCCCCCTTGCCGCTGCCATCCTCAGAGCGCAAGAAACGCACGTCGCAGTCAGGCACCAATGATCGAACCATTTTATTCAGTCGCCGGGCAAACCTACCGGAAAAACAACAGAGCAAAAGAGTGTGTATAAGAGAGAGAAAAGGGTTTAAAAGCAAAGAAAGAACGAAGAAAGGAAAAGGAAGGAAAGGTGACAGGCAAATGTGAAAGATGCACAAGATGGAGAACAGGAGAAAATAACTTTAGTTCATAATAAACTAGTCGGTTGCATGGTAGAGAATACATTTAAAGGTGTTCTACTTTGAGTGGTGATGCAATGTTTGCAATTGGAGTTTGGTGATTCTTTGGTTAAATTATGAACTAAAAAAAATACCTGGAATAAAGATCTGACCAGGGTCTTGAGAAATTCAAGGTATTGATAAAGTGGATTTTGGAATAATGTGTGATGGTGTGGATATTTTTCATTTTTTGGAGAAAAAAGTTGGCTAAGACTTGCAAACATAATGATCTTTAAAATAAAATAAAAAATGATTTAAGGGTATGCTAAACAATTCTGATCAATTATTAAATAAAGGCATTCTGGAAAAAAAACATGATGACACAAAACTATATAAAACTATATTGAGTCAGCCTAGGGGACTGAAAATTTAGGAACATGATTTGAATTATTGAAGGAAAATGCCTCGCCATTGCAGCTGCTATGTACAAAACTATGCATACATCCAGGTAAAACACCCTTTCTTACTATCACGTAGTTACTCAATAACCACTTAGACTAGAAGGAAGACTGAAATGAAGATAGATCGCTAGAGGAAAACAGTCAAAATTATAATACAAACCCAATTCCATAAAAGTTGGGACACTGTACAAATTGCGAATAAAAACAGAATGCAATGATGTGGAAGTTTCAAATTTCAATATTATATTTAGAATACAACATAGATGACATATCAAATGTTTAAACTGAGAAAATGCATAATTTTAAGGGAAAAATAAGTTGATTTTAAATTTCATGGCATCAACACATCTCAAAAAAGTTGGGACAAGGCCATTTTTACCACTGTGTGGCATCCCCTCTTCTTTTAATAACAGTCTGCAAACGTCTGGGGACTGAGGAGACAAGTTGCTCAAGTTTAGGAATAGGAATGTTGTCCCATTCTTGTCTAATAAAGGCTTCTAGCTGCTCAACTGTCTTAGGTCTTCTTTGTTGCATCTTCCTCTTTATGATGCGCCAAATGTTTTCTATGGGTGAAAGATCTGGACTGCAGGCTGGCCATTTCAGTACCCGGATCCTTCTTCTACGCAGCCATGATGTTGTAATTGATGCAGTATGTGGTTTGGCATTGTCTTGTTGGAAAATACAAGGTCTTCCCTGAAAGAGACGATGTCTGGATGGGAGCATATGTTGTTCTAGAACTTGGATGTACCTTTCAGCATTGATGGTGCCTTTCCAGATGTGTAAGCTGCCCATGCCACACGCACTCATGCAACCCCATACCATCAGAGATGCAGGCTTCTGAACTGAGCGCTGATAACAACTTGGGTTGTCCTTGTCCTCTTTAGTCCGGATGACATGGCGTCCCAGTTTTCCAAAAAGAACTTCAAATTTTGATTCGTCTGACCACAGAACAGTTTTCCACTTTGCTAGAGTCCACTTTAAATGAGCCTTGGCCCAGAGAAAACGCCAGCGCTTCTGGTTCCCGTTTAGATATGGCTTCTTTTTTGACCTATAGAGTTTTAGCCGGCAACGGTGAATGGCACGGTGGATTGTGTTCACTGACAATGTTTTCTGGAAGTATTCTTGAGCCCATGTTGCGATTTCCATTACAGTAGCATTCCTGTGTGTGATGCAGTGCCATCTAAGGGCCTGAAGATCACGGGCATTCAGTATGGTTTTCCGGCCTTGACCCTTATGCACAGAGATTGTTCCAGATTCTCTGAATCTTTGGATGATATTATGCACTGTTGATGATAACTTCAAACTCTTTGCAATTTTTCTCTGAGAAACTCCTTTCTGATATTGCTCCACTATTTTTTGCCTCAGCATTGGGGGAATTGGTGATCCTCTGCCCATCTTGACTTCTGAGAGACACTGCCACTCTGAGAGGCTCTTTTTATACCCAATCATGTTGCCAATTGACCTAATAAGTTGCAAATTGGTCCTCCAGCTGTTCCTTATATGTACATTTAACTTTTCTGGCCTCTTATTGCTACCTGTCCCAACTTTTTTGGAATTTGTAGCTCTCATGAAATCCAAAAGGAGCCAATATTTGGCATGGCAATTCAAAATGTCTCACTTTCAACATTTGATATGTCATCTATATTGTATTCTAAATATAATATTGAAATTTGAAACTTCCACATCATTGCATTCTGTTTTTATTCACAATTTGTACAGTGTCCCAACTTTTATGGAATTGGGTTTGTATATGGCTCATAAATATACATCAAATGAAACATTTTCCTCTTTTGCAGTTTGAGAAATCTAATACAGGGTTTTTCAAACTTTCCCTTTAAAGACAGTTGTTCAGTTGGCAGTTGTAAAGACAATGTTTACTCTACATCTACCCACACATTTCAAAATAAACTACATATGACTGGCACGTGATGGCACAGACGAATCAACACAGACGGCACTCTGAAAGTGACATCCACACCTTTAGAAAATGTTCGAGCATGATCCCTTTCTTTGAATGCATGTGTTAGCACCCAAGGTGGTGAAAGCTGGAGCGTGCCAGCTTAAAATAGCACAGCTAATTAGCATTAATGCTTGAAGATTGCTTTAATTTCATAAAGCTTAAGTCATGAAAATAAACACCAAGGAAAAGTTCTCATCGAAAGTAGACATAAGATAGGTCACCCCAAAATGAAGGTTCTGTCATCATTTACTTATCCCCATGACATTTTAAACCTTTATGACTTTCATTTTGTGGAACACAAAAGAAGATGTTTTTAAGAATGCTGACCAACTGGTTTTGGTCCATAAATATAACTAAATAACAATTCAGGTGTGATTTTTTTTTTTTTTTTTTTTTTTACATGGCCACTGTAGCCTAAATTTTTATGTGTAAGAAATTCTATATGTTGAATCAAATTTCTTTCTAAAGTTTTTGCAATGTCTGTTATGCTTTTCTCATTTAACGCATTTGGGGGTAATGTATCAGTCAAATTTGATTATTAATTTGTGATTAATTAAATTAATTAATCAGAATATAATTTAAAGATTTAGTTTTAAAAAAATGCATATACACAAATTATGTAGATAGATAGATAGATAGATAGATAGATAGATAGTCTATAAGTATCATTGCACAGCACCCACTAACAGATTTTCAGTCATTTTACAGTCATACACTTCACTGACATAGTTGTTGAGGAATCTGAGAAAATTGATGAATGCAGCCATATCTCAGCGGGTGGTTGTTAAAAGCCCCCAGAATTTCAACTCCCTGCTGTGCTTATGGCCTTGCCAAACTCTCTGACAACATTCAGGAGAGCCACTTAGTTATAGAAATGGTGTGACATTGACAATGAATTCATTAATGAACTGACGAACCGTCGTCCTGCTCTGCTTGGATCTAAAATACCACAGTGATTATCCATGCGGACACAGTGCGATCTAAGTTTTTTAACAAATGAAATCGTATTTAAAGATCAGTCTAGATTAGTCTATTTTTTTTGTCAACCCATTACAACAGAGGTTGTTTAGTCTGTCAGCTAGGGCTGGGTATCGTAACGAAATGTTCGATACCAATACCTTGACTTTAATACCAGTTCGGTTCCTGAACAATACTTTTTTTCGATACCAAATTTATGTAACCAGTTTTAACAATATAACATTACCTAAAAACATGTATTCTTTACTTCAATGAGCTCATTGTTTCTGCCTTAAACAGCGAGGTACCAAGGTAACTAAAGGCATCAGGGTTGCGGTGCCACCGGCTTGGGCCCATAATCGCTGCTTACAGCTATATTTTTAATTACATCCTCAAGAGCTTTACTGAAGCGCATTTAACTAGGGTACAACCTTACAATAATGAGATTTCAAGTATTTTGTTGAGTTAGAATAATCTGAACAAATGAAAAGAAAAAGGTGGAAATCTAACATCTACAATACATTCGCCATGGTATTCTTGTGAGTACAATGACATGTAACTACAATGGAGTATGAAAATGGTAAACATTTGGTACCACAACAAGCGCACACAAGTACTGGACAAATAAACTCACTGTGGGTGGTTTTTGTAGACCGATCCATCTACGCCAATAGTGGTGCGCAATTTCTCTAGGGCTTTGTTATCTCGGATCTGCCGTAGCACAGCCGCCAGCGTGGCAGCACAGAGATGGGCCGCACGTGTAGACACAATCTGACACACACGCTGCGTGGCCACAGTGTCTTCAGGGGACGGGTCCAGTCCTAGTCCTCTCAACACCTGCTCTGCACTCACCAGACCTTCGTTATTCCTGCAGAAGAGACAATGTTGATTCTGATTTATTTGGAGGTTTGAATGAATATTAACCGAAATAAAGTGACAGTCAAAACTTTTATATCACAAATATTCAAGTAAATGATGTTCTTTTGAATTTTCTATTCATCAAAGAATCCTGAAAAAATATCACTGTTCAAAGTATCACTGTTTCCATAATAATATTAAGCAGCACAATGGTTTTCAACATGGATAATAATAAGAAATATTTCTTGAGCTCCAAATCAGCATATTAGAATGATTCCTGAAGGATCATGTGATGATGGAATAATGATGCTGAAAAGTCAGCTTTGCCTTTCAGGAATTAATTAAAATGATATTATTACATTTTACTTCGAAATTTTAATAATATCCCACACTATTATTGTTTTAGCTGTATTTCTGATTAAATAAAAGCAGCCTTGGTGAGCATAAGAGACTTTTTAAAAAATTTAGACAAACTGAGATCAAATTATATAGGAATGAAATGGATTCATAAGGTTCTATTTCATCATCTTGTGGTCGAGAACCACCTATGGGATAGGCATCCATATTTGACCTCTGCAGAAGCATCCAATTGCACCAAGTCTGGCAAGACAGAAGCACGCAGCCAATGCCAGGTTACCTCAGGACATATAACACCTGCAAGCACTGCTGTTCTCCAGTTAACATTCGCTTCTTGCAATCTCTGCACTGATGCAGCTCGGTTGGATGCTCAGCCAGGCATGACAGTTGTTATTTAGCTGTGTTTGCTTCTGGGCCGCCCACACTCTTGCATCTTCTCACCTGTTTCCCTTTCCATCGCTGCCCACTACAGATTTTTCCAATGACTGCAATTCTGCCGGAAAACTCCTGTGACCCCCGGCCGGCCGCACATGGTGCGCTGATTGCCGTGAAGGACTTTCACCCATTCTGACCCCCGTCTCTGGATTTAACTTCCGTCACAGTAAGGAAAGGCCCCGTAACAAACCTCTGCCAAGACACAACAACCAACCCTCTGCTAAGCCCAGGGGGAGACCGACTCCTGCCGTGGCGGGAAAACCCTCAAACCCTACCCTCACCGACTTGAAACGCAGGCGGCCTGCTTGATGTACAGCCGATGGGGGCATTGAGTCCACGCTCACGAGTCGCAAGCTCTTCTGACTCTCTTCCTGCCCTAAAGCCCCTGTTCAAGAGATGGACGGTTTCTTATTGAGGGGTCAGCCACCCCACTCTCAGGACTGCCCAGCGCATGTGGACGTTGTGTGTTCTCCCCCCACGTTCAGGGGGTCTGTCGTGAAAAAAAGTGCAAAAGCAGTGTCACCACCCGCTACATACTGTATTCCCCTTACCCAGTTAGTTCCCCAACACGAACACATACAAAACACATAAAAAAATTGGATAAAATTAATTTGTTACAGAGAAAGGACCACTCACCACAAAGAGAAATCATCTCCCTGCAGAGAGAGAAAATCTGAACCCCTGCATGTCGCCCCTAGTTCATCCACTAGAGGGCGCCATTGTATCACAAATGAGCCAGCTAGGCTTACACAGCGGTGGAATATTCGTGAGTCGCGAATTGGCTTGACAAACTGTTTCAGCTCCAGAGTGGGTGACGTGTACAATAATGCAGGGCTACAGACTGCACTTTGCAATAAAACCGCTAAACGACGTTCTCTCTTCACACATGGAGGAGCGTGCCGCAAAAATTCAGAAAAAGAAAGTATCTTCCGTTTTAAACAAGGGAGCGATTCAGGTGGTGCCCCCCACATCGGTCGATCTGAAAGATGCTTTTTCCTCATAAGTATTTATCCTCCACAGAGGAAGTTTCTTAGTTTCATCTACCAAGGCATATGTTACGAATTCACAGTTCTGCCGTTCTGGCTCTCATTAAGCCTCTGGAGTTTCTGTCTGTGTGCGGAGGCGGGCTTAACACCCATAAGAATGTCAGGTCTGAGAATTTTGACATACAGAGAAGATTGGCTCATTATAACCGAATCGAATGAGCTCACACATCACATCTCTCGGGTTCAGGGTGAATGTGAACAAGAGCAATTTTACACCCAGTCAGACTGTGATTTTCCTGGGTTTGGAGTTGAACTCGGTCTCCATTCGAGCGTGTTTCACTCAAGAGTGCATTCTCTTACTAATGAACTGTCTATCGCAGTTCAGAGAGGGGGCGAAAGTACGATATCGTACATGGCTCAGGCTGAAGGGTCTTATGGCTTAATCTATCCAGGGTTTGCCGCTGCGACTCCTGAGAATGAGAGCGTTCATGCAATGGGTTTTGTCAATACATTTCACCCCGATTCAGTGAGACTCTCAGGTATGAGGACGATAGTCGCAAAGCTGCCAAACTCTGGAAGAGCTCAAACTTTTACGCACAGGGAACCCCTCTGGGGGCGGTTATGATGCAGAAGGTTGTGGTGACAGATGCGTCCTTAACAGGTTGGGGTGCCACCCAGGAGGGCAGAACGGTCAACGGTATACAGCTGAGCAGACTACATTCAGCGCACTTAAATTGTTTAGAGCTTGTGACCATATGGAAAGCTCTAAATCATTTTCTGCTTCGCCTGTAGGGACATCATGTGCTCATACACTGCGACAATACCACGCAGTGGCTTACATCAACCATCAGTGTGATGTGTGCTCATTGAAACTTTACACTCTAGCTCACAAGCTTTTGGTATGGAGCAGACGGGTTTTACACGCGACTCATGTTCCAGGCATTTCTGAACAGAGGCGCGGACCTTCTATCGAGGCGAGATTAGTCATCCTCAGATAGTGGGTATGATATGGATGATATGGAGGGAATGCTCACAGTTTAGTACTGGGAGAGCAGAACTATTCCCCCATATGAAGAGAGCAGCAACGATGACAGAAAAGCAAATGCCAAGTTATACATGGCAAGGAGGAGCTGGGGAGGAGGTGGGTTGCAGAGAGTGAGCAGCAAGCAGTTAAGAGCAAACTTAATCAGCTTAAATAGGGCGCCCTGATTTGAGCGTAGGCAATAGCAAAGAGGGGAGAGGGAGATGAACAGCAGATGCGCTATGAGACCATGTTGTCGGCCAATAGCGTTAGCAGCATCTTGACTACTTGGTCTGCCCGAACTGACACTGATGCTCAATATCTATTCGCCTTGTGCGAAAACTACCATTATCCTTTGTTCTTCTCGCTAAAGGACGTGGACGCACGCACCCCTTAGGGTAAATGCAATGGCCCAAAGTGCTGCTGTTTGCTTTCCTCCCCTGTGCCTGATAATTCCCACACTGGCCAGGGCGAGAGAGCAGGGCCCATCATGCTGATAGCTCCTAGGTGGGCCAAGGCACCATGGTTGGCGGAGATAATCCCTCTGTTATATGCCCAGCCGTGGCGCCTCCACCTCCGTACAGACCTATTGTCCCAGGCGAGCGGGAAGATTTAATACCCACATCAGGACAGGGTGGCTCTCTGGACCTGGCCCGTGAGAGGACGAACCCAAGTGCACTTTGAGTTCCCCCGTGTGTGGTTGCTACTATACAGAATGCCAGGGCCATTTCAATGCAGTCCTTATATGGCTGTAAGTGGCAAGTGTTCAAAGAGGGGCGTGTTGGGCGTGGTCTTACATCATATCAGTGTGCAGTTCCTGATATTTTGTGTTTCCTTAAAGACCTTATGGAAAGGTCTTGAAGGAGGTCCACGGGTCCTTTTCCATGTCAGTCTACCTGGCAGCGATTTCTACTTGTCATCATGTGGGTTTTGAGGGCTCGGCGGTTTGGCAGCATCCTCTAATCCGCAGATTTATGAAGGGTTCCCGTCGCTCTTTGCCAGTCATCAGAAGAGCGTTCCCTGAATGGGGCCTCTCCATGGTGCTGGAGGCTCTGTCTTAATTCCCTTTTGAGCCCCTGGGAAATATTTCCCTAAAACCGTTGTCTTTCAAGACAGCTTTTCTCTTGGCATCAGCTAAATGTGTCAGTGAGTTACATGCACTCTCGGTTCATTCCTCGTGCTCTAAATTCTAAATTCTAAAAGCTTATTCCACGAGGGGCTTAGCCGCCTCTTGGGCTCTGTTCAGGGGAGTATCGCTGCAGGACATTTGCTCTGCTGGCAGCTGGGCTTCTCCCTATACGTTTGTGTGTTACTACAGGCTGGATGTCACTAGAACCTCGGTAGCACATTCTGTTTTGGGCGTGGGGTTATCTTAACCCTTCTTTCTCGTGTGTGCCACACACGTTTCACGTTTCATGTCCTGCCTGTACACAGCAATTATGTGCACGTCTGTATGGTTCATGTTAATGGGATTGTGTCAGGCCCCGCCCCTTTGGGTGACTGTCTTTCTCTGACTTACAGAACCTTACTGTGAGTGAATTGGGCAATCGGGGAGCTGTCCATGTCTCTCCTATAGGTGGATCTCGAACACGTGATGATGAAAGAACAATAGGTTATGGTCGTAACCCCGGTTCTCTGAAACATTGAGTGGAGAGATCCACCAGCTTTGCCCTGCTTGCTGCACGAGAGCCGAATATACTTACTAGAGAACAGCAGTGCTTGCAGGCATTATTTGCCCTCAGGTAAGGGGGTGGCCTGGCAATAGCTGCGCACTTCTGTCTGTCTTGCCAGACTTGGTGCAATTGGTTGCTTCTGCAGAGGTACGGATGCCCTTCCCATAGGTAAAATGGTAAATGGACTGCATTTATATAGTGCTTTCACAGACCCAATGGCCACCAAAGTGCTTTACATTTGCATCAAATTCACCCATTCACTCACACATTCATACACCGACGGCGGTGTCAGCCATGTAAGGCGACATCACGCATGTCGGGAGCAGCTGGGGGTAGGTGTCTTGCTCATGGACACCTCGACACATGGTCAGGTGGAACCAGGGATTGAACCACCAACCTTCCGGTTTGTACTGTAGACAACCTACATGAGCCACTGCCGCCCCTTCCCATAGGTGGATCTCTCCGCTTGATGTTTCAGAGAACCTGGGTTACAACAGTAACATATTGTTTTGATCTAACTTGATCTAAGTTTGTGTCCTTGTGTTGTGAAACTTTTCAATCAAACTGTCATGCTGATCTTCTTTGTAGGGACAAAAAAAAATTTCTCTTGTGGTCTGAGAATTTGGACCAGACAGTAGATGTTCATAGACACCATATGCTTCTTGGTAAGAAGAACTTTGAATTAAAGGGGCACTATGCAGGAATTCCGTTTTTGTCAAACAGCGACCCCTAGAGTCGCTGTGGAGTACTTGTATTTAACGTTACTGTCGTAAATACCACTCATGCAGAGCGTGACATGGCGGATTAGTATAAAATAGCACTTTGTTTTTCATTTGTCATTTAATGAGATCGAATAAATGTTGTTAGTGTTGAGAATTTTCACATGATTAAATACATAGATCCGACAATAATCCTCATGAAATGTAATGGTCCAGAAGCAGAACTTTTGCCAAGTGTGTCAGAGGTTCTGGGTTCCAAACTTCTAATCCCTAGCCTACTAGTTGTATTGTTTATTTTTCTCATCAAAAACCGTTCTTTATTAGTGGTTGTATTTCAAGCAGGGACACGTTTTTTCGTGCGTTAGGTTTTGTGATTTCACCGTAACAAATATAGAGAGTCTCTCAGTCTCTGCAATACATTGAAGCTATATTAATGCCCTTCCTATATCTATCCTTGTTTTCGCATTGGTCCGCTTGCAGTCTCTTTTTTTCTGTAGCCACTCCGAATGAAGTCTTTTGCATTTTACAATGGGTGAATCTCTAGTTGTCACTGGTGATTGTCATTTGAACCTTTCTGGATCCATCATCAAATAGATAAGTTTAATTATATCAAGTGCTGTGAGAAAAGGCTATAAATCTCCACCTCCAACATCCTCAATCGCAATTTAGCCGACTACCCGAGACTCGTTAATGTGTACCATTTAATTCATAGTAGAGCTAGAAATACACAAGAACAAAAAGGTACTGACTTGCTATTTTCGATGGCAGAGACGAAGGAGGTTTGAAAGTGGCCAGTGGTGAGCAGATCTGGAGTGGTGTGTCCCTGGAACAGCAGAGCATCTTTGGCCATCTTCACCAGAATGAGTCTGACCAGCTCCCCCATGTACATCCCACTAATCATCTTCTCAAACCTGCATGAAACCAAAACACACAGCACGTAAAGTCAGGCAGATGAGTGACCACGATAAACACGCATGTCATGATGCAGTGAGGCGGTATAGGTGGACAATGGTCATCTAGAGGTTATTGAACATATGCTGGGGCAACTAGTGAACCCAATCACTATTATTCCCTTGAGTGAGAAACTTAAAGCTGCGGTCGGCAAATCTGGCAGATTGAGTGGACTTAGGCAAAATTTTGAATGTTTACAACTCTCGCGACTGTCTCATCATCATCCATCAACATCATTTATTATTTGGAGGTATGCTGCCCTGGCTAATCCACCAATATTGCAATTGTTAACGTCATTTATACTCTAAATGAGCTTACTTGGTTTGTTAGTGTTCCGCCATCACTCTTCCTTACTGCGCGAACTTCAGGCGTGTGCATGTGATTGTAACGTGCGCCCGATCTGTGATTGACAGTCAGATCTCACACCCCCCATGCACTGATTGCACCCGATGATCTGGGAGCGGTGGATTTTTGTGAAACAAATAAAACGCGAAGTTAGAAGCTCGGGTTTTTTCTAAAACCACTTTATTTATGTTGTTCTGTCGGATTATAGTGTCAATTTCACTGAATATGATAAAAAAAAAAAATGTTGCCGACGGCAGCTTTAACCCCAGGATGCTTTAGGGGTGTAGGAAATAGTTTTGGAAAAAGAAAAGAAAGAGAGGGTAAATTTTATCCTATGGGGCTGTTGAATGCTTCCATCTGATTGGTTCAAGAACATGTCAAGGACAGCAAAAGAACCAAAACCCACAATGACATTTTTTGTTTATTAATTCAACAGCCCATCATCAATTATTCCTTACTTAAAACTCTATAGAAACATGGCCTTGAAAGTAATTAATGTAGTGCAGAGAGGGGTCACTTGCATCAAGAATTTAATGAATTTAATTAAAGAATTGATTTTAATGTTAAAAAATGAAGTATTTTAAATAATATTTTTATAGTTTGTAATTAAAGTCACCATGAAATATTTTTATGGAATGTTGCAATATTCATTATTTATCTGTGCACAGCATCATTTAAAAATGCATGTGCCCTTGTGCTTCTTTAATCAAAATAACTTCCTATTCCTCTTGCAACAACATCTCTTCTCTGATGACATGTTTACTGGTGTGTTTGCTCACATGAGATCAACCAATAGCAAAGCACAACGATCCAATCAATTCCTGATGGACAAAATCAAGTCCTGGCTTACCTTTTTCATGATTGAGAAGCTGTTTCACTCGGATGTCACAAAAGGGAAGAAAGGACTATTGACACTACGGTTTGATACCAATATTATAAAAATGTAACTGGTTGAAAATGATTCCTGGTCAATAAAAAAAAAGGATTTGACTCATTTAAAATAGTTATGTCTGAACATGTTCCACTAACACTTGACAGGCAAATTATGACAATATATATATATATATATATATATTTATTTATCATGTTTCATGCTCATAGGATAACTGGAAATGAAAGGAAGGGAAAGGGAGCCGAGTCTTTGGTTCTGTCAAACTTTTGTTAATGGCGTTTCTTTTCTTTTAATTTCTTTTCTTTGACTCCCTCAGTGTGTATGATTTTTGCTTTGAGCTAAATAGTTTTTGTTCCTCCCAGTGGTTTGTTTTTCTTATATAACTTTTTTTGACAACAGATCAGAGAGTAGTGAACAGGAAAGCATGTCAAGCATGTCAAACTCAAGCCAACTTTTTGATGACTTGTAAAACTCTGAAGATTAATAATCCCCTAAAATCACTTAAGGTTTTGAAATAAGGTTGACTATATCCAAGTGTTCTTATTACTGTATAGATTTCATACTCCATTGCTATGGAAATAAGCCTGTTGTTCAAATGAACCTGATTATGGTATATATACCTGAATTGGCATTATTCCAAATAAATAGATTATGATCCACAAATAAATGTAAATAGTTTCAGGAAAAATGATAAAACTCACAAATGAATAAAATTTTCAAATGTTTTTTTTTTATGCCACAAACACAACTCTGCCTGGCATTTATTTGTGAACCGCTTTCTGTGCATTTGTAAATCCCCTCACGCATTTGTGGATTTTGAAACACTTCTAGCGTCGAGGTGCAGACAAATCCACAAATAAGCGGACTACACCCACTGTTTCCTTAAGCCAATCAGATAATGGCCACATTAAGCTGACCAATCTCAGCACGTTCTCGCTACAACCAATTAAGGTAGGACAGTGTGTAGAAATATTTTATTATGTGTATTATGAGGTGGTCTGCAGAAATTCTTGATTACAAATAGTGCTCCACACACACAAAAAGTTTGAAAACCCCTGGTCTAAACATTCCTCATGTCTCAGAGAGCAGTGAAAGCAAGACAGCAAGAGAACAATAAAAGTGACTCCCAACTCTAAAGAAACGGGGTACGTAACAATAAGAAATTAAAATTCTGCTGTTAAGCAGCTCTAAAAAGCTGCATATGTGCATATCTAATAAAGCAATCGATTGCCATACTCCACCACAGAGGGCATGTAAAGAGCTCAGCCACAACCACTCATATCATAATAGTATTTGATTAGTTCTGCATTTTCTGAGCTTTCAAAGTGCGGATTCTTCACAGTGAATTTAAAAGTGCACGTTGAGTCACAGCGATTAGGGACAGGAACATTAGCTTTAAAACTCCCAAGACACATGACGTCTGTTCGGAAATCAGGCTAACTTACTATGAATGATGCGACTCGCTTTCTAGTTTTTGCAGCAAGAACATATAGTATGGTCTACCCAACCAGGTTCGCACTTGCCTTCTAAAAACAAATGCATACTCAAGAATGCGTAGCACCTGTGACTTACTGTCGCCATGGTAACAACCTTGCTAACCGTTTCCGTAATTGCCTAGTTACCCTATAGGGAAAAAGGCCTCAATGGATTTTAGTGTCAACAAGAGAACTGTCAGGTGCAGGATTGTCACTCACAGCTGTTTGCCGGGGTTTAGGGAGCCAGCATCAATCTCTCGGTCAAATTCAGTGCGGATGTCATCCAGGGTGCCATCGTCGCCGAAAGCACCCCACTCCAGGTTCACACACATGCGACCCTCGTCACCGTCCACCAGCTCCAAGTGCCGCATCTCCTCCATGTAGCATGCGTTGGTGCCCGTCCCTGTAAAACACACGCAACTTGTTTACATTGAAGATTCCTGGAAATGTGGCATGACGGAGCATGTTGCATGCAAATTTCCATTTTAAAGGAGCACCGAGTCATTTTTCCCTTATAAAAAATGTTTTACACAAATAAATAATAATGTAAAACTACCATGAAATGAAGACTCCAGTCATATTAGTAGCCTAAAAATCAGTTAAAATGGAATTTTAAACTGGCAGTTTTAAAATCCTATGGGTAACAAGTCTTGAAGAGAACTGACCCATGCTGATAAAAGGGGGGTTTCATGGAACTTAAAACATGGTTCCCCTTCTTGACCAATGAATTTCCATGACTTTCCATACATTTCCATTACTTTTTCACTGTTTTACATTTCAATGGGCTTTATGCCCAGCGGCACTACTTCCTGAACTTCAGCCAGCTCCTTGTTTTCTGTCTGCCATTATTGGCCAAATTGATTAATTCAGGTGTGCCTGACCTCAGTAGTCATGGCAACAATAATTAATCAATTTGGCCAATAATGGCAGACAGAAAACAAGGAGCTGGCTGAAGTTCAGGAAGTAGTGCCGCTGGGCATAAAGCCCATTACTTATCCCGGCCTAAGGCCACGTTTACACAAAGCTGGGTATTTAGCAAAATGAATATTTTTCTCTCCGTTTTCAAAAATAACATCGTTCACACACCAGCATAAATACGCCGTCGAGCGCCATCATAACTATGCCAAACCTATTGGCGGCAGTGTGGGGTTAAGGATAAAGCCATGCAAGCCAATCAAAATCCTCAGAATCGACAAGAGAGAACCTAAAACGCCGTTTCTCTCAGTTCAGACGACAACACATAACCGGCGTTTTCAGAAATCTCCACTTTGACCGGAGTGATAAAAACAGGGTTTTCGTGTAAACGAGAGGCCAAACCGCAGGGAAATATCTGCGTTTTCCCTTCGTGTAAATGGGGCCTAAGATTTTCTATGACTGTGGGAACCCGGTTTCAAATACCTTCTTCTTTCCTGCGATTTCTCCTCAATTTTTCTATTTTAAGATAGCATTAAGAAATCTGATGTATAACACAGACTCAACAAAAGTAGCGGGGAGTAGCCTCCATGGACGAGCTCTCAAGTGTTTGTATGGGCTACAATCCATGGAGTTTCTGAGGATATCTGAACGAAAGGAAGGGAATTAAGGGATGAAGAAGTTAAACTGATGTATAGTAGCCAAGGTGGGATCTGGATCCACCTCCTCCCCCTGGATTTTGTGTTCTGCAGTGAGGACCATCTCCATAATTTGGACACCTCTGAGAACAGATCTCTCTAAATTGTAATGTAGACATGCATTTTCCGTAAAACTGCTTTGAAAAGATTTTAAATCTAAACCGGTGGTCATTTCTTTCTGCTAATATTATAAAATGAATGCAGAAATAAGTCACGCACATATTCTGCAATGCAATTCCTCTTTAAACCTACTGCAGTCCATGTGTTTTCTTAGCACCATCTCAACAGATTCCTACAAATCCTTAAATAATAAAAACACACCCGTTCAAAGGTGCAGGCAAGGGAATATACGAATTTACATTAGACCTTTGTGATGTTCAAATATATTACATCAATAGTACACTCAACAATGCTAGTCTGGCTTTGTGGAAGGTAAGCCTTGGGTAAGCTTGTTTTATTAGCCCAGCTATCATTAAGCTTACGTAGTCTCTCGACACTGTCTTTGAATTCAAAATAAACCCGCTGCCTGGACGTTCCCCATTTGCATGATAGCAACAGCTCTTGTTATCTTATTAATTTGTATCCGAATTCCGAAACATTCTGAACCTTGGAAAATGACCATGTAAATTTTGGACTTGCACATAATGACTGGACAAAAAGATAGTTACTCCCCCAAGCAAAATGTTAAATCAGCAATCAGATTTGTATAGTTCTAACAGATGTGCAAGTAAAATGAGTTGAAATGATATTTTATTAAGTGAATATATATTTTTCAATGCATGCATGTTCATATTAAATCAGGTTAGGATATTTATCTTGTTGGATTATATTTCTATTAATTCTCTAATATAAATATAATGCAACTAACATGTATGCTGTTGTTTCTCCACATGCTGCTAAATCAGCACAAACCCCGCTGAGAAATGCACTATGTCCTGTGGTATCTGGCACCAATACATTAGCAGCACATCCTTGTCTTGGTCCAGCACTACAACAATTAGCAGTTTCCATCTACCTATTTTTATGCACACCTTTGAATATTGCATGAAAAACTCTAAAAATTCTAAAAATATGCATAACAAACTTAAAAAAACAACAACATTTATTCATTATAAAATAATATGGGAAGCTGTTTAAGGAATGAAATCCCTCGATTCGCAACAACTAACTTTAGTGACTCAACAATAGATGTAATTGGATAACTTGAGTGATTATCAAAGCAATTTCATTGCACAGCATCCCAAATGTTGGTTTGATCAGTCTGAAATTGGAAACATAACTAATGACTGGTACTGTGTTTTTATTAAGGCTGTACAGTAAGCTGGCACATTACAATAATATTAAAGATTAAATTTAACCACTGATTTGGTCATATTTTTGTAGAGTTCATTTTTCAAACTATTGAGTTTATGGCCATTGAATGGCTATTAGACAACAAAAATATTTATCGACAATTTTTCTTCCACCAGCGAACACCATTATCATGAAGGGGTGTACCTAGTCTGCAACAATGCTTAGGTTGGTGGCACGTGTCAAATCTACGTCCGCATGAATGGCCAGACCAAGAGTTTCCCAGCAAAATATTGCCCAGAGCATCACTCTCCCTCCAGCGGCTTGTCATCCCTCCACAATATATCGTGATGATTTCACTTCCCAAGGTAAATGGTGCATATGTACACGTATGTAGACTACGTGATGTAAAAGAAAACGGGACTCATCGGTCCAGACAGCCTTCTTCCACTGCTTCAAGGTCCAGTTAAATTGAAAATGAACAGAAATAAAATCCAACTGAGCAGCCCTGAAAAAAATCCCACTAAAACGCCTTGCTCACTACCACCACTTCCACACTTTTCAGCTGTTCTTGCTCTTCGGCTGTATTTCCACTTCACCAAGAATACTTTTAGCCCACTGTAATTGTCATCTTGTGTCAAATACTGTTAAAATTATGTACAAATTAGCGAGTATAATAACTCAGGCTGTGCATGGCATACAAAGTTGGTGAAAGACTCAGGAAGCATCTGTTCTAGCCGCTATAATTACACATATTTGACACACCATTGGGGAAAATGAAGCAAAATAATTAGTTCGTTAAGTGAAGTGTGAGGATTATAATTGTCAAGATGCCACAAAAATTATTTTGTTAGGCCATAATAATAGACCTGAACAGGCTATAAAATGCATGCTTTAGAATTCCCTCAACCAATAACCTAAACAAATGAAATGACTGTGTCTGTGTCTGAATAAAGCACCTTTTATTCACACCAAGCACATCATTTGCCTGATAATAATTGCTGACACCCTGGCTGATATTTCCCACTAATATCAACTAGAATATGAGTCCAATAATAAGACAGTCAGTGACTCACCGACAATGAGACCAATCTCACAGTGATGGTCGTCATAGCCACAGGTCATCATGGTGCCGACGGTATCATTGATCACAGCAACAATGTCAATGTCGAAGTCCTGATGAGAGAACCAAAAAAAAAAAATGTTGTTTGGTATTTGAAGCTGAAAATGTATAAAAGATCAAATACAGCAATGAGTCACCTGAAGCTACATGTTACTGCGATTTTAATGGGTTAAAGGGTGAATTTAAAACGGGAATTTAGGGCGATACCCAGCCCTAGAGTCAATCTGCTGTCCCCTGTAGATTGCTGTTAATACTGATGTGGCTATTAAAGGAGAAAAGCACAATCTGATGATAATTGTATCTCTTGTAAACATACAACAAGAGGATTAATAACTGCAATTAAACGCTGCAACTCCGTAAAATTAGCCTTGACACCACTGCAGCTCCATTGGACACCATAACATTTCCCATTACCTAATAGGAACATTTGTCTTAATTCTGCCTTTAGTACATGGGCTTCTACTATGGTGTTCAATCTGTCGTTTTGACATCTTCAATTTGTCTTGTCTTTGATGTCATCTTTTGATTGTGAAGATCTTGCATTTCTGTTATTTTTATTTAACGTTTTGATTCTCAGTGGTTGAACTCTGAGATGAAATTCATTTGAAAGAGTCTCGCTCTGAATCCCTGTATTCTTCGTTTTTGAGATAAGATTACTGTAGTTAACAGTTTGGGGTTTATCTTTACGCATCCTGTCTGGCAATCTATTCTTACAGCTTTTTTGACAGCAGAGGCAAAAGTTTTATTCAAACTGAAAATAGGGGCAGCAGCCACCATTTTCTTTGCTTCTGGGTAACTGATGCTCTTTTGTCATCTAACTTTCTGTACTTCATTTTCTTTGATCCATATGGGACATTGATGCAGATGTTTTGAATAATCACCTTATTACAGCATTTAGATGGTTTTTCAAAACTCTACTTGGGGTGGTCTTCCACAGCACAGTTACAACAGATGTGTTTGTTGTTGCAGCCATTAGACCCGTGTTCGTACTTTTGACAATTTAAACGCAGAAAAAGGTCAGGTACAAATAGGGCCACTGGAACACTTAGCGAATTCTTTCTAGCAGTATCGGCTTATTAAAAGGGATGATGTACAAATTCGTTTTAATGATTTGTTCTTTGTTGGATTATCATCAGTGCTAATGCTTTAAACCTCAGTGATAATGTGTCATCGCCAAAACTAGATGATTGTGGACATTAATGTAGAAAATCTTGAACATTTTTACATTTTTATTCATTTAGCTGACACTTTTATCCAAAGCGACTTACAATTGCTATGTCAGAGGTCACACGCCTCTGGAGCAACTAGGGGTTAAGTGTCTTGCTCAGGGACACATTGGTGTCTCACAGTGGATTCGAACCCGGGTATCCACTTATCCACTGAGCCATCACCACCCCCACAAAACAGGCACAAAATGAATCTGTCATGACTGTATTAAAATGAACTTTGCTACTGTAGCTGTGTTGATCACTATTAACACATCCATGCAGGAAAAATCATGAATATTTTTTCACAGAATTTAGTCTTTTTGAATAAACTTGTTAACATGAGATTGGCAATTTGTTAAAGGTGCTATATGTATTTTTTAGAGGCCTCTGTTGGTGATGTTTCAGATTGCAACCAATTTTTACAAGAGCGCTTGTGCTCGAACAGTACACGGCCACACTGAGACTTAACACACTGGAGAAAGCATCACATAACATGCTGGAAACTCATGTAAACTCCCACTGCAACGTTACAATAACGGTCTACTTTTATCAACTCGACGTTGAACTAATGCTCCATGCTCGTACCATGATAATGTTACATTTGTGGTGTTATCTAGTGGTGTTATTGTGGTGTTATCTATAATAAGATCGTAGGAAGTAGCATTACTGTACTGAACGTGTCTGGAAATGTGTACTGTAAACAATATGATAGTAGTGGGATGAGTGACATTAGACAGTAGATCTAGTACATAAAATAAAAGTTACATCCTAAAGCACCGACTTTTTGTTATCCTGGAACAGTCATTCATACATGTTGTAGTTTACCGTGCTATTTCATTACAGTTTACCATTATTTCTGCATTTCTGAAAACTAGTGTAATTTATCACAATAAAAATAGCGGAGGTCTCTCCATAATTCAAACGCTCTGCCGATGTGGATCCGTGTTTTCATCCTAAGTCGATCCGATTCACGTTTGGCCTGACCAAATTTGGCCTGATAAATTTTTGTTTTGTTTTTTATATTTATGTGCAGTTTGTGTTGGAGTGTGTGTTGTGCTGGAGAAAGGTCATTTTTGACATGCTAATGGAGCAAATTTGTTTATTACTGAATGAATCACGAATGTCTTGAATGAATGATTCAATGACAAATAATTTTTTTAACTGTCACTTGTCGTCATCTGGTGGTGTAAAGATGTAATCGATACAATCGTTATTTGAAGTGACATAATACTTTCAAATGGAGATTTACTCTACTTTGATCTCTACCGTGGCCATCAGTGTTAAAGTCCCCGTGAACCGGAAGTTGCAAACGACTTTTCTCCAGTGCCGAGACGTATTTCCAAGTGAAACAGAATATTGAACAGAAGGCAGGGTTTTACTCTAGCGCTCCTCCTCTCCATCTCTCGCTCAAAGCAGACTAAGGGGAGTTTGAGGGGAGTGGTTAATCGTTTCCCAACCCAAGCCGTCAAACCAACGTCATCAGAAAAAAAGACACCATTCCAGACCGGAAGTAACTTTTCAGATTTTGATTAAAGATTAGCATGGTAAAAAAAAAAATGTGTGTATATATATATGAAGAGTTCAGATGCAAAAGCCTCTAAATGCCATTTGAAATTTTCTTCTTTAATGATGATTTTTATCAAGCTTGTATAGTTAAGTTCAGTAATTTCACTTAAATAACACTTAATAGGTAATTATCATTGCCATTTAAGTGAAATCACTGAACTTAAATATACAAGCTTGATAAAAATTATCATTTTAGAAGAAAATTTCAAATGGCATTTAGAGGCTTTTGCGTCTGAACTCTTCATATATATATATATATATATTTACTTGCACAGATTAATTGTTCACCACAAGACTAGTAATATGCGCTAACAAATAAATAGGTTCAATTTTGATTTCACGGGGAATTAATAGCTGAACTATAAAACTTATCCCAGCACTTATCCCAGGATAAAGTGTTAGGATTAATGGATCAAGTGTTGCAGAAAAAGAAGCGTCTTCGGATTATTCCACCAGCAGGGAACAGAACAGAAAAAAGTCCAAGAAAGAGATTTTGTGCCTCTTTGAGATGGCACCACAAGATGGCGTCACTTGCAGAGTGCAAGTTTCTGCATGGCACTTAAGTCTGAAGAAATGAGTTTAGGTAAATGGGAGCAGAGTCAGTGGTTGTTCTGTAGGCAAAAGTCAGTGACTTGAATTGGATGCAAGCGGCAACTGGCAGCCAGTGCACTTTTGTGAGGAGAGGAATGACATGTGCTCTTGTTTTATACTTTTAAATGACAACTGCTCTCTCTCTGGGTCAGCAGCAGAGTCAAAGCAGATCTGAATGTTCTGGTGCGATTTAGTCAAAGGTTTAAAGCAACACTATGTAACATTTTTTCCCCTTAAAATAATGTTTCCAAAATCTTATCACTGGTTCATCAAGTCATAACAGGGTGAAAGGCACTTCTGCTGTAGCCTGACGGCGTCTGAATCGCTTCTACTGGGACTACGAAACTCCGGGGTTCGTGTAGTAACCCGCGCACAAAAAGAACTACAAAATTCGACTGCTTTACGTCAAGCGTTACAATAGTCACTATTTTGTTTGTCTTTGTTTCTGATGACGCAATACATCATCCTTTCCATGTTACATGAAACCATACCTTGTCTGTGGATAGTGCTGTAGCGGCGCGTCGATGACGTCGATGATTCGACGTCAAAATTGCGTCGACGTCATATTTTTGAGTCGACGCTTCTTTATTTATTTATTTTTTGCATGTTCCCGGCGGTACAGCTTGCCACACACACGTGGGAGACTGAAACATTGCAGAATAGAGGACGAAGACAACTAGAAGTGAATGTGCTATCCATTAAATGAATCACACACAGTAAACAAACCCTTAAGAAAAAAAATTGCAATTTAGATGCGCAAACTGGGTGCCGGTGTGCTGAGACGTACAAGCTCGGGCAGATTCGGCTTGAAGACCTTCCCGGACGCGGCGCAGGGCGCGCTGTTACAAAAAAGGACACACAGCCAGCCACAGTCTTCCTGGTTATGCACACCCAACGCATCATTTTTGCCGCGCGCACATTCGCGCTCGTGCGGACGTGTCGAGTAAACAAGGCTTTACTCCGTGTCAGCACGCGCTCTGATTAGTAGGTGCACAAACCTCTCCCGATTCATATCCAGTAGTAGCAGCCTCCGATCGCACCACTAACTCCGCCTCCGTTTCCCTCCTCCGCTGATATTAATATTTAAACATTCTCTATGATAAAAAATGTTATAAAAAATATTTTAATAACACGTTTTGGCGGTTGTAGAGTTATAATAATGGTGTTCAAATACATAACATTAGACTAACGTTAGCCACTGTATAGTATCTTGATTCAGTATGCCAGTATTTATTTGAGATATTGTTTTTTTATTAATTGAGCAGCAGAAAAAAATTCTTTATATAAGTAGTCCAATTAGTGATTAGATTAGTCGACTAATCGATCAAATAATCGCCCAACTAATCGTTTAGTTAATAATCGTTTACCCCAGCCCTATCTGTGGACATTGTTTATTCTAAAGCCGGTGCTGGATAAAGAACGAGCATGCATGCGACGATAGGCTAAATTATTTACGACAGCGGTAATGGACAATTTCGTTTCCAACCAGTAGGGCGACCGAAGAGGAAAAGTTCCATGGTGTTGCTGCCAGGTTCGTGGGTCCATGGGTGTTTTAATCGAGTTTGCAATCTTTTAACGATTATTCATGCAGCTCAAACGCGCACGCATTGGCCACTGTAAGTAAGTGCATATGAAGTGAGCTATTTGGGGCAGGGTCTATTAAACCAATGGCTTTAGCATGTAAAAGCATGACACACTGATTCATACACTCACCCCTCTCTTCTTGATGGCTTTTCTCAAAAGGCCCACAACATCTCTCCCCTCCACTCCACTCGCCTTAAAACCTTTGGTCCATGATACCAGAAAACTCTGCACAGAAATAAGGGCAACCATGGAAACATGGCATTTTTGCTGAAGAGGTCCTTATTTTAAAGTATTCTTCCACAAAAAAATTCTCTCTCATCTCACCTCATCTAGTTTAGTCTGCTGGCAAGGAAATGAAAAGGTAAAGCCTAGAGGCAGCTTCTTCTCTTTGATGCCCATTTTTTCAAGGAAACTGGCCAAGCATTCGGCTATGTGATCGAAGAGCTGGAAAAGAGAAAAAAAGACAGATTTTAAAATTTACATTTTAATTTAAATACATTGCTACGATTAAGAACCCATCACAGTCAAAAGTCACGCAATATGTTCAATAGCAAACAATTTAGGTGGATCAAGTCAATGTAATCTTACTAAGTGCGAGTTAGTCTAAAGGTGTCGTTATTTTCATCTCTTAAAGGGATACTCCATCGTTTTTACTCCTCATCTCTTAATGGGATACTCCTTCGTTTTTTTCATATTAAACTATGTTTTTACCTTAACTAAGACGAGTCTCAGTGTGTGCGCTCAATCGCTCTGGCGCACGAGACGCTTTAATAGCACTTAACTTAGCCCAGTTCATTCAATATGGGCCAAGCAGAGAAGCGACCAAACACCTCCACGTTTTCCCTATTTAAATACAGTTACACGAGTAGTGTAACTCGACCAAGGACGGTGACGCAAAATAAAACATTGTGCTTTTCTAAGCGCGTAAAGTGGATAACTATAATGCATGGTGAAATACCACAGCAAGTGCTTGGGAGGGAAAAACGGTGGAGTATCCCTTTAAGCACGTCATTTTTAAAGGCTACCAAATCATAAGCGCAGTATAATTGTTTTGAAATGAAAAGCTCCTTAGGTTGAACTAAAGTGGAAACAAGCCTCAGAAAAGCTACCGAAAGTGTGGAAATCCAATGGGGAAAGACAATCAATATGTCGTGCAGTCTCCTCAGGTCATCCATTCTATATTGAAATCACAACGCCATAATGCCATGGGGTGTGTGTGAGGAACCAGGTGCAACTCATCATTTTCTGACAGCTGGGTTCCAACTATGTCTTCCACCCTCTGGTCATGCACTCTTATGGAGGAATCTTGTGGCCGAATTGCAATGATTGAAGTCCAAACATTGAACATATCCACTGCCTTACTAATACTGAGAAGTAGGGATGAAGTATGCAAGGAAACATTGGTTTAGTTTTACACCAGACGTGATTCAGATCCCAGCCAACTTAGAGGCACTTACATGCATTTTCCTTCAGCACAACAGTTAGCTTATTTAGTTTTTAGCTATTATTTTTATTTTTATGGCAGTTTATGTGATTATCATGATGAAAAGTTAGTTCTAGTATCTCAAATTGCTTTTTTTTTTTTGCTTAATCAATAATATACAAATGGCTGCATTCTGTCATTAAAAAGAAGATATAATTCTTTGCATAACAGCATATTTATAAAAAATAAAACATAAAAAGATATAAAACAGACATGTCTGTTTTATACATAATATATAGGATTGAACCATGTAAAGTGGTTATTTCATGCAGAGAGACGCATCAAGTGAGAACAAAAGCTTTCAACACATATTACCAATTACAAGATGAAATGCAAAAAAGGATATTTTGAAGTAATTCAAGTAAGGTTTTTTAATAATCCATCCCTTTAATCATTTTTTTAAAAGGCCCCGAGATAAAAACTGATGTCTTGTGCGTTATGGTTAATTGGTTAAATGTTCATGTGCAGCGATAGAGTGGGTCTCATTTACTTTGTTCATAGGTGTTAAAATATTCTCATGCAAAACATTAAGGTGCATCCTCTAAATTATACTGTATGTTAGGCCTAGATATTTGTGGTTGGCCAGATTGTTATTTGCATACATTACATTAATGCATTTGCCAGGGGCCTTTATCCAAAGCGAATTGCGCTGCATTCAAGGCACACATTTTACATTTTTATCAGTTCTTGCTTTCCTTGGGAATTGAACCCATGACCTCTGCTGTTTGAGCAACACTTCACCCAAAAATTTAAATTCTGTTATCATTGACTTTTGAAATTTGACAGTTTGGGTTAACATTGACCTCTAGCCAATGTTAAAAAAAAAAAAAAAATGTTGACAACCATCAAAATATCTTTTTCTATGTCTCACACAAGAAAGTAAGTCAAACAAGTTTCGAACAAAAATAACTGTACTATATCCCTCTAAATATAATACACCTAATAATGAATCAAGATTTATCCATCACATTAGAGCTTTCTGCATGAGAATTTTCAAAGACAGGTTTTTAAAGATGTACTGAGGCTAGCAAAGCCTAAAATGAGATCCCGAGTAAGAAACACTTACACAAACCCCCCCCCCCCCCCCCCCAAAAAAAAAAAAAAACACAGGCTTGCGCACACACTCCTCACCTCTGTCCCAGTTCCCCTCATGATGTTCTCTGGGATGGCATAGATCTGGTTCTCCATCTCCACCTTCTGCTTCCCATTACTGGACACTCTGACAAGCAGAACCCGGAAATTGGTTCCTCCCAAGTCCAGGGCAAGGAAATCGCCCGTTTCTACAAACAAATTTAAAGTATATTTAACTCAAGAGAATAGATTGACAAAGAGAATGTTGTCTTTCGAAAAAAGACAACATTACAAGAACAAAGGGGTCATGGTTCAAGGATAATCACATTACAAGAATTTTTATATTAATATTTTACAAATAGACCAAACACTGTTTTGAAAATAAAATAAAACATGATGAGAATAGAGTGCCGAAGTTACGACGTCACTCTGTGTAGGCCAAAACGCGGAAGTGAGTTAGCATTTTAGCACTAACGGTTCCCTCCCTCTAAAGTCTATGGGATTTTTGAATGGGTTTTTGCTAAATCGCCTGAAATAAGGTCTGTGGTGAACAAAGCCTCTAAATATTTTCACGTTTTGATCTATGACATAAAACACACAGTTATAACCTGCTTGTGGTTTTTTAAACTTTATTGTGTCAGCTTGTGTTTAACAAAACACTAAACCAACTTTTTTAGTTAATGATCTGTAAGAATGGATCTTTATCAATACCAGTCATTGATTCGAGTAACTTTTTTGACATTTGTCTATAAAGTGTTTTATTTTTTACAATATATGGTGTATAAAAACGTCTTAGTGCTGCCCTCTTCAGGTTGAACGGTGGCTACTGCAGTTGAATTTTCCTATTGGATGTGCCGCACTTCGTGACGTACGCAGGTTTCAGCTCACCACGCTCCTGGCACGAGCGGCAGTATAAAAACAAGCTTGTTTCGTCAAAACCACTGTAGGGAGTCAGGAGTTGGAATTGCGAGTATTGAAAATGATCAGGAGAGTGTTTTAGCATCTATTTCGTCTCCTCTATCTCTGCTGGGGTCTGCCCACTTTTTCAGCATTTTTCAAATATTGCCAGTGGGTGGAGTCAGGCTCTGACCAGGGGTTTAGTTACCCTTTAAAAACTTTATATAGGCTTCAAAATGTAATGTATACATTTTGGAATAACTTGTAAATTTTATCTTGATAGACAAAACGTGTAAGGGTCACAACTCTTTGTTGAACACAGATCTTATTTTTCACAGATCCAAGACTGTCTGCCCACTGAAGTTAAGCAGGGTTGAGCCTGATCAGTACCTGGATTAGAGACTTCCTGGGAAAACTAGGTTTCTGTTGGTAGAGGTGTTAGTGAGGCCAGAAGAGGGCGCTCCTCTCACCCTGTTGTGAGTCCCAATGCCCCAGTATAGTGATGGGGACACTATACGGTCAAAAAAAGCAGGTGAATGCTGCACATTGCTGGTAGTTGAGCAAACTCCCTCCTTTTATATAAAGCACGTTGAGTGTCAAGAAAAGTGCTATGCAACTAATAATTAAAATTATTACTAGATTAAGCGATAATGACTTATTTCTCAATACACTATGACTTTATTTTGGTGAAGTTACATAATTTAATGTAGCACTGTCTAAAATGCCGTCACACTAATTTACCTCCTTATAACTGGATGGGCTACATTTCTGAGCACTGTATGCGTTGGAGGAATTTCAGATTTTTGAAAGGATTTCACACAATATGGCCTCTATGCTGAACTCGCATAAAAGGTATTTCAGAAAGAATTTGTTAAATTTGTCAGTGCAGGTGTGACCTTCTGACTCAATGTACACTGTCAGTATAACAACAGGATTCACGCACCCCACCCTCACTTCAAAACGACATATGGTAAGCAAAGCCTGAGCAAACAAAATGTTTTGCCGGAGGAAGTTGCTTAAATCTTCAACCATGCAACACGAAATGCATCTCTTCGAGAGAAAGCAACCGCTTTATCATGACATGAGAATAAAGTACCTGAGTAAGCTGGCATGGCAAACATCCATTTGGATGCAAACCCACCTTGGTCTCATTGATCAATATCGTTCCCTTGGCAACAGTTCCTAGCACCCTTTTGTGGCTCATACCCACATGACTACTTCTCTGTGTAAAGGCATTTTTCCAGAAATCCGACAACAGTTATTCTTTTCACACTCCACTTGAGACATTGTCTCATCCCATGTGCACAGTCAAACACTCTCAGATGCCAGTGACAGCGCTGGGTTGGTGTCAGTCACTGTGACAGAAACACACAACACATCAACAGTGACGGCTGATAATAACACAACTGGAATCAATCATCTCCTCATCTTATCTCACAACAAAAAGAACCATTTCCTGAACAGAACAATACGTGTTCCACAGGATGCTTGCAGACAACAATATACCTCCACCCATGGCTTGACCTGCATGGAACCTGACGCCAACACATTCCCACAGGGTACAAATGCTTTTCATTCACAATATTCAATTCATTTTTTTTCCTCATTACAATTACAGACATACAAATGCCTTAAAATTGGATACTTAAAGGAGTAGTTCACTTTAAAAAAACTTTTACTGATAATTTACTCACCCCCATGTCATCCAAGATGTCCATGTCTTTTTTTTTATCAGTCGAAAAGAAATTAAGGTTTTTGATGAAAATATTCCAGGATTTTTCTCCATATAATGCACTTTACTGGTAACAAAATGGGTCAAGGTCCAAAAGACAGTTTCAGTGTAAACTGCAAACTGTTCAAAGGGCTTTAAACAATTCCAAACAATGAATAAGGGTCTTATCAAGCGAAAAGATCGCTCATTTAAAAAAAAACAAAAAAACAATAACAACAAAGTTTAAGATTTATAAGCTCAAATGCTCGCCTTGCTCTGTTCTATGCGCGTTCGTGACTCTCCTGTTCGAACTCGTTCATCAAAAAAATCTTTTCCTGAGTCAATTTGTCCATTTCGTTCGTTGAATGAACCAAATGGCATGAAAAAGGATTTGTTCGTTTTGACAAGACCCTTTTTCAACGTCTGGAATCGTTTAAAGCCCTTTGAACAGTTTGCACTGAAACTGTCTTTTGGACCTTGAACTGTTTGGTTCCCAATGAAGTCCATTATATGGAGAAAAATCCTGGAATGTTTTCATCAAAAACCTTAATTTCTTTTCGACTGAAGAAAGAAAGACATGGACACCTTGAATGACATGGGGGTGAGTAAATTATCAGCAAAGTTTTTTTAAAGTGAACTACTCCTTTAAACCACACTTACAAAACGTATGCTGTTGCATTACATATCATGAATAACATTTTAAGCGAAACATTTCACAAAAAGATGTTTGTTCAATTTTAAATTATAACAAAGGAGGCAATAAATCGAACAAAGGCTGATCAAAAAATGTTGTATTTCAAATAAATGCTGTTCTTTTGAACTCTCGTCAAAGAACCAATGAAAGCGGTTTCCACAAAACATATTAAGCATGTGTTTTGCATAATAATAAGAAATGTTTCTTGAGCAGCATTTTAGAATGATTTCTAAAGGATCGTGTGACACTGAAGACTGGAGTAATGACTGTTGAAAATTCAATACATTTTTAAATATATTAAAACAGAAAACAGTTATTTTACTCATTTTACTATAATACTGATTTAAAAAAAAATGCAACCTTGGGCTCACCAAGAGACCAATTTCAATACTTAAAATATATCTTATCCACCACCCCAACATTTTGAAAGGTAGTGTCCACCTGTGGTTACTCTGAATACACTATGAGAACTTGGGGAAAGTCAGTTCCGAGACAAGCTCTTTGTTTGCAGGTGTTGCTTGGCTTGATTTTTTTTTTTTTTTACTTTTCAAATGCATTGAAATTCAATGGATTCAGCTAAATTGGGGGCACTTTTTTGGAGACTGGGCAAAAATTGGCCTATTTTACCTACTTTAGTAAATGGGTTAGTGTTCAGATACCTTTTGTGATTGTAAAAAAAATAAACTTGAATGTTTTAGGCTATTTTGATGATGCTTTTTTCCATCTGTATAGGTCAAAATCTCATCGTCACCTGTGCCGTCAGGTGTGGAGCGGACGAAGGTGGGGAGCATCTTGACAGCTGCAGTTGGGTTAGTGTCTCGGCCCAGTCCTTTATCCATCTCCTTTCTGAACCGCCTAGAGACATCCATCAGGTTCTCATCAGACAGTCGCATGTGATACAGGTACTTATCCACCTGAGAAAACCAAATGAAGGGTGAAAATTCACAACATTTTCCTATGTTCTTTTTTTTATAGGTCTAATTAAATAAATACATATGCTTTTACTAAACAACACAGATTTACTCATAATCATACCCTTTTTATTGGTAAAGTTTTTGACAAATCTCACTAATACATGTTTTCATACAAATGAACAATGTGGCATGGGTTGTGATCATAATAGCAAACTACTATACCACTCATACAACATGAGTCATGACAAATTAAATCTCCACAAATTTTCTGCAAGCATTGAATAAGAAGATTAACCAGGGTTCTCACAAAATGGGTAAGCAAGCATTGATTTTATTTTAAAAGATTTCATAAAGCACTCACAAAAGGCATGAAATATTTTAGGTATGCATACTCACAGAACTGGAAATCATTTTAGGTATGAGTGTATTTTCCAGGCCTGGATATGCAAATTTCAAGGGGCCATATAATGTGACATGAACTTTTACAAGTTGATTGTACTGAAAGGTGTGTTGGCAGTGCCTGTTCACAACCATCACATAATGATAAAAATCTATCCAGTGTTTTTATTTTAATCTCCTTACGTATTTTATAACCAGTTCAAATTGAAAACTGGTTACATTACATGGAACAGACTCAAAATTCAAATTGATACAATTGCACAAATGTATCCTCAGACTCCCGCTGCCATTCTTTCTCCAAAATATACCCTCAACTCTTGTCAAGGCAACACTCCAAGTTTGTTGCACAAAATGTGAAAGACAGACTCGACTTACTAAAATCTGAGCTAAAATACATAAAATAGACATAAAATAGCACATTCAGCCTTATTGATTACATTTCGAACACAGAGCTTCAAACTTTCTCTTTTTGCTGAACGTGATATTTTATGCTGTTGTACTTTAGCTTTTGATATTATCAAATCGATACGTCTGTCTTTCACATTTTGTGCCAATGGTTCCATTCAGAAAGTAATTCCATCCATACTGGATTATATATAAATATAAAGGCTGCTCTGAGCCACTGTATGACACTGCTAATCACAAAGACGTGCTTTTCTTTCAAGGCCAAAAGTAACTTGAGGCCATCCGTTTATTCTTACTGTCCTGATACCAGCTGAAGAATCTTTTACAAGAAAGGGAAGCTGGAATGTCCTGTACTCAAAGGTCAGATGTTGACTTCATAAGAGAAGCTCTCAAATGCCGTCATATTAGGATGAAGAAAGAGTCTCTTTAGGCAACCTCCTTCCAGATTGTAAAAGAATCGTATCTCTCTCTCTCTCTGAGGTCTACAGCATTATGTTTAATGATTTGGCAATGAATTACAATGGAACTAGCTTTGTTTGCAATTCTAGCTCAATAATGGTTCGATTCGCTGTGATGAACTCGCCCTGGTGAATAGCATGATGAACTGTCCTGAGGTGCAATTCATACAGATACCTACTAAAGCATACAGCATTCACAATGACAAATATTCCACCTCTGTAGGAGAAAAACCTGCCTTGGTAAAGAACTTATTATAGAAAGAGCCTTATGAGTCTCACATCTTACATACTGTCTGACATTTGACACCACAAGGGGACAGAATCATTCACGCAGCTGCCCACGATAAGAAATATGGTGCCAACCAAGATCACATGGGAAACTAAAATCGACCTGTCGCCTAATACACAGGGTTCAGGCTAAAGGTTCCCCTCCAAAACTGTGACTGTTTCTAAAGCATGATTCGCAATCTTATTATTGCGAAGAACAACAGAATTACACAATTTATGTGAAAATTAATGAAAATGTTTGATTAAATATCATGTAAATATAAAAGGCAAACATGACATTTGGAGGCACTGACAGTGCAGACAACTGTATATATAAAGTCACACACACACACATACAATCTGCATTATGGAGTCCAGGCTGGTCTCAAGGTCCTGTCCAGGACATACTGGATGTAACAGTACACAGTGCTATGATAAACGAGTTTATAATTATCGCGTTAAGACAGAGATATTATGTTCTGGTTTAAACTTCCAGACTAAGCATTGCAGATTCATTTCTGTGAATCGACTCAAACTGTCTGCTTAACAAAAAATCAATTTAAAACTGATTCAATGATTCATTTCAATGGCATTTGAAGAGCAGATTCATAAAAATGATGGAATATACTGTGTTGTGCTTGTTTAGTGAAAATTATATATTGATCATTACTTTAATACAATGTAATGATATAAATAGTATTAATATAAAATTAATAATATTCATTTCTCTTTACGACAACAAATAAACCTTTTTGTTAAAGCCTTTTATAAAATAGTGCCATAAAGATATCAGTTTAAGCAGCATCGGTTGTATCCACATTTACATTACATTTACTCATTTAGCTGACCCTTTTATCCAAAGAGACTTACAATTGCTATATATGTCAGAGGTCGCACGCCTCTGGAGCAACTAGGGGTTAAGTGTCTTGCTCAGGGACACATTGGCGTCTCACAATGGATTCGAACCCGGGTCTCTCACACCAAAGGCATGCGTCTTATCCACTGCGCCATCACCACACATGGCATATTCAGTATGCAGTTGACACTTTTTTGTTAAAAAAATATTCTGGGTTATTTCACCCTAATGTAGCATAAGTTAAGAACACTGTTCAATAGGTCTACAATAAAGACACTAAAATAAAGGGTAATAATAATTATTTCAATTCATGTCTTACCCTGGGGCCATTCCTATTTTGGGGCTGAACTGAATACCTTTCAAATTACGTGCCAATTTCTTTTCAACGCCACCAATTTCACCTGCTTTTGACTCTAATGCATTAAACACTTTAATGAGGTTCAGAATTAAGTATTTTCAATAAAGAAGAAAAGCGAACCCTTAAGAGGCCAGAAACTGTAATGATTTGCACAAGACGTTTCAGAACTCTTGAACGCAAGAGAAGTGTGTAATATCGTGAGGATATGAAAAAGGTTAGAGTGTGTGCATTAAAGACATTAAAAGGAATCTGAATCCAAGGGAAATTTTTACTGCTTTACAAATACAACAAAGACGAGATGTTGCAACATTAACCAACCACATTTGATTTTACAAGTTCTTTTAAAGCTTAACCTTAAACAGGGCTGTTATTCAAATTACTCCCAGATTGGCCTCGAACAGCATTTTGAAACTTAAAAACGAGCGAGTTTTATTAAACATTTTGTCAACTAAACTTTACTTTTCCAAGCTAATATTGAATTATTTACCAAACAGTCCCAAGGGCATTCTTTTTATGAAATTATAAGTGTAATAGGAATGATTCAGGGTAATTTTGGACATTTCATAATCGGGAACGCCCAAGCACTGGTGTGTACATTTCTTGCTCCACCACAAGAAAGAATGAATGTTACAATGACCGTATCCCAGCCTTCATAGTGGAATTTTTTTTTTTTTTTGGTCTGTACTGTAAATAAGGTCCAAAGTTGTTCGAGCCCCACTGAATTTCATTGTATAGACAAAAGATGTTGAAACATTCTTCAAATTGCCGAACTAGGATGTGAGATGTCAAGTATTGTTGTTGATCTGTACGAACCATGGTTCGAAACACACGTAAATTGCAAAAATTTTAACCATCATAGAGTGAAAGTTTTATCATTTGAAAAGCAAAGCTGAATGAAAGTCACAAAAATTGCAGTAAATGCATTATTTCAAAGTGGTGCTGTGTCTGGAGAGCGTCGTCATCCATTTCTGAGCTTTTCTCTGAATTATTCATAGGAATAAACTCTTTTAATCCAATCAATGCACCATATGAGATCACATTACAGCAGAAAACTCAAGACTGTTTCAGCACTTTTCGTTCACCTCTGCCTGTTTTGTGTTGTTGTCCTTCAGACAGTCCTTAACAACTCGCAATGCGGATCATAGTCATAATAACTGGACCAGAGCAAGCATGTGTCAAGTTTTTAATAGACATTTCATTCCTATAGAGCTCCAAACATGAACCAGCACTGTGTATGTGCACATGGGCATATTTCATCATGTCTTCTTCAAATTAAATATATGATATGTTCAAATAAGGATAGTGATCCTACGGCACATCTGATTATGAATGTGATGACACGCTGAATTACTGATCTGATACACCGAAGACAATAATGTAGACCGAAAATTCAACGGATTCAAGTATGGACATAGAGTAACTAAGTCTTCATTCTTTCAGAGTTAAATTGAGGTGTGTTATGTGTTTTGTATAATGTGTGTGTAATTTGCAATGTTTGAACATGCAATGAAAATATTAGAATTTTTCATTTAGACAAATAAGTTTGGAAAGTTATGACGCTGATTTGATGATAATTCTAAGAATAATTTATCAAAACATATTTGATTAATTCATGATTTGATAGATAATAAGATATTTGTGAGTTTAATATGTTTAAGAGATAACCTACTCTAATAATCTGGCATGAGGAACATAGCAGCGGTTCATTAAGAATTTGTGTTTGACTCTGGAATGTTCTATTCGACATTGTGAATATCATCAGATGCAGCGACAATTGAAAATAGAAAAGCAACTTTTAACCACAGTATATTAATTTCATACAGTTTGTTGTTTGTACAATGATCCCGTTCATTTGGCCATTTGTTGGTAACGTATAAGACTGAAGGTAATAACTGACTTGGCAGACAGTGCAGTTTCATTCACGCAGCACTAGTTAGATAACCAAATAAAGGTGAGTCAGTTCAATAAAGGAATGCAGTTGATAGTCTTGTTTACATTCAAACAGTAGGCTACGTATATAAAAAAGGGCTGGCAACTGTTGTCTGAACAAACACAGATTAAAGGGTTAGTTCACCCAAAAAGTGAAAATTATGTCATTAAAGGAGTAGTTCACGAATGACATGGACATCTTGGATGACATGGGGGTGAGGAAATTATCAGCAGAAGTTTTTTTTTAAAGTGAACTACTCCTTTAATGACTCACCCTCATGTCGTTCCAAGCCTGTTAGACCTCTGTTCATCTTCGGAACACAGTTTAAGATATTTTAGATTTAGTCCGAGAGCTTTCTGTCTCTCCATTGAAAATGTATGTATGTCAAAGTAGTCCATGTGACATCAGTGGGTTAGTTAGACAGTTTTGAAGCATCGGAAATACATTTTGGTCCAAAATTAACAACAACTACGACTTTATTCAGCATTGTCTTCCGGTTCTGTTGTGGATCCGCGTTGACGTGTCATCAGTGTGCCTGAGCTTCGTTTACAGTCTGATGGAGACACACGCTGGCTGTAAACAAAACAATATTCACAAACATGTCTAAGGATTTCAACACAGAGGAAGCCATATTTATTTGAACCCGAATACACGGACACACCAGAAAACACATCATCAGCGTCACTGAAACGGAAGACAATACAATATGAATAAAGTCGTAGCTTTTGTTATTTTTGGACCAAAATGTATTTTCGATGCTTCAAAAAATTCTAACTAACCCACTGATGTCACATGGACTACTTTGATGATGTCTTTATTTCCTTTCTGGACAATGACAGTATATACATTTTCAATGGAGACAGAGCTCTCTGACTAAATCTAAAATATCTTAAACTGGCTTGAAACGACATGAGGGTGAATCATTAATGACATTTTCATTTTTGGGTGAACTAACCCTTTAAGCTTTAGCATATAGATCACAATGTATTTATATGAAGGCATGTATAGGAGTAGATGACAATATCTTGGAAAACATCTTGTCAATTCCTGAGTTGCTCTGACGGAGTATGGAGGACGACATCACATCAAATGAACTTAATCACAGTGAGTTCTTATTCTTTTTTTTTCAGGATGACAATGTAAGTAGGCTACTTGTCAAAGGTCACAGAAGTCACTGCGTGCTTTTGTCACAATGAAGTCGAGCGCCCAGGAGGTGACACACGTGACTAGCAGGGCGCTCGAGTCTCAGGTTACCAGAGCAACACTCGCTCAGTTAAAGGTACGTCGTGGCAGGAAGCGCCACAAAAACTCACCCAGCTAGTTTATCCATTATCATTTTTAACTTTATAATCAATTTTATAGCCCATTATTTCAAACCGTCAGACATACGGTTATGTTATATACTAAAAATATAGCCACCCATGGACACGAACATCATCTCTAATGTCATTATTATGGAGTAGCTCCCAAACGACGCACTCTGGTCTTCATACACCAAAAAATGCGGAAACTGACGTTTTGCGACTGACGCAAGCAACTCGTGCGGTAAGGGGAAATACACGATGTGGGGGGAATTTAGAATAGGAATTTAATATAGGCCTAACGGAATATTCAATAAACTACAGGATCTTAAAGTCATAAAAGTTAGGATCGTGATGATAAGTGATGTTAAAGTGACCTCGCTGTCACACACGTGTAGTGGATGCGAAAGGATGTAAACGACTTGCAATAAAAACAAACCAACATACAAACGAACATTGTAACTGAACGATAATGATCGTCACACATCCATCGGCCTGATTAATTCAATATATGAGATGTCGATAAGCCGGCTTTTAGCGCGAGCCGGCTGCTGTAGGCTACTTACTTTCTGGACGTGGTCATGATGAAGCTCAGTGAAGTAGTATGCCAGTAAATGAGAGGCGATCATCGTCTTCTGTCAGCTTGGGGTGTCTTAAACGTCTTAAGTGTGTTGAATGTGAGCTGAACAGATTGTAAAGTCACTTTGGGTGCGAGCTCATGTTCTTCAAGTTTGTAAAACTCTTTCTTTGACTTGCACTATCCGGTTCAATGATGATGCGAAGTGATGTCACTATTTATTCCACCCACTTCACACTAGTCATTTGAGGAGTTTTACGTCACTGAGATTCTTCCTGCTGATTGGCCACAATGAAGGCGTGTCAAACTTTGCAGACTCCGGGACGCGACCCCCCTCATTCAGACCCTCAACCAACCCATGTCCCAGTATAATAATTAAAATAATAAAAAGATAATTTTCTATTTTTTTTATCCAATTTTCTGTAGGCGGCTAACTTATATCTTAATTTCTACCAGTTTGATGATCAAACTGGTAGAAATTAAGATATGCATTAGTCATATCTTAATATATATTTTATACGCATATATTTAATGCATAAGCCATGCATTAAAAAAATACATAAAATAGCAATTTACTGTAGCCTACTTCTATATCATTTGTCAGTGAAAGCTCAGGTTAAACCACATAATGGGAGGATGTTTTATGTATTTAGGAATAAAGGAGTCTAGGTTGCTGCAAGAGTAAGTGCTCTTCATCTGAATTACTTCATTCAGTCTGTATGACACAACCTTGAAAGATGTGCAACTTGGCACGTCTCCATGTCTGACACAATACAGCAGTAGTTACATTATGACTTCTTTATTAAAACAGTGCCTTGACTTCAAACTTTGCATTTATCCCCCACACATTTGGGAGTCTAAAAGATGTTTTCCATATAGCTCAGACATGATAGGAACTATAGAGAGTTCTAAAGGTCAGAAATCACTGAAAATGTCTTTAAAAAATGTTTTATTAAAAACCTGTTATGAAGTGGAAGGATGATGAACCCAAACGCAGACAGTGTACAATGAACTCAGGGTTTATTAGGACAAAAAAGGAAAACAAAGCCCTCGAGGGGGCAAAACAGACGAAAGAAGGGAAGTTAGACTGACAAGACTAGAGAATGACTGAACAAGAAACCAAAAACACTATGTATAACACTACAAATGACTAACAGCGGCTCTCTGACAAAGCTCTCCACAAAAATACTCACAGGTAACATTAGGCAACATTTGGCAATGAACCGACACAGGACAGCAAACACAAGGGGATTAAATAGGAAACACTAATGACGAGGACAGGTGAAACTGACTAGACAATAATCACAAGACAAGGATAACAAGGGGGCGGGGTAACGTAATGAGACAACACAAGCACATGGCCCAAACAACAGACCATGCGCTTGTACACAAAACATGATTCTGTCATGATCCTGCCTCATGACCAGAGAAAAATCAACCACAAGAGGGCAGAATCATGACAAAACCATGTTACAGTCTAAAAAAACAGTCATGGTATTTGTTGGCAAATTCTAATTAGAATATGTCTAATTGCATCCTTTGACGGCATTATGTCACTGTATTTTAAAAGTGAGATTTAAAAAAATAAATAATCTTAAAAGCAGTGTTGTACAAAATAAAACAGTCCTTCAAGTGACTATGTTGTCAGTACTTTCACTTTCACTAAAGCTCACTTTTGAAATGAAAAGGTCCCCTGTTATCAGATAAGCATGAATTGAGTTCCTGTCATCCCACAGGCACATTAATGTAAGACAGCAGCTGATCAGATTCCAAACCCACGATTCTGCCTCAGTTGTTGGCAAAATCATAACTGTGAGGACATAGTCTCATGAATGAACAATGTGAGCACACTTTTTGATGTTTTCAATTTTTGTCTTAAAGAATAAATGTTGTATTTTGATTTAGTAATTTCTTCTCGATGGTAATATCACACTGAAAAAAATGTTGTTTATACAGTACATATACACGCTCACCTAGGATTATTGGGAACACCATTATTACTGTGTTTGACCCCCATTTCTCCTTCAGAACTGCCTTAATTCTACGTGGCATTGATTCAGCTAGGTTTTGAAAGCATTCTTTAGAAATGTTCGTCCATATTGATAGGATAGCATCTTGCAGTTGATGGAGATTTGTGGGATGCACATCCAGGGCACGAAGGTCCCATTCCACCACATCCCAAAGATCTGGTGACTGTGGGGGCAATTTTAGTACAGTGAACTCAATTGTCATGTTCAAGAAACCAATTTGAAATCATTCGAGCTTTGTGACATGGTGCATTATCCTGCTGGAAGTAGCCATCAGAGGATGGGTACATGGTGGCCATAAAGGAATGGACATGGTTAGAAACAATGCTCAGGTAGGCCGTGGCATTTAAACGATGCCCAATTGGCACTAAGGGGCCTAAAGTGTGCCAAGAAAACATCCCCCACACCATTACACCACCACCACCAGCCTGCACAGTGGTAACAAAGCATGATGGATCCATGTTCTCATTCTCTTTACGCCAAATTCTGACTCTACCATCTGAATGTCTCAACAGAAATCGAGACTCATCAGACCAGGCAACATTTTTCCAGTCTTCAACTGTCCAATTTTGGTGGGGTCTTCTGCTGTTGTAGCCCATCCGCCTCAAGGTTGTGTGTGTTGTGGCTGCACAAATGCTTTCCTGCATACCTCGGTTGTAACGAGTGGTTATTTCAGTCAAAGTTGCTCTTCTATCAGCTTGAATCAGTCGGCCCATTCTCCTCTGATCTCTGACATCAACAAGGCATTTCCGCCCACAGGACTGCCGCATACGCTGTTTTTCCCTCTTCACACCATTCTTTGTAAACCCTAGAAATGGTTGTGCGGAAAAATCCCAGTAACTGAGCAGACCGGCCCGCCTGGCTCCAACAACAATGCCACGCTCAAAATTGCTTAAATCACCTTTCTTTCCTATTCTAACATTCAGTTTGGAGTTCAGGAGATTGTCTTGACCAGGACCACACCCCTAAATACATTGAAGCAACTGTCATGTGATTGATTGGTTGATTAGACAATAGGCTGTAAACTGGGGTAAATGTATCCTTACTTGCTGAAATAAATGCAACATATGAAAGTCTTCTGTGATGAATGTTTTCATAACACTTCTTCTTAGTGATGGCAAAATGAGGCTTCCTGAACCACCAAGACCTCGCAGCCCATTGCTTCACCCAAAGGTTCGATACATGAAGCTTCATTCAGCATTCCTCACTAATTACACCTAGCTACTATGCAAACAAATAGCAAACAAATGAATTCATTCTGTCATTATGTTTTCCATTCATAGTCTAAAGTTAGGTGTGGTTTAATCCTTTTAACAAATTGTTAAAACGATTCGAGTACACAGAAAAGCGCTATATAAATGTAGCAAATGATAATTATAACAAGGAAGTAATAAAGAGGAACAGGATGTTTACATTGGATTATTTTCAGACTTCAGCACACTAAGATGTTTAGATATTTATTGTTGACTTTTGCTTGGAATATTTTGTGGATAATGATTAATCCACATTTTTATACATCTTCTCTGTGAAAAAATGATATTCTTTTAAAAAGTGTCCGAATGCAAACAAATGACTCACCAGTATATTTCCACTTAACTGGTTCATAAAGGATGATTTCTTACAAAAGAAAGAAGGTGATAAGATAATCAGTATGTGTTCAGCACAAAGCCACTCGCTCAGGGTAATGAGTATATTTGTGTAGGCCTATGTGTATAATTATTCTTAGTGAATTATGTTTATGACCAGTGACACTTGTTACACAGTTTCCTTGGGTCAAGAAGTGGGGATGGATCTGAACTAGGTTATCTTCTAAAGGGAAGAAATGCAACAAAACTAAAAAATAGTAATGATGATGAAATGTTTATGGAGATACAGTACCATCTGCTATTTGTTATGCTACAAAACTTGACCTGACAGGCATTAACAGCTTTCAGAGATAGGCAAGGCTACAGTACATTGTTGTTGCTGTTGTTGTTCAATGGAAATTGAAACACTTTTGTTTCAAGTTTGAAACAAAGGAGAAGCTAAGACGTAAGCCAGCCAGTGACAGGGTCTTATTTTTGCTCACCCCGTCCCTAAACCTAAACGAATTAATTCATACGAATCAGTCACATTTTACTAACTCGAATGAATTGGTCGTAAGATAGCTTTGGAAGTAACTTCCCATCCCAGTTTTAACTATCCATCCCAGTTTTCCAATTCAATTAAAATTGTTTTAATACAGGATATCAACATTACTGCCAGCAGAGTAAGACCTTGAGTTCAATCACATCAATCGTTTTGGAAAGGATTCAGGGTGAAATGACCATAGACATTTAAAGAAATGACTTTTCATGCAGATTTAAAAGATATGACGCTGCACTGCTGCCTTCTAGCGGTAAAGACTGAAAAGCACGTAATCTACATAGGTCAGGGTGGAGTCTGTCGCACAGGTGCTATTAATTGAATTAGATTTTTAATGAGTCACTTGACCAACTTCTAGACCAATAAATTCTACAGTAGGAACAATTAAAAAAGCTTTTTTTTTTTCAAAACGTATCATTAGCTTTATGTTATTTTAGATTATAAGCCTGCTGAGCAAGTTTCCCATTTAGTATTTTAAAGAAAATACACGAATGTCAGGTGAAATGACCGGCAAGAAGTTTAGGGCCATAGTGGGTCTCATGAAAGTCCCAGAGCGCGAGCTTATGGGCGATATTTTGTTGTGCGAGAGCTCTGAACCTTCACTTCCCGTTCACGTGAATATTGGTAAATTTGTCCGTTTGGACGACGGCCAGTACCTCGATACGGAGGACCGAGATAAAGCTGTTAAGAGACGACAGCTTGCAAACGCAAAGGAGCGACTGCGGGTGAGTGTTTGCAAAGTTCACGACAGCAAGCATAGACTACGTTGTGTCCAGCATCTGTACATTGCTGCCATCTTTTGGCGATGTTTATATTACATTGGTTAGTTCTGTAAGTCACGGTGCTGTTTTACTTGATGCCGTTCTGTGATGGAAACTACATTTTAAACGTTTCTCGAATAAATCGGCAGACTTCCACAAAGTAATATGCTAAAATGTTAGCCTAATGACGTTTCCATTTACAGCTTGACTAAAAAGGCTACCGGTCAAAAAATATTCCTTTCAGTCTCATTTCATTTCCTGTTTTCAGTCTCATTTCCTTTTCTGTTTTTCACTGACTCTCTATAACGTAACATTGTTCAGTGGCCTACACTAACTTGTTTTTAATAAAACTTTAGGGTGCAAGGCGAGCACAACTACTTGGAAACTGTGAGCTGAATGGTTTTTATAAAGATTGTGGTGTTTTATTTTATCCTTTGTGATGGATTGTCATCCTGCTGCAGTAAAATTATCTTAGGCGCAAGTTTCCAGTTTTATTAAGTTTTATTAAATCTCAGGGTCAGTGATGGTGTAATAAAAGCCTTCCTGCTTCTGCTAGAACACTGTTCTCCTGCTTAAAGTTCGTTCACTACGAGGCTGGGCCACAGTAAAGAATTTGTGTTAAAATTAAGTGATTATATTTTGTAAAAGGAGGATGTTGTGGAAATGAGTGAGTCAGTGTGATTTTGTGAGGGGAGGGTGAGTAAATGATGGAATTTGCACTATTGGGTAACCTCCTTTAAAAACCAAAATACTGGTTTTGATCCACCCTATTGTATTCATCAGGACTGTGTTTCCCAAAAGCATTGTGAGACCAGCCTGTTCCCCAGCTCCATTTTCGTGTTATTTTTTTGTTTCAGGTAAAAACATTGTGCAATTTTTCCTGTAAATGGTGTCATCTGCTGTTCTACAGGTGAGGAGCCTGAACAGCATGTTCTCGTACCTTCGCCGTATTGTGCCAGTGATGCCACAAGATCGAAAGCCGAGTAAAGTGGACATGCTGAAAGCTGCTACGGAGTACATCCGGCTCCTCTCAGCGGTCCTCAATCACACCTCTGCCACTGTGAGTCAAACCCCACGCCATTCCTTTTTGTCCTAGAAGATATTACAAAAGCATTCATATGCAGTACGAGTAGGGTGACCAACAGTGATGTTTTCTCACGTCCTGTCTGATTTTTATAAAATGATAAAAATGTCCTGGTTTTTAAAAACTGCTAGGAAAGATCAGCTCTACAGCAAAATATAGATGGGCAAACAAGGAGGATGAGGAAGAAAAACAGGATAAAGAGGAAGCAAACTATATGTATACGTATATTTTTGTATATATATATATATATATATATATATATATATACACTACTTTAAATGAATTGAAATTAATAATGCATCTTTGAGTAAACTTCGAGTATCATTTTAATATCTGTTTGCTGGGCCGAGTGTCCTGATTTTTGGTAATCAAAATATGGTCAACCTAAGTGCAAAGTACTTGATGCCGTGTGTGTGTGGCAGGGAAATGGGAAAACAAATGTTTTTCTGGACACTGGAATCAACTACTCAAGCATGGAGAGTGAGTTTTCTGATCTCTGGCGCATGGAGGATGTGAGTTCACTGATTTTTTTCCAGTTCTAGAAGTGTGTAAAATGTGTTTTAGGTAAATGCTTTCAATCAGATGGCACACTAACATTCAAAAGTTTGGATGTTTTTGTTCCCCTCTCTCTTGGACCCCAAGGCTGTGTGTACAGTATCTTATATCAAAAATACAGCAAATCAGTAATATATTCAGTATTGTAGAGTAGCTAACTGCAAGTATCAATGCTACTAAAATAATTTTTTCTGTAGCTTTATAGTAGCTATGTTGTTGTTAAAGCAGTGTAGCTTTTTCAGTGAGTAGCTAACTACTTTTTACAGCAAGTTATAAATATACAAAGGCTGTACAGTTGAGAGTACACCTGAATTGACTAGTAATGTTTACACTTTCGTATGTAATTTATGCAAGCCAAAGATTAAAAACAGTCTGTGCATTACTGTGAAATAGCCTTTTAAAATGAATTGTCCTGCTTTAATGCACTATATCTCTGATTTTATGACCAAAATCTGTTTAATCTGCCACAGTTTTTATAACAAAGTTAAAATATCACTGATGCTGTGCCATTGCTTTGACAAAGCATCTGTCAATCAAAAAGAAACTCCAAACGTTCTTCATTAACAATTATTCAGTTGTTTGTAATATACAATGTCACTGTAAGGTAGTTTAACTTTTTCAAAAGAGTAGCTTGACTGTATCTTAACTACTTTTGTAGCTTGTCAAACTACAGTTTCAGAGTAGCTTCCCCAACACTGGTAATATTGTAAAATAAAAATGTTATTACAGTTTTCTAGTTGAATATATTTGAGAAGTTTGTATTCCTATGATGCAAAGGCTTTATTTTAAGCATCATTAATCCGGTCTTCAGTCTCATGATCCTTTAGAAATCATTCTAATATGCTGATTTTTCTGCTCATAAAACCTATATTTCTTCCTTTTCCTCTGAAATCTCTCTGCATGCTGTGGTTCGCCTCGCTCTCCTCCTCAGGCCCTGGAGGTGAATCCCTTTCTATCTGAGGGCGTGAGCTTGGCTGCCCCAAATGTCACCATGGCGACAGGAGCGGATGATGACATTGATCTCAACAACATGACCGTACAGTGTGTCGTACCAATGTACATTGTTCAGGTCGGCTCAGAACAGCCGGCGGTAACGAGTACACTCTCGTCTTAGTGCCTTTGTCTGTGACTTCAAGATATTCAATTCACGCTATTTGTGTTTTTTATCACTAATATTACTAAAATATTTGAAATGTCAGCCAAGATGAGTTTGGATGGTTGACTGATGCTGAGCTCTCATGAGACTTTTATTTTGTTGGATTATTTATTTTCTCAGAAATGTAATGCACTCTGTTTAATTTATGGGAGGAAAATCTCTATACAGTTTATTTTGAGGCTTTTCTGCTGCTTTATGATTTACAAATATGAATAAATTGTAAATGCCAAGTAATTGGTTTGAATCATTTTTACAATTTTAAAAGGCATGTCAGTGACGTGAAGGATGTTAAATATTATCTTGGAAAATAAGTCTTTGCATGTTGAATTTATTTAGCAAAAAAAAAAAAAAAAAAAAAGTGAAAGTGCTGTAAAAATCAAATCTACATGCTTTAGTTTTTTCTCTTTTTTTTCTTCCATTTAAAAATGCTGTTTCGGCTTTGTAATGAGCTGGGTTTTTTATTGACCGATGTCAAAGAAAGGGTTTTTTATGACTTAAAATAATGCATTACAAATCTGTAATTTTATTCCCCTAGGCTACTTCTTAAAAGGGACAATGAATCGTCTATAGGCTTTAGACCGTCACATGAACAAACAGGAAATGGGTCTCATTGCATCTGCTTGTTCGAGAAAGTGCAATGTCACATTCCCTTTGTCTATTTCACAAACTGATAGCGATTGGCTAACATAGCTAGCTATTTTTATTGTATTCTATTTAAAATCCCCCTGTATTTTATCCCTTAACTCATCTTTGACGAAATTACACCTTTTCTTGAAGAAAAATATATATTATTTGTGAATCTCAGTCTATTTATTTGGAATAATGGAACAGTTCTAACCCCATATTAGTGAGAAAGAAAAAAGACTTTAGAAGTAAATATGGGAATGCAATGGACATTAGTTTTGCCTGTCTTTGTTCACTCTAAAGGTGTTTTGAGGAAAATGACTATTTAACAATTGTCATGTTGTAATTATAGTGTGACCAGTGTCAGTTGCTTGGTTCACAATTTAAATCCTCCTCTCCCGGATGGAGGAGGTTCAAGATGACGCCTTAAAGGAGTAGTTCACTTTTTTTTTTTTTTTTTTTTTTTTTAACTTTTGCTAATAACTCACCCCCATGTCGTCCAAGATGTCCATGTCTGTCTTTCTTCAGTCGAAAAGAAATTAAGGTTTTTGATAAACATTCCAGGGTTTTCTCCATATATGGACTTCAATGGGAACCAAACGGTTCAACGTCCAAATGAGAGTTTCAGTGCCGCTTCAAAGGGCTTTAAACGACACCAGACGATGAATAAGGGTCTTATTAAAGGCATGTTGTAGGCTACTGTATCTTCCTAACATAGTTCAATCGAATTGATTTATTAACCAAAGAAAAGCTTTAGATCAGTTAGTTCACAGCACGTGTGCTTGAACCAAGGAGCTGATCTGGCACGTCATGTTAAAGAGCGCCAAAACAGTTTTTTTTTTCGTAATAAAATTGACTTAATTTTAAAGCTGAGACTTGGTTTCATATAATAAGTAACCTGCCTTGTCTTGTCTATTGATGTAAGTGTCCTCTTTGCCTCAATTTTTCATTGCTTGAAAAAAAACGAAGATTTGGCAGCGTCAACACTCACAGTGTGCATTATGTAGCCTATTAAAAATCGAAAAAAAAATGCAGGAGATACCTGGCCCCAGGGCCTTGACAAGTCATGATCCGTCCCTGGGGTGAGTAAATGATGACAGAATTTTAATTTTGGGGTGAATTATCCCTTTAATATCAGAAAACACCAGCAGATGGAGCCAGTGGCCTCGTCTTTAATCCACAGCTGCATCATTTAGCAGGGAAAGGCATCCAGAATAAATCATCTGTGATCCCGACAAATCCACGATATTCAATACTCTGCGGTGGGGATTAAACCCTTCCTGCTCTTTTCGTTTTATATACGTGTGCTAGTAGCCTATTTTTCCACTTGAGGCGAACAAACTAAAGGTTCTCGTGAAAAATACGAGCAGGATCTAGATGTGTAGACAGTGAGGAGGTCATGAATCTGGCAGGCGTGGTCGTGGGCTGGTCCAGCCTGCAATAAACGTCAAAAACAGAGGAGATGCGGATCTCTGGGAAAACACCGACTCAAAACAAAACCATTCATACAGGAAAACAAGACTAATTCTCGATTGCTTGGTGCACGCGGCTGTTTTGACTCATTGCATTGTAGATTTATAGGGCGACTGTGTGCATAAAGGACAAAGAGGAGAGGATGTTGTAAGGTAAGCATCTCTTGCATCTCGTTTCATTTCTCCATCACTATTTCAGCCAATAGTTGAGATTTCCTGGGATTTAATCAATGGTGCTTGGATTTGTGTATGGAGGAATTTTGGACCCCACGCATCCATCACATTCATGGTGACCGTGATGCTGGACTGCCATGATATTATATGATTGCACGAATATAGCCTACAAGTTACATTATCACACCATAAGCTGGAACAGTATAGAGGTTAAACACTTGGCACTAAAGAAAATGGAAGCAGTATGTTTTACGACTATAGTTATAAGACGGTTGTGTGATGTAATCTGAATATTAAGTAAACGATAAATAATGAGACGCCTTGGAGCTTTGTTTTCATTTAAGCATTAGTGATTGTACGAGGTTATGACGTGTCGGCTTTCAGGCGCCATAATATTGGGAGTTTCGCATTAATTGGAAATCTTTTTTTATTATTATCATTGGAGTAGGCTAATTTAAGCACGCTTATGTGCTGCGATTTGAAATGAGATTTTTTGTTCGTTAACATGTCATGCTCCCCACAAAATTGTTAAATTTTCCCAGTGGGCTCTTGCACTGATGCCCGGTGGCTGTCTGAGCCTCGCGCTGCTGGTGGTGATGATGATGCAGCGGGGCTCGTGTTGTTGCTAGGCAGCCACGTACAAGCCCTGCCGCGCGACCACCGGCTACTCCACAAAACAAACGACACAGTACGGTTCATAGTGGTTTATAAATTAATACATACATGCATTTTTGACAAGAAAGCATTATTTTTAGTATCATTTCTTTTAACAGTTTAAACCCGCCGTCTACCCCCTCTCATGGCAGTTCAAACTGGGTGTTGTTTTGCTGTAGAAGTGGGCGTGACACGTGAGTCTTTCCCCCTGGAATGAGCCCTAGAGAGAAAGGGTGGCACAGGCCCTCTCTGCTCAGCCGTCCTGGTCCTAAAATCCTAATACGTTTGCCAAATGGACGAGACGATATGCCCTTTTTATTAGGGTTGGCTGACTACTTTTCCTTTTAATCATCTTTTTGTGCACCACTAATGGATATTATCATAATGTATTCATTTAATTTGCTGTTTTCCATAATGTTTAGCTGCAGGGGTGAAGGAATGATTTAAATTATGTGGGGCGGGGTGTGGGTGTGGGTGTGTGGGGGGTGTCTTAGATCTTAGACTATCCTTTTTTCCACTAGGCTAAATTAAACATAATCTGGTGGTAACGCCTTACAATAAGGTTTCAACTTGAACTAATAATGAACAGCCCTTTTACATCATTTATTAATCTTTGTTAATGTTAATTTTGACATTTTCTGAAACATTATTAAAATCAAAAGCTTTATGTGTAACATACACATGAACAACCAACGAACCACTGTATTTATATTTACTAACCTTAACAAAGATGAGCAAACTCTGAAACAAATGTATTGCTCATAGTTAGTTAACCTAAACTAAAAAATCTGGGGGTGATATTTGATGCCAATTTAACATTTGACCATCTTGTTCGTAACACAGTCAAAACATTTTTCATCTCAGAAACATTGCCAAATTCCGCTCTATGTTGACTTTCTCTGTGGCAAAAGTTAATCAACACTTTTGTTTTTTCACGTATTGATTATTGTAATGCTTTGGCTGGAGTTTCTAAAGCTGCCTTAAGTAAATTACAGTTGGTACACAAAAAAATGTTTGCTCTTGCTTCCTGTTTGTATTGATTTTAAAATTCTCATGCTCAGTTATAAGGTCTTGAATAATTTGGCCCCTCAATATTTGTGTGAGCTCTTAACCCCCTACACTCCTGCACATGCTCTATGATCTTCTGAGGCTGGGCTTTTAACTGTCCAAACAATGCAAAACTATTAAAAACTGGGCTTTTAACTGTCCAAGCTAAAAACTATGGGTGATCGAGCTTTTTGCTCTTTGGCTCCTAAATTGTGGGATTCCCTGCCCTCTGAGATTAGGAATGCAGAATCCCTTAGAAATCATCCCTTAAAACGTACTATTTTAGGGTGGCTTTTATGTGATTTGTGTTTGTTTTTATATTGCTTTTTATTTTTATTGCTCGTTTAGTTTTTACTGTGTATCCCTTTAATTTCATTGTTTTTATGTAAAGTGCTTTGAGATGCTATTATTATTATTATTACATCAACTATTGTTTACAAAAGAATCCTTATTGTAAAGTGCTACTGAAAATCTTTAATTTATAAAATCTTAAATCTTATATATATATATATATATATATATATATATATGAACCCATTTAACCTAAAATGTTTACTTAAAGTACCCCCTATATTTTAGGTTAATTGAAATAATTTAACCAGCATGTTCACAGTTCTTGCAGGTAAACAAAATATTTAACCTTTGTTTGTTTTTTTGTTTTTTTAAATAATATAATCTTACATCTTTATTATTTAGCGAATTAATTAGCTCAACCCCCTGCAGATCCCCTGGTTGGGATACCCTGTGCTAAACTATTTTTAAAAATAAACATTTATATAAAAAAAAACATTAAATGTAAATGCACTTTAATGTTCACTGCCTGTCTTTAATGTGTATTATTAGCGTAATTTTAGATGTTCATGCTACATAAAAAAAAAAATCATCATGGAAACAATTTTGACGGATTTGTACACAATCTTGTTCAAATATTGGGGAAAAAAACATTCACTGTGTGGAATTGAAAACGGAGTCAGAGAGTAGACAACACCCATTTCCAAATAAGGCTAATCGCTCATAGAAATGGCTTTTTTTCTTTCTTGAAAATGATCCAATTCATTGTTGGTTTTAAAAAGCATGAATTTTTTTGCATGGGTCACCGATTTCTCAGTGCATTATACAGAATGCACCCAGAACCCCACATTAACTTAATTATAAGATTCTTTTCAAATCAATCCAGCCTCACTTTAACCATTATACATCTCCCTCATATACTCTCTCTCTCTCTCCCCACTTCCTACAAGCATTAAGATCTCTCAGTGGGGGAGAAAGCCCTCATCCGGTCAGGAAAGCTCTGTTTTCAGACCGATCAATAAGTAACAGACACATGTACTTGTCTCTCATCCCTCCTCAGATTGACATCAAAATCCTGCTGTAGCAGATCGCAAAATTCTTCAAGTTTTTGAAATTAAAGTGTAGGTTGAAGACTAAAATGATTGCAGACTACTGATTTTTGCCGTTATAGCAGCAGGACCTGATTCATTTGGAAACTGTGCTTGAAACTGATACGGCACCAGTTTGGATCCAAAGGGGCCCCACTCATTATACAGTCTCCCCAGAGAGAGGACCTCTCAGTAGGGGTCCCAGAGCACCTGAGCCCCTGACAGACTAAAGATGTTGTGACTGCTAGTGCATTAACTCAGACACTTTGGAGATGTCAGTGTTGTATTTTGGAAATGCAAAAAAAAAAAAAAAGACTAAATCTAAATGACATTTATAATAGATGATTAAAACATAAGTTTAGCATATTACTGTTCTTTTATACAGCAAGAATACATTAAGTTGAACAAAAGTGACATTTATAATTACAAAATATTTCTATTTCAAATAAACTCTGTTCATTTGAATTTTCTATTCGTTAAGAATAACAAAGCAGCACAACTCTCTGAAGGCCATTTTTACCACACCCTTTACACACACACACACACACACACGACATGATAGCATCATGCAGTTTCTGCTGATTTATCTGCTGCACATCCATGACTCTTAGAAGAAATGGTTCTATTTAGAACCAGAAATGGTTCCATCCCCCGCTTCATTTATGGAACTCCAAAATGGTTCTATATAGAACCAATTTTTTTTTTAGTAAAAGATTCTATGGAACCCCAGGGTTCTATATAGAACCCAGAGGAACCCTTTTTTTAAGAGTCTATAGAAGTGTGTGAATCTCCCGTTCCAGCACATCCCAAAGGTGCTTTATTGGGTTGAGATCTGGTGACTGGAGGCCATTTGAGTACAGCGAACTCATTGTCATATTCAAGAAATCAGTCTGAGATAATTTGAGCTTTGTGATATTGAGTTATTCTGTTTGAAGTATCCATCAGAAGATGGTTCCCTGCGGTCATAAAGAGATGGAGATGATCAGCAACAATACTCAGACCGCTGTGGCGTTTAAATGATGCTCAGTTGGTATAAGAGGCCAAGACAATCTCCCATCACACCATTACACCACCAACAGCCTGAACCTATACAAGGCAGGATGGGTCCATGCTTTTATATTGTAAATGCCAAATTCTGACCCTACCATCTGAATGTTGAGACTCATCAGACCAGGCAGAGTTTTTCTAATCTTATATTGTCCAATTTTGGTGAGGCTGTGCGAATTATAGCCTCATTTTGCTATTCTTAGCTGACAGGAGTGTCACTGGAGTGTCTTCTGCTTCAAGGTTTGACGTGTTGTGCGTTCACAGAGATGCTCTTCTGCAGTCCTCGGTTGTATCAGTCTGGCCATTCTCCTCTGACATCAAGGCATTTGCTATAAAATTTTCTAGATTTGCTATAGTTCATGTTTTGAGGGATTGCTAAGTGTTTTTGTTAATGGTCAAAAGAGTTTTCATACAGACCGATACTGTACATCCCAAATTCAGTGCTGCCACACTGTAAAAAAAAATCATGATTTGTTATCATAATGTTTTTTCTTCAACTTAGATAATTATGGAAGCTTGTTTCCGCTGCAGAATGAAAAATAAAAAAGGTAATTGCGACTTTTTATCTCACAATTCTGACTTTTTTTGAGATGTAAAGTCAGAATTGTGAGATATAAAGTCAGAATTGTGAGATATAAAGTCAGAATTGCGTGATATAAAGTCGCAATTGCAAGATATAGAGTCAGAATTGCACAATATAAAGTTGCAATTGTGAGATATAAAGTCAGATTTGCAAGATATAAAGTCAGAATTGTGCGATATAAAGTCGCAATTTTGAGATATAAAGTCAGAATTGTGCGATATAAAGTCGCAATTTCGAGATATAAAGTCAGATTTGCGAAATATAAAGTCAGAATTGCGTGATATAAGTCGCAGTTGCGTGTTATAAAGTCAGAATTGCAAGATATAAAGTCATAATTGCGTGATATAAAGTCGTAATTGCATGATATAAAGTCAAAATTGAGAGATATAATGTCAGAATTGCAAGATATAAAGTCGCAATTGCGTATTATAAAGTCAGAAATGCATGATATAAAGTCAAAATTGCGTGTTTTACTTGTAAAGTCAGAATTTTGAGATATAAACTATTCTGAGGGGGAAAAAAGTTAAGTCTTTGGCCTGATAACTCGCAATTCTGAGAAAAGATGTCAGAATTTCGACATATAAACTCACAATTGTGAGAAAAAAAGTCAGAATTGTGAGATAAAAAGTCGCACCTCTGTCATTTTTTTCTCAGAATTGCGAATATTCTTAAAAAAGTCAGATGCAATTCTGACTTCATATCTTGCAATTCTGACTTTATAATTCTGGCTTTACAGTAAAGTCAGAATTGTGAGATATAAACTATTGTGAAGGGGAAAAAAGTCTTTGGCCTGATAACTCGCAATTGCGAGTTTATATCTCACAATTCTGAGAAAAGATTTTTTTTTTTTTATTCAGTGGCGGAAACAAGCTTCCATAGATAATTTATGTGGTTTAGATAACATAATATTTTGAGTTTCTGTTTATTAAATCAATCTCCTTCATTGTATTAACTCAATTTTTCAATTTAATGAACTTAAAGTTTTAAGGCAACCAGGTTACTTCATTTTTTTAAGTTAAACCAACAATATTTTTTTTACAGTGCATGCTGGGCTTTTCAAACAAACCAAGTAATATTTTTAAAGTGGTTCACTTTTGAGAACTGAACTTACAGTGGCTCACTTATCTGCACCTTGGAGATTAAAGTAAGATTCAGCACGAAAATATAGAGGTGATCTTTCCGGTCCACCGCCATCATTTTATTGTACAGGCTGAA